>NC_138178.1:87120611-87720611 GCF_964165515.1 Mesoplodon bidens
AAATGTTATGACAGGTATGTACGTATAGGAAGAAATGTAGTATATTTAGGGTTCACTACATGGTTTCAGGCATCCATTAGGGGTCTTGGAATGTATCCCCTGCGGAAAAGGGGGGACTACTGTACAGTATTATTCACTATAGTCACTGTGCTGTACATTACATCCCCATGACTTATTTATGATTGGAAATTTGTACCTATTGACCCTCTTCTCCCATTTTGCCCACCCTCCAACCCTCTCCCCTCTGGCAACCACCAGTCTGTTCTCTATTTGCTTTGTTTTTTTAGATTCCACATATAAGTGAAATCATACAATATTTGTCTTTCTCTGTCTGACAGTTCACTTAGCATAATGCCCTCAAGATCCACCCAGGTTGTCACAAATGGCAAGCAATTTCTTTCTTTTTTATGGCCAAGCAGTATCATTGTATGTATGTACCACATCTTCTTTATCCATTCATCCGTTGATGGACACTTAAGTTGTTTGGCTATTTTGGCTATTGTAAATGATGCTGCAGTGAACATAGGCACACGTGTATCTTTTCAAATTAGTGTTTTCATTTTCTTTTGGTAAATATCCAGAAGTGAAATTGCTGGATCATATAGTAGTACTATTTTTCTTTTTTTGAGGAATCTCCATATTGTTTTCCATAGTGGCTGTACCAATTTGCATTCCCATCAACAATGCATAGGGTTTCCCTTTTCTCCACATGCTCACTAACACTTCTTGGTCTTTTTGATGGTAGCCACTCTAACAGGTATGAGGTGATACCTCATTGTGATTTTGATTTGCATTTCCCTGATGATTAGTGATGTTGAGCATCTTTTCATATACTTGTCCATATCTATGTTTTCTTTGGAAACCTGTCTATTCAGATCTTCTGCCCATTCTTAATCAGATTGATTGTTTTTTGTTGTTATTGAGTTGTATGAGTTCTTTGTATATTTTGGAATTTAATCCTTGTTGGATATATGATTTGCAAATATCTTCTTCCATTTAATAGGTTGCCTTTTTTATTTTGTTGATGGTTTCCTTTGCTCTGCGGAGTATTTCAGTTTGATGTAGTCCCACTTGTTTATTTTTGCATATATTGCCACTGCTTTTGGAGTTAGATCCAAAAAAATATCACTAAGAGCAATGTCAGTGAGCTTACTGCCAATGTTTTCTTCTAGGAGTTTTATAGTTTCTGGTCTTGCAATCAAGTCCTTAATCCATTTTGAGTTGATTTTGTTTATGGTATAAAGAAAGTAGTCCAGTCTGATTCTTTTGCATGTGGCTGCCCAGTTTTCCCATCACAATTTTTTGAAGAGATTGTCCTTTCCCCATTGTATATTCTTGCCTCCTTTGTTGTAAATTAATTGACCATGTGTGAGTGGGTTTATTTCTGGGCTCCGTATATTGTTTCATTGATCTGTTTGTCTGTGATGTCAATACCAAACTGCTTTAATTACTATAGCTTTGTATTGTAGTTTGAAACCAGGAAGCATGATGCCTCCAGCCGTGTTGTTCTTTTTCCAGATTGTTTTGGCTATTTGGGATCTTTTGTGGTTCCACACAAATTTTAGGAATTTGCTAAGCTACTCCAGCTTTCTTTTGGTTTCCATTTGCATGAAACATTTTTCCATCCCTTCCCTTTTAGCCTGTATATGTCCTTACATCTGAAGTGAGTCTCTTTAACATTTCTTGTATTTCCTATTTTTCTGTTGAAGTTCTCTCTGTGTTCATTCATTCTTACTAGTGAGCGTCTTTATGACTATTACTTTGAACTCTTTATCAGGTAAGTTACTTATATCCCTTTCATTAAGGTTTTTTCCTGGGGTTTTGTCTGGTTCTTTCATTTGGAACATATTTCTCTGTTTCTTCATTTTGCTTGACTCTCTATGTGTTTATTTCTATGTATTAGGCAAAACAGCTACCTCTCCCAGTCTTGAAGGAGTGGTCACAGGAAAACTGGGGTGTGTTTCAGGCTGCTGTCTGTGCAGTGTCCTGGGGGTTGTAGCTTGCCAAGAATTATCTCTCCAGTTGTTTCAGTCCTGCGGGGTCCAGAAATGCAAGCCCTCTAGCCACCAGAGCCAGGTGTTCAAGGGGTGTCCCTTGTGTGAACTGTGCACACCTGCTGGGTTTGGTGTGGTGGGGCTGCAGTGGAACACCAGGCTGGGTTTGGCATGGTGGGGCCACCATGGAGCCCAAGGGTGGGGCAAGTGGCTCTAGCAAGGTAGAGGAAGAGTGTAAAAATGGCGCAAAGGCCAGTACTAGTAAGGTAGAAGAGTACAAAAATGACTCCCGCCAGCACCTCTGTTCCCTGGAAGAGTTCTAACAGATTCTGCCCTTCTGGCAGATGCTTTAAGATCAGCAAGTACATCTCCTTAACATAAGGTCTAGGCATTTTTAATGCTGCTGTTTTTGCACTGGGTTCCTGAGTTGAGTGAGTCTGTGTGTGAGTCCTGTAGGAGTGGAATCTCAGGTTCCTACAGCACTTTGTGTCTCCTGGACGTAAGCCCCATTAGTTTTCAAAGCCAGGTGTTTTGGGGGCTCATCTCTCTGGAGCAGGTCCTAAGGGTTGGGGCACCTGATGTGGGGCTCAAACCCCTTGCTCCTCAGGGAGAAGCTTTGTTTTTGTGATATTCCTCCTGATTGTGGGATGTCATGCCAAGGGTGAAGGTTTTGGCAAGATTGTGTCTCTGCATCCCCTACTCACCTTGATCTGTCCCCTTTATCCTTTGTGTGGGGTGGCTCTTGGGCTAGTTCTCAGGTCTTTTTCAGAGACAGTTGTTCCATATGTAGCTGTAGATTTGGTGTGTCCATGGGAGGATGTGAGTTCAGGATTTCCTGTACCGCCATCTTGAACTGCTTCCAAGATTTTTCTTCCTGAACACTAATATTAAACTATAAATTTCATAATCTTACAACTTAAATAACTACTACCAAAGAAAATGTCATATGAGTTTAAATGAGCAATTACTACTTTCTTCCATAAACTTTTAAGGACCATGAAAAATGGATGTAATTAGGAATTATTCTGTTGTCTCTATTATTTTCATAATGGATTATGTCATAGATGTAAATTTGTTTACCAAGTCCTCTAGTACTAGGTGGTGCCGCATATCCTGCAGAACATTTCTGTGGTTTATGTTTTCCCAGTAGAATACCTCCTGGTTTTTAATTGCAATATTGCATAGTTGGTATGTATGTCCCAGAACAATACCAGTGTTTGTGTACAAGAAATGTACATTTACCTCCTAAAATTGCATTCATTTTAAACAGAATGAGTGGGAAAGGTCTCAAGTTCCAAATATAATTGGTAGATCATCAGAATCATGGTGGAGATGTTTTGAAAAGCCCACTCAGTATCAGTATAGAGAATGTGCTTCTTAGCTGTTGCTGGTGCTAACAGAGTCCATACTACTATAAAGAAATTTACTTTTTGTTAACAATTATAGTGATTGGAAAGTGAAATTTTAAGCTTTTCTTTTTCATCCTAACATGATAACTTGTTGTGTATTTATGTGTATTGTTTTACATTTTAGAAGTTGGTTGGAAGTTTTGTTTTGACATGTACTCCATCAAAATTTTTCCCACTTGAAGTAATGAAAAATAGCCTTCCACTTAGCATTTTTGCATAGAATGTGTAATTTTCAGGAAGAGCTTACTGATATTGAGGGAGATTCCTTTACGAGTTGGAATCCTTAACATAATAGGGATGATAATATTCTAGAGGTAGGATGTAGTCCTGGATTTAGGACAAAATGTTAACCTTAAATAGTGGTAGTTCCAATCAGAGCACACTGAGTTAAACATAAAAGGAAGACTTGAAAGCTGTGAACTATTTTTAAATGTAAATTTCAGGAGGCATCATAAGTCTCATCTCTCTCCCTGCAATAGCATTTTGTACATATCTCTCATGGATTGTAGGATTATATTTAGTTGGATACTCATAAGTGCTGCCAAAAGAATTGAATAAGTAATGAAACATGGATTTTCAGAGCACAAGTAAACAGAAGAATATGAATCCAGCTCATATTACCTCCTTTCTCTCTTTCTTTGTCTGCTTCTCTCTTCCTTTCTGCCTTACCCTTTCTGTATATTTCTTTTTTCTCTTGTCTTAACTAGACATAATATGTAATTGAAATGCATAAATTTCTGTGCCTCATATTAATGATAACTGCTTGCTTCAGTGTTTCAAAATATGACAGTTTCCCTGGGGGATATGCCATGTTTCCTTACCAAATATGTCTGTCATCATTGTAAAAGGACTTTTGGATTACTCCTGCTTTGAGTCGACCAAAATGGTGACCGGAAATATTCCATTTTAATGATTGTAGAAAACTATAATGTTTAAACTATACATCCAGTCACTTCATCTCCCAGAAAATTGGTCTGAAGTCTGCCTCTCCTGTTTTGGAAAAACTGCTAATAAACGTGCATTTTGTGGGGATTCCCCCCGCCCCCAGGTGATATGCTTCGTTATGTTCAGGAGAGTAAGGAAAGAGCTGCGGAAATGGTAAAAGCAGAGGTATTGCGAGAATGTCAAGAAACCTCCCGAAAGATGCGCAAATATTATTTGAGTTGCCTCCAACAGATTTTGCAGGATGATGGAAAAGAGGAAGGGTAAGTTCTGTCTGAACAGTGTGTCCTGAGAGTACCAGGACAGCATGTTGTCATTTTCTAAGCATTTTCCTTAGCCACAGAATTAACTGTGTCTACATGATGAGCCATTAAGGATTAAGAGAGGCTTAATGTCTGTGCTGCCCTAAGTGGTGGCAGAGCATATAGGAAAACGAAATCCTGGGGCTAAGGAAACTTATTTTTTCCTTTAAACTGTATTAATTTCTTATTCTGGAATTCCCCACAGGGCTGAGAAAAAGATTATGAATGCTGCTAGCAAACTTGTTATGATGGCAAAATTGCTGGAAACACCTATTTCTAATAGATCCCAGAGCAAAACTACACAGTCAGGTATGTCAAAATGAGTTACTTGAAGGATTTTCCTCTCCCTCTTTTTTAGATATTTAGTATCTTTAGTATGAGAGTAGAGAATGTAAGGAGTGAGAGCTGAGTTATCCAATTGTGTGCATGTTTTACTTAAACTGGAAACTTACAAAAAAAAGTGTAGTTTCCAGTTCAAGTAGGTAGACTGAGCTTACCCACCAGCTTCCTCTTGCTGCTTCCATCCCTAGAAATGATAGAAAAGATTTTAAACGACAGTATAGAAGGAGAAAAAGAAGAAATTATAACTGAGCTTTTAAAAGTTACAACTGATAAATCGGAGGCTGTGAGAAATCCCTGAAAGAAGGCAAACACTATAAACCGAAGATGGAAACCTCAGTTCAAAACTCCCAGAAGATGATAGTTGCAAGTGGGAGCAATATTGAAACTGTTCTATGTGTGAAGGTGGTATGTCCCAGGAGAAGTAGTAAGCCTAGGGGATACCAATGGGGTAATTAGCTGGTGTTCCAGAACAGCTGAAACCAGGTGGGATTGCCCTCTTTATTTCTCCTTATCTTTCTTCCTGAATCTCAGATTGGGCTAGGTAAGAGCAACAGGAACAGAGAGTCTGGGAACTGGGCAGTGCTCTAGGTGGCTAGCCACACCAAGGGGGAACTGAGAGCCCAAATGCCCAGAGTACCAGGTATCAGGTCTTTCTACCCTGCTGCTCATTCCTTCCCACTCCACTTCCAACTCCTTTAAACAAGCAGCAGATACTGTACTCAGGACATCTGAAAGATAAGCATTCAACCAAGAATTACCACATATTTATAGAAAGCCAGCACCATGAAGAAAGATACCAAACTCAAAATAAGACAAAGCAAAAAAAAAAAAAAAAAAAAAATCCACAACAGAACTTATACCTAAAGAGATAGAATTAATAGAACAAACAACAGGACCTGAGAATGTTAGAAAAATACAGTATTCTCAGAAAGATGTAGGAGGATATTGTAGAGGAAACTAACAATATGCTAAGATTTATACTATTTTCAAGGAGAAGATGTAGATACTGATAACTCTAGAGATTGCTAGAAAAATACAAGTTTGTGTATAAAAACTTAAGGCTAACAGAGAAATAGAATATATGATTTTCAAAGTAGTAGGGGTAAAACTTGGAAGAAAACGTTTCAATCTAATAATCTAGAAAGAGGAAAAATACATGTAGAAAGCATGGGTAAATAGAAAATAATAGTAGGTTGAAAGAAACATCAGCAATCACACTAAATGTGAATTGGTTAATAAACTCACTTATTAAAAGACCACGATTTTCAAACAGTTTTAAATATTCTAGACATATGTTATTCCAGGTAAGAACATTGTCAAAAATTCAAAATAAAGGGCTGGAAAGTGATATACCAAGCAATGCAGTGTTGATATCAGATAAATTATAGAGTTAAATACAATATTAGGTAAATTAGAGTTAGCATTAAACTGACCAAAGTGATAGTTCATAATGATAAAGGAGCAACCTCCCAAGAAGCTATAAATGAATTCTTTCTGTTCATAATAAAATAACTTTAGAATATATGAATCAAAAGCTGATGGAAAAACATGAAAAAAATTAGTGAATTCCCAGTCACACTGGGAGGATTTGAACCTATCTGTGAGGAAATGGGTTTTTTGCACTTCTTGAAAGCTTGAAGCAAAGACTGTTCAGGAATTCCTAAGTTTGATGTTGGTAAACGTTCTTCAAATAAAAGTACAAAGATTATTTGTGTAAATTTTGGAATGGAGATGTGAACCTTGGCTATAAAAGGTCAGTGACGTGTAACAACAAAAGAGTTTTCTAGATTTGGGGCAACTGCAAATAATGAATAATGTCCCCAGCAGAAACAAACCCTTTTCAGAGACTTTAGGGACCGAGATACCCTACTTTGAGATATGATGCCTCTGATTCTATGCTGTGTGGCTGCTCTGCTTCTGATCAGATTTAGTGTCTTAGCTAATTAAATCAGAAATTATTTTAGCTTTGAGAAAAAGAGAGAAAGTGCGTGAGAGGGGTGTGTGTGTGTGTGTCTGTTTGTCTGTCTGTCTGTCTGTCTGTCTTGGGTCGGATGGGTTCTTCCAGCAAACTTTCTCCATCCGAAGCTCCATATTTGACATCAGAGCAAGACTGGAAATGTTGCAGTTGGCTCTTGAAATGCTGTACCAACTATTACAGAAAGTAATACAGCAGGTGGATAGCAATAATAACATATTAGATTTCATTAACAAAATTATTCAGCTTTATCTAATAGATATATGTAAAAGAATATTTTTAAATGTCCGGCATTGATGTATTTTCTTTGAGAATGATTAAAATATATATGCATCCCTTGGAAATATATAAAAACATAAATTTTTTTCTCCTCTTTCAGTGTTAATTTTCTCCTAATTTTGTTTTCCCCTAATTTTGTGTTCCCTTATATACAATAGTATTGCCTCCGACTTCAGAGATGCTGACTGGAGTTGAAAAATCAAAAAGAAATGATGTGAATCAGAATATATCGTGTCACAGTGAAAGCAAATCAAACAGAATAAAAACTATCCCCAGAAGTATGTGTGACCAAGTTCCTAAGCGGAGGGCTGCCTGTAACTTACGAAGGCGATTAGAGGACGCAGAGCACGGGGACAGAAAGCACGAGCGTTGCAAAGAGTCACATCCAGACTTTCAGTTCGGGGATAATAGTCACAGACACCTAGACATTTTGCCAAGGAATGTTTCTCCTGAGTTTGTTCCTTGCGAAGGTGAAAGAGGCTTTGGTTTGCACAAGAAGATAGACCTCCTCGGTGATACTGGCTCTGAATCACTCCAGCACTCAACTGCACACCCCTTTCTCGGATCCTTCGGAAATAAACCCTCACCTAGATATACCCCTAGTCTTTCTGAATCCGAATCCACGCATAAAACTTTCCGAAGTCCTAATGAAAGACTTGGTTTAAAAGCATACAAGAATAATCCACGAATGGCAAGTGAAAATGCTGCACCTGAGAAAAGTCAAAGTTTGGGTGTTAAGGAAACTCCAGTAGAGGATGGAGGGGACCTCAGTGACTCTGTAGGCTGGCATTCCAACAGTGCCGCTCTACCCTGCAACAGTCATGAAGTGTCATTTTTGCATGATAGGCCACAAGAAACTCTGGATATGCTCGATGAATCTGTTAATTTCAAACAGTTTTCAGCAGCAAGTTTTCCTTTAGATTCAGAGAAAAGCAGTATGATTCATCAACCTATGAAATGTCAGAGTGGTCATGCTCCGGACCTGTCAGAAGAAACCACGTATTCCCCATCAGGGAAGATCAGCATGACTCTTGGACACCCACCTCATCATAAGGCTGATACATTAAAGTCAGATTTCAAAAAACTGAGCAGTACAGTACCATCTGCAGTGTGTCCACAGCCTTCAAGAAAATTAATTGCTCCTCTGTCTAACCAACAAGATAGTGGCTTTGATAGCCCATTTGTCAATCTAGACTAACTGTTATACAGCATTTAAGAAGAATCATTCATATATTGTTAAGAAAACTGGAAGGGAAGACTTCATACTGAAAAATATTTGTGGGTTCTGCATATTTTGAGATGTTTTAATAACATCTGACTATCATATGAGTAAAGTATTCTCATAAAATTACTTGAGATATTAAGGTTTCCTTAGTCTTCTAAAGGGCTAATCGTGTATGTGTCATCTGCTTCTGTGTGGTGCTTGTATCTGCTTGCTAAACCACCTATTTTTATACTTATAAATTAGCTCTCTGTGCAGTGTTAAATTATTTAAATAAACTTGCATATGGTCTGTAGAATTGTTATGAATTATTTTTAAATCCATAATGTAGAAATGTTATATTGACATAATTTGAAATTCATCTAGAAAAACATATAAACCTTGATGATTCGTACGTATGATCAGCCAGATTTAATTTTTGAAATTAGCCATGTTGAATGAGGCTATAGATTTACTCTACACATAGTTTTCCTGGAAATCTCTACTCAAGAGTTTGATCCTTGCTTTCAGTTAGTGGAAAAGAAGTATTGCAAGGATTGCCACAAAATACATAGCTGAGTCCTGGCTTCATTATTTCAAATATTAGTCTGAATTTTTTTAGTTGGCATTTACGTTATTTCAAATCTCTTATGACACCCAGAGACTTTCTTTGTCTCTTTTATGGTTTCATAGTCTTTCCTTCATCTGAAGCATTACTTTCTTTTTTTTTTTTTTTTTTTAGATTCTGCCTACTTTAATGATTGTCGACAAAAATAGTATTGTCTAATACAGTATTTCATGACTTTATTTGGGAATATTTTTGGACTTCACAATGAAAATGGACTAGGTCCAGAGAGGTCAGACATCCAGCAATGCATGGGGCAGTGAAGCGTCTCAGTAAGTTGGTTCCCAACCTAGGAGTCTTTCAAGATGCCACACCAGTCATTCACATAGATGAAAAATCTGATTATTGTGATCAGACCTTGGAACTTAACTTCATTATGCTTGTGAACACCAAATACTTTTGTATGGTTTTAATAGACACTGACATTTTCAAGAATATAACTGCTGGGAAAATGGACAAAAGATTGCATTTTGTCTTGCTTTGGAATTTGACTGGTTAAATGTTTTGGGAAACTCACATTACAGTGGCAAAGGTCGTTGAAGAATTTAAGTTGCTAACTTAGCACATTTATATCACTCAGCATTTAGAGCTGTCAGTTCTGGATCTGGTGCTGACTACTTCATTACGTCTTCTAGTCTAGCTGTGTCTGAGCAGTGGCATTTTGAAAGACATGTGATCTTACTCAAAGTTTACTTTCAAATTTCTTTTTTCCTGAAGGTGTAGGTAGGTAATATCATCATTAAGTTTTGTCTTAAAATGGGTTTACAAAATACTTAATATTAATGAAGGTGTTGGGCTTTATAGAGGCAAACACCACTGTTTTAGAAGGATGATGTAATTACTACTACTACTATAATACTCGTAATGACTTTTTCACCAAGACCTTCTCACTTGGGTTACTCTAACAGCAGCCAGACTGGTCCTTCCACTTCTAATTGTATCAACCTCCACACCACCTCCACCCAGCTTTTGAGTACTTTTTCTGAAATGAAAATCAGATCGTGTTACCTCCCTGCTCTCTGGTACTTCATCACCATCTGGTATTCTTTTTTCTTTTTCTTTTTTAATGTTTGAATTTTATTTATTTTTTCTTCTATACAGCAGGTTCTTATTAGTCATCAATTTTATACACATCAGTGTATACATGTCAATCCCAATCACCCAATTCATCCCACCCCCACCCACCGCCGTTTTCCCCCCTAGGTGTCCATACGTTTATTCTCTACATCTGGGTCTCAATTTCTACCCTACAAACCAGTTCATCTGTAGCATTATTCTAGATTCCACATATATGTGTTAATGTACGGTATTTGTTTTTCTCTTTCTGACTTACTTCACTCTGTATGACAGTCTCTAGATCCATCCACGTCTCAACAAATGACCCAATTTCGTTCCTTTTTATGGCTGAGTAATATTCCATTGTATATATATACCACATCTTCTTTATCCATTTGTCTGTCGAGGGGCATTTAGGTTGCTTCCATGACCTGGCTATTGTAAATAGTGCTGCAATGAACATTGGGGTGCATGTGTCTTTTTGAATTATGGTTTTCTCTGGATATATGCCCAGTAGTGGGATTGCTAGATCATATGGTAATTCTGTTTTTAGTTTTTTAAGGAACCTCCATACTGTTCTCCATAGCGGCTGTATCAATTTACATTCCCACCAACAGTGCAAGAGGGTTCCCTTTTCTCCACACCTTCTCCAGCATTTGTTGTTTGTAGATTTTCTGATGATGCCCATTCTAACTGGTGTGAGGTGATACCTCATTGTAGTTTTGATTTGCATTTTTCTAATAATTAGTGATGTTGAGCACCTTTTCATGTGCTTCTTGGACATCTGTATGTCTTCTTTGGAGAAATGTCTATTTAGATCTTCTGCCCATTTTTGGATTGGCTTGTTTGTTTTTTTTACTATTGAGCTGCATGAGCTGTTTATATATTTTGGAGATTAATCGTTTGTCTGTTGATTCCTTTACAAATATTTTCTCCCATTCTGAGGGTGGTCTTTTCATCTTGTTTATGGTTTCCTATGCTGTGCAGAAGCTTTGAAGTTTCATTAAGTCCCATTTGTTTATTTTTGTTTTTATTTCCATTATTCTAGGAGGTGGATCAAAAAAGATCTTGCTGTGATTTATGTCAAAGAGTGTTCATCCTATGTTTTCCTCTAAGAGTTCTGTAGTGCCTGGTATTACTTTTAGGTCTCTAATCCATTTTGAGTTCATTTTTGTGTATGGTGTTAGGGAGTGTTCTAATTTCATTCTTTTGCAAGCAGCTGTCCAGTTTTCCGAGCACCGCTTACTGAAGAGACTGTCTTTTCTCCATTGTATATCCTTGCCTCCTTTGTCATAGATTAGTTGACCATAGGTCCGTGGGTTTCTCTCTGGGCTTTCTATCTTGTTCCATTGATCTATGTTTCTGTTTTTGTGCCAGTACCATATTGTCTTGATTACTGTAGCTTTGTAGTATAGTCTGAAGTCAGAGAGTCTGATTCCTCCAGCTCCGTTTTTTCCCCTCAAGACCGCTTTGGCTATTCGGGGTCTTTTGTGTCTCCATACAAATTTTCAGATGATTTGTTCTAGTTCCGTAAAAAATGCCATTTTTTAATTTGATAGGGATTGCATTGAATCTGTAGATTGCTTTGGGCAGTATAGTCATTTTCACAATATTGATTCTTCCAATCCAAGAACACTGTATATCTCTCCATCTGTTCATATCATCTTTTTTTTTTACATCTTTATTGGAGTATAATTGCTTTACAATGGTGTGTTAGTTTCTGCTTTATAACAGAGTGAATGAGTTGTACATATGCATATGCTCCCATATCTCCTCCCCCTTGCATCTCCCTCCCTCCCACCCTCCCTATTCCACCCCTCTAGGTGGTCACAAAGCACCTAGCTGATCTCCCTGTACTATGCGGCTGCTTCCCACTAGCTATCTATTTTACGTTTGGTAGTGTGTATATGTCCATGCCACTCTCTCGCTTTGTCACAGCTTACCCTTCCCCCTCCCCATATCCTCAAGTCCATTCTCTAGTAGGTCTGTGTCTTTATTATTGTCTTACCCCTAAGTTCTTCATGACATTTTTTTTCTTAAATTCCATATATATGTGTTAGCATACGGTATTTGTCTTTCTCTCTCTGACTTCACTCTCTATGACAGACTCTAGGTCCATCCACCTCATTACAAATAGCTCAATTTCTCTTCTTTTTATGGCTGAGTAATATTCCATTGTATATATGTGCCACATCGTCTTTATCCATTCATCCAATGATGGACACTTAGGTTGTTTCCATCTCCAGGCTATTGTAAATAGAGCTGCAGTGAACATTTTGGTACATGACTCTTTTTGAATTATGGTTTTCTCAGGGTATAGGCCCAGTAGTGGGATTGCTGGGTCATATGGTAGTTCTATTTGTAGTTTTTTAAGGAACCTCCATACTGTTCTCCATAGTGGCTGTACCAATTCACATTCCCACCAGCAGTGCAAGAGGGTTCCCTTTTCTCAACACCCTCTCCAGCATGTATTGTTTCTAGATTTTTTGATGATGGCCATTCTGACTGGTGTGAGATGATATCTCATTGTAGTTTTGATTTGCATTTCTCTATTGATTAATGACGTTGAGCATTCTTTCATGTGTTTGTCGGCAGTCTGTATATCTTCTCTGGAGAAATGTCTATTTAGGTCTTCTGCCCATTTTTGGATTGGATTGTTTGGTTTTTTTGTTATTGAGCTGCATGAGCTGCTTGTAAATTTTGGAGATTAATCCTTTGTCAGTTGCTTCATTTGCAAATATTTTCTCCCATTCTGAGGGTTGTCTTTTGGTCTTCTTTATGGTTTCCTTTGCTGTGCAAAAGCTTTTAAGTTTCATTAGGTCCCATTTGTTTATTTTTGTTTTTATTTCCATTTCTCTAGGAGGTGGGTCAAAAAGGATCTTGCTGTGATTTATGTCTTAGAGTGTTGTGCCTGTTTTCCTCTAAGAGTTTGATAGTTTCTGGCCTTACATTTAGGTCTTTAATCCATTTTGAGCTTATTTTTGTGTATGGTGTTAGGGAATGATCTAATCTCATACTTTTACATGTACCTGTCCATGTTCATATCATCTTTAATTTCTTTCAACATTGTCTTATACTTTTCTGCATACAGGTCTTATTTTATTCTTTTTGTTGCAATGGTAAATGGGAGTGTTTCCATAATTTTTCTTTCAGGTTTGTCATCATTAGTGTATAGGAATGCAGGAGATTTCTGTGCATTGACTTTGTATCCTGCAACTTTACCAAATTCATTGATTAGCTCTAGTAGTTTTCTGGTGGCGTCGTTAGGATTCTCTATGTATAGTATCATGTCCTCTGCAAACAATGACAGTTTTACTTCTTCTTTTCCAATTTGTATTCCTTTTATTTCTTTTTCTTTTCTGATTGCTGTGGCTAGGACTTCCAAAACTATGTTGAATAATAGTTGTGAGAGTGACATCCTTGTCTTGTTCCTGATCTTAGAGGCAATGCTTTCAGTTTTTCACCATTGAGAATGATGTTTGCTGCGGGTTTGTCATATATGGCCTTTATTATGTTGAGGTAGGTCCCCTGTATGCCCACTTTCTGGAGAGTTTTTGTCATAAACCAGTGTTGAATTTTGTCAGAAGATTTTTCTGCATCTATTGAGATGATCATATGGTTTTTATTCTTCAGTTTGTTAATATGGTGTACCACATTGATTAATTTACGTATATTGAAGAATCCTTGCATCCTTGGGATAAATCCCACTTGATCGTGGTGTATGATCCTTTTAAGGTGTTGGATTCTGTTTCCTAGTATTTTGTTGAGGATTTTTGCATCTATATTCATCAGTAATATTGGTCTGTAATTTTCTTTTTTTATAGTATCTTTGTCTGGTTTTGGTATCAGGGTAATGGTGGCCTCATAGAATGAGCTTGGGAGTTTTCCTTCCTCTGCAATTTTTGGAAGAGTTTGAGAAGGATGGGTATTAGCTCTTCTCTAAATGTTTGATAGAATTCACCTGTGAAGCCATCTGGTTGGTCCTGGACTTTTGCTTGTTGGAAGATTTTTAATCACAGTTTCAATTTCATTACTTGTGATTGGTCTATTCATATTTTCTGTTTCTTCCTGGTTCAGTCTTGGAAGCTTGTACCTTTCTAAAAATGTGTTCATTTCTTCCAGGTTGTCCATTTTATTGGCACAGAGTTACTTGTAGTAGTCTCTTAGGATGCTTTGTATTTCTGCAGTGTCTGTTGTAACTTCTTTTTCATTTCTAATTTTATTGATTTGAGTCCTCTCCCTCTTTTTCTTGATGAGTCTGGCTAATGGTTTATCAATTTTCTTTATCTTCTCAAATAACCAGCTCTTAGTTTTATTGATCTTTGCTATTGTTTTCTTTGTTTCTATTTCATTTATTTCTGATCTGATCTTTATGATTTCTTTCCTTCTGCTAACTTTGGGTTTTGTTTGTTCTTCTTTCTCTAGTTCCTTTAAGTGTAAATTTAGATTGTTTATTTGAGATTTCTCTTGTTTCCTGAGGTAGGCTTGTATAGCTATAAACTTCCCTCTTAGAACTGCTTTTGCTTCATCCCATAGGTTTTGGATCATCGTGTTTTCATTGTCATTTGTCTCTAGGTACTTTCTGATTTGATGTTTGATTTCTTCAGTGATCTCTTGGTTATTTAGTAACATATTGTTCAGCCTTCATGTGTTTGTGTTTTTTACGTTGTTTTCCATGTAATTCATTTCTAATATCATAGCCTTGTGGTCAGAAAAGATGCTAGATATGATTTCAGTTTTCTTAAATTTACTGAGGCTTGATTTGTGACCCAAGATGTGATCTATCCTGGAGAATGTTCCGTGCGCACTTGAGAAGAAAGTGCAATCTGCTGTTTTTGGATGGAATGTCCTATAAATATCGATTAAATCTATCTGGTCTATTGTGACATTTAAAGCTCGTGTTTCCTTATTTTCATTTTGGATGATCTGTCCATTGGTGTAAGTGAGGTGTTAAAGTCCCCGACTTATTTTGTTACTGCCGATTTCCTCTTTTACAGCTGTTAGCAGTTGCCTTATGTATTGAGGTGCTCCTGTTTTGGGTGCATATATATTTATAATTGTTATATCTTCTTCTTGGATTGATCCCTTGATCATTATATAATGTCCTTCCTTGTCTCTTGTAACATTCTTTATTTTAAAGTCTATTTTATCTGATATGAGTATTGCTACTCCAACTTTCTTTTGATTTCCATTTGCATGGAATATCTTTTTCCATCCCCTCACTTTCAGTCTGTATGTGTACCCAGGTCTTAAGTGGGTCTCTTGTGGACAGCATATATATGGGTCTTGTTTTTGTATCTATTCAGCAATCCTCTGTCTTTTGGTTGGAGCATTTAATCCATTCACGTTTAAGGTAGTTATTGATATGTATGTTCCTATGACCATTTTCTTAATTGTTTTGGGTTTATTTTTGTAGTTCCTTTTCTTCCCTTTTGTTTCCCACTTTGAGAATTTCCTTTAGCATTTGTTGTAGAGCTGGCTTGGTGGTGCTGAATTCTCTTAGCTTTTGCTTGTCTGTAAAGCTTTTGATTTCTCCATCAAATCTGAGTGAGATCCTTGCAGTGTAGAGTAGTCTTGGTGGTTGGTTCTTCCCTTTCATCACTTTGAGTATATCATGCCACTCCCTTCTGGCTTGTAGAGTTTAATCAGCTGTTGACCTTATGGGAGTTCCCTTGTATGTTATTTGTTGTTTTTCCCTTACTGCTTTTAATAATTTTTCTTTGTCTTTAATTTTTGACAATTTGATTACTATGTGTCTCGTCATGTTTCTCCTTTGGTTTATCCTGTATGAGACTCTCTGCACTTCCTGGACTTGGGTGGCCATTTCCTTTCCCATGTTAGGGAAGTTTTTGACTATAATCTCTTCAAAGATTTTCTTGGGTCCTTTCTCTCTTTCTTCTCCTTCTGGGACCCCTATAATGTGAATGTTTTTCTGTTTAATGTTGTCCCAGAGACCTCTTAGGCTGTCTTCATTTCTTTTCATTCTTTTTTCTTTATTCTGTTCTGCAGCAGTGAATTCCACCATTCTGTCTTCTAGGTCACTTATCCGTTCTTCTGCCTCAGTTATTCTGCTATTGATTCCTTCTAGTGTAGTTTTTATTTCAGTTATTGCATTGTTCGTCTCTGTTTTTTTGTTCTTTAATTCTTCTAGGTCTTTGTTAAACATTTCTTGCATCTTCTCGATCTTTGCCTCCTTTCTTTTTCCGAGGTTCTGGGTCATCTTCTCTGTCATTATTCTCAATTCTTTTTCTGGAAAGTTGCCTATATCCACTCAGTTTAGTTGTTTTTCTGGGGTTTTATCTTGTTGCTTCTTCTGGTACATAGCTCTCTGCCTTTTCATCTTGTCTGTCTTTCTGTGAATGTGGTTTTTGTTCCACAGGCTGCAGGATTGTAGTTCTTCTTGCTTATGCTGTCTGCCCTCTGTTGGATGAGGCTATCTAACTGAAGCATTACTTTTTGAAAATGGAAATAATGTTTGTCATTTAGTAAAAATTTCTAAACTATTAAATTTTTATGTTCATTTATAGTGCAGAATT
This sequence comes from Mesoplodon bidens, assembly GCF_964165515.1. NCBI lineage: Eukaryota > Metazoa > Chordata > Mammalia > Artiodactyla > Ziphiidae > Mesoplodon > Mesoplodon bidens. The sequence goes on from NC_138178.1 coordinate 87,137,273, forward strand.
GGCTAACTTATTAATGCTGTAGGTTGAAGATTGTATTCTAAACCATGCAGAAATGAATAACCACATAAATATGGTTGCTTCTTTTTCAGGTTCTTAGAGATCGGTTTTAAAGTGTTAGATGTTTGCAAGTGCTTCCTGAAAACGCCATAGCTTTCTCTCATGTCTCTCACCCCAAACATATCTTGGACTGTATTTGTGGGTTGATCCAGTATATTTGTCCACCAGGCTAACTTGGGTAGTGGTTGGATGGGTGGCAAGGTGCATCATCACCCTCTGATAACCATCTCTAAAAGCAAGAACCTAGAAGTGAACCTTCTAGGGCTTGGAAAGCTCTGTCACCTTATCTGGTGGCCAGATGTAGATAAGCCTAAAAATTAGCACTGGATTTCAGTGCTTGAGTTTACATGTAGCTGGAGAAAGGAACACACCATCTCTTCAAAGTCTTACTTGTATTTCTGAAGATACAGTGCCTTTTTCCCAATAATTAGGGTGTCATTTCTCACTCTAGGAAAACGCCTAATTTATCTTCCACATGGATCTGGTTGGTTCTTGATTATTTTGAATCCTGGATATAACTGAACTGAGAATTAAGCTCATGGCTGTCCTACTTCTTCATCTTTGTTTGTTTTAAACCCTTGTCAGGTATTTAAGCCCTCACCATCAAGGCTAAAAATGGAAGTCTTCTTGCTTTCTGCTCCTTTTATGGTATCCTTAATCTCTTTTTGATATCCATAATTTCAATAGGATTAGATTACTTTATTTCATACACCTTACACATAACCACCAAGGAAGGTCTACATTGATTAGCGTGTAAATGAAAGGAGTAGACCAGTCAAACTACCAGAATTTTTTAAAATTTATTTTTAACATCTTTATTGGAGTATAATTGCTTTACAATGGTGTGTTAGTTTCTGCTTTATAACAAAGTGAATCAGCTCTACATATACGTATATCCCCATATCTCCTCCCTCTTGCTTCTCCCTCCCACCCTCCTTATCCCACCCCTGTAGGTGTTCACAAAGCACTAAGCTGATCTCTCTGTGCTATGTTGCTGCTTTGCACTAGCTCTCTATTTTACATTTGGTAGTGTATATATGTCCATGCCACTCTCTCACTTCATCCCAGCTTACCTTTTCACCTCCACGTGTCCTCAAGTCCATTCTCTCTGTGTCTTTATTCCTGTCCTGCCCCTAGGTTTGTCAGAACCTTTTTTTTTTTTTTTTTAGATTCCATATATATGTGTGAGCATACGGTATTTGTTTTTCTCTTTCTGACTTACTTCACTCTGTATGACAGACTCTAGATCCATCCACCTCACTACAAATAACTCAGTTTCATTTCTTTTTATGGCTTAGTAATATTCCATTGTATATATGTGCCATATCTTCTTTATCCATTCATCTGTTGATGGACACTTAGGTTGCTTCCATGTCCTGGCTATTGTAAATAGAGCTGCAAAGAACATTGTGGTACATGAGTCTTTTTGAATTATGGTTTTCTCAGGGTATATGCCTAGTAGTGGAATTGCTGGGTCATATGGTAGTTCTATTTTTAGTTTTTTAAGGAACCTCCATACTGTTCTCCATAGTGGCTGTATCAATTTACATTCCCACCAACAGTGCAAGAGGGTTCCATTTTCACCACACCCTCTCCAGCATTTATTGTTTATAGGTTTTTTCATGATGGCCATTGTGACTGGTGTAAGGTGATACCTCATTGTAGTTTTGATTTGCATTTCTCTAACGATTAGTGATATTGAGCATCCTTTCATGTATTTGTTGGCAATCTGTATATCTTCTTTGGAGAAATGTCTATTTAGGTCTTCTGCCCATTTTTGGATTGGGTTGTTTGTCTTTTTGATATTGAGCTGCATGTGCTGCTTGTAAATTTTGGAGATTAATCCCTTGTCTGTTGCTTCATTTGAAAATATTTTCTCCCATTCTGCGGGTTGTCTTTTCGTCTTGTTTATGGTTTCCTTTGCTGGGCAAAAGCTGTTAAGTTTCATTAGGTGTCATTTGTTTATTTTTGTTTTTATTTGCATCACTGTAGGCGGTGGATTAAAAAGGATCTTGCTGTGATTTATATCATAGAGTGTTCTGCCTATGTTTTCCTCTCAGAGTGTGATGGTGTCTGGCCTTACATTTAGGTCTTTAATCCATTTTGAGTTTATTTTTGTGTATGGTGTTAAGTAGTGTTCTAATTTCTTTCTTCTACGGTACCTGTCCAGTTTTCCCAGCACCAGTTATTGAAGAGGCTGTCTTTACTCCATTGTGTATCCTCCCCTCCTTCATCAAATATAAGGTGACCATATGTGCGTGGGTTTATCTCTGGGCATTCTGTCCTGTTCCATTGATCTATATTTCTGTTTTTGTGCCAGTACCATACTGTCTTGATGACTGTAGTTTTGTAATATAGTCTGAAGTCAGGGAGCCTGATTCCTCCAGCTCCATTTTTCTTTCTCAAGAGTGCTTTGGCTATTCAGGGTCGTTTGCATTTCCATCCAACTTGTGAAATTTTTGGTTCTAGTTCTGTGAAAAATGCCATTGATAGTTTGATAGGGATTGCATTGAATCTGTAGATTCCTTTGGGTAGTATAGTTATTTTCACAATGTTGATTCTTCCAATCCAAGAACATTGTATATCTCTCCATCTGTTGGTATCATCTTTCATTTCTTTCATCAGTGTTTTATAGTTTTCTGCATACAGGTCTTTTGTCTCCTTAGGTAGGTTTATTCCTAAGTATTTTATTCTTTTACTGAAGTGGTAAATGGGAGTGTTTCCTTAACTTCTCTTTCAGGTTTATCATCATTAGTGTTTAGGTATGCAAGAGATTTCTGTGCATTAATTTTGTATCCTGCTACTTTACCAAATTCATTGATTAGCTTTAGTAGTTTTCTGGTAGCATCTTTAGGATTCTCTGTGTATAGTATCATGTCATCTGCAAACCAAACTATTACAATTTAAATCCGTCTGAAGGGTCATGTCAGAGAAGAGGGAGGAGCCCCATAAATGTCATTGTCACTTAAATCCCACTTCATCTTGGTTTTAGTGTTTTTTATATGCTGCTGGGTTTCATTTGCTAACATTGTGTTACGGATTTTCATGTGCATGCTCACAGCTGATATTGGTCTCTAGTTTTCTTGTGATATCTGTCTTGCTTTGATAAAAAAGGTAATACTGGTCCTATAGAATGAGTTGAAAAGGTCCCTTGCCTCCATTTTATGAAAGAATTTGTGTAGCATTGCTATGATTTCTTCTTTAAATGTTGGGTAGAATTCACTGGATAAAGCCATCTAGCTTGGGCTTGTGTTTGTGTTATGTGGTAGGAAGGGAGGGGCAGATTTTTAATAGTAATTTATTTTTTTTCTTGTTATAGAGCTATTAGATTTTCTTTTTCTTCCTTAGTCTTGGTAGTTTGTGGGTTTTAAGAAATTTGTTCTTTTTGTCTAAGTTGTCCAGTTTGTTGATATAAAGTTGGTCATAGTATTCTTTTATAATCTTTTTAATTTTTGTAGGGTTGGTAATTAATGTCCCCTCTGTCATCCCAGATTTTAGAATTCTGTGTCATCTGTTAGTCAGCCTAGCTAAAAGTTTATCAATTTTGTTGATTTTTTTTTCCAAAGAACTTTTGGTTTCTTTGATTTTTCTCTGTTGTTTTTGTTCCCTATTTCATGAGTTTTTCCCCTCTAATCTTTATTTCCTTCCTTCTGCTTGCTTTAGGTTTAAGTTACTCTTCTTTGTCTATTCTTAAAGTGGAAGCTTAGATTATTGATGTGTAACCTTTCATTTCTAATACAGGTATTTTAACTGCTGAACTTCCCTCTAAGTACTGTTTAAGCCATACTTCATAAATTTTGATATGTTATATTTTTGTTTTCATTTAGTTCAAAATATTTTCTAATTTCCCTTGTGATTTCTTTTTTGACCCATCGGTTGTTTAGAAATATGTCACTTCATTTGAGACTTGTTTTTTGGCCCAGCATATGAACTATCCTGGAGAATGTTTTACATGCATCTGAAAAGAATGCATATTCTGCTCTCATTTGATGGAGTGTTAAAAAATGTCAGTTAGGTCAAGTTGGTTGATAGTATTGTTCAAATCTGCTATAGCTTTGCTGATTTTTGGCCTACTTGTTCTGTTAGTAATTAAGACTGGCACAAATTGTTAATTTCCCTATTTTTCCTCTTGATTCTATCAGTTTTTGCTTCACATATTTGGAGACTGTTTTTAGGTGTATATACCTTTATATTTGTTACAGTTTTCTTATATATTGGCCTTTATCATTATAAAATCTCTCTTTTTATCTAGTAGTATTTCTTAAAATTCACTTTGTTAGATTTTTTTTTTTTTTTTTTTTTTTTTTTCTTTTTGCGGTATGCGGGCCTCTCACTGTTGTGGCCTCTCCCGTTGCGGAGCACAGGCTCCGGATGCGCAGGCCCAGTGGCCATGGCTCACGGGCCCAGCCGCTCCGCGGCATATGGGATCCTCCCAGACCGGGGCACGAACCCGTATCCCCTGCATCGGCAGGCGGACTCTCAACCACTGCGCCACCAGGGAGGCCCCTGTTAGATATTATTACAGCCACTCCAGCTGTCTTATGATTACTATTTGCATGGTATATCTTTTTCTGTCCTTTCTCTTTTAACATATTTGTGTCTTGATTTGAAGTTGGTCTCTGAAATACAGTGCATTGTTGGATCTTGCTTTTTTTACACAGACTGTATTTGCTTTTGGATTGGAGTTTTGGTCCGTAAAGTTTAATAAAATTAAGTTTGGACTTACATCTGCCATTTTGCTTTTGACTTTCTCTATTCTTTGCTTCCTCTATTTCTCCCCTGTGATATATGTGTGCTTTTCCTATATCTTATGCCTTTTTTGTTACTGGGTTGCTCCTTTACTGCCTTCTTTTGTGTTAAACAGATAATTATTAGGGTATCATTTTAATTAATCTTGAGTTTTTAATATTTTTTAAGTTATTTTCTAAGTGGTTATTCTAGATATTACAATAGGCATCTTAACTTATTATGGACTACTTCAGATTAAAATTGACTGACTTCTGGTAGAATATAGCAACTTTATTCTGGTATAGCTGTATTTCCTTCCCCTTTCTTTGTGCTATTAATTGTCATATATATTACATTTATATATATTATTATATATATGTGACAACAATACCATTATAATTATTGCTTTATACAATGTCTTCTAAAAAATTTAAGAGGAAAAAAGAAAATAATATATATATTCCTTTATATTTACCCACATATTTACCATTTCTGCTGCTCTTCTTTTTTTTCCCATGGATTCAACTTACCAAGTCTGTTGTCATTTCCTGTCATCTGAAGGACTTCCTTTAATATTTTTGTGTAAGTGAGTATGCCAGCAACAAATTCTCTCAGTCTTTATTTTGTACTATATTTTAAATTCATTTTTGAAAGATCGCATTTGATGGATTTAGAGTTCTCTGTTGGCATTTCTCCCCCAGCCCTTTGAATATGTCATTCCACTGCCTTATGGCCACCATGTGTTTGATGAGAAGTTAGCTGTGAATTGTATTGTTTTTCTATTTGTAGTGAGTTATTTTTCTCCTACTGCTTTTAAGATTTCCCCTTTGGCTTTCAACCATTTGAGCATGCTGTGTCTAGGGGTGCATTTGTTTGTGTTTTTCCTACTCAAGGTGTGTTGAGCTTCTGGGATTTGTAGATTAATATATCTTAGCAAGGCTATTATTACTTCCATTATTTTTTTCTGCCCTTTTTTTGTTCTCCTCCTTCTGAGGATCTCATGTATATTGATATGCTTGCTGTTGTGCCACAGGTCTCTCAGGCTCTGTAAATTTTTCTTCAATCTTAATATCTTGTTTTTCAAATTGGATAATTTTTATTTATCTGTCTTCAAATTTGTTGGGTTTTCTGCCATATCAATTTTCCTGTTGAACCTATCCAGGAATTCTCATTTCAGTTATTATACTTTTTGATTCTAGAATTTTCATGATTTTTTATAGTTGCTATTTTTTTTTTGAGATTCCCTGTTTGAGTCATTGTCATAATTCCCTTTAATTCTTTAATCATTGTATCCTTTAATTTTTTAAAACAAATTTACAATAGCTGCTTTGTAGTCTTTTATTATTATTATTGTGGTATGAACACTTAACATGAGATTTACTCTTTAAAAAAACATTTTTAAGTGCATAATCAGTACTGTTAACTATAGGCACACTATTGTACAGCAGATCTCTAGAAGTAATTCATCTTGCATAGCTAAAATTGTATACCCTTTTGACCCAACTCCCCATTTCCTCCTCCCCCTAGAAACCACCATTCTACTCTGTGTTTCTATGAGTTTGACTATTTTATATATATAAGGAGAATCATGCAATATTTGTCCTTCTGTGAGTTGTAGTCTTTGTTTATTAAATTCAGCATCTGAGCACACACATAGTTTCTCTTGACCTCTTTTGTCTTGAGTATGGGTCACACTTTCCTATTTCTTATATACTTCATAAATTTGCTGTAAAGTGGAGATTTTATGTAACATATTGTAGTATCTCTGGATTTGACATTTGTTCCTTTGAGGGTTGTTGCCACTATTTAGTTGTTGTTGCTGTTTTGTTAGCTTTGTAATTTGCCTGGACTTAATCTGAAAAATCTCTTCCCTGAAGTATGTGTCTGCTGATTTTTCTGCTCAGTTATTTTAATTTGAATTTTTAGTTTTTAAGCGTGGCTTTTTAGACGATGCCTCTGCATCTATGTAGTTTAGTGGTCATCCAATGATTGGTAAGAGATTGTGCTCAAAAACCTTGAGTCAGTAGGTCTTTCACCCTCGGATGATTTATCAGTGGCTGTGTGGAACATGTATTCAAAGTTCAGGCAATTTTCTAGTCTTCTCCCACTTTTACTTCCCCCTGAGCCTTTCCAGGGTACTCATTCTCTGTCAGCCCAGGGATATGTGAAGAGCTTGGGCCCTCTTAGGTTTCCCTCTATAGGTTTCACCTGCTAGCAAAAGTAGAGTGTTTCTATGAAACCTTTCTTAAGCCAAATGGCATGAAATGAGGAAGCAATTACCTTACCATCTTGCCAGTGAGTGCACAAGATAAACTGAGATCAAGCACAGATGTTCAGAGACACCATTCAAAGCTATGGCCGTTTGAAGCTCAGGTACTGAGTGTAGTTGCTATGAAAGGAGCTTGACAGTGTCATTCTCGCTACTTGGGGTGGTTGCTGCCCCTGTAAGGGCTTGCTGCAAAACAAATGCTGAATGCTCTTTTTGCTTTTCACCTATTTGCATAAACGTGAAAGTCCTCTGGATTTCTTTCGGTTAAATGAAAACAGGTACTAACCAAGTCTTTTGTAAAACGAAGGGGTGTAAAGCAAACTTTTCGAAAAAGTAGGAGATACTGGTATATGCGCACAGCCTCCCACTCATTTGCAGACTTTCTCCCTGCAAATTTTAAAATTAGTCTGCCCATATCTTGTCCCAAATTAGACCACAGTTTCAGGCAAGCAGAACTGTAGACTTTCCTTGTTTTTGTCCCTCTAATTTTGCTGTTTTTTCTCACGATTACCACTGGGCATGGGCTCTTTGCCTTCCACTCCAGATCAAGTCTGCTCGCTCTGCCAGAGAAGCTGTTGGTTTTCACTGCCATCCCTACCTTGTTAGCCCTGCTGCACCCATCAGGCTGGGGAGGAGAATGGGAGTAGCTCAGGTAAGAATGCCTCAGAGTCCCACTCATCTTCCAAAGTTCAGTAGCTTCTCAATTTATTTTTCCCTTTGGTTTATTTCCAGAGCCCTGAAATGGTTGTTTCTGACTATTTTTTCCAGTGTTATAGTGATTTTAGGGGGAGTAGAGGGACTGCTGACCTCTTCACTCTACCAGAAGTTTTCTTATTTTTATTATAAGTATTGGTGTTCAATCTCAAAACACTTATTTTTCCTCTACTTTGTTCAGTATTTTATCTTGAAAAACTTCACAATCTATAGAAAATAAACACCTGTGTCCTTTTCATTTAGATTTACCAATTGTTAAATTTCTACATTTGCTTTATATTTATTTGTCAATATAGATAGATATCCATATATGTAATATATAATTTTTTCCTTAACCATGAAAGTTAGTTGCAGACACCATGACAATTCATTCTTAAATACTTCAGCATGCCTCGCCTAAGAACAAAAACATTTTTTTTACATAAATACAATCATATTTAGGATATTGAATATTGATAAACATATATACAATCTATATTCAAATTGTGCCACATATCACAATAATGGGTTGTAATTTTTTTTTTAGATCTTTGCTGTTTGCCTTCAAACTGAGGACTCATTGCTTTGCTTCCTTTATGAAAAATGCTCAGCCATTAATTTTCACTCACCAAATATTTATGAAACGTAACACTTGCTTGTTGATGTTCTAGAGGGATTCAACAGTTACTGAAACGATGTGTTTCTATACTCATTAATTCTCACATTCTAGTTGGAGGAGACAATATATATGCATAATTTATGTAGTACTTTAGAAGCTGGAAGTGCTATGGAGAAAAATAAGGCCAAATAAGGGGAAGAAGGAATGGGAGGGTAGAGGTCATCACAATTTTAAATGGAATAGAGGGGTTAGGTTACACTGATATGGTAATGTTTGGGTAAAAATTTGAAGGAGATGAATATAGCTTCACCATTTTTAGATTGTCTACTTCTGAAGTTGTTATTACATATAATCCCATCCTGTGTCTCTCTTAACTGTTATTTTGTGTATTTTTATCTCTTCCTGTGCTGCTTTGTGGAATCCTCAGTGTCATCTTCCAGTTTGCTAGTTTTGTCTTTGTTTATTACATTTGTTGGGTTTTTTAATTTCACTTCCAAGATTTCTAGTTGTTGTGTTTATACCTACACCTTTTGCTTCTTTTGTTTAGTAATCTTGTTTTGTTTTTTTGTTTGTTTTGGGTTTTTTTGCCGTACGCAGGCCTCTCACTGTTGTGGCCTCTCCTGTTGCGGAGCACAGGCTCTGGACGCGCAGGCTCAACGGCCATGGCTCACGGGCCCAGCCGCTCCGTGGCATGTGGGATCTTCCCGGACCGGGGCACGAACCCGTGTCCCCTGCATCGGCAGGTGGACCCTCAACCACTGCACCACCAGGGAAGCCCAGTAATTTTGTTTTTTAAAAATATTCTATTTCCTTATGTTTTTAGAGACTTAAAATACTTTAAAGTTACTTCTAGAGTAATTATTGATATCACTTGGGAGTGAGGTCATATCCAAATTTTTGCTTTTGTTGCCCCTTTGTAGAATTAGTTTCCCCATGTATATGGAATTCTAGCTTGCAGTCTAACTCCTTCTGAGTTGTCTCTCTCCATCCTGTCTAGATGTTTGTGGTTGCTTCCACCTGGACCCTTGTGTCCCAGTCTAAGGTCAGGTCTTATATAGGTGGTTTATGATCCATTAGGGTTATACTAAATCTAGTCACTGAGCCAGCAGGCAGTTTGGCCCAGGTCCTGGCTGCAAGGCTCTGCCTGTATCCTCCAGGCTCTCTAGGTGCACAGCTTTTATATAAACTGTGGTCGCAGGTAGTGATTGTAGTTTTTCAATCTCTACTTGGGAGCTCTACTTGGGTTACTAGTTTAAACGTTATCTTGCCCTTTGTCCTCCTCAAGTAGGATGCTTTTAGTCCTTGCTATTCTGAGGAACTCCTGGCCACCTCTACTGCTTTTGGATCTGGAGGAGGTAGTACATTACTTTGAAGTCCTCAGAGATAACTTGTGTTTTTTTTTTTTTTTAATGTCTTTTTTCTCTGTTTTTTTCCAGCACTGCTATGCTGGCAGATGTTGGGTACTCCCCCAGTATTAACTTACAATGCCATCAATGACCTAAAGTCTGCTTTGCCATGAACTCTGTGACCTTTGGTTATTTTCTTAGCATCTCTGGGCCTCAGTGTCTGCTGTCATTAAGGTTTAGGTATATCTCACAACTAGCTAATGATTCAGACCTAAAGTCTGCTTTGCCATGAACTCTGTGACTTTTGGCTATTTTCTTAGCATCTCTGGGCCTCAGTGTCTGCTCTCATTAAGGTTTAGGTATATCTCACAACTGGCTAATGATTCAGGTAAATTACGTCTAAGAGTACATGAAGGAGAGTAGTGGGAAATACAGCTGGAAAGGTAAATTGAAGCTACATCATGGGTGGTCTTGAATCCCAAAGCCAAAGAATGAGAAATGTAGTTCATAAAAAATGGAGAGTTGTTGAAGGTTAGGTAGCATGATTCAGAGAGATTAGTGAGGCCATGCTGTAGGGGGGCTTGCAAGGAGCAGAGGAAATAGGGAAGGGCAGGAGGACAATGTCCTGGTATGTTTAGGTAGGAACAAGGACAAAGCCAGGGTAGAAATAGTTGTGAGGAAGAGGTGACAAGATTGAGAATATTACAGCAACAGGTTTAACAGGATCTGCTGCCTGACTGAATACAAGGTCAAGGAAAAGAAAAGCACCAAAAGGGGTTTAGAGCCTGGGTGATTGTGAAGATTATTGTGCTATCAACAAGTATTGGGAAATCAGGACATGGTGAGTTTTAGTGGCTGTGCCTTCCATTGAATACTGAAGTGCCTGGTCCTTTGGTGGGTACACTAATGATAACAAAACTATACAGACTCTAACTTCATGCTGAGCACTGTGCCAAGCACTTCGTTAGCTCATCTAATCCTTACGTCAGTCTTTTGAAGTAGGCTCCATATGGGCACATTTTTTTTTAATTGAAATATAGTTGATGTACAATATGGTGTTAGTTTCAGCTGTACATTATAGTGATTCAATTTTTTTTCAGATTAAATTCCATTGTAGGTTAATACAAGATATTGAGTATAATTTTTTATGCTATACAGTAAATCCTTTTTCCTTATCTATTTTATGTATAATAGTTTGTATCTCTTAATCCCATACCCCTAATTTTCCCTCCCACCCCTTCCCTTTGGTAACCATAAGTTTATTCTATTTCTGTGAATCTGTTTGTTTTGTATATACATACATTTGTATTATTTTTTAGATTCTATATATAAGTGATATCATGTACTATTTGTCTTTCTCTGATTTGTTTCACTAAGCATAATATTCTCTAGGTCCATCCACATTGCTGCCAATGGCAGTATTTCATTCTTTTTTATAGCTGAGTAATATTCCATTATATGTACATACCACATCTTTTAAATTTATTTATTTATTTATGGCTGTGTTGGGTCTTCGTTTCTGTGCGAGGGCTTTCTCTAGTTGTGGTAAGCAGGGGCCACTCTTCATCGCGGTGCGTGGGCCTCTCACCATCGCGGCCTCTCTTGTTGCAGAGCATAGGCTCCAGACGTGCAGGCTCAGTAATTTTGGCTCACAGGCCCAGTTGCTCCACGGCATGTGTGATCTTCCCAGACAAGGGCTCGAACCCGTGTCCCCTGCATTGGCAGGCAGATTCTCAACCACTGCGCCACCAAGGAAACCCAATACCACATCTTCTTAAGCCAGTCATCTACTGATGGGCACTTGGGTTGCTCCCATGTCTTGGCTATTGTAAATAGTGCTGCTATGAACATTGGGGTGCATGTATCCTTTTAATTAGTGTTTTTGTTTTTTTCCAAATGTGCACCTAGGAGTGGAATTGCTGGATCATAATGTAGTTCTATTTTTAGTTTTCTAAGGAACCTTCCTGACGTTTTCCATAGCGGCTACACCAATTTACATTGCCACCAACAGTGTATGAGGGTTCCCTTCTCTCTGCATTCTCTCCAGCATTTGTTATTTGTAGACTTTGATGATAGCCATTCTGACAGGTGTGAGGGTGATGCCTCATTGTGGTTTTCATTTGCATTTCTCTAATCAATTAGCTATGTTGAACATCTTTTCATGTTCCTGTTGGTCACCTGTATATCTTCTTTGGACAAATGTGTATTCAGGTTTTCTGCCCATTTTTTAACTCAATTGTTTGTTTGTGTTTCACTATTGAGTTGTATGAGCTGTTTATATATTTTGGATATTAATCCCATGTTTGTTGTATCATTTGCAAATTTTTCTCCAATTCTGTGGGTTGTCTTTTTGTTTTGGTTTCTTTTGCTGTGTAAAAGCTTTTAAGTTTGATTACATCCCATTTGTTTATTTTTGCTTTTATTTCTTCTGCCTTGGAAAACTTATCTAACAAAGTATTGCTATGATTTATGTCAGAGTGTTTTGCCTGTGTTCTCTTCTAGGAGTTTTATGGTGTCATGACTTACATGTAGTTCTTCAAACCATTTTGAGTTTATTTTTGTATGTGTTGTGAGGGAGTGTTCTAATTTCAGTGATTGACATGTAGCTGTCCAGCTTTCCCAACACCACTTGTTGAAGAGACTGTCTTTTCTCCATTATTTATTCTTGCCTCTTTTGTCATAGATTAATTGACTACAGTTGCATGCATTTATTTCTGGGCTCTCTATTCTGTTCCATTGATCTATATGTCTGTTCTTGTGCCAGTACCACACTGTTTTGATTACTGTAGTTTTGTAGCATAGTCTGAAGTCTGGAAGGGTTATGCCTCCATTTTGTTCTTTTTCCTCAGATTTGCTTTGGCAATTCTAGGATTTCTGTGGATTCATGTAAATTTTAGGATTATTTGTTCTAGTTCTGTTAAAAAATGTCATCAGTATTTTGATAAGGATTGTATTAAATCTATAGATTGGTTTGAGTAGTATGGCCATTTTAATAATAAGTCTTCCAATCCAAGAACATAGGATATCTTTCCATTTCTTTGAATCATCATCAGTTTTCTTAATCAACGTTTTATAGTTTTCAGATTATAGGTCTTTCACCTCCTTGGTTAAGTTTATTCCTAGGTTTTTTGGGGTTTTTTAATGTGATTTTACACAGTATTTTTTTTACTATCCCTTTTTGATATTTCATTGTTAGTGTATAAAAATGCAACAGATTTCTGTATATTAATCTTGTATCCTGCAAACATGCTGAATTCATTTATTCTAATAGTTGTTGGGTGCAGACTTTAGGGTCCTCTATATAGAATATCACATTATATGCAAATGGTGACAGTTATACCTCTTCCCTTCCAATTTGGATACCTTGGGCTTCCCTGGTGGCGCAGTGGTTGAGAGTCCACCTGCCGATGCAGGGGACATGAGTCTGTGCCCTGGTCTGGGAGGATCCCACATGCCGCGGAGTGGCTGGGCCCATAAGCCATGGCCACTGAGCCTGCACGTCCGGAGCCTGTGCTCCGCAACGGGAGAGGCCACAACAATGAGAGGCCCACGTACCGCAAAAGAAAAAAAAAGCTATGCTGTTATAGCTTATGAAATTTGTATACCTCTTTTCTTTTTCTTGTCTGATTTCTGTCACTAGGACTTTCAATACTATGTTAAATAGAAGTGGTGAGAGTGGGCATCCTTGTCTTGTTCCTGAATTTAGTGTGAAGGCTTTCAGCTTTTCACTGTTGTGTATTACTTTTTGGGTAAATGAAATTAAGACTTAGAGAGGTTAAATAATTTGCTCAAGGTTAACACAGCTAACACATTGCAGAGCTAGAAGTCACACCCAGGTCTTTTTTTTCTTTATAATAAACTTTTCACTTAAAATAGTTTTAGATTTACAAAAAGGTTGTAACGATAGTAGAGAGTCTCCATATACCCCTCACCCAGATCCCCCTATTGTTAACAACATCCAGCATGATGTATTTGCCACAACTAAGGAACCAATTTTATCTAACATTTTTTCCCCTTTTTTGATTTACTCCAGGGCCCATGGTCTTAATCCCTATACTGTCTTTATTTGGCTTGGTTTACGGGTGAGTTGGAATTCATTTTAAAGGGGAGTTCTTTCCTCTTTCCTCTCCTTCCACTTTTCCTCCCATGCTCCCATGAAAGAAAATGAGTCCAGCAGGCTTCTCCACATGTAAAATTTGTTTAACTTGCTTTCTTGGTAGGACATAGAATAAAACAAGGTCTTTAGTGCAGATTTATGGACTAGGACATTATATAGAGGTCATGTTGCAACTCTGAATTACCAACACAACTGGAAAACCCATAATACAATGAACCATCTTTTGTAATTTTAAAATTCAACCAGTAGTGATTCATCTAAAAAGAAAAATTAAAAGACATTTAGAAATTTCTTAGCAGTAAATATGCCATTTGAAAACTTCTTGATATTATTATAACAACATTTTTCCTTAAGTACCAGAACAGGAAATTAATTAGAAATCAAAATGGTGAATGGCATTCAAGAGAAACTTCTTTATTTTTAAAAGTAACATAAATGGAATGACTTCTTCCATAAAGTTCAGGAATAATATGGAAACTTTGTGATCAAATTAAATCTTGTGCTCTTGAAAATGTTATCTAATGAGTAAATTGAATAGAACTAACAAAAACAGTGGTTTTAAAAATTGTTTTGTTTTGATTCAGACATAGTCCTTGCCTGAAAGATTTTGTTTGCTCACAACAAATTTGATTTTGCAATTTTATTAATCATGTTGCGTACATTATGTACTGGACCAGATTCTGCTTCTTATACTTCTCTGCCCTTATGAACCCTAGAAATTCAGTTCATTTGTAAATATAAGAACATAGGGTGAACCTAGTTCATGCATTAACACAATGGCCCTATAGATATTAATGGGGTTCATTGGCTGCTGGTGAGTCTTTCCAGAGATTTTTTTTTAAATGTGGTACAGTTTCACAATCTACTCTGCAAAGTCTCCAAGACTTTGATTATTCATTAAACAGTTACTTTGATTCTTGGATGCTGAAGTATTCACATATTAGGTTTATAACCTTCCCATGAATGATTTCAAACTTATGTTTTAACTGGCTAAGAGTTTTTCAAAATTCTTACCTGCTGGGTTTCTTAAGGCTTGGCTCATGTATAAACACAAAGTAATAGCATATGCTTTGGGGTTACCTATAATGGACCAGTTACCATATTAAACTCCATGCTTCAATTTTGTCACAATCCTTCCAACAGACTTTCCAAGTAGGTTTTATCATCCTCATTTTACAGATGAGAAGGGAGATTGAAAGACATGAAGGGACTTATGCAAGGACTCTCGTCCTGTGGCTGAGCAGGTATCCAAAGTGGCCACAGAGTTACAGCAAGGTGGCTACGAGCGCATATGCTTACCAAGCATTGTCTGTAAACCCAAACCATATATCTCTAACATTGATACTCCTTCTTCTCCCTGAATATATGTAGATGTTACTGTATCATAAATTAGAGGCCTCCATACTAAAAACGGTTAGGAGTAGCTGCAGTGTCCTAAAAATGCTTTCTTAAAACCAGATTAGGTCTGCACTGAATAGCTCAAATCCAGTTAGTCCAACAGACTTTTCTCAGGTTAGGAGACTGAGGTAGTGATTAGGATCAGACTTTGGAATCAAAAATGGTTCGAATCTGTATTCTATCACTGATCATTGAACTTAGATTTCACATCTGAAAATGGGTATATTAGCTGACACTTGATTGTAAGGCCAAGCCAACATCACTACCTACCTCTTCCTTGTTGGCAGCAAGGAAGCTTAATATGGTAACTGAGACTAAGTCCTTATGACTTAGTCTCAGTTCTAGAGTCGACTCCTGTTTGGTGTAAGCTAATCACAGTGGTTCCATTTCCTGTTTTCTCTGATTGGTTTAGGAGTGGACCTACGATTCAGTTCTGGACACTGTGATATAAGGGAGGGGCTAGAGGGCTTCTGGAAAATGTTTCTGCTTAGTTCGTGCCCTTTCCATACTGGAAAGGAGAACTGACCTACAATGACAAATGTGCAACTTCTAGATCAGTGGTGAGAGCCACTTTCTAGATAGCTCACCTACTGAAAGCAAATTGTCATCTTCCAGTTGCCTCCTGAATAAATGTGGTAGGAAGTTTATGTTTAAAGGTCTTTTCCATGGAGCACATCGAATTGTTTACATATATTTGCCCACTCTGAAGCAAAAAACGAACACCAGTAGAAATTCCGAACTTGCTCAAAATCAAAACATGTAAGATTAACCAAAGAGGCTTCCTTAGGAGAAATGAAAAGTTCTGTTGTTCTTGGAAGAAGTCTTCAAGGATTATAGAACCAAACACATATGGGTATGGGCACCATAAGATAAAAAAAGATCTCAGAAAAATGAATATGTTTGGTCTCTAAGCTCCTCAGAGTAATTAACATGTTGCTGTAACTGACAAAATCTATGGCCAAATAGATAGAAACTTGCAAGTTGAAAATTTGGAATCCTCTGACTTCCCACCTCTGCTTAAGACCATGAGCAAACAGCTGCTCTCTTCCTCCTTCCCATCAGCCTGCTTAGAGTCAGACTCCCAGAGAAGGTGCAGAGATAAGTGGCAGAGGGGCCAAAGCCCAGCGCCAGACTTAGCTTTCAAAATGTTCCACGTGATGAAGGCTCAATTCAGAACAACCCCTTGGCCAGAGAAAGGGTTTTGGAAACAGCAGAGTGGCTAACATTCTTCATTCTTTTGTGCTCATTTTCCAGCAAGGACAAATATTTGATTATATAATGAAGAAGTTATGTCTCCTGGCACCCAAAGAACTGACCTACAATGACAAATGTGCAACTTATTAAGCAAATTCCATTGAGCCTGCAACACGTACTAGTCATTTTCTCAAGACACGTAGTTGCTTTACACCAAGAGCCCTTTCCCAATGCTTCCAGCTGGCAAATCTCACTCTCTTTTGGATCCATTACTTCGTAATCACACAAAGCTTCTCTGTGGGTTTTTTAAAATAGAAAATAACTTGATGTGCTCTCATTCCCCTGTGCTGCCATGATTCTAGAGACCATAGATAATCATTTAAGCCCAAACCCATAACGTACATTTCTACTGGAGAAAAACCAGAGAAAGAGAGAGTCCTTCCCTGATGTCTCTCATATGTATTGCCTTCTCTGCCGTGGGTGCAGCTTTGTTTTCTTGATTGAGATGCACATCCTAAGCAGAGATGTCTGGTTTCTATTTAAATGGCTACAAAATGTGTTCCCTTTGTTCTGGAGTGCTCACTAAAGCTAGTCCAGAAAACTTGGCTCTATATGTTATTGGAGTTTTTCCTTTTCCAACAAAACACGTGGGATGGATGGTTGTGCCAGTGGTGAGCACAATCGCTGCAGCTCATTAAGTTAACTGGCACAAGTCCTGTGTTTGCTGAGGAGGAATAGAATCATAAACGGAAATACCTCTATGGGGAGTAGCGCGTCGCTGTCATAACAGGTTAAGCTTTGGAGAGGCTTAGGAAAGAGATAAGGATTGCAGTAGCTGTCTGCTCTGTGTATTTTACCTGTATCCACGGATGTGTTGCGGTTGTAGTAGATAGAATGATCAATATATATGGTGAGAATTTGTTCATAAGCGAGTACATATTGTATTAAAAATACTAATATACACAAATGGTAGGTTGAATGCTACAAGATGTATAGTGAAAAGCCTCCTTTCCAGCTCTGACCCCAGTTCCCTAGTTCTCCACCTTGAAGCAGAATCTGTTACTCTGCAGTCTATGTACACAGGTATATGTGCATATATAGCCCTTATTTTATATAAGTGGTAACATATTATATTCACTGTTTTGTACCTTCCTTTTATATCAAAAAATTTAAAGCAAGTGCATGAACAACAAATTGTCAATTTTTTTAATGTTCAAAAATAATGAAAACCTGAAAATAGTGAAAAGTGGATTAAAAATTCAGTCACCTAAGTATGGGGTGGCTTTCACAGATAATTTATGACTGGAGTGTAGGGTGACATTCCATTGGGGACAGCCATCCTTACCCCAAGGTTGGATGGAAGCAACCTGGCAAAGGAGGACAAAGCTAAACATAGGTGTCCCCTGCTAGCCTTCTCTTCCCCCTACTGTCCTACTCTGTCCCTTCCTCCAGACCTTCATTTCTGTGCCTTTTCCACCATCCATCCTGCTTGCCCACCCCTCTTCTGAAGATCACTCACTCAGTTCTTTTCATCCACTCTTTACTACCCCCATCTCTTCCACCAGGCCATTCTTCTGGATTCCTTGACTAGTGCCCTTCCTTGCTTTTGAGGTCTTCCTTCTTTAGTTGGAAGGCAGGAGCTGCCTGTGATATTGGAGGTCATGAGAAGGACATTAAGGGTCACAGCAGGCTGGGTCTGAAGATGGTGACATTGAGCTGGTGTGAAGAAGGGGGTTCAGGGGCTGGAATCAGAACTGCCTTCCACTGCCTCCCCTGCCTGCTCAACTGTAAGAAGTAGTATTATCTGCCAGGGTTCAACCAGAGAGCCAGAACCAGTAGGAGGGATAGAGAGGAAGGTAGGTAGATAGGTAGGTAGATATATAGGTAGGTAGATAGATGATAGATAAATAGATAGATAGATATTAAGGGATTTATACAAGGAATTTGCTTATGCAATTGTGATAGCTGGATAAGCAGGTCCAAAGTCTATAGGATGAGCAGTAAAGAAGGGAAGAATGCAGCTTTAGCCATTGTCCATAGGCAGGGTCTCTCTTTCTTATAAGACCTTCCAACCTGTTAAATCAGGCCCACCCAGGATAATCTTCCTAATTTAAAATCATATGATTTTGTGTGACTTAAAACCACTTAAATCTGCAAACTCCCTTTATAGCAGCACCTAAATGAGTTTTTGATTGAGTGACTGGAAGAAGTTATGTGAATGCAACAAAATATCTGTCACTTTTCCTTCCGTCTTCCAACTCTTGCAAGAGAATATCTTTTATAACCCACCGTATCCAGAAACATATGAGAAAGGGAATTCTGGGTCACACAGTTTAACCAAACAAATTGAAACACTATGAAATCATCACAAATAGTTAACATGCTGGGCAGTTGCTAGATAAATGTCCCAGTCCTCACCAAGCCAGATGCATCCTAGAAGAACTTGCAGCTTTATTTTTGCTTTACTGCTGCTTTTGTAGTGTCCTAAAGGAATGGCATGGACAAAAGTAGGACATTCTTTACCCTGTCTAGCTTCCAGTTGGGTTTGGCCAATGGTGGTGCTGGCAGGAGATAGGAGGAAAGAAGAATGAAGTCCAAGTGTTTAATTCCCTGGCTCCAGCCCTTGGATTATCTCAGGATGCTTGTGTCCCTTAACTAAATGGAATGCTTACCTCAAGGCATCCTTCTCTACACCAGCACTTCTCAAGCCATACATGGTGAAGGACCAGGTTTGGTTGTTTTCATTTTTATTTCATCATGGACTGATCTTGTTTTTCTCTTATAATAAGATATTACAGGCTTGGTTGTCTCAGCGATGTTAAATTGTTATAAAAGTTTTTAACTACATTCTCTCAATTTTTATGCTCTCGTCTCATTGTAGACCACTAATTTTGCAAACTGGAACCTGTTCACAGGCCACACTTTGAGTAGCACTGCTTTCCATGACTCACTCTCTCTGCGTCAGAGTAATCTCTCCCTCCTCTCATCTCGTAGAGCTTGGGGGTAGCATCAATCCAGTTGTTACTAGCCCTAGGGTTCCTTCATTGACTCTTATGGTTACCCTGCATCTACATCTTTGTAAATAAGCCATTCTCAAATCATCCTATTTTGATTATTATATGTTTCCTGTTACACTACTCTGTTTTTTTAAGCATATGAAATGGTCAGTACTTTTACCATCATTTACTAATTTATCAATTCAACTTATTTTTCGTTTAATATTTAACTGACATGGCTCATTAAAATTTTGTTATAATTTTCTTAATTTATGCACTATCATTGAGTTATTTAGATCATAAACTTTGGAACACTAAGACTATGCTTTGAATCTAGAAGATTTGAGTCATATGGTATACTAATTTGAGTCTGAGCTCTCCCTGGCGGATTAGTGGCTTTCCTGAAAGCTGTTTGCAAGAAGGACCTAAGTACCTCCGAGGAGATAACTTATCCTGATGGAAGAGGGAGTTCTCATAATGAGAGAGAAATTCTGAATATGGCTTGGTGTTTGCCTCTCAGATTAGTCTGTGGGCTAATGCCTGAGGCCTTTGGATGACAGTGCAGTTGTATTTAATCACTGAAAGCTGGTTCATGAAAATCTTTTTAAAAATCGACAGTACAAGATAGCATTACCTAACTACTCCCTCTAACAATATGTAAAACAAAGGAGATAGTAAGTTGCTGGCAGAGGTGGTGATGCCAGGGATGTCTGCAGTGTTCTGTGGATGTGGTACAAACTGTAGGCATCAGAACATGGTACAGAAACTTATCTGACATATGTGCGAGTTTCTGGATTCCTATGTTTGCTCACATGCAGGTCAGATAAGTATGTCCCAAATAGTGCATGGGGACAATTAGAATTTAAATTTGAATTTCAGGTAACAAATATTTGTTTAGTATAGGTATGTCCCCAATATTGCATGGGACTCACACTAAAAAAATTACTTGTTCACCAGAAATTCGTATTTAGTGGGGCATCCTGTATTTTAAGTGGCAAACTTAATCATTAATCTTCTCTCCTTGGCCATAAATGTAGGCACATGACTTAGGCCTGGGCAATCAGTCTCCCTCTAGGATTTTATTATTCTGGTTGTTGAAAGAAAGAGACACTGTCCTGGAATGAAGTCAGTTTTGAGATCCTCCTCCATTAGCCAAATGAAGGAAACAGTATACTGTTCGAATACAGTACAGGGACTCTAGAATAAAATGACAGACAGAGAGAGGCAGACCTGGTAACATTGTACACAACATAATTTGAGTTGGATTTCTATCCCTTGTAACTGAAGAGTCTTGCTTCATATTTTGTGACTCTGGAAAGATTACATAAATAGCTCCACATCACACAGTTAGAAGTCACTTCATCTTTCTAGGGTTTCTCTGACTCCAAAGTTAATGCTTTCTCTACTTTATCATTCTGCAACTACTAGGAAACTAAAAAAATTATGAAACCCTGAAGAAATAGAGAACACAGTGTGACTGAATTCTTCTAATACCTGGTCCTCTGAGCTGAGTCTCCAGTGGAGCCCCACTAAGGTACTTCTTTCTCCTGCCTCTGTCCTTCCTGTCTATTGAAACTGGTTCCCTGATAATAAGAACCAGAGGCCCGGGTCTCCTAAAACTACTCTGAAAGAGAAGATGAACTAATTATATTAAAATTATAGTACTTGAAAGTAAAAATATTAAACCAATAAGTCAGGGGTCTCTAATCATCTTAATGTGAGGGGACCTTCCCAGTTAAGGAATCTTTCCTTCCGCATTCGGAGTGCAAAGAACTAGGAACACAGATAAGGTTCTGAGGTCTCTTTAAATATTGAACTTGTCAAGTGTTGGGAACACTGGAGTTGCTCCGACCTTTCATTAAGAATTAGTTGTTCAGGGCTTCCCTGGTGGCACAGTGGTTGAGAGTCCACCTACCGATGCAGGGGACATGGGTTCGTGCCCTGGTCCGGGAGGATCCCACATGCCGCGGAGCGGCTGGGTCCGTGAGCTGTGGCCGCTGTGCCTGAGCGTCCGGAGCCTGTGCTCCGCAATGGGAGAGGCCACAACAGTGAGAGGCCCGCGTACGGCAAAAAAAAAAAAAAAAAAAGAATTAGTTGTTCAGATGAAGTATCTTCTGAATTAAGGATTAGCGTATCTTTTGGCCACTGTAACTCAGTTGTAAATAAAAAGAAAACTAGAAGAAAAATAGGTACCCTAGTTCTAAGGAACTGTTCTTGTTCCATTAGCAAGAGTACAAAGAATCCCTAGCCCTAGCCCCTGGCTTGGGGTTATATTCCACAGATCAGAAGATTTCCACATGGAAATTGTGATTCCCTCACATCTTTGTATTTTAAAGCAATTAACTGGGATTGATCAGAAACAATAGACATTAGGCAACAGTTGCAAATATAATTTATGCAGGATACCCAAATTGAGTTGTGGTATGCTTTCATCTAATGTTTTACTCCCCTCTAGTGGATTTTTATATAGCACATGATACCATAAGTATGGTATAGGATAGCAGATTTTAGAGGAAAAAAAATTTTAATGTATTTAATGCAGTTCATGTTCTATAGAATTTCTGTGCAATTCTGTAGAATTTCAAAGATAAAAAAATTTAAACTTAGAATTCTGTTAGTTCATGCTCCTCATTTTGCAGGTGAAGAAACCAAGATCCGGAAAGGGGAAATGACTCACCCAAGATCACATTTTTGGTTTCTAACAGAGCCTCTCATCACTAACGACAATATTGAACGTATAAACCTGTGATTTCCATGGAAATAGAGAGCCTGCACATGTCCATTCAGATGGTAGTAAACTGGGGAAAGAATATTGTCTTGGAGGAAATTGGAAATCAAGGTCAGTAAGTGTATTATGGGCTCTGAGCACTCTGGAAGGGAGAGGGGTTTGCACTGGTAAGGGTATGTTAAGTATTAACAAGGATACCTAGAGATGAAAATACTGACCAGGTAAGCCTGTTTGGCATCCTCTTTGCTAGTGCTAATGGATGCAATACCTGCTCAGAGGTGTCCTTTGACTTAGAGACATTTCTGTTCTATAGTCTGAATCTGACTGTAGTTTTCAGCTCTGCTTTATTCTCCTAAACTTTCACTATCATTCTCCAAAGAATTTCTGCTTCCCTCTGCTCTCCATATAAATGTAAAGTTTCATTTTTTGTGTATTGGAAGTTTCCATTTGAGATACAATACTAATATAATTTTTAAAACTTCCTATTGTACTCATTCAATATGGGCAATATATTAAAATTTTAATATTCTCTCACAATGGTGATTCACTTCAAGAATGTCTGACTAAGATCCTAATAGACCAGTCCTCCTACAGATAACAACTGTAAACTCTGGACAAAATAAAACAAACAAATAAAAATAAATACCTGAACAAAATTAAACAGATTATGGTGACAAATTAACATTTGGAAGAAGGAAATAGCAAAGGGTAGTTTTCTTTGTTTTTACAGCTTTTAGCCTCAAGGCAGATTACATTTCACCACATGGAGCAGTTAAAATGCCTATAGAAAACCAATAGTCTTTCTGGCCTGAAGAATCAGAGAACAGAGTTTAAGGCAACCTCAGCCACTAGAAAGTAAGGGAAGAATCCTAGCAATGAGAAAGTCAGAGAGGGGAACTAAAAATTCTGTGTAAAAATTGTGCTAAAATCTCTGCTGATGCCAAATTCTGCATGAATGGGCCAGAATCTAAGTAGCTTAAATAAGAATAGAATGTCTGCAGTTTAAGTCCATCTAAGTTACTTACCTGCTAAACCAAAACAAACAAACAAACAAAAAATAATGCTCTTCTGAGGAATGTAACAGAATACAGTTTCCCCAGATAATGTTCACAAATGTCCAGGATACAACCCTAAATTACTGAACATAATAGAAACAAACAAACAAAAATATGATCTATTCTTGAGAAAAATGACAGTAAACAAAGATAATACCAAATATGATTCAGTTGTTGGAAATAGCAGACAAGGATTTTAAAGCAGCTATTATAATCATACACAATGATATAAAGGAAAATATACTTACAATGAATGAAAAGATACAAAATTTCAGTAAGGAAATAAACTGTGGAAAGAACAAAATATATTCTTAATTGAAAAATTACCTGAACTATAAAATTTACTTGATGAGCTTAACATCAGAAGGAGATGCCAGAGGAAAGAGCCACTGAACTTGAAGACAGATCAATGAATATCTAATCTGAATTACAGTGAGCAAAAAACACTTAAAAAAAAAGAAATAGGACCTCAAGGATTTGTGATACAATATCAAAAGGTTAACATATGTATATTTGCAGGCCTAGAAGAGAGAAGAAAAAGTAAATGGGACACAAAGAAACATTTTAAGAAATAGTGGCCAAAATACCCCTAATTTTGTGTAAACTATAAATTTACATTTTAAAAAAGCTCAGCAAACCCCAAGTCAGAGCACAAACAGCTGAAAACTAAGGAGAAAGAAAATCCTGAAAGCAGCCAGAGAAAAACAATACATTACATACAGGGGAACAATGATTTCAATGACCACTAAAATCTCAGAAACAATGAGGACGGAAGACAGTTAACCAACATCTTTAAAGAAATGCAAGGAAAAAAACAACCTGTCATCCCAAAATTCTATATCAACAAAAATATTCTTCAATAAATGAAGGTAAATAAACACACTTCAGATGAAAGAAAGCTAAGGAAATTCAGAGAACTTGTGATCATAACTGCACTAAAGAAATGCTAAAAGAAGTTCTGTGGGCTGTAGGGAAAGAAGAGCAGATGGAAACCTAGTTCCTCAGAAAGGAAGGAAGGAAAGCAGGGAAAACATCAAAACTGGTCAATATAAAATAATTTTTCTCCTAATTTGTTTAAAATACATGACAGTTTTAAGCAAAACTTATAACACTGTCTCATGGGTTTACAATATAGAGTTGACCCCTGAACAAAACGGTTTTGAACTATGTGGGTCGACTTATAAGCAGGTTGTTTTTAATAAATACATTGGAAAATTTTTGGAGATTTTTGAGCCAATTTGAAAAAAACTCACAGATGAACTGCACAGCCTAGAAGTATCAAAAAAATTTAAGAAAAATTTGGGTATGTCATGAATGCATAAAATATATGTAGATACTAGTCTATCCTTACAAAAGCATAGGGTGAGTGATGCCTCTCTCTTCCAATTGGTGAAACTGTGTATCAGCCTATCATCAAGGTAACTGGTTTTTAAAAAAATGTAACAATGTTTCTGATTCTGTATTATGAATATGACTAAAACTGTATGCCATGAAATTTTATAATGATGTATTCATTAGCCTATAGATTAGGCTACTGTGAAGCAAGTGTATCAATTACACTCAGCTACTATAAAGCTACTATAAATTATATTGCTGCTGACACACTAGGCAGCCCCTACACTGGAGGAGATGGGGGGTGGAGGGGGGAAAGCTTCGGAGCCACGGAGGACAGTGCAGCAATAGGGGTGCAGACGGCAAAGTGGAGAGATTCCTGCACAGAGAATCAGTGCCAACCAGCATTCACCAGCCTGAGAGGCTTGTCTGCTCACCCACTGGGGTGGGTGGGGGTTGGGAGCTGAGGCTTGGGCTTTGGAGGTCAGATTGCAGGGAGGGGACTGGGCTTGGCTGTGTACACACAGCCTGAAGGGGGCTACTGTGCCACAGCTAGCTGGGAGGGAGTTGGGAAAAAGTCTGGAACTGCCTAAGGGGCAAGAGACCATTGTTTCAGGGTGCACGAGGAGAGGGGATTCAGAGCACTGCCTAAACAACTCAAGATGGGTGAGAGCCGTGGCTATTAGCAAGGACACTAGAGATGGGCATGAAATGCTAAGGCTGCTGCTGCAGCCACCAAGAAGCCTGTGTGCAAGCACAGGTCACTATCCATACTTCCCTTCCTGGGAGCCTATGCAGACCACCACCGCTAGGGTACTGTGATCCAGGGACAACAACTCTGGGAGAACACACAGCATGCCTCAGGCTGTTGCAATGTCACACCAGCCTCTGTCACCACAGACTCACCCTGCATTCCGTACCTCTCCCTCCTTGTGGCCTGAGTGAGCCAGAGCCCCCGAATCAGCTGCTAATTTAACCCCATCCTGTTTGAGTGAGGAACAGATGCCCTCAGGCGACCTATGTGCAGAGGCGGGGCCAAATCCAAAGCTGAACCCCAGGAGCTGTGCAAACAAAGAGAGAAAGGGAACTTTCTCCCAGCAGCCTCAGGAGCAGCGGATTAAATCTCCACAATCAACTTGATGTACCCTGCATCTCTGGAATACCTGAATAGACAACAAATCATCCCAAAATTGAGGCGGTGGACTTTGGGAGCAACGGTAGACTTGGGGTTTGCTTTCTGTGTCTAATTTGTTTCTGGTTTTATGTTTATCTTAGTTTAGTATTTAGAGTTTATTATCATTGGTAGATTTGTTTACTGATTTGGTTGCTCTCTTCCTTTTTTTATATATAGAAATATATACCATTTTTTCCTTTTCCTCTTTTTGTCAGTGTGTATGTATATGCTTCTTTGTATGATTTTGTCTGTATAGCTTTGCTTTTACCATTTTTATTTTTAATAATTTTTTTTATTTTAATAACTTTGTTTTATTTTTTATTATTTTTCTTTCTTTCTTTTTTTTCTCCCTTTTTTTCTGAGCTGCATGGCTGACAGGGTTTTCGTGCTCTGGCCAGGTGTCAGGCCTGTGCCTCTGAGGTGGGAGAGCTGAGTTCAGGACATTTGTCCACCAGAGATCTACTGGCTCCATATTATATCAAACAGAGAAAGCTCTCCCAGAGATCTCCATCTCAACGCTAAGACCCAGCTCCACTCAATGACCAGCAAGCTACAGTGCTGGACACCCTATGCCAAAAAACTAGCAAAACAGAAACACAAACCCACCCATTAGCAGAGAGGCTGCCTAAAATCATAATAAGGTCAGAGACACCCCAGAACACACCACCGGACGTGGTACTGCCCACCAGAAAGACAAGATCCAGCCTCATCCACCAGAACACAGGCAGCAGTCCCCTCCACCAGGAAGCCTACATAACCCACTGAACCAATCTTAGCCACTGGGGACAGACACCAAAAACAACGGGAACTACGAACCTGCAGCCTGTGAAAAGGAGAGCCCAAACACAGTAAGTGAAGCAAAATGAGAAGACAGAGAAACACACAGAAGATGAAGGAGCAAGGTACAAACCCACCAGACCTAACAAATGAAGAGGAAATAGGCAGTCTACCTGAAAAAGAATTCAGAGTCATGATAGTAAAGATCATCCAAAATCTTCTAAATAGAATGGGGAAAATACAGTAAATGTTAAACAAGGACCTAGAAGAACTAAAGAGCAAACAAACAATGATGAACAACAGTAAATGAAATTAAAAGTTCACTAGAAGGAATCAATAGCAGAATAACAGGAGACACAAGAGAACGAAGAGACCTATAATAACAAACCCCAAACAATTAAGAAAATGGTAATAGGAACATACATAGCGATAACTACCTTAAATGTAAATGGATTAAATGCTCCAACCAAAAGATATAGACTAGCTGAATGGATATAAAAACAAGACCCATATATATGCTGTCTACAAGAGACCCACTTCAGACCTGGGGACACATACAGAATGAAAGTGAGGGGATGAAAGAAGATGTTCCATGCAAATGGAAATCAAAAGAAAGCTGGAGTAGCAATTCTCATATCAGACAAAATAGACTTTAAAATAAAGACTATTACAAGAGACAAAGGAGGACACTACATAATGATCAAGGGATCGATCCAAGAAGAAGATATAACAGTTGTAAATATTTATGCACCCAACATAGGAGCACCTCAATACATTAGGCAAATGCTAACAGCCATAAGAGGGGAAATTGACAGTAACACAATCATAGTAGGGGACGTTAACACCCCACTTTCACCAATGGACAGATCATCCAAAATGTAAATAAATAAGGAAACACAAGCTTTAAATGATACATTAAACAAGATGGACTTAGTTGATATTTATAGGACATTCCATTTAAAAACAACAGAATACACTTTCTTGTCAAGTGCACATGGAACACTCTCCACGATAGATCATATTGTAGGTCACAAATCAAGCCTTCGTAAATTTAAGAAAACTGAAATCATATCAAGTATGTTTTCCAACCACAATGCTATGAGACTAGATATCAATTACAGGAAAAAATCTGTAAAAAAAAATACAAACACATGGAGGCTAAACAATACACTACTAAATAACCAAGGGATCACTGAAAAAATCAAAGAGGAAATCAAAAAATACCTAGAAACAAATGACAATGAACACATGACGACCCAAAACCTATGGGATGCAGCAAAAGCAGTTCTAAGAGGGAAGTTTATAGCAATACTATCCTACCTCAGGAAACAAGAAACATCTCAAATAAACAACCTAAGCCTACACCTAAAACTATTAGAGAAATGAGAACAAAGAAACCCCAAAGTTAGCAGAAGGAAAGAAATCATAAAGATCAGAGCAGAAATTAATGAAATAGAAACAAAGAAAACAGTAGCAAAGATCAATAAAACTAAAAGCTGGTCATTTGAGAAGATAAACAAAATTGATAAAACATTAGCCAGACTCATCAAGAAAAAAAGGGAGAAGACTCAAATCAGTAGAATTAGAAATGTAAAAGGAGAAGTAACAGCTGACACTGCAGAAATACAAAGGATCATGAGAGATTGCTACAAGCAACTCTATGCCAATAAAATGGACAACCTGGAAGAAATGGACACATTCTTAGAAAAGCACAACGTTCCGAGACTAAACCAGGAAGAAATAGAATATATAAACAGACCAATCACAAGCACTGAAATTGAGACTGTGATTAAAAATCTTCCAACAAACAAAAGCCCAAGACCAGATGACTTCAGAGGTGAATTCTGTCAACCATTTAGAGAAGAGCTAACACCTATTCTTCTCAAACTCTTCCCAAATACAGCAGAGGGAGGAACACTCCCAAACTCATTCTACGAGGCTACCATCACGCTGATACCAAAACCAGACAAAGATATCACAATGAAAGAAAACTACAGGCCAATATCACTGATGGACATAGATGCAAAAATCCTCAACAAAATACAAGCAAACAGAATCCAACAGCACATTAAAAGGATCATACACCATGATCAAGTGGGGTTTATCCCAGGAATGCAAGGATTGTTCAATATACGGAAATCAATCAATGTGATACACCATATTTATGAATCATCCAATGTGATGCATCACTTATTTTTGTGATACCATATACAAAAATAAACTCAAAATGGATTAAAGACCTAAATGTTAGGCCAGACACTATAAAACTCTTAGAGGAAAACATAAGCAGAACACTCTGTGACATAAATCACAGCAGGGTCCTTTTTGACCCACCTCCTAGAGAAATGGAAATAAAAACAATAATAAACAAATGGGACCTAATGAAACTTAAATGCTTTGGCACAGCCAAGGGAACCATAAACAGGATGAAAAGACAACCCTCAGAATGGGAGAAAATATTTGCAAATGAAGGAACTGACAAAGGATCAATCTCCACAATTTACAAGCAGCTCATGCAGCTCAATGTCAAAATACAAACAATCCAATCCAAAAATGGGCAGGAGACCTAAATAGGTATTTCTCCAAAGAAGATATACAGATTGCTGACAAAGACATGAAAGGAAGCTCAACATCATTAATCATTAGAGAAATGCAAATCAAAACTACAATGTGATATCACTCACAGTGGTCAGAATGGCCATCATCAAAAAATCTACAAACAATAAATTTTGGAGAGGGTGTGGATAAAAGGGAACCCCCTTGCACTGTTGGCGGGAATGTAAATTCATACAGCCACTATGGAGAACAGTATGGAGGATCCTTAAAAAACTAAAAATAGAACTACCATATGACCCAGCAATCCCACTACTGGACACATACCCTGAGAAAATTGTAACTGAAAAAGAGTCATGTACCACAATGTCCATTGGAACTCTATTTACAGTAGCCTGGACATGGAAGCAACCTAAGTGTCCATCGACAGATGAATGGATAAGATAAAGGAGATGTGGCACATATATACAATGGAATATTACTCAGCCATAAAAGGAAACGAAATTGGGTTATTTGTAGTGAGGTGGATGGAGCTAGAGTCTGTCATACAGAGTGAAGTAAGTCAGAAAGAGAAAAACAAATACTGTATGCTAACACGTATATATGGAATCTAAAGCAAAAAAAAAAAAAGGTTTTGAAGAGCCTAGGGGAAGGATAGGAATAAAGACGCAGATGTAGAGAATGGACTTGAAAACACGGGGAGTGGGAAGGGTAAGCTGGGACGAAGTGAGAGAGTGGCATGGACATATATATACTACGAAATGTAAAACAGATAGGTAGTGGGAAGCAGCTGTATAGCACAGGGAGATCAGCTGGGTGATGTGTGACCACCTAGAGGGGTAGGATAGGGGGGATCGGAGGGAGACGCAAGAGGGAAGAGATATGGGGATATATGTATATGTATAACTGATTCACTTTGTTATAAAGCAGAAACTAACACACCATTGTAAAGCAATTATACTCCAATAAAGATGTTAAAAAACAATTGCTGCTTCTTTGTTATCAATGCATGAATTGTTATACCTATAAATAAATATGAATTTATTTTTCACATTGTCTTTTCATTTTTGATGTCTAGTTAGGAATACATGTAACGTGTACAGTGTTCTGTATTATATATGACAGTATTGATATAGGTACTGACAGATAATTTGTCTTGTAAATAGATGATATAAACTTACAGTATTGATATAGTGCAGTACTATAACTGTATTTTGTCTTCTTTATATTTTCTTTTTCTTTTTTTTTATATATTATTTTTTTTATTAGTTTCTGCTTTATAACAAAGTGAATCAGTCATACATATACATCTGTTCCCACATCCCTTCCCTCATGCATCTCCCTCCCTCCCACCCTCCCCATCCCACCCCTCCAGGCGGTCACAAAGCACCGAGCTGATCTCCCTGTGCTCTGCGGCTGTTTCCCACTATCTATCTACCTTACGTTTGGTAGTGTATATATGTCCATGCCTCTCTTTCGCTTTGTCACAGCTTACCCTTCCCCCTCCCCATATCCACAAGTCCATTCTCAAGTAGGTCTGTGTCTTTATTCCCGTTTTACCCCTAGGTTCTTCATGACATTTTTTTTTAAATTCCGTATATATGTGTTAGCATATGGTATTTGTCTTTCTCTTTCTGACTTACTTCACTCTGTATGACAGACTCTAGGTCTATCCACCTCATTACAAATAGCTCAGTTTCGTTTCTTTTTATGGCTGAGTAATATTCCATTGTATATATGTGCCACATCTTCTTTATCCATTCATCCGATGATGGACACTTAGGTTGTTTCCAGCTCCGGGCAATTGTGAATAGAGCTGCAATGAACATTTTGGTACATGTCTCTTTTGGAATTATGGTTTTCTCAGGGTATATGCCTAGTAGTGGGATTGCTGGGTCATATGGTAGTTCTATTTTTAGTTTTTTAAGGAACCTCCATACTGTTCTCCATAGTGGCTGTACCAATTCACATTCCCACCAGCAGTGCAAGAGTGTTCCCTTTTCTCCACACCCTCTCCAGCATTTATTGTTTCTAGATTTCTTGATGATGGCCATTCTGACTGGTGTGAGATGATATCTCATTGTAGTTTTGATTTGCATTTCTCTAATGATTAATGATGTTGAGCACTCTTTCATGTGTTTGTTGGCAGTCTGTATATCTTCTTTGGAGAAATGCCTATTTAAGTCTTCTGCCCATTTTTGGATTGGGTTGTTTGTTTTTTAGCTATTGAGCTGCATGAGCTGTTTATAAATTTTGGAGATTAATCCTTTGTCAGTTGCTTCATTTGCAAATATTTTCTCCCATTCTGAGGGTTGTCTTTTGGTCTTGTTTATGGTTTCCTTTGCTGTGCAAAAGCTTTGAAGTTTCATTAGGTCCCATTTGTTTATTATTGTTTTTATTTCCATTTCTCTAGGAGGTGGGTCCAAAAGGATCTTGCTGTGATTTATGTCATAGAGTGTTCTACCTATGTTTTCCTCTAAGAGTTTGATAGTTTCTGGCCTTACATTTAAGTCTTTAATCATTTTGAGCTTATTTTTGTGTATGGTGTTAGGGAATGATCTAATCTCAAACTTTTACATGTCCCTGTCCAGTTTTCCCAGCACCACTTATTGAAGAGGCTGTCCTTTCTCCACTGTACATTCCTGCCTCCTTTATCAAAGATAAGTTGGCCATATGTGCGTGGGTTTATCTCTGGGCTTTCTATCCTGATCCACTGATCTATCTTTCTGTTTTTATGCCAGTACCACACTGTCTTGATTACTGTAGCTTTGTAGTATAGTCTGAAGTCAGGGAGCCTGATTCCTCCAGCTCCGTTTTTCGTTCTCAAGACTGCTTTGGCTATTCGGGGTCTTTTGTTTTTCCAAACAAATTTTGAAATTTTTTGTTCTAGTACTGTGAAAAATGCCAGTGGTAGTTTGATAGGGATTGCATTGAATCTGTAGATTGCTTTGGGTAGTAGAGTCATTTTCACAATATTGATTGTTCCAATCCAGGAGCATGGTATATCTCTCCATCTATTTGTATCATCTTTAATTTCTTTCATCAGTGTCTTATAGTTTTCTGCATACAGGTCTTTTGTCTCCTTAGGTAGGTTTATTCCTAGATATTTTATTCTTTTTGTTGCGATGGTAAATGGGAGTGTTTTCTTGATTTCATTTTCAGATTTTTCATCATTAGTGTACAGGAATGCCAGAGATTTCTGTACATTAATTTTATATCCTGCTACTTTACCAAATTCATTGATTAGCTCTAGTAGTTTTTCGGTAGCATCTTTAGGATTCTCTATGTATAGTATCATGTCATCTGCAAACAGTGACAGCTTTACTTCTTCTTTTCTAATTTGGATTCCTTTTATTTCCTTTTCTTCTCTGATTGCTGTGGCTAAAACTTCCAAAACTAGGTTGAATAAGAGTGGTGAGAGTGGGCAGCCTTGTCTTGTTCCTGATCTTAGTGGAAATGGTTTCAGTTTTTCACCATTGAGGACAATGTTGGCTGTGGGTTTGTCATATATGGCCTTTATTATGTTGAGGAAAGTTCCCTCTATGCCTACTTTCTGCAGGGTTTTTACCATAAATGGGTGTTGAATTTTGTCGAAAGCTTTCTCTGCATCTATTGAGATGATCATATGGTTTTTCTCCTTCAACTTGTTAATATGGTGTATCACATTGATTGATTTGCGTATATTGAAGAATCCTTGCATTCCTGGAATAAACCCCACTTGATCATGGTGTATGATCCTTTTAACGTGCTGTTGGATTCTGTTTGCTAGTATTTTGTTGAGGATTTTTGCATCTATGTTCATCAGTGATATTAGCCTGTAGTTTTCTTTCTTTGTGACATCCTTGCCTGGTTTTGGTATCAAGGTGATGGTGGCCTCGTAGAATGAGTTTGGGAGTGTTCCTTCCTCTGATATTGTTTGGAAGAGTTTGAGAAGGATGGGTGTTAGCTCTTCTCTAAATGTTTGATAGAATTCGCCTGTGAAGCCATCTGGTCCTGGGCTTTTGTTTGATGGAAGATTTTTAATCACAGTTTCAATTTCAGTGCTTGTGATAGGTCTATTCATATTTTCTATTTCTTCCTGAGTCAGTCTTGGCAGGTTGTGGATTTCTAAGAATTTGTCCATCTCTTCCAGGTTGTCCATTTTATTGGCATAGAGTTGCTTATAGTAATCTCTCATGATCTTTTGTATTTCTGCAGTGTCAGTTGTTACTTCTCCTTTTTCATTTCTAATTCTATTGATTTGAGTCTTCTCCCTTTTTTTCTTGATGAGTCTGGCTAATGGTTTATCAATTTTGTTTATCTTCTCAAAGAACCAGCTTTTAGTTTTATTGATCTTTGCTATCGTTTCCTTCATTTCTTTTTCATTTATTTCTGATCTGATTTTTATGATTTCTTTCCTTCTGCTAACTTTGGGATGTTTTTGTTCTTCTTTTTCTAATTGCTTTAGGTGCAAGGTTAGGTTGTTTATTCGAGATGTTTCCTGTTTCTTAAGGTGGGATTGTATTGCTATAAACTTCCCTCTTAGAACTGCTTTTGCTGCATCCCATAGGTTTTGGGTCGTCGTGTCTCCATTGTCATTTGTTTCTAGGTATTTTTTAATTTCCTCTTTGATTTCTTCAGTGATCACTTCGTTATTAAGTAGTGTGTTGTTTAGCCTCCATGTGTTTGTATTTTTTACAGCTCTTTTCCTGTAATTGATATCTAGTCTCATAGCATTGTGGTCAGAAAAGATACTTGATACAATTTCAATTTTCTTAAATTTACCAAGGCTTGATTTGTGACCCAAGATATGATCTATCCTGGAGAATGTTCCATGAGCACTTGAGAAAAATGTGTATTCTGTTGTTTTTGGATGGAATGTCCTATAAATATCAATTAAGTCCATCTTGTTTAATGTATCATTTAAAGCTTGTGTTTCCTTATTTATTTTCATTTTGGAAGATCTGTCCATTGGTGAAAGTGGGGTGTTAAAGTCCCCTACTATGATTGTGTTACTGTCGATTTCTCCTTTGATGGCTGTTAGTATTTGCCTTATGTATTGAGGTGCTCCTATGTTGGGTGCATAAATATTTACAATTGTTATATCTTCTTCTTGGATCGATCCCTTGATCATTATGTAGTGTCCTTCTTTGTCTCTTCTAGTAGTCTTTATTTTAAAGTCTATTTTGTCTGATATGAGAATTGCTACTCCAGCTTTCTTTTGGTTTCCATTTGCATGGAATATCTTTTTCCATCCCCTTACTTTCAGTCTGTATGTGTCTCTAGGTCTGAAGTGGGTCTCTTGTAGACAGCATAGATATGGGTCTTGTTTTTGTATCCATTCAGCCAATCTGTGTCTTTTGGTGGGAGCATTTAGTCCATTTACATTTAAGGTAATTATTGATATGTATGTTCCTATTCCCATTTTCTTAATTGTTTTGGCTTCGTTATTGTAGGTCTTTTCCTTCGTTGTGTTTCTTGCCTAGAGAAGTTCCTTTAGCATTTGTTGTAAAGCTGGTTTGGTGGTGCTGAACTCTCTCAGCTTTTGCTTGTCTGTAAACGTTTTAATTTCTCCATCAAATCTGAATGAGATCCTTGCTGGGTAGAGTAATCTTGGTTGCAGGTTTTTCTCTTTCATCACTTTAATTATGTCCTGCCACTCCCTTCTGGCTTGTAGAGTTTCTGCTGAGAGATCAGCTGTTAACCTGATGGGGATTCCCTTGTGTGTTATTTGTTGTTTTTGCCTTGCTGCTTTTAATATGATTTCTTTGTGTTTAATTTTTGACAGTTTGATTAATATGTGCCTTGGCGTATTTCTCCTTGGATTTATTCTGTATGGGACTCTCTGTGCCTCCTGGACTTGATTAACTATTTCCTTTCCCATATTAGGGAAGTTTTCAACTATAATCTCTTCAAATATTTTCTCAGTCCCTTTCTTTTTCTCTTCTTCTTCTGGAACCCCTATAATTCGAATGTTGGTGCGTTTAATGTTGTCCCAGAGGTCTCTGAGACTGTCCTCTGTTCTTTTCATTCTTTTTTCTTTATTTTGCTCTGCAGCAGTTATTTCCACTATTTTATCTTCCACCTCACTTATCCATTCTTCTGCCTCAGTTATTCTGCTATTGATCCCATCTAGAGTATTTTTTATTTCATTTATTGTGTTTTTAATCGATGCTTGATTCATCTTTAGTTCTTCTAGATCCTTGTTAACTGTTTCTTGCATTTTGTCTATTCTATTTCCAAGATTTTGGATCTGGGAAATAGAATCTTGGATCATCTTTACCATCATTATTCTGAATTCTTTTGCAGGTAGACTGCCTATTACCTCTTCATTTGTTAGGTCTGGTGGGTTTTTATCTTGCTCCTTCTCCTGCTGTGTGTTTTTCTGTCTTCTCATTTTGCTTATGTTACTGTGTTTGGGGTCTCCTTTTTGCAGGCTGCAGGTTCGTAGTTCCCGTTGTTTTTGGTGTCTGTCCCCAGTGGCTAAGGTTGGTTTAGTGGGTTGTGTAGGCTTCCTGGTGGAGGGGACTAGTGCCTGTGTTCTGGTGGATGAGGCTGGATCTTGTCTTTCTGGTGGGCAGGTCCACGTCTGGTGGTGTGCTTTGGGGTGTCTGCGGACTTTTTATGATTTTAGGCCACCTCTCTGCTAATGGGTGGCGTTGTGTTCCTGTCTTGCTAGTTGTTTGGCATAGGGTGTCCAGCACTGTAGCTTGCTGGTCGTTGAGTGAAGCTGGGTGCTGGTGTTGAGATGGAGATCTCTGGAAGATTTTCGCTGTTTGATATTATGTGGAGCTGGGAGGTCTCTTGTGGACCAGTGTCCTGAAGTTGGCTCTCCCACCTCAGAGGCCCAGCACTGACTCCTGGCTCCTCAATTTGGGATGATGTGTTGTCTATTCATGTATTCCACAGATGCAGGGTCCATCAAATTGATTGTGGAGCTTTAATCCGCTGCTTCTGAGGCTGCTGGGAGAGGTTTCCCTTTCTCTTCTTTGTTCTCACAGCTCCTGGGTCTCAGCTTTGGATTGGGCCCCGCCTCTGCGTGTAGGTCGCCGGAGGGCGTCTGTTCTTCGCTCAGACAGGACAGGGTTAAAGGAGCAGCCTCTTCGGGGACTCTGGCTCACTCAGGCCGGGCGGGAGGGAGGGGCACGGAGTGCGGGGCGAGCCTGCAGCGGCAGAGTTCGGCGTGACGTTGCACCAGCCCGAGGCGCGCCGTGCGTTCTCCCAGTGAAGCCGCCCCTGGATCCCCGGACCCCGGCAGTGGCGGACTGCACAGGCTCCCGGAAGGGCGGCGTGGACAGTGACCTGCGCTCGCACACAGGCTTCTTGGCGGCGGCAGCAGCAGCCCCAGCGTCCCACGCCCGTCACTGGGCTCTGCGCTTTCAGTCGTGACTCGCGCCCGTCTGTGGAGCCCCTTTAAGCAGCGCTCTTAATCCCCTCTCCTCGCGCACCAGGAAACCAAGAGGGAAGAAAAAGTCTCTTGCCTCTTCGGCAGCTCCAGAGTTTTCCCGGACTCCCTCCCGGCTAGCTGTGGCACATTAGCCCCCTTCAGGCTGAGTTCTCGCCGCCAGCCCCAGTCCTCTCCCTGCGCTCTGACCGAAGCCCGAGCCTCAGCTTCCAGCGCCGCCCGCCCTGGTGGGCGAGCAAACAAGCCTCTCGGGCTGGTGAGTGCCGCTCGGCACCGATCCTCTGTGCGGGAATCTCTCCGCTTTGCCCTACCCAGGTATGTGGGGAGTTTCTTGCCTTTTGGGAGGTCTGGGGTCTTCTGCCAGCATTCAGTAGGTGTTCTGTAGGAGTTGTTCCACGTGTAGCTGTATTTCTGGTGTATCCGTGGGGAGGAAGGTGATCTCCGCGGCTTACTCTTCCGCCATCTTCTATATTTTCTTAATAATATTTTCTTTTCTCTATATTACTTTATTCTAAGAATACAATATATAATGCCATATAACATACAAAATATATGTTAATCTACTGTTTATGTTATTGGTTAGGCTTGTGGTCAACAGCATGCTATTAGTAGTTAAGTTTTGGGGGTGTCAGAAGTTATATACAGATGTTTGGCTGCATAGGGGTTCATAGGGCTGCGTAGGCTGCATAAGCTGTTCAAGTGTCAACTGTATTTAGTTGTAATACTTGTGACAATTATAGCATAAAGGATGGAAGTGACTGATAGGTAGACCTATATGGTTGCAAGGGTTGTATATTTTACATGAAATGTTACAGTGATATTACATCTTGATAGCAGTTTGCATTGCACAGGTGCATGTGTTTTTCAAAGCTCAATGAAAGTACATTTCAGATTTGTACATTTTACAGTATATGAATTTTACCTCAAAAGGAAAGTACTACAAATAATATTAAACTCTAGTTTATAATATTCAAGCTGCAACATTTAAAGAGATGTGTACTAATGTCTGCTATTTATTTTGAAGTACATAAAAAATTGAGAGAGATTAATGTATGGTTAGAGGAATATATAAATGGATAGGCATTTGATAAAGCAAGTATAGTAAATATTATTGGTTTAACCAAAGTAGTAGATATACAGTTGTTCACTGACAAATTTCTTTAACTTTGGTATATGTTTAAAATGTTTATTAAAATTTTTGGAAATATGAGATAAAGTGACATTTATAAAAATTTATATTAATATGCTCCTTTGTTGATTTTTGTAATGTAATGATGATATTTATTACTGGTTTAAAGACGATTTTTAACATGGTATAAGGACACTTTTTTAAACCCAAGCATAAAAATAAACATAGGTTCCAGAAATATATTTAATATAGAAGTATCTTAGCTTGGGCTGCTATAACAAAATACCACAGGCTGGGTGGCTTAAACAACAAACATTTATTTCTTATTGTTCTGGAGACTGGGAAGCCCAAGATTAAGGTGTTGGCAGGTTTGGTTCCTGTTAAGAACCTTGGTTCCTGGTTTTCAGACTGCTGCCATATCTGTGTTCTCACATGTTGATGAGAGAAAGCTCTAGTTTCCCTTCCAGTTCTTATAAAGAGTTAATCCCATTATGGGGGCCCACCTTCATGATCTCATCTAAACCTAATTACTTCCCAAAGACCCAACTCTATATACCATCACATGGCGGTGGGGGTGAGAGGGGGGTGTCCGAGATTCAACATATTAACTTGGGGGGAACACAAACATTCAGTCCAAAACAAGAAGGTACTAAAATAGCAGGCTCCACAGATTTTATCATACAGCAGTGCCATTTTTAGTATTTTGGTGAATACTTTCAGTATTTTAAAATGTTAATTTAATCTCCCTTTCATCAAGGTAATTTTATTATGACATTAAATATTTCTCTAAAATATGATTTTAATGGGTAAATTATATGAAGTTATCAAATTAAATTAATATTTTTCCTATTATTTGACATGTAAATTATTTTTGAATTTTCACATAAATGTCACATAAAAAGACATCACAGAATAAGAGTCAAGAATCAGAGGGCAAGATACTTCTCAGTTGCAATGAGTAAAATTTGAAGACAGTGGAACAGTGCCTTCAAAATTCCAATGGAAAAATTATTTTCAATTCATAATTCAATAGTCAGCCTGTCAATAAAATGAATAATACAAATTTACCTCAAAAAAACACTATGGGATGTGCTTCACCAAAACAAGTTGGCAAACAAAGTGAAAGACACAGGATCCAGAGAAGAAGGATCCAGTGCAACACGGTGGAGAAGGCAGGACATTCCCAGGATATTTGTGAAGGGAAGTTTCAATGGTACAGCAAGCCTAGCGTGGAATCAGTCTGGAATAAGGGAAAAGGATGGAGATAGCCAAGACAGAGAGTTCTTAAAGAAAAATGAAATGTAAAGAATATCTTATGAGTTGAACTTGAGACAGTGTTTTTAATTCCGTTGAAGAATTGTGGATGAAGTAGGAGAGATACGTTTAAAAAATTAAGGAAATATAAAAGAGCAGTATTTCCTTTAGAGAAAACAAAAAGTTGCATGTGGAAAGAAATCTTACTGTATACTATAGGCTCATTCCTGAATAATATTTAATTTATTATAATAAACACTTCATACTGATTTAAGCAAGAAGGTTAAGTAGTTATATTGAGATATCAGGGAGGAAAAGTATATATACGTTGGGGCAGGCAGAGTATGTATGAGCTAAAACTTTATTTTCTATAGTTGGAAATAAACTATAAAACTAAAAAAAATTAAGAATCAGTATAAACATGTTAGTTAGAAATTTGGAGGTAATTACTAGAAGACACAGCTAAAGGAACCGAAAATTGTCCCTGGAGAACAGTAACTGGGAGTAGAAAAGGATGGGACATGATTTTGCTGTTTTTCATTATACATGTTTTTCTTTATAAGTTTCAAAAACTCTTAATGGGAGATGTGTATGTATTCTGTTAGTCTAAAAATTGAGTTCCTTGTGTTCCAGGTTGCAAGAAGCTCTGAGGGGGGCTTACAAAGCCTAACCACGTTATCCTGAAACTCCACATAATTGCCTTGCATGCTTATACAACTGCTTTTAGTAGTCTCTATCCCCTACATGTAACATCGGGGTTCTGGGTAGAATTTCTTACATCATCACCAGACCCATCCTATGACATTGTCCACACACTAAGATAATGACTAGTTATCTCAGAGGTACAGTTGAATTGCTGCTGTGAAAGAATGACTCACTTGCAGGTATGCCAACTGGTTAAAGGCTGGGAGGGCGCTAGACATGGTAGGGTTGCCCAGGGACCCCACAGATCCCTATCATGGAGAGGTTTAAACAAAAGCTAGATTAAGGCTTAGGGGAATGTTACGGTGACTTTTGTATTCGGTATAGAGTTGGAGAAGGCAACTGTGAAGTACCTCCACCCTGAGATTCTGTGGAGTTTTATTCTTAATTAGAATGGCTCCTAGTTAGTATTGGGGGCAAGGATTAGAGCCCAGGAAGAGGTGTTAATTACCTCTTCTTTTTCTATCAGCATTAACTTAGACTCAATATCTTGTCATTTTCTGTCAATGTTCCATGTGGGGTTTAAAAGAATGTATATTATCCATTTCAGAAGTCCATGTTCCATATGTGATCATTTGATTAGCTTGACAAATATGTTTGTTTAAATTTTCTATGTCCTACAGTTTTTTGTTCACTCAATCTGTGAACTATTATAGGAATGTGAAATCTCTAAGACAGTGAATTCATTAATTTCCCCATGTAGTCATCTCAAATTTTCTTATATATTTTGAAGCTATCCTATTATGTCCATACACATTTAGAATTCTTATTCCTTCCTGGTTTATAAAACCTTTTTTTTCTTCCAGTATTATTGAGATATAAGTGACATACAGCACTGTATAAGTTGAAGGTGTATAGCATAATGAGTTGACTTACATAATCATGAAATGATCACCACAATAAGTTTAGTGAACATCCATCATGTTATATAGATACCAAATAAAAAGAGAAAATATTTTTTGCTTGTGATGAGAACTCAGGATTTACTCTCTTAAGTTTATAACATACAGAAGTGTTAATTATATTAATCATGTTACATTCCTAGAACTTACATATCTTGTAACTGGAAGTTGTACCTTTTCACTACCTTAATCCAATCCCCACTGACACCTCCACTGCCTCAGGTAACTATAAATCTGTTCATTTTTCTATGAGTTTGTCTGTTTGCTTTTTGAAGTATAATTAACCTATAACACTATGTTAGTTCTTGATATACAACATAAGATTTGATATTTCTATAAATTACAAAATGATCACCACAAGTCATTACCATCTGTCACCATACAAAGATATTACATTATTTTTGACTATATTCCCCACACTGTACTTTTCATCCCCATAGCTCATTCAATTTGTAACTGAAAGTTTGTACCTCTTAACTTCCCTCACCTATTTCAGGTATCCCTCTCATTCCCAGCCCTCTGTCAACCACCAATTTGTTCTCTGTGTCTATGACACTGTTTCTGTTTTATGTTTAATGTGTGTTTCAGATTCCATGTATAAATGAAATTATAATATTTGTCTTTCTCTGACTTATTTCCCTTAGCATAATACCCTCTAGGTCCATTCTTGTTGCACAAATGGCAAGATTTCATCTTTTTTATGGCTGAGTATTATTCCATTGTGTGTGTGTGTGTGTGTGTGTATGCATATATATATATATATATATATATATACATGGACACATACTGCTGCTTCTTTATCTATTTTTCCATTGATGGGCAGTTAGATTGGTTCCATATTTGGGCTATAGTGAACAAAGCTGCGGGGAATGTAAGGGGTGCATATATCTTTTTGAATTAGTGTTTTGGTTTTTTTAGGGGAAAATACCCAGAATTAGAATTGTTGGATTGTATGGTAGTTCTATTTTTAATTTCTTTTTTTAAAATTTATTTATTATTTATTTTAATTTTATTTATTTTTAGCTGTGTTGGGTCTTTGTTGCTGCACACGGGCTTTCTCTAGTTGCGGAGAGTGGGAGCTACTCTTCGTTTTAGTGCGTGGGTTTTTCATTGTGGTGGCTTCTCTTGTTGCAGAGCATGGGCTTTAGGCATGAGGGCTTCAATAGTTGTGGCACGCAGGCTTCAGTAGTTGTGGATCTCAGGCTCCAGAGAGCAGGCTCAGTAGTTGTGGCACACGGCTTAGTTGCTCTGCAGCATGTGGGATCTTCCTGGACCAGGGCTTGAACCCGTGACCCCTGCATTGGCAGGCAGATTCTTAACCACTGTGCCACCAGGGAAGCCCTGTTTTTAACTTCTTGAAGAACTTCCTTATGGTTTTCTATAGTGGCTGCACCAATTTACATTCCCACCAACAGTGCACAAGGGTTCCTTTTTCGCCACATCCTTGCCAACACTTATTATTTGTTGTCTTTTTGATAATAGCCATTCTGACAAGTGTGAAGTGATATTTCATTGAGGTTTTGATTTGCATTTCCCTAATGATTAGTGATCTTGAGTATCTTTTCATGTGTTTGTTGGCCATCTGTATGTCTTCATTGGAACAATGTCTATTCAAGTCTGCCCAATTTTTAATCAGGTTGTTTGTTTTTTCGTTGTGAGTTGTATGAGTTCTTTGTGTATTTTGGATATTAACCCCTTATCAGATATATCATTTGCAAATATCTTCTCCAATTCAGTAGTCAGCGTTTTCGTTTTTTTGATGGTTTCCTTTGCTGTACAGAAGTGTTTTAGTTTGATGTAGTCCCATTGTGTATTTTTACTTTTGTTTCTCTTGCCTGAGGAGACATATTAAAAAAATATTGCTAAGACTGATGTTAAAGAGTGTACTGTCTATGTTTTCTTCTAGGAATTTTAGGGTTTCATGTCTTATATTTAAATCTTTAATCCATTTAGAGTTTTGTTTTGTGTTTGGTGTGAGAAAGTAGTCCAGTTTCATTCTTTTGCATGTAGCTGTCCAATTTTCCCAACACCATTTATTGAAGAGGCTATCTTTACCTCATTGTATATTTTTGCCTCCTTTGTCCTAGATTAATTGCCCATAAAATTGTGCATTCATTTCTGGGCTCTCTATTCTGTTCCATTGATCTATGTGTCTGTTTTTGTGCCCGTACCATATTGTTTTGAATACTGTAGCTTTGTGGTATAGTTTGAAATCAGGGAGTGTGATACCTCCAGCTTTATTGTTCTTTCTCAAAATTGTTTGGGCTATTCAGGATCTTTGGTGTTTCCATGACATTTTTAGAATTGTTTGTTATTTGAAAAATACCTTCAATATTTTGATAGGGATTGCACTGAATCTATAGATTTCCTCAGGGAGTATTGTCCTTTTAACAACATTAATTCTTCCAATCCATGCGCAGAGATATCTTTCCATCTGTTGTGTCATCTTCAATTTCTTTCATCTGTCTTATACTTTTCTGAGTACAGTTCTTTTACCTCCTTAGTTAGATATATTCCTAGGTATTTGTTCTTTTTGTTGCACTTGCAAATGGGATTGTTTTCTTAATTTCTCTTTCTGGTAGTTTATTATTAGTATATAGACATGCAACTGATTTCTGTGTATTAATTTTGTAACCTGAAATTTTACTGAATTCATAAATGCATTCTAGTAGGTTTGGTTTTTTTTTTTGGTGGTGGTGTGCTTAGGATTTTCTGTGCCTATTATCATGTTGTCTGCAAATAGTGAAAGTTTTACTTCTTCCTTTCTAATGTGGATGCCTTTCTTCTCTTTCTTGTCTGATTGTTGTGGCTAGGACTTCCGATACTATGTTGAATAAAAGTGGTGAGAGTGGGCATCCTTGTCTTGTTCCTGATCTTAGAGGAGAATATTTCAGCTTTTCAACATTGAGTATGTTAGCTGTGAGCTTGTCATATATGGCCTTTTTATATTGAGTTATGTGTCCTCTATTCTCACTTTGTGGAGAGTTTTTTAATCACAAATGGATGCTGAATTTTGTTAAAAGTTTTTTTGCATCTATTCAAATGATTATACGATTTTTATTCTTCAGTGTGTTAACATTGTGTATCACGTTGATTGATTTGTGGATATTGAACCATCCTTGCATCTCTGGGATAAATCCCACTTGATCATGGTGTATGTTTTTTTTTTTTTGATGTACTGTTGAATTGAGTTTGCTAGTATTTTGTAGAGGATTTTTTCATCTACATTATCTATGTTCATCAGTGACATTGGCCTGTAATTTTTTGTGTATATGGTTTCTTTGTCTGGTTTTGATTATCAGGGTGCTTCTGTATTTGTGGCATGAGTTCAGAGGCATTCCTTCCTCTTCAATTTTTTAGAATAGTTTGATAAAGATAGGCATTAATTCTTCTTTAAATATTTGGTAGAATTCACCTCTGAAGCTGTTTGGTTGTGGACATT
The DNA here is from genome assembly GCF_964165515.1 of Mesoplodon bidens. NCBI lineage: Eukaryota > Metazoa > Chordata > Mammalia > Artiodactyla > Ziphiidae > Mesoplodon > Mesoplodon bidens. The sequence continues at coordinate 87,181,122 of NC_138178.1, forward strand.
TGTTTGTTGGGAGGTTTGTTTTTTTGTTTTAACTGATTCAGTTTCATTACTGGTAATTGGTCTGTTCATATTTTGTATTCCTGACTAAGTCTTGGGAGGTTGTATATTTTTAGGAATTTATCCATTTCTTCCAGGTTGTGCATTTTATTGGAGTATAGTTGTCCTTAGTCATCTCTTATGATTCCTTTGTATTTCTGTGGTGTTGGTTGTAACTTCTCCTTTTTTAAAAATTTTATTTATTTGGGTCCTCTCTCTTTTTTCTTGATGAGTCTTTATCTTTTTAAAGAGCCAGCTCTTAGTTTCACTGATCTTTTCTATTGTTTTTTAAGTCTCTATTTCATTTACTTCTGCTCTGATCTTTATTATTTCTTTTCTTCTACTGACTTTGGGTTTTATTTGTTCTTCTTTTCCTAATTTCTTTAGGTGTAAGATTAGGTTGTTTATTTGACATTTTTCTTATTCCCTCTTAAAACTGCTTTTGCTGTGTTCTTTATACTTTGGATTGTTGTGCTTCCATTTTCATTTGACTCCAGGTATTTTTTGATTTCCCTTTTGATTACTTCAGTGATCCATTAGTTGTTTGGTAGCATATTGTTTAGCCTCCACATTTTTTTTGCAGTTTTCTTTTCTTATAGTTGCTTCTAGTCTCATAATGTTGCTGGAAAAGATGATTTCAATCTTCTTAAATTTACTGAGACTTGTTTTGGGTTCTATCATGTGACCTATGCCAGAGAATGTTCCATGTGCATTTCAAAAGAATGTGTATTCTGCTGCTTTTGGATGGAATATTCTATATAAAACTATTAAGTCTATATTATCTGTCATTTAAGGTCAGTGTTTTCTTATTGATTTTCTGTACAGTGATGTATGTGGGGTGTTAAGGTCCCCTACTATTACTGTGTTACTGTCAATTTCTCCCTTTATTTTGTTAATATTTGCTTTATGTATTTTGGTGCTCCTATGTTGGGTGCATATATATTTACAATTGTTATATTTTCTTGTTGGTTTGATCCATTTGTCACTATGTAATATTTTACTTTTGTCCTCTTGTTACAGTCTTTGTTTTAAACTCCATTTTGTCTGATACAAGAATTGGTATTCCAGCTTACTTTTTATTTCTATTGGCATAGAATTCCTTTTTCTGTCCCCTCATTTTAATGTGTGTCTTTAGAACTGAAGTGAATCTCTTGTAGGCAGCATATATATGGACCTTTTAAACAAAATCTATTCAGCCTTTGTCTTTAGATTTGAGCAATTACTACATTCACATTTAAAGTAATTATTGATAGGTATGTATTTATTGCCATTTTGTTAATTGTTATGTTTGGATTCTTTTCTCTCTTTTTGATGTATATATATCATAGTTTTTGGTTTGTGGTTACCATGAGTTGATAGATAGATAGATAGATAATTAGGTAGATAGATAGATAGATAGATATTTTAAGTTGAGGATATCTTAAGTTCTAATGCATTCTAACAACCTGCGTTCCCCCTCCCCGCCTGTTTAATGTATTTTTACATCACATTTTACATCTTTTTCTTTCGTGTATCCCTTGACTACTTATTGTGGATATAGATTATTTTGCTACTTTTATCTTTAAACCTTCCCACTAGCTTCATAAATGGTTAATCTACTACCTTTACTGTATATTTGCCTTTACCAATGGGATTTTTATTTTCATAATTTTCATATTTCTAGTTGTAGGCTTTTCTTTTTCACTTAGAGAAGTCCCTTTAACATTTTTTGTAAAGCTGGTTTAGTGGTGCTGAACTCTTTTTGCTTTGGCTTTCTTGTGAAACTCTTTATCTCTCCTTCAAATATGAATGATAGCCTTGCTGGGTAGAGTATTCTTAATTGTACGTTTTTTGTTTCACCACTTTAACTATATTGTGCCACTCCCTTCTGGCCTGCAAAGTTTCTGGTGAAAAGTCAGCTGATAATCTTATGGTAGTTCCCTTATATAAACTAGCTGCTTTCCCTCTCTGCTTTTAATGTTCTCTTTTTATCTTTGAGTTTTGCCATTTTTATTGCATTGTGTCTACCTTTTGGGGTTCTTTTTGTTTGAGACTCTCTGTGCTTCCTGGACCTGGATGTCTGTTTCCTTTCAAGGGTTAGGGAAGTTTCCAGCTATTATCATTTTAAGTAAGTCCTCTACCCCTTTCTTTCTCTTTCCTGTTTCTGAGACCCCTATAATGAAAATGTTAGTATGATTAGTGCTGTCCCAGAGGTCTCTCTCTTAAATTTTGCTCATTTCTAAAAATTCTTTTTTCTGTTCAGCTTATGTGATTTTCACTATTCTGTTTTCCAGTTTGCTGATCTGTTCCTCTGTGTCATCTGATCTACTGTTGATTCTTTCCAGTGTATATATTTTTAAATTTCAGTTATTGTATTCTTCAGCTCTATTTGGTTTTTCTTTATATTTTCTAACTCTTTGTCAAACTTCTCACTGTGTTCATCCATTCTTCTCCAGAGTTCATTGAGCATCTTTATGATCATTACCTTGAACTCTTTATTGTATAGATTGCTTATCTCCACTTTGCTTAGTTCTTGTTTCTAGGGTTTTATCCTCTCTGTGTTTATTTGCATGTATAGGTGGGTCAGTTATATTTCCTAGTCTTGGAGAAGTGGCCTTTTGTAGGAGAGTCCTATGGGGTCCAGCAGCACATTCCCCTCTTGTCACCAGAGCTGTATGATGTAGGGGTGACCCCTGTGTGGGCTAAGTGGGCCCTTCCGTTCTGTCAGGGATGACTCCTGTGGACACACTGGTAGGTGGGACTGATCCTCAGCCTGATTGGCTGCCAGGCCTTGCTTCATGTGGAGGCTGCCAGCCACTGGTGGGCAAGGCCAGGTCCTGGCTAGGCTGGCTGCACAGCCTAGGGGTTCCAGCTGGTGGCCAGTACTGGGTCCTGGCTCAGCTGATTGTGGGCCCAAGGGACTCTGGGGCTGTTCCTGTCCTGATGGTGTGTGGTACTAAGTTCCAGCATAGCTTACTGGAGACCTTGGGGGAGTCCAGGACTGATGCCAGCCTGCTGGTGTGCAGGGCTCTGTCTTCATGCAACTGGCTGCATACTTGGAGGGTGTCTGGGGACTGATGCCGACCAGCTGGTAGATGAGGCCAGGGCCCAGCACTAATAGCCTAGAGAGAGGACTTCAGCATGGTGCTTGCCAACACCAAATGTTCTCATGGTAAAACAAGATCCCCAGCATGGCTGCCACCAACATCTCTGTCTCTAGGAGGAGTCCCAGTGGCCTCCTGCCTTTCTTGGAACCTTCTCTAAGATCAGCAAGTGGTTCTGACCCAAGCTCCTTTCAAATTACTACCTCTCTGCATCTTGGAGTGTGAGATTTTACGTGCCCTTTAAGAACATTCCTTATAGCCCTCAGGCTCTCCTGTATGCATGCCCTGCTGGCCTTCAGAGCCAGATATTCTGGGGGATTGACTTCCCGGGGCAGAAACCCCAAGCTGTGAAGCCTAACGTGGGCCTCGGAACCTTCACACCTTGAGAAGAACCTCTGAAATTGTGATTATCCTCCCATTTATGAGTCCCCTACCCAGGGCTGTGGATCTTAACTATTCTGCATCTCTGCCCCTGCCTACCTGTGTTGCAGTGGTTATTTCTTTAAAGCTTTCATTGTGGAAAATCTTTTCTGCTAATCTTTAGGTCATTACCATTGTTAATAGTTGTCATTTTGGTGTGCCTAAGGGAGGAGGTGAGCTCAGCTTCTTCCTACACTGCCATCTTGTCCACTCCCCTATTAAAACTTTTTAAACTACCTAGTGGCCTCCATTATCTTTGTAATGTTTTCCGCCTCCATTTAAAATGAATATAGCTATACCAGATTTTTTCATTAGCATTTTCCTGGTCTGTCTTTTTCATCCTTTGGCTTTTAACTTTTCTGTTTAATGCTTTCCTTGTGCAGGATTTTATTTCACTTACAAGGCAATCCCACAAGTTAGATATTATTATTATTACCATTAGCTATTTCTTGTTGAGATTTGTCCACATTCTTACTATTTTTCTTATTATTAATAGTATGTCTTCTATTTCATAGTATTTTATTCTATTTCAGACTTTTCTTTTGAGATTATTTTCTTTCTTCCTGATTTACTTACTTTAGTAGTTCTTTAGTAAAGATAAGTTGAGAGTTAATTCCTTCAGTTTGTTTTTCTGAAACTTTATTCCTTTTAATTTATTTTATGTTTCAATATTCAATATTTCAGAGTTCCAGATTAGTTGTTATTCAAACTTCTAAATCCATGATCTAAGACTCTTGACTTCTTTATCATGTTTTCTATTTCTGTATCTCTTGAGTTACATTCTAGTTAATTCCTTCAGCCCTATTATTCACTGCACAAAGTCTTTTCTCAGCTGTGTCTAATCTGCTGTTGAACCTGTCATTGAATTTATAATTCCAGTTTCTAAACATTTTGTGATTTTCAAAAACTGATTTCTAGCTATTTTTGATAAAATCTTATTCCTTGCCATGTTTTTGATTGCCTCCATTTTTGTTTAAGCATATTAAACAAAGTTATTTTTGTTTTTGATTTTTCTAACATATCCAATCTTTATAGATGCAATTCTCAAGTTGTTTCTTCTGCTTCTGATTCATGGTGTTTTGTTTCTTTATGAGTTTGGTGATTTTTTTTTAATGGGAGCTCAAGTGCCTAGGGACTTTATCCTTAGGAATTTACCAAAGCCTGGGTTTAATTAAGGTGTGCTACTCTGCAAGGAATAATGTTTGCTTCTCAACATATCTGTGGGGCCTTTCCAACTTGAGAACAGTTAAAATAAAAAATAGGGGAGGAACTTCAAGATGGCGGAAGAGTAAGACGTGGAGATCACCTTCCTCCCCACAAATACATCAGAAATACATCTACATGTGGAACAACCCCTACAGAACACATGCTGAAGGCTGGCAGAGGACCTCAGACCTCCCAAAAGGCAAGAAACTCCCCACATACCTGGGTAGGACAAATGAAAAAAGAAAAAACAGAGACAAAAAATACGGTCGGGACCTGCACCAGTGGGAGGCAGCTGTGAAGGAGGAAATGTTTCCACTCACTAGGAAGGCCCTTCCTGAGCAGAGACTGGAGGTGGCAGAAGGGGGAAGCTTTGGAGCCATGGAGGAGAGCACAGCAACAAGGGTGTGGAGGGCAAAGCGGAGAGATTCCTGCACAGAGGATCCGTGCTGACCAGCACTCACCAGCCTGAGAGGCTTGTCTGCTCACCCGCTGGGGCGGGTGGGGGCTGGGAGCTGAGGCTCCAGCTTCAGAGGTCGGATCCCAGGGAGAGGACTGGGCTCGGCTGCGTGAACACAGCCTGAAGGGGGTTAGTGCGCCACAGCTAACCGGGAGGGAGTCTGGGAAAAGGTCTGGAGCTGCCGAAGAGACAAGAGACTTTTTCTTGCCTCTGTTTCACGGTACGTGGAGGAGAGGGGATTCAGAGAACCGCCTAAACGAGCTCCAGAGACGGGCGTGAGCTGTGGCTATCAGCTGTGGCTATCAGACGGGCATGAGACGCTAAAGCTGCTGCTACAGCCACCAAGAAGCCTGTGTGCAAGTACAGGTCACTATCCACACCTCCTCTCCCGGGAGCCTGTGCAGCCCGCCTCTGCCAGGCTCCTGTGATCCAGGGACAACTTCCCTGGGAGAACACACAGCACGCCTCAGGCTGCTGCAACATCACTCTGGCCTCTGCCGCCGCAGGCTCGCCCTGCATTCCGTACCCCTCCCTCCCCCAAGCCTGAGTGAGCCAGAGCCCATAAATCAGCTGCTTCTTTAACCCCATCCTGTCTCAGCGGGATCAGACGCCCTCACGTGACCTGCACACAGAGACGGGACCAAATCTAAAGCTGAACCCCAGGAGCTGTGTGAACAAAGAAGAGAAAGGGAAATCTCTCTCAGCAGCCTCAGGAGCAACGGATTAAATCTCCACAATCAACTTGATGTACCCTGCATCTCTGGAATACCTGAATAGACAACGAATCATCCCAAATTGAGGCGGTGGACTTTGGGAGCAACGATATATTCATTTTTTTCCCTTTTTCTCTTTTTGTGAGTGTGTATGTGTGTGTTTCTGTGTGTGATTTTGTCTGTATAGCTTAGCTTTTCCCATTTATCCTAGGGCTCTGTCTGTCCGTTTTGGGGTTTTTTTTAGTATAGTTTTTAGCGCTTGTTATCATTGGTGGATTTGTTTTTTGGTTTGGTTGCTCTCTTCTTTCTGTCTTTCTTTTTTTCTCCCTTTTATTCTGAGCCGTGTGGATGACAGGGTCTTTGTGCTCTGGCCGGGCATCAGGGCTGTGCCTCTGAGGTGGGAGAGCCAACGTCAGGACACTGGTCCACAAGAGACCTCCCAGCTCCATGTAATATCAAATGGTGAAATACTCCCAGAGATCTCCATCTCAATGCCAAGACTCGGCTCCACTCAAGACCAGCAAGCTACAGTGCTGGATACCCTATGCCAAAAAACTAGCACAACAGGAACACAACCCCACCCATTAGCAGAGAGGCTGCCTAAAATCATAATAAGACCAGAGACACCCCAAAACACACCACCAGACGTGGACCTGCCCACCAGAAAGACAAGATCCAGCTTCATCCACCAGAACACGGACACCAGTCCCCTCTACCAGGAAGCCTACACAACCCACTGAACCAACCTTAGCCACTGGGGGCAGACACCAAAAACAACGGGAACTACGAACCTGCAGCCTGTGAAAAGGAGATCCCAAACACAGTAAGTGAAGCAAAATGAGAAGACAGGGAAACACACAGCAGATGAAGGAGCAAGGTAAAAACCCACCAGACCTAACAAATGAAGAGGAAATAGGCAGTCTACCTGAAAAAGAATTGAGAATAATGATAGTAAAAGTAAAGATGATCCAAAATCTTGGAAATAGACTGGAGAAAATACAAGAAATGTTTAACAAGGATCTAGAAGAACTGAAGAGCAAACAAGCAATGATGAACAACACTATAAATGAAATTAAAAATTCTCTAGAAGGACTCAATAGAGAATAACTGAGGCAGAATGGATAAGTGACCTGGAAGATAAAATAGTGGAAATAACTACTGCAGAGCAGAATAAAGAAAAAAGAATGAAAAGAAATGAGGAGACAAAGGATTAATCTGCAAAATTTACAAGCAGCTCATGCAGCTCAATATCAAAAAAACAAACAACCCAATCCAAAAATGGGCAGAAGACCTAAATAGACATTTCTCCAAAGAAGATACACAGATTACCAACAAACACATGAAAGAATGCTCAACATCATTAATAATTAGAGAAATGCAAATCAAAACTACTATGCGATATCATCTCACACCAGTCAGAATGGCCATCATCAAAAATTCTACAAACAATAAATGCTGGAGAGGGTGTGGAGAAAGGGGAACCCTCTTGCACTGCTGGTGATAATATAAATTGATACAGCCACTATGGAGAACAGTATGGAGGTTCCTTAAAAAACTACAAATAGAACTACCATACGACGACCCAGCAATCCCACTACTGGGCATATACCCTGAGAAAACCATAATTCAAAAAGTGTCATGTACCACAATGTTCATTGTAGCTCTGTTTACAATAGCCAGGACATGGAAGCAACCTAAGTGTCCATTGACAGATGAATAGATAAAGAAGATGTGGCACATATATACAATGGAATATTATTCAGCCATAAAATGAAATGAAATTGAGTTATTTGTAATGAGGTGGATGGACCTAGAGTCTGTCATACAGAGTGAAGTAAGTCAGAAAGAGAAAAACAAATATCATATACTAACACATATATATGGAATCTAGAAAAAAAAAAGAAATTGTTGTGAAGAACCTAGCGGCAGGATGGGAATAAAGCCACAGACCTACTAGAGAATGGACTTGAGGACACGGGGAAGGGGAAGGGTAATCTCGGACAAACTGAGAGAGTGGCATGGACATGTATACACTACCAACTATAAAATAGATAGCTAGTGGGAAGCAGCTGCATAGCATGGAGAGATCACCTCGGTGCTTTGTGACCACCTAGAGGTGTGGGATAGGGAGGGTGGGAAGGAGGGAAATGCAAGAGGGAAGAGGTATGGAGATATATGTATATGTATAGCTGATTCACTTTGTTATAAAGCAGAAACTAACACACCATTGTAAAGCAATTATACTCCAATAAAGATGTTAAAAATAAATAAATAAATTTTAAAAATGGTATTTTTGTTTGTTTTTTGCACCCAATAGAATTTCAACTGCAAACTATGACTTTGGTTAGAAATTTCAGGAAATTATTTTTATTTCCTTCAACCTGAGGCAAGTTTGAAGTAACAATGTTTTCTTATAATTGACCTCTTCGGAGCTTTTGTTTCTTGTTTTTCTATTTTGCCCACTAAGGGTTATCTTCCAGAGGTCTCACTTTCTTCTATACCCCTTTTCCCATAGGCCACCAGGGATTGACAGATGGTTTTAGTGCAACATTTGGCTTCATTGTTGGCTCACCCTCTCAATTCATGCTGTCTTGTGATTTTGGGCCTCTGAAGATTTTCCTAACTTTCTTTCCATATCAACTATTCATTTAGTGACTTGTGGGTTTTTAAAAATGCATATATCTTTTTTTTATTAGTTTCTGCTTTATAACAAAGTGAATCAGTTATACATATACATCCGTTCCCACATCCCTTCCCTCCTGCGTCTCCCTCCCTCCCACCCTCCCCATCCCACCCCTCCAGGCGGTCACAAAGCACCGAGCTGATCTCCCTGTGCTCTGCGGCTGCTTCCCACTATCTATCTACCTTACGTTTGGTAGTGTATATATGTCCATGCCTCTCTTTCGCTTTGTCATAGCTTACCCTTCCCCCTCCCCATATCCTCAAGTCCATTCTCAAGTAGGTCTGTGTCTTTATTCCTGTTTTACCCCTAGGTTCTTCATGACACTTTTTTAAATTCCATATATATGTGTTAGCATACGGTATTTGTCTTTCTCTTTCTGACTTACTTCACTCTGTATGACAGACTCTAGGTCTATCCACCTCATTACAAATAGCTCAGTTTCATTTCTTTTTATGGCTGAGTAATATTCCATTGTATATATGTGCCACATCTTCTCTATCCATTCAACTGATGATGGACACTTAGGTTGTTTCCATCTCCGGGCTATTGTGAATAGAGCTGCAATGAACATTTTGGTACATGTCTCTTTTGGAATTATGGTTTTCTCAGGGTATATGCCTAGTAGTGGGATTGCTGGGTCATATGGTAGTTCTATTTTTAGTTTTTTAAGGAACCTCCATACTGTTCTCCATAGTGGCTGTACCAATTCATATTCCCACCAGCAGTGCAAGAGTGTTCCCTTTTCTCCACACCCTCTCCAGCATTTATTGTTTCTAGATTTCTTGATGATGGCGATTCTGACTGGTGTGAGATGGTATCTCATTGTAGTTTTGATTTGCAAAAAATGCATATATCTTTTATCCAGTATTTTAAAGTGTATTGTACTAGGAGAAAAATCTGTTAACTATTTAAGAAAATAGTTATATTGAAGAAAATATAAATACCTTGCTTCCTTTCATTCTTTCTTTTTTGACTTTTTCTTTTTTTCCCTCTCTCTTTCTTTATTCTCTGTTGCTTTTATTGTTTTTTAATCCTTTTTCATTATTTCATTTTTCTTTTTGTCATTTTTATTTTCAGTTGTCCTTGCTATTTTTTCTCTTTTCTGTTTACTCTTATGTTTCTTTTCTTTCTGTGTTATCCTTCTTGCCCTTTTATTCCTTTCCTTTCCTTTTCCCTCTTCTTTTTCCTTCTATCATTCATGTAAGTTTTCACCAAAGGCCAAAGAATGATTCTTGGTTTAACACAGAATAATACTTTAATAGTCTCTTTTTAGAAAATTAGCTTACCCATCACTAATTAGGACAAAGTTTCTATGTCATTGAAATGAAATCAAATTTAAGTGCTTTTCAAATTTATAGTAAGTGCTCAATAAATGTTTGTTTTTGAATAAAACTTTATTAAAAGTTCCAAGTCTACTATGGTAAGCACATTGTGAAATCAAAATATGGCCAAGTAGACTGTACCTGTGACTCAGTCAAGCCTAACTCAAACTGACAGAGAAATCAATGGAATGTTAATTGATAGCAGCTGGATGACTGGCATGAGTGCAGCCACAGCCAAGGGCCAAGGATCTCTCAGGGAGTATAAAATTTACATTTATCAGAGACCCCAGGGGCTTTTTAATGAGAATGACCTCTGGTTTAAATTAGAGTAAAAGGGAAATAAAGATTGTAATTTGGAGACTTTTGGTTTTAGCATATTTTCCACTTAATAGCCACTTAGAAAATGAAACTCATGGAAGTCTCATAATAGTAATGGCCTGGCCTTAATGATCTCAAACATCCCATTAGGTGGGTTCACGACTTGTTGGTTAGCAACACTGGAAAATATATTTACTACGTGGAGAAAACAGGGATAAGTCCCAAATTTTAAGTACTCTTATCAGTGTCTTGGCTGGTAGAAAACAGGCTGTGGTGATTGACTTTGCCTCTTAGAGTAGCCTGAGAGGGATTGCTTACTCACTGAAATTGAAAGATAATCTAGATGGGTTTGAAGTTAATAAGACTGGAGTTTTTGTGGATTACTAGCTGGCTGTGTAACTGTAAAGACCTCCCACTATACAAAAAGTCCTAAGTTGATACTGGAATAAAGTCACAAGGCTAAACCTTACTGCAGGTTCTAAGATATGTTTTTGTTGGGGGACTTGAACAGTCTCCTTTTGGGGACTTGGGATTGTCCTAAGAAAAATTAGTAGTCACCCTGTCCACTAAGTGAGGCCTCCGTTTTGTGAATATAAAGCTGGCTGATGCAACTAGATTGGAATACACTAGTTTGACTTTGGGTATGTTTGAAATATTGAAGTATAATTAGTGTTTAACTGTATACTGGTGGGTTGTTTATCTATTTTTTCCTTCGTCAGTAAACACCTTTATTTTCTGGAGCATTATAAAGCAAATTCCTTACATTGTAGTATTTTATCCATAAGTAATTTAGAATCCTGTCTACTGCTGAGAAAGGTCAAGGTTATACCCAGCTGGTCCAATAGATAGAGGAAGCCCCAAGACCTGAACCTGGCACATGATACTTCCTCCTCACCTGCTGATGCTAAAATTTGCGTAGCGATTTCTATGCATATGTCAGGAACATTTTAAGTGCTTTACATTTGTTAGCCTATTTAATACCCTTGATAAACTTGGAGGGAGTTGATTTACTTAGGGCCCCATAGGCTATCAAACCAACTCTACCACCACCTCCGCCATCAGCACATGTCCCACTTCTGTAAGAAGTGCTGGGAACTGTGACAATTTGGACCACTCTTGCCTAGGGTTTCTCCTTTTTTCTTTCTCTCTGAGCCTCAGGAAGGTGGAGCTGACTTTACTGCTTGCTGATGTTTTACCTATATGTAAAAAATCTATTTCTCTGACTAAAAGACCATTCAAGAGAGAAAGATCTGTTTTCATTCTTGGAACTTGAAAGGTATTCCTTCATCAAACTAGTACTCAACGTCATCTTTACATTTTTACCTTTAAATAGTGTTTATTTCTGTATGGGTTCTGCTTCTTTATAATGATTATGAAGAAATGGAAGAAGGTATACTGAACAGATAGACTTAGTCTGGAATTAACCAGCTTACTTTCCCTCAGAAGGTACAGGGAAAGTAGGTAAATCAATAGCGTATAATACTATATCCATCTGCTATAAATTATTATCTACTATGGTGATTGTTCAGGTTGGAATATTTTACCTTGGAAAAGGGAGTCTTTTCCAACTTTAACTCAAGGAAGGCTGATCATTTGCATTTTAACTCAAAAAATAAAATTTGAGAGTTACTTGGATATTTTAAAGGGAACAAATGAAGAAATTGTATAATATTTTATTTCATAGTTTAAAAATTATGAATATAAAGTTTTGTCTCTGAGAATTCAGGTATTTAAAAGAAGAATTTTTCACCAGATAAAAGCCCTGAGTAGGGATCATCCTCCAAGATTATGTAACTATTTTCATATATAACTATTTCTGTGTGTGTGTGTGTGTGTGTGTGTGTGTATCCTTGTAGCACTCTTATGGGTTCAGGTTTACATTTAATATTTAGTCCTCGGAAATATTTTTGGTCAGTATTACATATTTCTAAGTAGTCAGATAGTGGTCACAATGCTTTATATTGAATAATCCATCCTTTCTTCAAATGTATAAAATCCCACTTGGTTCCCAGAGTAATTTCTTAAATATAAGTGTTTCTGACCTTTTATCCTGTTCCATTAGTGTCCATAGTTCTGGCACCAATATTATACACTGTTGAAATTCAGCTAACTTTAAAATAAACTTTCATATCATATAAGGGAATTCTTCTGCATCAGAATTCCCTAGAAATTTTTGAAAAATTCTGATTCCCAGACACATTCCAGACCTACTTAATCAGGCTTTAAGGAGAAGAAGTCCGAGAATACGTCTTTTTAGAAACCTCCCCTTCAACCAGTTAATATAGAGCTATATCACAATATTTAATGGCTATATAATATCTATTCTATGTGTATATATTTTATTGCTATTACAAACAATATTATAACAAATATTACTGACCCATAGGCATTTGTCCAACTATTTACTTAAAATCAATGCCTAGAAATAAATTTTCTGAGTCAGAGTGTGCATATTGTTATGAATTTTGATGCCTAATGCCTATTGGCCCTCTAGAAAAATTTAACACTCCCCTTTGTTATTGTATGAGAATACCCAGTACCTACTTCCTTCCCAATTCTGGGCATTCTATTTAATCTTTGCTCATTGTATAAATAAAGACTATTTTACTGTAGTTTTTTTTAATTTAATTTAATTTATTTTTTTATACAGCAGGTTCTTATTGGTCATCCATTTTATACATATCAGTGTACACATGTCAATCCCAATCTCCCAATTCATCACACCACCACCACCCCGCTGCTTTCTCCCCTTGGTGTCCATACATTTGTTCTTTACATCTGTGTCTCAATTTCTGCACTGCAAACCGGTTCTTCTGTAACATTTTTCTAGGTTCAACATATATGTGTTAATATACGATATTTGTTTTTCTCTTTCTGACCTACATCACCCTGTATGACAGTCTCTAGATCCATCCACAACTCGACAAATGACCCAATTTTGTTCCTTTTTATGACTGAGTAATATCCATTGTATATATGTACCACATCTTCTTTATCCGTTCGTCTGTCAATGGGCATTTAGATTGCTTCCATGACCTGGCTATTGTAAATACTGCTGCAATGAACAGTGGGATGCATGTGTCTTTTTGAATTATGGTTTTCTCTGAGTATATGCCCAGTAGTGGGATTGCTGGATCATATGGTAATTCTATTTTTAGTTTTTTAAGGAACGTCCATACTGATCACCATAGTGGCTGTATCAATTTACATGCCCACCAACAGTGCAAGAGGGTTCCCTTTTCTCCACACCCTCTCCAGCATTTATTGTTTGTAGATTTTCTGATGATGCCCATTCTAACTGGTGTGAGGTGATACCTCATTGTAGTTTTGATTTGCATTTCTCTAATAATTAGTGATGTTGAGCAGCTTTTCATGTGCTTCTTGACCATCTGTATGTCTTCTTTGGAGAAATGTCTATTTAGGTCTTCTGCCCAGTTTTGGATTGGGTTGTTTGTTTCTTTAATATTGAGCTGAATGAGCTGTTTATATATTTTGGAGATTAATCCTTTGTCCATTCATTCGTTTGCAAATATTTTCTCCCATTCTGAGGGTTGTCTTTTCGTCTTGTTTATGGTTTCCTTTGCTGTGCAAAAGCTTTGAAGTTTCATTAGGTCCCATTTGTTTATTTTTGTTTTTATTTCCATTACTCTGGGAGGTGGATCAAAAAAAAATCTTGCTGTGATTTATGCCAAAGAGTGTTCTTCCCATGTTTTCCTCTAAGAGTTTTATAGTGCCCAGTCTTACATTTAGGTCTCTAATCCATATTGAGTTTATTTTTTGTATATCGTGTTAGGGAGTGTCCTAATTTCATTCTTATACATATAGCTGTCCAGTTTTCCCAGCACCACTTATTGAAGAGACTGTTTTTTTCTCCATTGTATATCTTTGCCTCCTTTGTCATTGATTAGTAGACCATAGGTCCGTGGATTTATCTCTGGGCTTTGTATCCTGTTCCATTGATCTATATTTCTGTTTTTGTGCCAGTTCCAAAATGTCTTGATTACTGTAGCTTTGTAGTATAGTCTGAAGTCAGGGAGTCTGTTTCCTGCAGCTCTGTTTTTTCCCCTCAAGACTGCTTTGGCTATTCGGGGTCTTTTGTGTCTCCATACAAATTTTAAGATTTTTTGTTCTAGTTCATAAAAAATGCCATTGGTAATTTGATAGGGATTGCATTGAATCTGTAGATTGCTTTGGGTAGTATAGTCATTTTCACAATATTGATTCTTCCAATCCAAGAACATGGTATATCTCTCCATCTGTTGGTATCATCCTTAATTTCTTTCATCAGTGTCTTATAGTTTTCTGCATACAAGTCTTTTGTCTCCCTAGGTAGGTTTATTCCTAGATATTTTATTCTTTTTGTTGCAATGGTAAGTGGGAGTGTTTCCATAATTTCTCTTTCAGATTTTTCATCATTAATATATAGGAATGCAGGAGATTTCTGTGCATTAATTTTGTATCCTGAAACTTTACCAAATTCATAGATTAGCACTAGTAGTTTTCTGGTGGCATCTTTAGGATTCTCTATGTATAGTATCATGTCATCTGCAAACAATGACAGTTTTACTTCTTCTTTTCCAATTCGTATTCCTTTTATTTCTTTTTCTTCTCTGATTGCCATAGCTAGCACTTCCAAAACTATGTTGAATAATAGTGGTGAACGTGGACATCCTTGTCTTGTTCCTGATCTTAGAGGAAATGCTTTCAGATTTTCACCATTGAGAATGATGTTTGTTGTGGGTTTGTCATATATGGCCATTATTATGTTGAGGTAGGTTCCCTCTATGCCCACTTTCTGGAGAGTTTTTATCATAAATCAGTATTGACTTTTGTCAGTAGCTTTTTCTGCATCTATTGAGTTGATCATATGGTTATTATCGTTCAATTTGTTAATATGGTGTATCACATTGATTGATTTGCATATATTGAAGAATCCTTGCATCCCTGGGATAAATCCCACTTGATCATGGTGTATGATCCTTTTAATGTGTTGTTGGATTCTGTTAGCTAGTATTTTGTTGAGGATTTTTGCATCTATATTCATCAGTAATATTGGTCTCTAATTTTCTTTTTTGGTAGTATCTTTGTCTGGTTTTGGTATCAGGGTGATGATACATTCATAGAATGCATTTGGGAGTGCTCCTTCCTCTACAATTTCTGGAAGAGTTTGAGAAGGATGGGTGTTAGCTCTTCTCTAAATGTTTGATAGAATTCACCTGTGAAGCCATCTGGTCCTGGACTTTTGTTTGTTGGAAGATTTTTAATCACAGTTTCAATTTCATTTCTTGTGATTGGTCTGTTCATATTTTCTATTTCTTCCTGGTTCAATCTTGGAAGTTTATACCTGTCTAAGAGTTTGTCCATTTCTTCCAGGTTGTCCATTTCATTGGCACAGAGTTGCTTGTAGTAGTCTCTTAGGATGCTTTATATTTCTGTGGTGTCTGTTGTAACTTCTTTTTCATTTCTAATTTTATTGATTTGAGTCTTCTCCCTCTTTTCCTTGATGAGTCTGGCTAATGGTTTATCACTTTTGTTTATCTTCTCAAAGAAAAAGCTTTTAGTTTTATTGATCTTTACTATTGTTTTCCTTGTTTCTATTTCATTTATTTCTGCTCTGATCTTTATGATTTCTTTCCTTCTGCTAACTTTGGGTCTTGTTTCTTCTTCTTCCTCTCATGGCTTTAGGTGTAGGTTAGGTTGGTATTTCAGATTTTTCTTATTTCTTGAGGTAGGATTGTATGGCTATAAACTTCCCTCTTAGAACTGCTTTTGCTGCATCCCATAGGTTTTGGATCATCATGTTTTCATTGTCATTTGTCTCTAAGTATTTCTGATTTCCTCTTTGATTTCTTCAGTGATCTCTTGATTATTTAGTAATGTATTGTTTAGCCTCCATGTGTTTGTGTTTTTTTATGTTGTTTTCCGTGTAATTGATTTCTAATGTCATAGCGTTGTGGTCAGAAAAGATTCTTGATATGATTTCAGTTTTCTTAAATTTACTGAGGCTTGATTTGTGACCCAAGATGTGATCTATCCTGGAGAATGTTCCATGCGCACTTGAGAAGAAATTGTAATCTGATGTTTTTGTATGGAATGTCCTATAAATATCAATTAAATCTATCTGGTCTATTGTGACATTTAGAGCTTGTGTTTCCTTATTAATTTTCTGTTTGGATAATCTGTCCACTGGTGTAAGTGAGGTGTTAAAGTCCCCCATTATTATTGCATTACTGTCGATTTCCTCTTTTATAGCTGTTACAAGTTGCCTAATGTGTTGAGGTGCTCCTATGTTGGGTGCATATATATTTGTAATTGTTATATCTTCTTCTTGGATTGATCCCTTGATCATTATGTAGTGTGCTTCATTGTCTCTTGTAACATTCTTTATTTTAAAGTCTATTTTATCTGATATGAGTATTGCTACTCCAGCTTTCTTTTGATTTCCATTTGCATGGAACATCTTTTTCCATCCCCTCACTTTCAGTCTGTATGTGTCCCTAGGTCTGAAGTGGGTGTCTTGTAGACAGCATGAATATGGGTCTTGTTTTTGTATCCATTCAGCCTGCCTGTTTCTTTGGTTGGAGCATTTAATCCATTCACATTTAAGGTAGTTATCGGTATGTATGTTCCTATGACCATTTTCTTAATTGTTTTGGGTTTATTTTTGTAGTTCCTTTTCTTCCAGTGTGTTTCCCACTTTGAGAAGTTCCTTTAGCATTTGTTGTAGAGCTGGTTTGGTGGTGCTGAATTCTGTTAGCTTTTGCTTGTCTGTAAGGTTTTGATTTCTCCATCGAATCTCATGAGATCCTTGCCAGGTAGAGTAATCTTGGTTGTAGCTTCTTCCCTTTCATCACATTAAGTATATCATGCCACTCCCTTCTGGCTTGTAGAGTTTCTGCCAAGCAATCAGCTGTTAACCTTAGGGGAGTTCCCTTGTACATTATTTGTCATTTTTCCCTTACTGTTTTCAATAATTTTTCTTTGTCTTTAATTTTTGCCAATTTGATTACTGTGTGTCTCAGCATGTTTCTCCTTGGGTTTATCCTGTATGGGACTCTCTATGCTTCCTGGACTTGGGTGGCTATTTCCTTTCCCATGTTAGGGAAGTTTTCGACTATAATCTCTTCAAATATTTTCTTGGGTCCTTTTTTCTCTCTTCTCCTTCTGGGACCCCTGTAATGCCAATGTTGTGTTTAATGTTTTCCCAGAGGTCTCTTAGGCTGTCTTCATTTCTTTTCATTCTTTTTTCTTTATTCTGTTCCACAGCAGTGAATTCCACCATTTTGTCTTCCAGGTCACTTATCTGGTTCTTCTGCTTCAGTTATTCTGCTATTGATTCCTTCTAGTGTATTTTTCATTTCAGTTATTGTATTGTTCATCTTTGTTTTTTTGTTCTTTAATTCTTCTTGATCTTTGTTAAACATTTCTTACATCTTCTCGATTTTTGCCTCCATTCTTTTTCCCAGGTCCTGGATTATCTTCACTTTCATTATTATTCTGAATTCTTTTTCTGGAAGGTTGCCTATCTCCACCTCATTTAGTTATTTTTCTGAGGTTTTATCTTCTTCCTTCATCCTGTACATAGCCGTCTCTGTTTTCATCTTGTCTTTCTTTCTGTGATTGTGTTTTTTATTCCACAGGCTGCAGGATTGTAGTTCTTCTTGCTTCTGCTGTCTGCCCTCTGGTGGATGAGGCTCTCTAAGAGGCTTGTGCAAGTTTCCTGATGGGAGGGACGGGTGGTGGGTAGAGCTGACTGTTGCTCTGGTGAGCAGAGCTCAGTAAACCTTTAATCTGCTTGTCTGCTGATGGGTGGGGCTGGGTTCCCTCCCCCTTGGTTATTTGGCCTGAGGTGACCCAACACTGGAGTCTACCCAGGCTCTTTGGTGGGGCTAATGGCACACTCTGCGAGGGCTCACGCCAAGGAGCACTTCCCAGAACATCTGTTGCCAGTGTCCTTGTCCTCATGGTGAGACACAGCCACCCCCCTCCTCTGCAGGAGACAGTCCAACACTAACCTGTAAGTCTGGTTCAGTCTCCTATGTGGTCACTGATCCTTCCCTTGGGTCCCGATGCACACACTACTTTGTGTGTGCCTTCCAAGAGTGGAGTCTCTGTTTCCCCCAGCCCTGTCAAAGTCCTGCAATCAAATTCCACTAGCCTTCAAAGTCTGACCTCCTAGGAATTCCTCCTCCCATTTCCAGACCCCCAGTTTGGGAAGCCTGACGTGGGGCTCAGAACCTTCACCCCAGTGGGTGGGCTTCTGTGGTATAAGTGTTCTCCAGTTTGTGAGTTACCCACCCACCAGTTATGGGATTTGATTTTACCGTGATTGTGTCCCTCCTACCATCTCATTGTGGCTTCTCCTTTGTCTTTGCATGAGTTTTGTCTTTGGTGATTTCCAGTGTCTTCTTGTTAATGATTGTTCAGCAGTCAGTTGTGCTTTCAGTGCTCTTGCAAGAGGGAGTGAGAGCACGTCCTTCTACTCCACCGTCTTGAACCAATCTCCATACTGTAGCTTTAATTTGCATTTAAAAATATATTTATATGTGCATTGACACCATTTTTAGATTGAACGCTTTGAAAATTATTTCTTTTTGGGAGAAGTGTATCTGTGTGTGAGTTGAGACTGGAGGGCCTCAGGAAGAATGAGGAGGATGAAGCATAACTTGAACTCACATTGGTGGAGAGTTCACTCTGGGGGAGATGGGATTTGGAGCAATGATACTGTTATACTGTTTTCCTAAATCCTTCCTTGTAGGGGTATAGTACTTCTAGAAATTACTGAAGCCTAGCAGTTATTATCCTGGGGTGGGGTGGGGCTGAGGGTGGAGATTTGTATATAAGAGGTGGAATTTTCTGTAAACACGTGGACATCAGGCAGTTGTTCTGAAATGGGAGAGGCCATCTAGGAGAAAACACAGGTGGGAGTTTGGAGTGGAGTTTGCAAGCAACCATGCAAAAGAGTAAGTCTCGATATTTCAAGAAATATCAAATAGGAGACTAGATTTCTTACAATTACCCAAGATGGAGGTTTGAATTATTTTATTTATACTTTTTTTATATCTCATGTATTCTCCCTGTGTCATAGATAGCGCAAATATTTTCCTCCATTTATTGTATCCTTTTTTAATGTTTATGGTGGCTTTTGTTTTTTGATGTATAGGCATATTTTTTTCTTTTATGATTTTCATCTTTAGTGCCTGGCTGTTATTCACATTTTTCCAGGTGAAATTTTTAATCATTTGGCTACGTTTTTTAAATGGCAGTGAAATTCTGTGAATTTGATTAATTTAGGTAAAATTGACATTCTTGTGGTGTTGAATTTTTCAATTTGAGACATATTACATCTGTCCTTTTTTAATTATTTTGTTAAATTTTATATTGGACTATAGGTGATTTACAATGTTGTGTTAGTTTCAGCTGTACAGCAAGGTAATTCAGTTATATATATACTTATATCTATTCTTTTTCTAATTCTTTTCCCCTTTAGGTTATTACAGAATATTGAGCAGAGTTCCTTGTGGTATACAATCAGTCCTTGTTGGTTATCTATTTGAAATAAAGCACATCTGTCCTTTTAATTTTTTATGTTTTTCAGAAAATTGTTCTACTTGTATTGCCTTTGCTTTCTTTATGCAACTCCTGCATATTCCTTAAGTTTATTCCTAGATATTTTATATTTTTTGTTGCTTTGTTTTGTAATTTCTAATGGACTAATATTGAAATGTAAGGAAACTATTGATTTTTAAGTATTAATTAGTAAAAAGCTAGTTTCTTACTAGTTTTAATAGTCTTTCCAGTTGTTTTTCCTGTTGGTCTAGGATGGCAAACATCAGCAGTAAATAATAATGATTTTGCCTTTTCCTTTTCAAAAAATAAATATCCCTTGTTTTGTTAGCTTCTCTGCTTGTGTTGGTTAGCACTTCTAGAATGATTTTAAATCACAGTGGTAACAGGATCCATTCTTGCCTTATATCTACTTGAAAAGAGAATGTCTTTGTAGCACTGGTTCTCAAAGTCCCATCTCATATTCTTTAAAAAAAGAGTTCAGTAGTCATATATATTTTGGAGACAAATATTAATATGTTTAGGGCTCTGAAATATCTGTAGTAAATATACTTGTTTAAATTTGTTTAATATATGCTTGCCACTTTCTAATAGTATTTAATAATGAACTATAAACTCCTCATCTCTTATTTTTTTAACACAAGAACTACAGTCTTATTCAACTAGTGCTCTGCATGTTAAGTGTGTTACTGGATTTGGTTTTAAACAATTTTAAGCCTACTTTACATAATTCCTTTGATTCCTATTTTACTAGTAATTGAATGATAACTCTTACAAAATACATTTTAGTATTTACTTAAGATGATTTAAATGCATTTTCCTTTGATCAGTGTGATAATTCTTATTAATAGATTTTTTATATTAAACTATCTTTGAATTCCAAAAATGAGCCATTCCATGACCATGGGGTTTCCTATCTTTGGTATTCTTCTTGTTTGCTAATATTTTATTTAACATTTCTGGATTTACTCTCACAAATGGTATTGATCTCTGGTTTTCTTTAACATGTTGTTATCAGCCTTAAGCCAGGTTTATAAAATGAATTTCTCTGTACCCCAGACCAGTATTGTAGCATAAAAATTCTCTGTTTCTCAAATATTTGAAAGAATTTGCTGGTGGAGCACATAGGGTCTGATACATATTTTGGAAGTAGTTCTTTGACAACCCTTTCAGTGTCTTCATGGTATATCCAGATTTGCTCTTTGGTCAGTTTTTGTGGCAGGTTGAGTGCATCAGAGGACCCAGTTAGTGATATCCTTGTATCCATGTTCCTTGAAGTGTGGCTTTGCAGCTCTTCTATCAAAATGTGCATTTCCTTTCTCAGCACCTTAAATCTTGGCTGATCTTGTACCCTGCTTTAGTCAGTAAAATCTAATAGAAGTGACAATGTTTCATTTCCAAGCTTGGGCCTCAAGTAGCCTTGTGTAATTCTGCTGTTGCTCTTGGAACCCTGCCACCTCTATGTGAAAAAACCCAAACTAGCCTGCTGGAGAATGATAGAGCACATGGAGGAAACTGCAGTGTCCCATCCAAGACCATCCTAGACCGCCTGAAGACAGTCATGTGCTAAACATGTGCAAGATCCCAGGAAGATTAGCAGAGCTGCCTAATCAATCTGCAGCTGACTGCAAACTAATGAGTGAGCCCGACAAGATCAGAAGAACCACACAGCTGACACACAGACTCATGAGCAGTAATAAATGCTTATTGTCTTAAAATACTGACTTTATTATGCAGCTATTGTTAACTAATAGTTATATTTCCTTAGAAAATTATCCTTTATGATGATAGTTTTAAAATTATTGCAATAGTTTTATATGGCTTTCTCTTATGAATTTTCTGTATTTCCTTCATATTTGTAGTAATACCTTCTTTCTTTATGTTTTTACTCATTTCCTTTTGTGTGTAACTATGTCTTTAGTTTTGCCAATGTTCTATTTTATTGGTCTTTTCAAATAATAGACTTCTAAAATATACTTAACTGTAATATGCTCCAGTATATAATTCTCTTATTTCTTCTCATATTTTCTTTTTTATATTTTCCTGGAATTTATTCTGTTCCTGTTTTTTTCTAAATTTTTTCAGTTAAATTCTGATTTCATTTTTGTTATTTTTTATTTAATAAAAATGCATTAAGTCTATGAATTTTCCTCTCAATTCAGCTTTGGCAGAATCTCGTGTTTTAAGGTACAACATTGTCATCTTTTTTATGTCTTATTATGTATAAATTATAATTATAATCACTTTTATTTCTTGTTTCACTATAAAGTTATATAGAAAATGAATTTTTGGTTTTTAAGTGTCTTTGAAGTTTTCTACTTATCCTTTAGTTATAAACTCCCAATTTTATGGCACTATGATCAGAAAATATGGTCATTACAATTTTGAGAACATGAGAATTTTGGGGTGGCTTGGGAGAGTGTTACTTTCTGAAAATAAACCCTTCAATTTTCAACCAAAACAAACCCCTTGATTTTGCTTATTAGTAAAGGGTGAGACTCTTTATAGGTCGGGTGTTCAATAATACATTGGGTAGTTAATATAATATTATAGAAGAGAATTATAAAACAAACAAGAAGGAGGTAATAGGAAATGGGCACAAAAAATGTTGATGGAATTGCCAGGATAAGCAGAAAGGGAAAAGAAATTCTTGTTGGCACTGATCTTGTTTGATAATGTTGCCTTACTGTTTTAGTTTAGTTAAGGATTGTGTAAGTCAAGACACCCTGAATGTTGTCCCATCCCCCATCCTACACCCACTCATCCTAGTCCATGGGAATATAACTTTTATCACTTGGGGAAAAACAGCAATTTTGCCAGCAGATACCAATAGGTATAACAGGCATGGTGTGGACCTGCATGTAGGTTCTGTCACCTAGCCTGCCCTGGGGAGAAAGCTATGGGGTGCCCCACCTGGGTGGCTAACTGGGAAGACATGGTTCATAATGAGAACAGCCAGGCAGTAATGGTCTAGGATGCCTAGATACAAGAAACCCACCAACACTTGCAAATGACTTTTACCAACAATACATAAGATATCCATATCTAAATTCAAACTTCTATGTTATATACAAGCTATATTCTTAATATATATTGATATGATCCCAGGTGATAATTTTGCTGCTATTCACATCTTTGTCAATGAAAGACTGGATATAAATTTTTACCAGAAAATCAAAAGGAATTTCAGATCTCTTCACTATAAAAAATACAATATTTTCTTCTTTTTATCTCTGACATTTAAAAAAAATACAATTTTATCCAGTTTTGTTAGTTTTTAATATTAAAGAATAGGAGAAGAGAAGGGAATTAGTTCTGGCTTGTTAATCAGCTGGGTCAAACCATGCTTGTCAAATGGATGATTTGAAGGAGGTAAAGTACTTTGAAAGAAATAAATATTGTGTAACAGTAAATATTGACTAGACTCTAAAATAGATAACAGAGAGTAAAATTATTCAATCTTTTTTTAGGGGAAGAAATGCTTCTTTGCACATCAGGAAGGAAACCACCAGGGGGCCTAGTAGTGTACAGACTTGGTAAGTTGAAGTTCGAGGTTAATATGGCTGCATCCTCCTACCCTGTGTTAAATTGCTAAGAGCCCTTAACAACTGCAGATATCAGGGATTATTTCTGTTTTTCTTTTTTCTTGCTAGATGTTTATGAAAATGAAAAAAAACCCAACATATTTAAACAAAATTCTATACCTGAGGTAGAAAATCTAAAGTCCAAAGGGCTGAATCTAGGCCTTTGCTTAATAATTATTCCATGTATGAGGACAATTCTGAAAACAAGTCTATTTTATCAGTAGTTGCAGGTTCAACTTCAGTAGCATTTTTAGTGGGGGTAATTATAACCTACATGACAATGAATATAAATGAGTAAGCAGTAACTTGTGACTTTGTTGCTGATTGTATCTGTCAGGGTTTGGGACAAGTTTTAGAAATCACCCTATAGAGGACCCTGTCCTCCATGTACCTCCTAGGTCCTTGTTTAATGTTTCTTTGTGTCATTCCCCCAGCTTCTATAGGCCTTTGCTTTTAGCCACCCACACCTCTCCGAGGACTGACCTTGTGCCCCTGGAGTCACTTTCTCTGCAAGCACAGTGTGTCCCCCTGCACCCACAATGTGGCCCATAGCCAGTGACAGATGGTGTGAGTGTCTGAAAGCCCAGCTAGCTACCTTGCCTCAACTTAGGTCAACCTCTGAGATATAATTTATCACCAGAGCACTTCTGTGAGATCTGGCTGAGACTGGAACTATGCCTACAATTTTACCCTCACTTGGCTTCTTCCCTTTCCCAGTCCCACTCCCCCAACCCCTTAATGGTTTCTCCTAGAAGCACTTCATTAATAAATTACTTGTGTACAAATGCTCATCTCAGACCTGCTTCTGGAAAATGTGACCCAAGACACAGCTTAAGTACTTTAAGAAGGGATTTAATACAGGGAAGTAGGTGCTTTCAAAATCATTGAAAGAGAGCAGAAATCAGAGGCCACCCTTAATTTTAAGAATATACTGCCACAGGGGACTTCCCTGGAGGTCCATTTGTTAAGACTCTGCTCTTCCAATACAGGGGACGCCAGTTTGATCCCTGGTTGGGGAACTAAGATTTCACATGCAAGCTGCATGTCGTGGCCAATCAATCAATCAATCAATCAATAAAATAAAAATAAAAGAAAAGAAAAGAATATACTGCCATAGTTATAATCCAAGGGAAGCTACTGCCACCATGAGCACAACCACTTCTCAGCAGCTAAAGCTGGTGACTAGACATCAGAATACTGTGCCTGGCTACTGTCATGTAGACAGGGTCTTTAAGACCCTTTAGACCATGTCTAAAGACATGGGTCTTTAAGATGTTGCTTCCAGCTGGAATTATCTAAAATCTAGAGCACATTGGGTCTGACTCAGTTCCAACTTCCTGCTCATGATACTGCAGCTAACTTGCAGAGCCTATTTTAAATGTAGAACCTAGCTGCAAGGGAGTCTGGGAAATGTATTTTTTACTTCTTAGTTTCCACAGTACAGGAAGACACCCTAAAAGTAAGTAGAAACAGTAACTGGTGGCTAATTGATCATAATCACAACACTAGGGATGACAGGAAATGAACCAACATGCATTAACTTCAGGGACCTTGTGTGTAATGTGTTTTGCCTGGGACATGTGTCTGCTACTCTCAATTCCTACTCTACCCCAGAGCTGGCTAATTGGTACTCATCTTTAATGTTTGCTTTACATCAGCGTTTTTCAAACTGCAGGTTATCACTAATTAAAGGGTCATAAAATTACTATAGTAGGTGTAGTAGGTATTTTTTAGCAAGAGAAAAAGTATAGAATTAAATGAAATAGAATAGAAAAATTGTATTGTTTCATGAGATGTTTCATGTCTGTTTTGGTTTTGTGTGAATAAGTGGGTTGCACTCTAGATTATATTTCTTAGTGTGGATCATGGTCAAAAGGCTTGAAAAACAGTCCCTTAAATGTAACTCCCTCAATTCCATGGTATTTTAAGTCTGCGTGTGGTACCTCTCCTGTGTACTGCAGGGAACTCTGATTCACTCATGACAGTTCTTATTACACACACACACAAACACACACACACACTCCCAGAGGAGAGGTCAGATACTGTATTTGTCTTGCTTTCTGTTACCTTGGCATGAGGTCTGTCACATAGTAGCTTTTTACATCTGTTGAATGAATAAAGGAAAAAGGAATTGTTTTGGACCCTTGTACCATTTAGCTACTCCTAGGATTTATAAGAAGACTCAAGACTCAGAGAAGACTTTGAAGAAGTACATAAGCTAGAAATAAGATTAGTAACAGGAGAACTGAAAGGATATCCCAGCACAGATCAACCAGTAATATAGAGCAAAAGCATCATGGTTCCTCTTCACAGAGGAGAAACTCTGACCAGATCAGCACAGAGACTCCTCCTCTAGCCTCACTGAAAAAGCTGGTCACCAGGTCCTTAGTGCAGGGGAATAGGAAGCATGTGAAAAACACATTGCAAATGGGTTTGTGTAATTTATTGACTAAAGTTCTCATCTGAGTGTGGGTTCCATTATTCTCAAAAAGTCTTTATGTATTCCCTAGGAAGTCTTGAATCAACGAACCCTTAATGGAATGATATGTAGATCATATCATTCCATTAGGGGTTAGGTGTTCCTACCTAACCACAGAGTGAAGATTCTTGTGAGTAAAGCCAGTAAACAGTCTCTTACCCCTTGGAGAATTCTTCTGGAGGGTGGGTATGTGCAACTGCCATGTCACCTAATGAAATGTACTGATGGTGAGTTGAGTCATAGTACAACAATATATTAAAAATAATAAATTAATAAAGTCAGCATATATTAAATGTTTATTATGTGCCAGTGACTGTGCTAAGAATGTTATGTCATGTAATTCTTACAACTCTGGAAGGTTTTAGCCATATTTTACAGGTCAGAAAACTCAGATTCAGAGAGAGTAACTAACTTGCTCAAGGTGGTAGAGCTAAGGCCTGGCAGTGGGGACTCAAACTCAGATCCATCTCACTCCTGCGCCTATGCTCTCAACCACACTGGCAAATCAAGTGGTGACTAATTGTCTAATCCCTTTTCTAGCCCTTAAGTATTGCCTTCTGCTTCTTTGTGGCCCAAGATCTATTTTAATTTTTCCTGTGGTTGATGACCCATGATATAAGATTCCACATTCATATACTATAATTGCAAAAAGCTTATGTGGATGGCCAAGAAAAACTTCCCCTTCAGATTGCAATCACTTGGAAACACTTGCCTTTACTCTCTAAGCTTGGATTTACGGTTGGAATGCATAAGCATTCCGAGTTATTCTGCTTGTTCATTTATTTAAAAACAAATTTGTTGAGTACTTACTACGTGTCAGGCAGAATTCTAGACATTGGAGATACTGACCAAGTCCCTTCTCTGACAAAGTTTACATTCTCATATCGACATTATCTTACTGGAGGAGATAGATAATTAAATTTCAATTTGATGTCTATAATATAAAAGGTGGTAGGGGGAGGGGCAATACAGTGGTAGGGGATTAAGTGATATAAACTAAATATTATGTATAAAATAAGCTACAAGGATATATTGTACAACACAGGGAATACAGCCAATATTTTATAATAACTCTAAATGGACTATAACATTTAAAATTTGTGAATCACTATATTGTACACCTGTAACTTATATAATATTGTACATCAACTATACTTCATTTAAAAAAGTGGTAATAAGTACTAATAAAACCAGTATTGAGAGATAGTGGCAGCTGTATATGTGTGTGAGTGTGTAATGTATGTTTTCTGGAATGGTCAGGGTAGGCTTTTGTGATAAGATGACATTTGAGAAAGGATATAAAAAAATGAGAGAGTCCTGTGGATATGTGGGGTAGCATTTTCAAGGCAGAGGACCAACCAGGGTAAAGGCCCTGGGGTAGAAGTGCATTTGGCTAGTCTGAGAAATAGCAAGGAGGCGGATTTCACTGTAGTTAAGTGAGGAGGAAATGGTAGAGATAAATGTAAGATAATATTTGGTCTTATAGACTCTGGTCAGGACTCTGGAGTTACTCACAGTGAGACATTATAGAACATTTATCAGGGGAGTAGCATGATCTGAGTTACTTTTCTGAAGGTTCACTCCTGTTGATGGAGGGAGGCTATAATAAAGGGAGGCAACGATGGAGGCTGAAAGCCAGCCAAAAGAGGAGGCTATGGGAGTACCCCAGGTGTAACAAGGATTGGATTCACATGGCAGTGGTGGAGCTGGAAGAAAGAGGTGAGAACCTGGATATAATCTGAAGAGAAACTTATAGGATACAGAGTTCAGGTGAGTGCACGGGGCTGGAGATATTTCAGGGGAGTTGTCAGCATAGAGATGGGACTGAATGAGACATTTGAAGAAGGAAGGTAGAGCAAGGGAAGAAGAGGTCTTAGGATTGAACTCTGGGACACCAGTGTTCAGAGGTCAGAAAGATAAGGAGGGGCTGACCAAAATGGCTGAGGAGGAGTGGACAGTGATGGACAAGGGAAACCAAAAAGTGTGGCATTCTGGCCAGAGCCAAGTAAAGAAAGTGGTTCATGAAGTGAGGGATCAACTACATCAGATGCTGCTGAGAGGTTGAGTAGGACGGGTTTTAGATGATTGAGGATTTCCCGTTAGATTCGACAACATTGAAACTGTAGACAATTTTGATAAGAGCTGTTTAGGGGAGTAGTGTCATAGAACAAATGAGAAGAGGGTGTTGAGATAGCAGGAGAGATTCAATGAACTTGAAGAGATGGCAAAAAAAAAATTCTCAAACTAAATGCAGAGGAAAAAGAATAATAAATTAAAAAAACCAAACAAACTGGGCTTCCCTGGTGGCGCAGTGGTTGAGAGTCCGCCTGCCGATGCAGGGGACACAGGTTTGTGCCCCGGTCCAGGAAGATCCCACATGCCGCGGAGCGGCTGGGCCCGTGAGCCATGGCCGCTGAGCCTGCGCGTCCAGAGCCTGTGCTCCGCAACGGGAGAGGCCACAACAGTGAGAGGCCCGTGTACCACACACACACACACACACACACACACAAAACCCAATCAGAAAAGAATGTCCAAAACCTGCAGGATAATTTCAAAAGGCATAATATACATGTAACTACAATACCAGAAATAAAGCAGAAGAAATATTTGAAGTAATAATGACCAGGATTTTTCCAAAATTAATTACAGACACCAAATCACAGAATCAGAAACCCAGATAACAACAGGCAGGATAAGTACAAAAAGACTACCCTTACACATATTATATTCAAACTGCAGACAAAGAGAAGATTTTGAAAGAAACCAGAGGAAAAGAACTCTTACCTATAGAGGAACAAGGATAAGAATTACAACAGAACTTCCCTTGTGGTCCAGTGGTTAAGACTTCATGCTTCCACTGCAGGAGGTGCAGGTTTGATCCCTCATTGGGGAAGTTCTGTGTGCTGTGGTGCAGCCTAAAGAAAGAAAGAAAGAAAGAATAACAACAGACTCCTCATCATGTAAGAAGGAAGCAAAGTACTTAAAGTGATGAAAGGAAAAAAAAACCCTACCAACTTAGATTCTGTATCCAATGAAGTTATCCTTCAAAGTGAAGGAAAAATAAGATTTTTCTCAGGGAGATAAAACAGAAAATTCATTGCCAAAAGACCTGTCCTTCAAGAAATATTAAAAGAAGTTCTTTAGGGAGAAGGGAATTCATATTGTTAGAAACTTGGATCTATATAAAGCAGGGAGAAGCATCAGAGAAGAAATAAATGATGATGTATAAAATCATTTATTTTTCTTATTCTTAATTGTTCCAAAGGATAGCTGTTTGTTTTAATTAATGATAATAGCAATGCATTGGGTGATAATGTCATACAGATAAGTGAAGTGAAGGGCAGTGATGTCATAAGGCACAGGGAGATGAAGGGGGCTACTCAGTTATGAGGTGCCTGCACTGCATGTGAAGTGTAACAGTGTCATTTGAAAGTGGACTTAGATTAATTATAAATGTGTATTGCCAACTCTAAGTCAACCATTCAAATTTCTTTTAAAAGAAGTATCATTGATAAGAGAGAAAATGGAATTATATAAAATGTTCAATTAATACCAGAGAAGGCAAAAAAAAAAAAGAAAAAGAAACAAGGAATAAATGCAATGAATAGAAAACAGTTACAAAGATGGTAAATAAGTTTACATTACATATCTTTGCATATACCATTGCTTGTTTTAAAGGACTTTTTCATTACCCTCCATCTCTCAGTTCCAAACAGATCAGGTGTGAGGGTACCCGCTGCATTTGTGGGAACAGTTCTCACAGTTCCCACATCTGTGAGAACACAGAACAACAGTGCCCTCAGTTTGGGTTCCTTTGCCTATTCCTGGGCCTCTTTTGCCTTTGCCACCTCCTTTGTGCAGTTGACTTGAATGGAACCCGGGGAGTCTTAGACCAGAGGGAAAACCCTTGACCAATGTTGGGGAAGAATTGTTTATGCCAAAGGGAGATGCTGACTGTTCTGCTCATTTCTCTGCCCCACAGAGCCCTCAGGAAAGATGTCTCACTCAGAATTTTCTGATAAGCTAATGTGGGTAGGAATGACAATAAACCCTTGGGGAAATAACCATACAATTCATATCCTGGAATTCCATGACACCATCGACCCATGAGAATAATAAGCAAGTTCTGGCTCTGTGCTTCCCCCACTGGAATAGTCTAATTTCCAGGTGCATTTATCAAATGTTAGTTTTGCTATAAGTCATATACCATAAAGCTTCAAGAGTTGATATTGATCCAGTGAGTAATCATTCGATAAATATTGTCAATTGACGTAATGTTCAATTTTTGGATTCATATGGAGTAAGTAAAAGGGATCTTGCCAGTGCAGGACCTTCAGAAATATTTCCATGTTTTTTCTCCTCAAAGATCTCCTTCCCATGGTGCCTTTCTACCTGTTCTTCCTCTATTAAAATTCTATTTTTAATCTTTATTTTTACTGTAGAATTAACATAGGCTCATTTTGTCGCAGTAAAAAATATGCAAGTGATTCACTGTCATATTTATTTGTCACTGAATTGAGTCCATTCTTCATATCCTATATAGAATTAACATTTAACTTGATCATGATAGATGTGTTTTCAAGTACTGAGAAACAATTGCCTAGAGTTATGACATTCTGGAGTGACAAAAGATCCAGTTCTCACTCTTCGGTTTTTCCTAGGGATTCCAAGAATGTCTGTTGGAAAAAAATAGAATCTGCCTTTATTTTCCATACTCAACAAATACTGGTCAGTTTATTTGCCTTCAGAGGTCCATCAAATATTAATCATTGTAAATTATCATTGTAAATTACTACAGCTTCAAGTTCCCAAGAGGGCATTTAAAATGTTTCCCATATTTTAATGCATTCAGATACTTTAAAATAATTAGATCAAAATTTCCTAAATTGATGTTCCACGGATGTTAATAGCTTGCCACAAAAGTTTTTGCTGAAATATTTTTGAGAAATTGTACTAAAATAACTTTAAAAGTATAATATACTAATATACATAATAAATTTCTAGAAAGGGGTGTATTGTTAAATACTTGGACAGTGTCTAATAGTTTTTAGAAGTTTTTAGAAGTCCCTGCATGATGAGTTATCAGTTAACAGGCAGTTTTATTATTAATTTTTAGTAAACATTTTCAAGGGAAACTATGGTAATATATTAAAATTCAAGAAGTCTGAACTCACAAAATACCTTAGTAACCTTGTTTGTGTTGTGTTTGTTTTTGTGCATGAGGCAATCACTAATCATGTAGCGACTTGGCTTGAAGATAAGATGATAAAGTTTATGATAGAACCAATATTCTGGCTGATTAGAAGAGATGAAAAGATTCTTAGGACAGATCAAATACTTAGAGAAGGAAGCTGGAGGTGGGGATAGGTGGGGGGAGATTCTTGATAAAGAACTTGGAAGTTGGAAATAGGTCAAGGGGTTGGTGAAAGGAAGAAAAGAAGAAATGAACTGACTTCCCCAAAGCGATACAAAAGATCAGATCTTTTGTATCTGATCTGGATCTGTGTACTGGATCTGTAGCTGGATCTGTAGAGAGAACATCCAGAAATGAAGCAGTAGCATCCACTTCTTGCTCCAGAATATTAAGGAGCCTTCTCAATTGTTGGCAGTTTATGGAATCCTATTGTCCTAACCTGAGGAAGAAGAGACATATCCATGGCAGTTGGTATAGACTCCTTGCTGAGAAGAATGGAGGTGGCCAGAGAGACCTCATACATGGTGAATAGGGAAGAATGCATTTCTCCTGGATTATATTTCCAAAACAAGATGGCCTGTGCTAACCCAAGTTGCTGCTATGTCCTTTTGCAGGTTAACGTGGAATGAATTACGTTGCCTCAGGAGACACAGACTGTATCAAGTGGTTGCACTCCACAGAAGGGAGCTGAAGGGCATGTAGCAGAAAATAGTGAGTTTGGAGTAAAAAAGTCTGGGTCCCAATGTAGGCTGTCGCTCACAAGTAGTGTGATTTGGGACAAGTTACTTAACCTTCCTAAATCTGTGGGTTGTTTTTTTTTTTTTTTTCATTTCTAAAATGGGGATGGTGTCTGCTTATTCAGAACATACTAAGATGTCTAGAATAGAATTTTGCACGTAGAAGTCACTTATATGAATACACTTTAAAAGCTCCAAATATCTTTAATTAAGCTCTGATTAAAACTAAAACAAGAGGTCCACAAGTTATTTCAAGTGAGAAACTTTAGAGACTAAGAAGCAACATGGTTTTAAAACATCAAAACATGATATTTTGGAAAAGAGAAAACTATGGAGCTTCATTCTCTTAGTTCATAGTCCCAGTGCTCACTTTCCCTGCCTGTCTCCCTCGTCCCAGCACACTTTTTTTTTTAGGAATGGTTTCTGGCTCTGGGGGATTCCACACCAACATGGTTCAGGTCCTTATATTCTGAGTAGACACAAAGCTTCACTCAGGAGAATGAATCAGCCTACGCCCAGAAGGGAACACATGTTGCAGCAGCCCTGATGCTGGAGCCTGGCCACAATACAAGGAGTGTGATGGCAGCACAGCAGCAGGCGGCCTGATGGGCAATATGGATATTCTCACTGTCCACATCCTCTCAGCACCCTGTCCAGGGAGCTTTAGGCAGGACTACTTCCTTTCTTAAGGCAAGTCCATTGACTAACAATCAAACTTGGGCTCAAATTTGACCAGTGCTTTAAAATATAGTGATTAATAGAAAATTTGGGATCTATTAAGACCAACATATCAGGAAGCAATTGCCATTGGAAAGATGGTTTATTATTCACAGTTCCCAAGAGGATGGGGTAAGCCATGCCATGGCAAGGGTGCGGTTGTGGGGACACATGGGAAAGTACCAGGGTGTTTAAAAGGCAGAGGGAAAGGGAGAAACTGTTGGCAAGAGACTTTATTGTGGTTTCTGCAGCGATGGGATTTATAATTTGCATCAAAAGCGTTGTCATACCCTCCATCTAACTGGATAATTTGTATTATATTCTCATTCCATCATTGGTTTCTTGATGCACCATAATATTAAAAATAATGTAAACTATTCTAATTAAAATAGAATTATCAGCAAACCCAGAGGCAAAGGAAGCTTTTATGTCCAGGTAGGATGGTTTTGACCATTCAGAATTTGCACAGTGGCTGACTATGAGGAGAATTCTGAGCTTTCTGTGTGGTTACAAAGCAGGTAACTCAGAGACTAAAGAGACTAAAGATGGTAGACTTGACAATTTTGTGGTCCCCAGAGAGTAGGCTATATGTGAATGGAGTCTGAACTAAATAAACTCTATACCTATCCAACTATAGGGACCATAAGATAACAGATGGAGCAGCTCAAGGAGAGAAGACAACAGGCCAGCTTGATCCCCAGTTCACGTTTTGGTTTTCATCTCAAGAATACCAGACCACAAAGAACTAGGCACCACTTCTGGTCACAATAGAACCAGAATACTTTCTGTGTCTCCATAGAGATAAAAGTTGCTGCTGACAACCCCAACATTCCTTAAACAGGGTGGCCAAAGGCTCCCTGGACAGGGCTGGCTGGGAAACTGTATGTGGAGTGAGCCATACTAGGAAGTGAGCGGAGGCAATCTTTAATGGAACAGGGGACCCTGAAACAACGGAGAAGATCGTCATGTTGGTGCACCTAACCTAGGACAGTTCCCCGTGGTTTTCTGGTATTTATGTTACTGCTTATTTTTCTGTAGCACTGACTAATAAATTGAGGGCTGAATGGGGTGGGGAGTACCAGTCTAGCGCCCACAGGGATGACTTCTTACTTCTGACTTCGTGAGTCCTTGCTTTGGATCCTTGTCAGTTTTGTCTTCCTCTGCTACCTCCTAATCCCTCCCAGTTCACATATTTCCCTAATGATATCTGACTCACAGCTGGCCTTCTAGAGAGCCTGAGGAATATTTTATACTAAGTGCCTGCATTGTTCACCTGTGTGAAATCAGTTGGGGACTTTGCACTATTGGATCATTTGTTTTTATGTTGGGCCCACCTAAGAGGACATTGGCTATACTGCTATCTAAGTTTTTCCTTTCCCCTGTGGTGTCTGGCTCCAACCTTCTGGTGATACCTCAGGGTATATCCCCTTTACATTTGTTTTGATCACCCAACTGCCAGCTAGAACTGACTTAGATGTCCTGAGTGGTAAGATTTAATGAGTAGATTTTATTAATTCCTACATAATAGAATTTAAAAATAAGTCTTGAGAAGCATTTAAAAATGTGTCATGTATTATTTTAGGCATGTGAACTATGAAATAATGGCAATAATGATGTGTTTAAACCCATTAAATCATGTAGCTAGCTGAAAATGTTCCATAAAATAGAGTGGGAGTAATAACTGTAGGTCAAATTGAGTTCTGAAAGATGACCACACAGGGACTCGGCAGGCTCAAGAACATGAATATACTCTGAGGCAGAAATCATTTTAGTGGAATTTCCTGAGGTCCACAGAGACCATATATAGTTTATAAGACAAGGATAGTGTGAAGGTCCAGACATTCAATAACCGATGCAGAGGTCAAGTAGGATGGCCTGCTGGGATAGTTCTGCCATGTATCAGTCAGTGCTGGGCAAGTTCTGTGTGTAAAGGAATCTGCAAGGCACTGAGGAATTCACAGCTGATTGGCTCTGAGGTGCTTTTATGCATCCCATTCAGTTCTCTCATGAATCCTAGTAAGGTGGACAGAGCAAATAGTTGTCTCCCCATCTCACAGATAAAGAAATTGAACCTGTGGCACCTTTCAAATTTTAATGCACATAAGAAGCAACTGGAGCTTCTGTTAAAATGCAGATTCTGCTACTGTAGGTCTAGAGTAGAGCCTGCAATTTTGCATTTCTAACAAGTTTCCTGATGATACTGATGCTGGTGTGTGTGTGGTGAGATCTCACAGGGCATGAATGATTCCATTTGGTCTGGCCAGGAAAAGTCAGAAAGTTTCAAGGTAAAATGGAGAAATCAACGGACATCATATGTTTGCTTGAGTAAGTTTTACCCTGATGCTACTGGCTAATAGTTAAAGTATTTAGTGCAGACCTCCATAAAAGAACTTACCATGATGAATTGTATCTTACTGAAGACTGAGCTGCTTCCTCTAGCAACCTGTAGGTTCCTTGCAGAGAAGTAGTAGCAGTGGTGTTGGTGTTGATGTTAAGAGGGTGAGGTGGTAATAAGTAACGACGTAGATGTCAATCCTGAGAATAATAGCTAAAATTTATTCATCACTTACCTTGTGTCAGGCATTGTACTAAGTCCTTCATATTGCTGCCCTTAACTGTTACCACAGTCTTTACCATGGGATAAGTACTGTCACTTCCCTAACCGAAAAAGAGGTATCTAAGGGCTAGAGAAGATGAGTAGCTTAGAGCTGATCTTTGAACCCAGGTCTGTCTAGTTCAAGACAAAGGCCATACCTTACTGTTCTTTGTCTTTTGACAGCTGACACAGAACTGGAGAGGGGAGGCTCTCCAGTTCTTTGGGAC
Organism: Mesoplodon bidens; assembly: GCF_964165515.1. NCBI lineage: Eukaryota > Metazoa > Chordata > Mammalia > Artiodactyla > Ziphiidae > Mesoplodon > Mesoplodon bidens. The sequence goes on from NC_138178.1 coordinate 87,216,461, forward strand.
CAAGATGAGGTTGGGCTTCCTCATAACTGTCACAACAATAGAATAGGCTGCCCTGATGGAGTGAATACCCTGACTCTATTTCAGAATACCCTGATTCTTGAACAAGGTGGTCAATTGGACTAACTTGATGGTTTTCCAACTGTGTTTTTCAGAGCTGCTTCAGAGGTGACCTAAGTGGAGTCTAAAGTCTAGGCTTAAAGGGCAAGCTCTGAACCCTCCTCTTCTTTTACCAGAGTTAGCACTGTTTTATCTGATTTGTATATTTGGGTCGGTGTAAGCTTGTGTTTGAATAAGGGTTTCTGATGCTATACATATATTCAAAATCTTCAGACCAGTTGATCTCTAAGATCTTGTCTAAAATTAACATTGTATAATTTGGCCAAGGTCTTATGCCCATGAGTGGGCAGAGCTTGGATTAGAATTCAGGTCAACTGGCCCTTTCTTCTAACCCATGCTATCCTGATGCCCAGACCTAGTATCCCCTTCCTCACACAATTCACTGACAAAGTTACTGCTCCGAGGCCCAGTAGTCTGCAGAAAAGAACTGAAGGTTGAGTAACAAAACCTGACTCCTCCACTAATTAGCTGTGGAACTTTGAGCAATTGTGTATTTATCCATCAAATATTTATTCTACCTCACTGTGGACCAGGCACTGTTTTGTGCACTGGGAATATACTGGTGAACAAGGCAGAGTCCCCGCTCTCATTGAAAGGGTGATACAGAGAGTAAAAAGTAGATAGATAAACAAGGTAATTTCTACCAATAAGGACCACCACACACGCAAAAAGAAAAGAAAATGAGTAAGATCAGACTGGAAGTGAGAAGCCTCGAATGAGGATTTACCTTGGGTTATAGCAGAGGCTCATGAATAGCTCTTTACCCTTTCACCTTCCAACAGGATGAAAAATTCTCTAGAAAACGAAATTTTTAAAAACCCCAAGGATATCCACAGCTCTTCACAGTTGGATCCATCCTTTTGGTGTTGGCTGACCGTACTCAGTGGGAAGGAACAGACATGCTCAGATCTTCTGAGACCCCATCTTCAGAAGACCTTCCCTGGGACCCTGAACAGATGCTCAGGTAGGGACAAGAAAGCCCCGGGGGCCTCCCTGGTGGCGCAGTGGTTGAGAGTCCGCCTGCCGATGCAGGGGATACGGGTTCGTGCCCCGGTCTGGGAGGATCCCATATGCCGCGGAGCGGCTGGGCCCGTGAGCCATGGCCGCTGGGCCTGCGCATCCGGAGCCTGTGCTCCGCAACGGGAGAGGCCACAACAGTGAGAGGCCCGCATACCGCAAAAAGAAAAAAAAAAAAAAAAGAAAGCCCCGGATGTGGCTCTGAAATATTCTGGTCTCCCTCCCCCTTGCTTCTCACAACCAGCCTAAGCTGTGAGCAAATGTCATAAGAAGCAAACATTGGCTTCCATGCGATTATGCTGTTTCCTCCTTCTGCCTTGCCTTGGCAGGCGGTTTGCTTTTGTAAAAAGAACACTTCACTAGGAGACCTGAGCTCCAGTTAGAGATTTGTCACTAACTAGTTGACTGGCCTTGGAGAGTCCTAAAATTTTAGAGCACAAAAAGATCTTAGGGAAATTCTTTATTTTACAGAGAAGGAAATGCGATTCCAAGAGGTCGACCTTAATTCAAGGTCATTTGGTGCGTGCAGTCAAGCCTAGACCCTCAGGTCTCATGATTTCCAGAGTGCTGTTCTTTCTATCATAAAATGTTTTTGCCCCTTATCTGGGCCTCAGGTACCTCATCTGTAAAACGAAGGGACTGACTTGACTCATGGGCCTGAACAGTGCACAGATGTGCTTTATCCAGCCAGCATGGGGTTATAAAAGTCCTTCAACGGGAGTCCTCGGGGTAGGTCATCGAGTCTCCAGTTTGACACAGACCCAGTGACTCCCTTTCACCATTCTGTCATCTGCCCAGCCCTCGTTTGCAAGACGTTAGGACCCTGGACCAGAGGATCCCTAAGATCCCTTCTAACCTTGAATGTGTCTGATCCCGAGTCTTCTCCCTTCACGTTTTTAGACAGCAGACAGGATTTCTGATGGGATAAGAGAATCCTTTGGACTGACTTTGTCCCTTTCTGGCAAAAATACCACCCATCAAATCAGAGGAGTGAGAAATTACAAAAGTTTAGTCATCTCAACCCAGGGAGGCCAAAATCTGACTAAAGACAGCCTCAACTTATTAAGTTTAACTTGTAGAAAACCACCGGGCAAGATCAAGGGGGCAAGCTCCTTTGGGCTTAGGAATAAAGGGCCCCTTATAGCTAAAACTCCACCCTTTCGGGGAGACCCCTGCATCACACATGCAGAAAGTATGTGAGGCTGGAACACCATGTTTTCTGGGATGGCAGCGTCCCAGTGGATCCAATCTGAAGTTTAGTGCTGGGAGGAGTGATGTTGGCTGCAGACATTGGCTTTGAATGAAACAATGACTATGCATGCTTCAGGGAATTTTACTATGAGATCACCCCGGCTGTGCTGGGCTTTCTTCACACAGCCTGTTATCTATAACAGCAGAGTTAGAAAAGGCAGTGAGCCTTTCCCCTGCCCCACAAAGTGAAACTCCTTCTCCACCCCTGCTGTATCCCTACCCACAGAACACTGGCCTCAGATTTAAGGGGGATTTTACCTCACATCTCTCTGCAGTCAAAATGCAAATTGCTGCGTGGCTTGCTCCCCCAAAGGACCCGTGTAGCCTGAGTGACACAATGTCAATTCCATTTTACCTCATCTTCCTGATCTCTTTATCCGTTCATTTACTCATTTATTCAATAATTAATGCCTGCTATGAGTGCTTACTAGGTACCAGACATGATTCTAGTTCTTGGGATACATGAGTGAACTAATCAAGAAAAAAATTCTTGTGCTTACATTCTATCTGTGCAATAAGTAGTTATTCTGTATGTATCCTAAAAAGGTCTAGAGTTTTTATGGGTATCTTTTTTGGCTACCCAACAGTCTCTTTGATGGCATTTTAAGGGATACGAAGGGTCTAACACACGTTCTATTCACTCACTTTTCTCCTTACACCCACAGTGACTGTGGGGAAGCAAAAATATGATTTCCCAGATTCTACACCTCCTTTTCTTCCTCCAATTTTATAACCAGTAGAAAGCCTCAAGGCTTAATTATCATAGCCTCAACTCCCTCCCTAGCCTTCTGAATGCCCAAAAGGGGCTTTTTAAGCCCCCTGATTTATACCTAGAGTTTAAAGGCACTTCTCCAATGTCCATGTGAAAACTCAAGCTGCCTGTAAATGAACTGGTCTCTCCACAACCAGGTATCCATCCTGGTTTTGATATCTCTGTCATCAACACCAGTTTTTGTTTTTGTTTTCCCCCTCTCATTTTCCAGGTTTGTAACCTTGTCTTCAGTCACTTCTGATATCTCTCATACTCAATCAGCTAATCTACTGCCTGCCTTCATCTTGTTGCTTGTGTCTGTTCCTCTCTCTTTGTGGTCACTGCCTCCCCCAGCTCTTCTCCAGCTCATTCTTGGATCAGAACTTCAGCCTCGCAGGGAACCTCCCTGACTTCAGCCCCCCACCCCATCCCCACTCCAGTCTGTCCTGCACGTGGACCCCAGACGACTGTTCCTTAAACATTGCTTTCATCTCACCATTCCCTACCCCTATCAAATGTAAATCCCTTGCCAGATTTCTGAGGCCCTTCATGGTCTGACTCCCTTTTACCGATCCAATAGCTTTTTCCATTTTCCTCTACACATGCTCTCTGCTCTTAGTCAGGTGGGTCTCTTAATGTTCCTCAAACACACAAAACTCATTCCTTTTATGTTCATGCTTTTTCTCCCCAGCCTGGGCAGCCTCCTCTTCTTCCTTTAGCCTAAACAGATCACATACCTATCGTTTGGAGTATAACTCCAGTGTCACCTCCTCCATGAAGCCTTCGTTGACCAACTCAGAACTCCCTTCCTCTGAGCTTCCACAGGTCTGCAGTTCAACCAGTGTTTAGCGATCGTTTGCATCAGTCTTTAATGGTTTGTCCACTGTTTCACATATTAATCACATCTCCCCAAATGAGTCCAAGCTCTTTGGCCAGGAACACTGCACTACACCATACTATACAATTCCATACCTAAGTTTTTGAGTCTAAGCACTTTGGTTGATTGTATTTAGGTAGACTCTGTCCCAATCCACATTTCCCCATGAAATAGAACACTACTGCGCTTCATCGTCCACTCATAACTCCACCATGTCAGAGATAAATACAAGTTTATTTTTATTAAGAAAAAAGCGTATATAACTAGCCATGTTTATCCCATCTTTTAGAATCCTTATTTAGGCACACAGATACATTATGAATTTTCAGGCACATGGTTTATTCTGGTGTTCTTGGTCATATCTTTTAAAATTTGTTTGAAAATACTTATCAAATAAGAATTAATTAAACCCCTCACTTTTTTTAAACCTTCTAGTCACCTGATACCAAAGGAGGAAAATAATTCTAAAAGACTATTAGAGAGGTGCACGCATCTTGAATATGGGTGTTTTCTTGTCAGAGGGCTAAGGTTTTACAATCATTTACATCGAAGAAAAATCACTTTATGCCTGTCAACGTGAAAAATAATTTGCTTAGAAGAAACGGGAATATGGTTGTTTATCCTTTGGCAATATATGCAACTTCAAACTCAAGTGAGCTAAAAATCTGTTCCTTTCAGAATATAAATTGACTGTCAGGAGTCTGTGTACCAAATGATTATGTGCTGCATATTTCTCTCTTAATTCATGCGCACCATGTATTGTATAACATTACCTCATATGCCGTAATCATCACGTGTCACATGCAAGATACATAAAATATATCATGAATGTCTCACCAGATATCAAAGCCATCCAAGTATAATTAACTTATTTACAGACTGTTTCTAGTTCTTACCCCAGAATATATAAAACATCAGATATCAGAAGTCAGTCTAAATGTTTGAATATCCTATTGTAGTAAGTTGTAATATCTTAAGTTTGCCACTCTTCGATTATCTGTACGTTTAGTCTGGATTTCTTTCAAGTGTACTTCTTGTTTTTTAATACTTTGGAGCAGTTTAAAAGATGACACAAACAGAAACTCCTTTTCATATTGAATAGGCTCATGAACTGTGAATTATTGCCTGCGGGTTGGTCACCATTTTAATGCACCGTAGGTTTTTCCAGAGTTAAAAGGCTCTATCTTGCTTCGTTGCAGAGCAAAACTTATACTCCTTTTAATTCAGGAGAGTCCATAGGGGATAGAAAAATCTGCAGAAGAGAATGGAGCTGATTTTCTTCACAAATCTAATGGACATGTTGAGGTTTCTAGCAATTTGGGATCTGTACTACCTCAGTGGAAGATAACACCCAGAACTTGGAGGCCACAGAAGGAAAATGCATGGTGTGGCTTGGCCTCCATTGTCTTTTCAGTGCAGGGTGATTGTGTCTACAGAGCTCCAGCATAGAGAATATGAGCTCTGGTCCATGACTTTGTGCATGTCCCTTACTCACCAAGGGCACAAACCTTATAAACATACTCCTCCATCCCCACTCCATTCCCCTCTTCTTCTGACAGCTGCCTCATGTACCCTCTACTTTTCCCATGTGCATCAGTGTCTGGAACAACATAGGGGTAACACAGGCCATGCAGGTTAGGGATACTCTGTGTCAAGAACAGTTATTTGCTCCCCTCACCGCACACTGGTTAGAATGGCGATCATCAAAAAGTCTACAAATAATAAATGCTGGAGAGGGTGTGGAGAAAAGGGAACCCACCTACACTGTTGGTGGGAATGTAAATTGGTACAGCCGCTATGGAAAACAATATGGAGGTTCCTTAAAAAACTAAAAATAGAACTACCATATGACCCAGCGATCCCACTCCTGGGCATATATCTGGAGAAAACCATAATTCAAGAAGATACATGTACCCCAATGTTCATTGCAGCACTATTTACAATAGCCAAGACATGGAAGCAACCTAAATGTCCATTGACAGAGGAGTGGATAAAGGAGATGTGATACATATATACAATGGATTATTACTCCACTATAAAAAAGAATGAAATGCCATTTTCAGTGACATAGATCATCCTAGATATTGTCATACCGAGTGAAGAAAGTCAGACAGAGAAAGACAAATATCATATGATATCACTTATATGCAGAATCAAAAAAATGGTACAAATGAGCCTATTTACAAAACAGAAATAGAGTCACAGATGTAGAAAACAAACTTATGGTTACCAGGGGGGAAAAGGGGGGAGGGATAAATTGGGAGATAGAGATTGACATATACACACTACTATATATAAAATAGATAACTGGTAAGAACCTATTGTATAGCACCAGGAGCTCTACTCAGTACTCTGTAATGACCTATATGGGAACAGAATCTAAAAAAGAGTGGATATATGTATATGTATAACTGATTCACTTTGCTGTATAGCAGCAACTAACACAACATTGTAAATCAGGTATACTCCAACAAAAGTTAATTAAAAAATAAATAAGGAACAAGAAAAAAAAAACAGTTATGTGCTCCTTGCCTTGGAAGAAATAGAAATTCTTCCTCTCTAGAAAACTTGCTGCTTTTAAACAAAAAGAAGTAAGAGAAAGAAGCAATCCTTACTCCTTAGAAGCCCTCACCCATTCCTACTTTAAAAAGCAGGACCTTGTGCCTCTTGAAACAAAACCCTCAGGCCAAGGGTTAAAATGTCTGAAGTTCCGAAGCATACTCAGACACTTGTTGCCAGTCAAGAATCAGTGGCTGAGTATCAGGGTTCACCAACCATCTACCCTGAGGCAGCTGGCTGTCTCCACATTCATCCTGGTAAGTCTGCTAGGAAGAACCCCAATCTCAGGGTGGAGGAAGCCTGCGCTTTCCCAGAAGACCGCAAAGGAAAGGAAAACTCTAAGAAATCTTGCCAGCTTGGATTGTAATTTCAGCACTTTTATGACAAATTCTTGTAACATTTACTCATTTTTCCAATTTTTTTTTCCCAGAAAAGGGTGCATCTCTGCCTCCCAGGGTTTTACAAGTAATGCTGACACATTTTTGTAGCAGCTGTCATTGAACGATACTTACTTTTCTCCTAGTTTTCATTATGAAGTTAGAATTCATTGATGTGGGACATATGAAGTATTTTTTTTCTGTGGTTTGAGACCATCTTGAGGCAGCAGCAATAAAGGAAATGGGTGGAGAATTGTTACTGACTCTATTGAACTTGAGTTCTCACAAATTGAACACATTATCTTTCTATAAATTTATTCTGAGCTCCCTAAATACCAAATTCCTTTCTTTTGCTCATTCCAACTTTATCTCTTCTCTTTTAAACTAATCTGAAATGTGAATTATTTTTCCTAGTGAATGACATAGAATAACTATGTGGAACAGGGATTTACAAATAATAAGTAGTCAATAAATTGTTCCAGAATGAAAGAAATTCAACTGTGGTTTTAACTGTCATGCTTAGGAGAGGTGAATTCCAACAAATCATTCTTTTCCTGCCCTTTAAGATAATGTTGACTTCTTTCTAATGCATATTTATAGTAAATTATATATAGTATAAATGAGATAGTGAAAAATCACCCATAATTGCCTCATTACAATGATAATATTTTGATGTGTATTTTTTGTATTTTATATATATAAACAACATACATACACACACATACGTACAAAGAGAGATTTTATTGAGGTAACATTTGTTTATAACATTATATAACTTTCATGTGTACAACATTAAATTTCTGCCTGTGTACCCTACAGCATGCTAACCACCAAAAATTTAGTTTCCATCCATTACCATACTGTTGATCCCCTTTACCTATTTCATTCTCCCCAAACCCTTCTCCTCTGGGAACCACTACTCTCTTCTCTATATCTATGTGTTTATTTTTGTTTGGTTTGGTTTGTTCATTTATTTTGTTTGTTTTCTATATTCCACATATGAGTGAAATCATATAGTATTTGTTTTTCTTTGTCTGACTTATTTCATTAACATAATACCCTCCAGGTCCATCCATGTTGTCGTAAATGGCAAGATTTCATCTTTTTCACTTTTTTAGGCTGAGTAGTATTCCATTGTGTGTATATACACACACACACATATATATTGTGTATATATATGTGTGTATATACATTGTGTATATGTCTGTGTATCTATATATATGTATATATAGACACACACATATGTATACATACACATATATATAAGCATACATACCATGGCTTCTTTATGCATTCAACTGTTGATGGACACTTAGGTTGTTTCTGTATCTTGGCAATTGTAAATAATGCCGTGATGACTATAGGGTTACATATATCTGTTTGAATTACTGTTTTTGTTTTCTTTGGGTAAATACCCAGAAGTGGGATTGCTGGATCATATGGTAGTTCTAGTCCTAATTTTTGGAGGAACTTCCATACTGGTTTCCATAGTGGCTGCACCAATTTACATTCCCACCAACAGTGTATGAGGGTTCCCTTTTCTCCACATCCTCACAACACTTGTTTATTTCTTAACTATTTGATTTCCTATTTTTAAAATTTTCCATTATATTGTGAGCATTTTCCCAAATCATTAATGGCATGATTTTTAATAAGAATGTCATGTAATATCATATGTCATATTCATATATCATAATATATTTAACTATCACCCTTTTGTTAGTCAACAAGATTATTTCTAATATTTCAGTCTTATAAATATTTAAATAAGCATGCTGTGACCAACCTTATACAAAAATCTGTTTTTTTTTTTGTTTTTTGTTTTGTTTTTTTTTTTTTTGCGGTACGCGGGCCTCTCACTGTTGTGGCCTCTCCCGTTGCGGAGCGCAGGCCCAGCGGCCGTGGCTCACGGACCCAGCTGCTCTGCGGCATGTGGGATCTTCCCAGACCGGGGCACGAACCCGTGTCCCCTGCACTGGCAGGCGGACTCTCAACCACTGCGCCACCAGGGAAGCCCCAAAAATCTGTTTTTATTTATTTTTTTCACATCTTTACTGTAGTATAATTTCTTTACAATACTGTGTTAGTTTCTGTTTTATAACAAAGTGAATCAGCTATACATATACATATATCCCCATATCTCCTCCTTCTTGCATCTCCCTCCCACCCTCCCTATCAAAAATCTGTTTTTAGTTCTGAGTGTTTCCTTAGAGTTGATTTATGGAATTGAAATTACTAGGTAAATATGTATTGACATTTTAAGACATTTTTATTATATACAGTTTAAAGCGTAAAGAAAATGAAAGAAGAATAAAGTGAAACCCATGTACCCATCACTCAGCCTCAACAATGATCAACTTACAATCTCGCTTCTTCATCACTACCCACACTCCCACCCACACCCACACCCACAACCCTGGGAGTTTTGAAGCAGATAATACCTTCTAGTTCTATCCATGTTTTGCAAATGGCAAGATTTCATTCTCTCTTTTTTTTTTTTTTTTTTTTTTTGCGGTACACGGGCCTCCAACTGTTGTGGCCTCTCCCGTCGCGGAGCACAGGCTCCGGACGCACAGGCTCAGCAGCCATGGCTCATGGGCCCAGCCGCTCCGCGGCATGTGGGATCTTCCCGGACCGGGGCATGAACCTGTGTCCCCTGCATCGGCAGGCGGACTCTCAACCACTGCGCCACCAGGGAAGCCCTCATTCTTTTTTTTAAATGGCTGAATAATATTCCACTCTGTATATGTACCACATCTTCTTAATTCTCATCTATTGATGGACACTTAGGTTGCTTCAGTATTTTGGCTATTGTAAACAATGCTGAACATAGAGGTGCATGTACCTTTTCAAATTATTGGTTTTGTTTTCTTTGGAAAAATACTCAAAAGTGGAATTACCGAATAATATGGTAGTTCTATTTTTAATTTTTTGAAGAACCTCCATACTGTTTTCCGTAGTGGCTGCACCAATTTGTATTCTCACCAATAGTACCTAAGGGTTCCCTTTTCTCCACATCCTTGCCAACACTTGATTTTTGATGTCTATTTAGTAATAGCCATTCTGACAGGTGTGAGGTGATATCTCATTGTGGTTTTGATTTGCATTTCCCTGATGATTACTGATGTTAAGCATCTTTTCATATGTCTTTTGGCCATGTTCTTGAAAAAAAATGTCTATTCAGGTCCTCTGCCATTTTTGAATTGAATTGTTTATTTTTTAAATACTGAGCTGTGTGAGTTCTTTATATATTTTGGATATTGACCCCGTGTCAAATATTTGCAAATATCTTCTCCTATTCAGTAGGTTGCCTTTTCATTTTGTTGATGGTTTCCTTTGCTGTACAAAACATTTTAGTTTGATGTAGTCCCATTTTGTTTATTTTTGCTTTTGTTACCCTTGCTTGCAGAGACATATCTAAAAAAGTATTGCTAAGACCGATGTCAAAGAGCATACTGCCTATGTTTTCTTCTAGGTGTTTTATGGTTTCAGGTCTTTGATTTAACTCTTGAATCCATTTTGGGTTTTTTTTTGTATAAGGTGTAAGAAAGTGGTCCAGTTTGATTCTTTTGCATGTAGCTATCCAGTTATTCCAACACCATTTATTGAAGGGACTGTCTTTTCCCCATTGTATATTTTTGCCTCTTTTATTGTAGATTAATTTTATTATAGATTAATTATTAATTTACTATAGATTAATTGACCATATAAGTGTGAGTTTGTTTCTGAGCTCTCTTTTTGTTCCATTGATCTATGTATCTGTTTTTGTGCCAGGACGATATACAGTTTTGATTATTATAGCTTTGTAGTGTGGTTTGAAATCAAGGAGCTTAACACCTCCAGCTTTGTTCTTTCTTGTGATTGCTTTGGCTCTTTGTGATCTTTTGTGGTTCCATACAAATTTTAGGATTATTTGTTCCAGTTCTGCAAAAAATGCCTTTGATATTTTGATAGGGATTGCAATTGAATCTGCAGATTGTTTTGGGTAGTATGGACATTTTAACAATATTAACTCTTTTAATTCGTGAGTGTGGTATATTTTGTCCACTTATTTGTGTCGTCTTCAACTTCTTTCATCAGTGTATTAGAGTTTTCAGAGTACAGGTCTTTCACACCCTTGGTTAAATTTATTCATAAGTGTTTTATTCTTTTTGATACAATTGTATTTTTTCTTCATTTCTCCTTCTGATAATTCATTGTTACTTTATAGATACACAACATATTTCTGAGTACTAATTTTGTATCCTGCAACCAATTCATTTATTAGTTCTAATAGTTTTTTTTTTTTTTTTTTTTGCTGTACGCAGGCCTCTCACTGTTGTGGCCTCTCCCATTGTGGAGCACAGGCTCTGGATGCGCAGGCTCAGCGGCCATGGCTCATGGGCCCAGCCACTCCATGGCATGTGGGATCCTCCCGGACCGGGGCATGAACCCGTGTTCCCTAGCATCGGCAGGCGGACTCTCAACCACTGCGCCACCAGGGAAGCCCAGTTCTAATAGTCTTTTGGTAGTGTCTTTAGAATTTTCTATATATAGTATCATGTCATCTGTAAACAGTAAGAGTTTTAATCTTTCCTTTCCAATTGGGATGTATTTCTTCTCTTTTTCTTGTCTGATTGCTGTGGCTAGGACTTCCAAAACTATGTTGAATAAAAGTAGCAAAAGTGGGGGCTTCCCTGGTGGCGCAGTGGTTGGGAGTCCGCCTGCCGATGCAGGGGACACGGGTTCGTGCCCCGGTCCGGGAGGATGCCGCATGCCGCGGAGCGGCTGGGCCCGTGGGCCATGGCCGCTGAGCCTGCGCGTCCGGAGCCTGTGCTCTGCAACGGGAGAGGCCACAGCAGTGAGAGGCCCGCGTAACGCAGCAAAAAAAAAAAAAAAAAAAAAAGTAGCAAAAGTGGGCTTCCCTGGTGGCACAGTAGTTAAGAATCCATCTGCTAATGCAAGGGGCATGGGTTCAAGCCCTGGTCCAGGAAGATCCCATATGCTGTGGAACAACTAAGCCCATGTACCCCAACTACTGAGCCTGTGCTCTGGAGCCCATCAACCACAACTACTGAAGCCCGTGTGCCTGGAGCCTGTTCTCTGCAACAAGAGAAGCCACTGCAATGAGAAACCTGCACACTGCAACGAAGAGTAGCCCATGCTCTCAGCAAGTAGAGAAAAACCCATGTGCAGTAACAAAGACCCAATGCAGCCAAAAAATAAATAAATAAAATAAATAAATTTATTTTTTTAAAAAAGAGTAGCAAGAGTGGGCATCCTTGTCTTGCTCCTGATCTTAGAGGAAAAGTTTTCAGCTTCTCACTGTTGAGTATTACGTTAGCTGTAAGTTTGTCATATATGACCTTTATTATATTGAGGTATGTTCCCTCTATACCGACTATGTTGAGAGTTTTTTTTATCGTAAATGGGTTTTAAATTTTGTCAAATGCTTTTTCTCCATCTATTGAGATAATCATGTGACTTTTATTCTTTGTTTTGTTAATGTGGTACATTACCTCGATTGATTTGTAGATATTGAACTGTCCTTGCATCCTGGAATAAATTCCACTTGATCATGCTGTGTGTGCCTTTTATTGTATTCTTAAATTGCTTTTGCTAATATTTTGTTGAGGGTTTTTGCATGTATGTTAATCAGTTATATTGGCCTGTAATTTTCTTTTTTTGTGGTATCTTTGTTTTTGGTATCAGGGTGATACTGTCCTTATAGAATGAGTTCAGAAGTGTTCCTTCCTTTTCAGATTTTTGGGATAGTTTGAGAAGGATAGGTGTTAATTCTTCTTTAAATGTTTGGTAGAAACACCTGTGAAACTGTCTGGTCCTGGACTTTTGTTTATTGGGAATTTTAAAAAATTTCTCATTCATTTTATTACTGGTAGCTGATCTGTTTATATTTTGTATTTCTTTCTGATTTAGTGCTGGGAGATTGTATGGATCTAGGAATTTATCCAATTCTTCCAAGTTGTCTATTTTATTTTATCAGTGTATAATTGTTCTTAGTAATCTCTTAATGGTCCTTTTTACTTCTGTGGTGGTGTTTGTAACTTCTCCTCTTTTGTTTCTGATTTTATTTGGACCCACTCTGGATGAATCTGGCTAAAGACTTATCAATTTTGTTGTCTTTTCAAGGAAACTGCTCTTAGTTTCATTGATCTTTTCTATTGCATTTTAAGCCTCTATTTCATTTATTTCTGCTCTGATCTTTATTATATCCTTTCTTCTACTAATTTTGGGCTTTGATTTTTCTTTTTCTAGTTCCTTTAATTGTAAGGTTAGAGCATTTATTTGAGATTTTTCTTGTTTTTTGAGATAGGTCTATATTGCTGTAAACTTCCCTCTTAGAACTGCTTTTGCTTCATCCCATAGATTTTGGGATGTTGTGTTTCCATTTTCATTCATCTCAAGGTATTCTTTGTTATACTCTTTATTTGTTGGCTCATTGGTTTGTTTAGTAGCATGTTGTTTAGGCTCCATGTGTTTTTGTTTTTTCCTATTTTCTTATAATTGATTTCTAGTTTCATATGGTTGTGGTAGGAAAAGATACTTGATATAATTTCAAGTCTTAAATTTATTGAGACTTGTTTTGTGGCCTATCATGTGATCTATGCTGGAGAGTCTTCCATGTGCACTTGAGAAGAATGTGTAATCTGCTTCTTTTGGATGGAATGTTCTTTATTTATATCTATTAAGTTCATCTTATCTAATGTCTCATTTAAATCCAATGTTTCCTTTTTGATTTTCTATCTGGATGATCTATCCATTGATGTAAGTGGGGTGTTAAATTTCCCTACTATTACTGTATTACTGTCAATAACTCCTTTTATATCTGTTAATATTTGCTTTATGTATTTGGGTGCTTCTACGTTGGGTGCATAGATATTTATATGTGATATATCCTCTTGCTGGATTGATCCCTTTATTATTATGTAATGCCCTTCTTTGTCTCTTGTTACAGTCTTTGTTTTAAAGTCTGCTTTGTCTGATGTAGGTATTGCTACTCCAGCTTTCTTTTCATTTCCATTTGCATGGAATATCTTTTTCCATCCCTACACTATTAGTGTGTGTTTTAGATCTAAAGCGAGTCTCTTGTAGGTGCATATGTATGGGTCTTGTTTTTTTTTATCCATTCAGCCACACTGTCTTTTTATTGGAGCATTTGGTCCATTTACATTTAAACTGATTATTGATAGGTATGTACTTATTGCCATTTTGTTCATTGTTTTCTGGTTGTTTTGTAGTTCTTACCTGTTCCATCCTTCTTCTCTTGTTGTCTCCTTTGATTTGATGACTTTCTTTAGTGTTACTTTTGTATTCCTTATTTATGTGTAAGTGTTACGGATTTATGTGTAAGTGTTTTGTGGTTAGCATGAAGTTCATATATAACAACCTATGCATATAGCAGTTTATTTAACTTGATGGTCATTTAAGATTGAGCACATTCTAAGAGTGTTACATTTCTATGAAACCCCCCCATGTTATGTTTTTGATGTCATATTTTACATCTTTTATTTTGTGTATCACTTAACTAATTATTTTATATATAGATGATTTTGCTATTTTTTTGCTTTTAATCTTCATATTAGCTTTATAGGTGGTTGATCTACTACCTTTACTGTATGTTTGCCTTTACCCGTGAGTTTTTTTCCTCCATAATTTTCTTGTTTCTAGTTATGTCCTTTTCTTTTTCATTTAAAGAAGTCCCTTTAACATTTCTTGTAGGGCCAGTTTAGCATTGATGAACTCTTTTAGCTTTTGCTTATCTTGGAAACTCTTTATCTCTCCTTCAGTTCTGAGTGATAACCTTGCTGGATACAGTATTCTTGACTGTAAGTTTTTTCCTTTCATTCCTTTGAATATATCATACCAGTCACTCCTGGCCTGTAAAGTTTTTGCTAAAAAATCAGCTTATAGTCTTATGGGAGTTCCCTTGTACATACTAGTTGTTTTTATTTTGCTGCTTTAAGATTATCTCTGACTTAAAAAAATATTTATTGATTGAGTGATTTGATTTTTGGCTGCATCGGGCCTTAGTTGCAGCATGCGGGATCTTCGTTGTGGTGTGTGGGCTCTTCGTTGCACCACATGGGCTCTCTAGTAGTGGCGTGCGGGCTCCAGAGTGTGTGGGCTCTGTAGTCACAGCACGTGGGCTCTCTAGTTGTGGCTCGCATGCTCAGTAGTTGCGGTGCACGGGCTTAGTTTCCCCACAGCATGTGCGATCCTAGTTCCCCGACCAGGGATCAAATCTGCATCCCCTGCATCAGAAGGTAGATTCTTAACCACCGGACCACCAGGGAAGTCCCTCTCTTTAACTTTTGACATTATAATTATAACGTATCTTGATGTGGGTCTCTTTGGGTTCATTTCATTTGAGACTTTCTGTGCTTCTTGGACTTGGATGATGTCTGTTTCCTTCACTAGGTTAGGGAAGTTTTCAGCCATTATTTTTTCAAATAGGTTTTCTGTTCCTTTCTCTGTCTTGTCTCCTTTGGTACCCCTATAATGCAAATATTAGTATGATTGATGTTGCTCCAGAGGTCCCTTAAACTATCCTCATTTTTATTTTTTATTTCATTTTATTTTATTTTATTTTTTATTTATTTTATTTATTTTTGGCTGCATTGGGTCTTTGTTGCTGCTGTAGGCTTTCTCTAGTTGCAGCAAGTGGGGGCTACTCTTCATAGTGGCACACAGGCTTCTTATTGCAGTGGCTTCTCTTGTTGCAGAGCATGGGCTCTAGGCATGTGGACTTCAGTAGTTGTGGCTCGCAAGCTCTAGAGCACAGGCTCAGTAGCTGTGGTGCACGGGCTTAGTTGCTCCGCAGCATGTGGGATTTTCCCCAATCAGGGCTCGAACCCATGTCCCCTGCATTGGCAGGCGGATTCTCAACCACTGTGCCACCAGGGAAGCCCCTATCCTCATTTTTAAATATTCTTTTCTATTTTTTGCTTTGCTGTTTTGATTGAGTGATTTCCCTTTGCTGATGGTTCTACTGCATCCCCTAATCTATTGTTGATTCTGTCTAGTGTATTTTTTATTTCGGTTATTAAGTTCTGATTGGCTTCTTTTTATATTATCTATCTCTTTGTTGAAGTTCTCACAGAGTTCATCCATTCTTCTCCTGAGTTCAGTGAGCATCTTTCTGACAACACTTTCAACTTTTTATATGGTAAATTGCTTATCTCCACTTCATTTAGTTCTTTTTTCTGAGGTTTTGTCTTGTTCTTTAATTTGGAATGTATTCATGTGTCTCCTTATTATGCCTAACTCTCTGTGTTTGTTTCTATGTATTAGAAACATCAGCTACATCTCCCAGTCTTGAAAGCGTGGCCTTATGTAGAATGTGGCCTGTGTGGCCTGGTGGGGCAATCCCCCTCATCACCAGAGCTGGGTGCTCCAGGGGTATCCCCTGTGTGGGCTGCATGTGCCCTCCTGTTGTTGTTGGGCCACAGTTGCTATGGAAGCACTAGTATGTGTGGTTGGCCCCCAGGCCAGCTAGCTGGGAGTCCTGGAAGCAACTGCTACAGTTGTCTGGTGGATGGGGCTGACCCCCACCCTGACTGGCTGAGATGTTTGGCTGCAACTGCTATGGGTGTCATGATGTGCAGGGCTGGCCCCCTGGAGGGGAAGCTGCTTTGGAGGAGTTCTGATGCCAGCTAGGGGTGCCCACCAGGTGGGGCAGGGTGGGAGCTTCTTTGGAGTGGGGGGGCAGTTCTGGCCCAGGCAGGTAGGTTGGGCAAGGCTGGTCCTCAGAAGAACACTGGGGCAGGGAGCATGGTATTCGCTATGTTGATTCATAGTGACAGAAATGACACCCTCCAGCACTGGGCCAGTTAGATGGAAGGAGAGTAAACAGGATATGGTGCTTGTCAGTGCTTCCATCTCCAGAGAAAGTCCCACCAGATCTCTGCCTCTCCATCACACAATCTGAAAATTAGTCAATGAATCTATCTCTTATATGACCCAGGTACTTTTCAAGCTCCTGCCTCTGCACTCTGATTTGGAGAAAGTGAGTCTGTGCATGAAGTTGATTTCCCATAGCCCTCCAGCTCTCCTGGACATAAGCCCTGTTGATTTTGAAAGAAACACGTTATGGGATCTTATCTTCCCAATGCAGGTCTCGTGGTCTGGGAGCCTGAAGTAGGGCTCAGACCCCTCGCTCCTTAGGGGGAAAACTCTGAGACCGTGACATCCCTCCTGCTTGTGGGTCACGGTACCCAGGGTGTAGGTTCTGACTAGACTGTGTCTCTGCCCCTCCTCCCCATCCTGATGTGTCTTTTTCTTTATAATTTTAGTGGTAGAAAATCTGTTCTGCTAGTCTTTAGGTTATCCTCTGAGGTAGTTGTTCTATATGTAGTTGTAGTTTTGGTGTGTTTGAAGGAGGAGGTGAAACCAAGATCTTCCTAAATTCTACCATCTTGATCAAGAGCCTCAGGCAGCTCTTATGAAATACTTCTGATCTCTTTGTCTCACCAGTCTGTTTGGCAACCAGCTCTATGCAGAGTTCTTCCAGCTTCATTCAAGTGCAATGGTATAGCCACTTCCTCAAGATGGCCCCATGGCTACTTCACATGCCTCTCACCTTCTGCACACACATACTTCCCAGGAAAGCCTACTCTAAGCCCATGCTTGGAAGAATTTCAGAGTTAATGCCTTGTGGGGTAAAACATAAATGGATAAATGTTACTTCTTTTCTTTGCCTGGATACAGTTCTATGAAGCATTTTGTAGTGCTCTTTGTCCACTTGCTAACACATCTTGTACTGACTCTCCATCTTTCCCTGTGCTGTGCCCACCCCCCCTCCTGTAGTAGGCAGTCTCTAAATGGCCCCCAGTGTACTACCTCATGACATTTATGCCCTTGGGTAATCCTCTCTCCTTGGGTGTGGGCTGGACCTAGTGATTCTTCTAAAAACAGAATATGACAACAGTGGGAGGATGTCACTTCTGAGATGAAGTTGTATAAAGACTGTGACTTCCATCTCGTTTGCCCTCTCTTGCTCTCTCTCTTCCTCTTGGAACTCAGCTTTTGGGGAAGGCCACCTGCCATGTTGTGAGCCTTGTGTAGAGGCCCATATGGCAGAGAACAGATATCATCGACCAACAACCAGCGAGCATGTAAAGGCTGCCAACCCCCACCTGAGTGAGTTGGGAGCAGATCCTACACCATTCCAGCCTTGAGGTGACCACAGCCCCAGCAGATGCCTTAATTACAGCCTTGTGAAAGACCCTGAGTGACAGGCACTCACTTAAGTTTCTCCTGGATTTCTGACCCACAGAAACTATGAGATAATAAAGGCATTGTTTTAAACAGCTGTGTTTTGGGGAATGCATTTGTAACACAGCAATAGATAATGAATGCATCCTACACCCTATATCACCCCTATCCTTCATTCCTGCTCCCTGGGATCACACTCCACAGTAAAGTGCTCACATATAGGTTTTGTCTCGTGCTGTGCTTTCTGAGGAAACTTGGCTAAGACATATTTTCTTCATGTTCTCTGGTGTTTATTTGTTCTTTAGCTCATTCTTTATGTTCCATGCAAACCTATTTATTTGTTTGTTTGTTTGTTTATTTATTTACCCTAGAATAAGGTAAATCCTTTTGATCTGCTCTCTCCTCTCTTTTCTCAGCTCAGGATAGTTTCCCTCAGGATAGTGGTGTTTTGGCTGTTGTTTCTGTACCGGGTTTTCTCATTTCTCCCTTGGGAACACTTATAAGTTTTTGCCATGTATCTTCCTTCCCTTATTATTATTCATTCTCTCTCTCTCTGTCACTTTTCCTTTGCATCCTGAAGTACATTCTCATGTTGGTTTTTCACATTTCTGATTCAGTTTTCAGCTAAGTTAGTTATTTTCATTACCAGCTCCAAATGATAGTGACTTATAGAATTGATAAAGATACCTCTTATGAAAACCCCTTAGATATTCCTAATTAAGTTTTACATCACCCTTTATTTGGTTGATAATATTTTTGCAATATAAAATGTTATGGTAAAAGCCTAGTACCCTGGGGAATTCAGGAGACGGGCAAATCAGTGCAGGACCAGGTGGCAGTGACTTGAGGACAATGTAGAGAGAGTGAAGGGTGTGCTGTTAGCTTGCTTTAACAACAAGCACAACTGTATTATGATCAGCCGACATTTCCCATGAGATTTCACCATAAGAAGTGCAGGCCGCACAGTGTCATCCTCTTATGTGTTCCCCTAAGACTGCAGGTAGCCTTTCTGTGATTTCTTGTCTCCTTCAAAGCTACACTTGATATGCATTTGAATTAGGTTTCATTTATGTCAGAATATTTAGGGTGGGACCATACGACTGTGGTTTATTCCAGGTTCCACCCTCTCCCAGGAATGGCCTTGGCAGTAAGCAAGTAGTGTCTTTATTTCACAGCTGGGAAAAACTGGTTCATAGAGAAGTTAAATAATTTATCCAAGATCAGAAATTGAGGGGAATGGCAGAGAACTTTATAACATTCTCCTATATGCAGAAATTATTCATTTTGACAATTATACTGTTTTGAAATAAGTATATTTGAAAGTTTTTTTTTTAAATTTAAATTGGGGGTGACTTTTGGTGAAGTCCTCAAAATTTATCTTCAGTATGTCCAGTTTTCCATTTCTTTTCCTCCTTCCCTCTTTTCCCTATCTCTGCCTACATGTGATGTTTCAACAAATGATCCCTTATCAAAACATGGTCTAGGCAAAAGAGCTGAATCTGTACCCTCGTATAAGAGAATTATTTATTAGTGTTTAAGTTACTACTTATCCCTAAGAATTATAAATAAGTGAGTCTCTAATTGTGGAATATGGGAACTCCAAAAGCTGGGATAGAGAATTGGTGAACTGAGGTGAAGAGTAGGGAAAGAAGTTTGGAAAAAATTTCTTTTCTTGGTTCTTGGAGCTTACCATGTAAGTTCCACTTACTTCTGTGGTTGGAATATGCCTTGCAGTGACAAGCAGGATGCCGCTAGGAGACTACATCAGGAATAGTTATTCTACTTGGCTCAGGCTTTCACATTAAAAAAAATAGACTATATTTTAAAAATCAGTTTTAGGTTCACAACAAAAATGAAGAGAAAGTACACAGAGTTTCCAAGTATCCCCTAACTGTCCCCACCCGCAGCCTCTTCCACTGTCAACATCTTGCACCGGAGTGGGACATTTGTTACAACTGATGAACCTACACTGATACATCACCATTACCTGAACTCCAGTAGTATACATTAAGGTTCATTCTTGGTCTTATATGTAATATGCATCTGGGCAAATATATAATGACATGTGTCCACCATTATAGTATCATGCAGAATAGTTCTACTGTCCTAAAAATTGTCTGTGTTCTGCCTATTAACCTCTCCCTCCACCAATCCCTGGCATTCACTGATCTTTTAACTGTCTCTGTAGTTTTGCCTTCTCCCGAATGTAATATAGTTGGAATCATACAGTATGTAACCTTTCAGATTGGCTTCCCTCACTTGGTAATAATAAGCTTCTTCCATCTCTTTTCGCAGCTTGATAGCCCATTCCTTTTTAGTGATGAATAATATTCCATTGTCAAGAGGTATCACAGTTTATACATCTAGTTTACCTACTGAAGGACATTGGCTCCTTCCAAGTTTTGGCAATTATGAGTAAAGCTGCTGTAAACATCCAAGTGCAGGATTTTTTTTTTAAGTAGGAGGCCATCAGCATTATTTTTTCTACGTGTATGTATGTTATACAAAATTAATACATACATATGTATGCTTAGTATACAAAATTAATAAAGAAAAAGCAAACATTTCAGTGTTCATTGTATTTTTTAACAGCTTTATTGAGGATTAATTGACATTCAAAAAAGTGAAGTGTTATTTATTTTTTATACAGAAGGTTCTTATTAGTTATCTATTTTATACATATTAGTGTATATATGTCAATCCTAATCTCCCAGTTCATCCCACCACCGCTTTCCCCGCTTGGTGTCCATACGTTTGTTCTCTACATCTGTGTCTCGATTTCTGCCCTGCAAACTAGTTCTTCTGTACTGTTTTTCTAAATTCCACATATATACGTTAATATACGATACTTGTTTTTCTCTTTCTGACTTACCTCACTCTGTATGACAATCTCTAAGTTCATCCACAACTCTACAAATGACCCAATTCTGTTCCTTTTTATGGCTGAGTAATATTCCATTGTATATATGTACCACATCTTCTTTATCCATTCATCTGTCGATGGGCATTTAGGTTGATTTCATGACCTGGCTATTGTCAATAGTGCTGCAATGAACATTGGGGTACATGTGTCTTTTGGAATTATGGTTTTCTCTGGGTATATGCCCAGTAGTGGGATTGCTGGGTCATATGGTAATTCTATTTTTAGTTTTTTAAGGAACCTCCATACTGTTCACCATAGTGGCTGTATCAATTTACATGCCCACCAACAGCGCAAGAGGGTTCCCTTTTCTCCACACCCTCCCCAGCATTTATTGTTTGTAGATTTTCTGATGATGCCCATTCTAACTGGTGTGAGGCGATACCTCATTGTAGTTTTGATTTGCATTTCTCTATTAGTGATGTTGAGTGGCTTTTCATGTGCCGCTTGGCCATCTGTATGTCTTCTTTGGAGAAATGCCTCTTTAGGTCTTCTGCCCATTTTTGATTGGGTTGTTTGTTTTTTAATATTGAGGTGCATGGGCTGTTTATATATTTTGGAGATGATTCCTTTGTCCATTGATTCGTTTGCAAATATTTTCTCCCATTCTGAGGGTTGTGTTTTCTTCATGTTCATAGTTTCCTTTGCTGTGCAAAAGCTTTTAAGTTTCACTAGGTCCCATTTGTTTATCTTTGTTTTTGTTTCCAATACTCTAGGACATGGGTCAAAAACGATCTTGCTGTGATTTATGTCAAAGAGTGTTCTAACTATGTTTTCCTCTAAGAGTTTTATAGTGTCTGGTCTTACATTTAGGTCTCTAATCCATTTTGAGTTTATTTTTGTGTATGGTGTTTGGGAGCGTTCTAATTTCATTCTTTTACATGTAGCTGTCCACTTTTCCCAGCACCACTTATAGAAGAGGCTGTCTTCTCCATTGTATATCCTTGCCTCCTTTGTCATAGATTAATTGACCAAAGGTGCGTGGGTTTATCCCTGGGCCTTCTATCCTGTTCCATTGATCTGTATTTCTGTTTTTGTGCCAGTACCATAGTCTTGATGACTGTAGCTTTGCAGTATAGTGTGAGGTCAGGGAGTCCGATCCATTTTTTGTTTTTCTTTTTTTTTTCTCAAGATTTCTTTGACTGTTCAGAGTCTTTTGTGCCTCCATACAAATTTTAAGATCTTTTGTTCAAGTTCTGTGAAAAATGCCATTGTTAATTTGTTAGGGATTGCATTGAATCTATAGATTGCTTTGGGTAGTATAGTCATGTTCACAATATTGATTCTTCCAGTCCAAGAACATGTTATATCTCTCCTTCTGTTTGTGTCATCTTTGATTTCTTTCATCAGTGTCTTATAGTTTTCTGAGTACAGGTCTTTTACCTCCTTAGGTAGGTTTATTCCTAGGTATTTTATTCTTTTTGTTGCAGTGGTGAATGTGATTGTTCCCTTAATTTATCTTTCTGATCTTTTGTTGTTAGTATATAGGAATACAAGAGATTTCTGTGCATTAATTTTGTATCCTGCAACTTTACCAGATTTATTTATTAGCTCTAGTAGTTTTCTGATGGCATCTTTAGGATTATCTATGTATAGTATCATGCCATCTGCAAACAGTGACAGTTTTACTTCTTCTTTTCCAATTTGTATTCCTTTTATTTCTTTTTCTTCTCTGATTGCCATGGCTAGGACTTCCAAAACTATGTTGAATAATAGTGGTGAGAGTGGATATCCTTGTCTTGTTCCTGATCTTAGAGGAAATGCTTTCAGTGTTTCACCATTGAGAATGATGCTTGTTGTGGGTTTGTCATATATGTTGAGGTAGGTTCCCTCTATGCCCACTTTCTGAAGAGTTTTTTATCATATATCTCTGTTGAATTTTATCAAAAGCTTTTTCTGCATCTATTGAGATTATCATATGGTTTTTATCCTTTAATTTGTTAATATGGTGTATCACATTGATTGATTTGTGTATACTGAAGAATCCTTGCATCCCTGGGATAAATCCCACTTGATCATGGTGTATGATCCTTTTAATGTGCTATTGGATTCTGTTTGCTAGTACTTTGTTGAGGATTTTTACATCTATTTCATTAGTGATATTGGTCTGTAATTTTCTCTTTTTTTCTTGTATCTTTGTATGGTCTTGGTGTCAGGGTGATGATGGCCTTGTAGAATGAGTTTGGGAGTGTTCCTGCCTTTGCAATTTTTTGGAAGAGTTTGAGAAGGATGGGTGTTAGCTCTTCTCTAAATGTATGATAGCATTCACCTGTGAAGCCATCTGGTCCTGGACTTTTGTTTGTTGGAAGATTTTTAATCTCAGTTTCAATTTGATTACTTGTGATTCATCTGTTTATATTTTCTATTTCTTCCTGCTTCAGTCTTGGAAGGTTTTACCTTTCTAAGAATTTGTCTGTTTCTTCCAGGTTGTCCATTTTATTGGCATAGATTTGCTTGTAGTAGTCTCTTATGATGCTTTGTATTTCTGCAGTATCTGTTGTAACTTCTCCTTTTTCATTTCGAATTTTATTGATTTGAGTTCTCTCTTTTTCTTCATGAGTCTGGCTAAAGGTTTATCAATTTTGTTTATCTTCTCAAAGAACTAGCTTTTAGTTTTATTGATCTTTGCTATTGTTTCTTTGTTTGTATCTCATTTATTTCTGCTCTGATCGTTATGATTTCTTTCCTGCTACTACCTTTGGACTTTGTTTGTTTTTCTTTCTCTAGTTCCTTTAGGTGTAAGGTTAGATAGTTTTATGAGATTTTTCTTGTTTCTTGAGGTAGGATTGTATTGCTATAAACTTCCCCCTTAGAACTGCTTTTGCTACATCCCATAGGTTTCGGATCTTTGTGTTTTCCTTGTCATTGGTCTCTAGGTGTTTTTTAATTTCCTCTTTGATTTCTTCAGTGATCTCTTGGTTATTTGGTAATGTATAGTTTAGCCTCCTTGTGTTTGTGTTTTTACATTTCTTTCCCTGTAATTTATTTCTAATATCATAGTGTTGTGGTCAGAAAAGATTCTTGATATGATTTCAGTTTTCTTAAATTTACTGAGGCTTGATTTGTGACCCAAGATGTGATCTATCCTAGAGAATGTTCCATGTGCACTTGAGAAGAAAGTGCAATCTGCTGTTTTAAGATGGAATGTCCTATAAATATCAATTAAGTCTATCTGGTCTGTTGTGTCATCTAAAGCTTTTGGTTCCTTATTAATTTTTTGTCTGGATGATCTGCCCATTGGTGTAAGTGAGGTGTTAAAGTCCCCCACTATTATTATGTTACCGTCGATTTCCTCTCTTATAGTTGTTAGCATTTGCCTTATGTATTGGGGTGCTCTTATGTGTGGGTGCATATATATTTATAATTGTTATATCTTCTTCTTGGATTGATCCCTTGATCATTGTGTAGTGTCCTTCCTTGTCTCTTGTAACATTCTTTATTTTAAAGTCTATTTTATCTGATATGAGTATTGCTACTCCAGCTGTCATTTGATTTCCATTTGCATGGAACATCTTTTTCCATCCCCTCACTTTCAGTCTGTATGTGTCCCTAGGTCTGCAGTGGGTCTCTTTTAGACAGCATATATATGGGTCTTGTTTTTGTATCCATTCAGTGAGCCTGTGTCTTTTGCTTGGAGCATTTAATCCATTCACATTTAAGGTAATTATTGATAGGTATATTCCTGTTACCATTTTCTTAATTGTTTTGGGTTTGTTTTTGTAGAACCTTTTCTTCTCTTGTGTTTCCCACTCAGAGAAGTTCCTTTAGCATTTGTTGTAGAGGTGGTTTGGTGGTGCTGAATTCTCTTAGCTTTTGCTTGTCTGTAAAGCTTTTGATTTTTTCATCAAATCTGAATGAGATCCTTGCTGGTTTGACTAATCTTGGTTGTAGGTTCTTCCGTTTCATCACTTTAAATATATCATGCCACTCCCTTCAGGCTTGTAGAGTTTCTGCTGCGAAATCAGCTGTTAACCTTATGGGAGTTCTCTTGTATGTTGTTTGTCATTTTTCTCTTGTTGCTTTTAATAATTTTTCTTTTTCTTTAATTTTTCTCCATTTCATTACTATGTGTCTTGGTATTTTTCTCCTTGGGTTTATCCTGCCTGTGACTCTCTGTGCTTCCTGAACTTGGATGGCTATTTCCTTTCCCATGTTAGGGAAGTTTTTGACTATAATCTCTTCAAATATTTTCTTCGGTCCTTTTTTCTCTCTTCTCCTTCTGGCACCCCTCTAATGCGAATGTTGGTGTGCTTGATGTTGTCCCAGATGTCTCTTAAGCTGTCTTCATTTCTTTTCATTCTTTTTTCTTTATTCTGTTCCATGGTAGTGCATTCCGCCATTCTGTCTTCCAGGTCACTTATGTGTTCTTCTGCCTCAGTTATTCTGGTATTGATTCCTTCTAGTGTATTTGTCATTTCAGTGGTTGTATTGTTCATCTCTGCTTGTTTGTTCTTAATTTCTTCTAGTTATTTGTTCTTTAATTATTGTAGGTCTTTGTTAAACATTTCTTGCATCATCTCGATCTTTGCCTCCATTCTTTTTCCGAGGTCCTGGATCATCTTCACTATCATTATTCTGAATTCTTTTTCTGGAAGGTTGCCTATCTCTACTTCATTTAGTTGTTTTTCTGGGGTTTTATTTTGTTTCTTAATCTGGTACATAGTCCTCTGCCTTTTCATTTTGTCTGTCTTTCTGAGACTGTGGTTTTCATTCCACAGGCTGCAGGATTGTAGTTCTTGCTTTTGCTGTCTGCCCTATGGTGGGTGAGGCTGTCTAAGAGCCAGGTGTAGGTTTTTATGTGGAATAAGTTTTAAGGATAGTGTGATTGTTGGATTGTATGGTAAGAGTATGTTTAATTTTGTGAGAAACTGCCAAAATGTCTTCCAAAGTAGCTGTACAATTTTGCACTCCCACCAGCAGAAAATGAGAGTTTCTGTTGCTCTACTTTCTTTTCAGCATTTGGTGTTGTCAGTGTATTGGATTTTGGCCATTTTAATAGGTGTATAGTGGTATCTCATTGTTGTTTTACCTTATAATTCCTTAATTACATATGATGTGGAGCATCTTTCCAGATGCTCATTAGCCATCTGTATATCTTCTTTGGTGGGATATCTGTTCAGGACTTTTGTCCATTTTTTAAATGTGGAGTACGTTGTCTTACTGTGAAGTTTTAAGAGTTCGTTGTATATTTTGAATAACAATTCTTTATCAGCTATGTCTTCTGCAAATATTTTCTCCCAGTCTGAAGCTTGTGTTTTCATTCTCTTGAGACTCACATTTCTATACATGAAAAATACTTTCTTTTTCATGATCATTTACTGCCTGGTTCCTGAGAAGCAGCCAAATGAACTGAGGTGAAATGAAAAGGGCATTATGTTCTCGTACCCATGGGGTATGGAGAACCTAAAATGCACAATTTATTTCTTGTATCTTCTCAGCTGCTGAATTACATACATCTCATAACTAGCAGCTTATATAGAGGGACCAAGGAATGGGGTATGTGGCTTCTGGGATTGAAGTTACTCTTAGGGATTTCTGCTATATTCCTTGGAACCTCAGGACCTTGTTGTCTTGGAAGTTTCAGATTATAAATATGTGTTTCTTTACCATATTGACTGCAGGACCAGCCCTGTCTCACAGACCTACTTATCAATGAAATGAATTAATTCCTCCATTGTGTATTGATATCATTGTGGTTTTAATTTGCATTTCTCTGATAACTAATGATATCGAACATCTCATTATATACTATTTGCATATCTTCTTTTGTGAAATTTAAATATTTTGAACATTTAAAAATGCATTGCCTTCTTATTATTGAATTGTAAGAGTTCATTATATATTCTGATATAAGTCCTATGTCAGATATATATATAATATATATATGAAACATAAATAAGATAGGTATGTCTGAAACAACCATTTCTCCTTTTGCCTTTGTATTTTCTTAACAGTATCTTTGATAAGCAAAAGGTTTTAATTTTGATGAAGTTCAATTTATTAATTTTTTCCTTTTATGATTAGTGTTTTTGTTTTTCCTGTGTAAAAAATCTTTGCCTACCCAAAGTTCACCAAGATATTATGCCCTATATTTTTATCTAAAAATTAAAAATTTTTATTTTTCACATAAATCTTTTCTGAGTTAAGTTTTTTGTATTGTGTGAGATAAAGCTCAAGGCTCATTTTATCCATGTGACTCTCAGTTTTCCAGCATCATTTATTAACAAGACTATCCTTTCTTCAGTGACTTACCTTGGCACTTGTATAAAAATTAATGGATCAAAAAGTAGAAGGGAGACCTTCAATATGGTGGAGGAGTAAGATGTGGAGATCATCCTCCTCCCACACATACATCAGAAATACATCTACATGTGAAACAAGTCCTACAGAATACCTACTGAACGCTGGCAGAAGACCTCAGACTTCCCAAAAGGCAAGAAACTCCCCATGTACCTGAGTAGGACAAAAGAAAAAAGGAAAAACAGAGTCAAAAAATAGGGACGGGACCTGCACCTCAGGGAGGGAGCTGTGAAGGAGGAAAAGTTTCCACACACTAGGAAGCCCCTTCACTGGCAGAGATGGGAACTGGGTGGCAGGGGGAAGCTTCAGAGCCATGGAGGAGAGTGAAGCAACAAGGGTAGAGAGGGAAAAGCAGAGGGATTCCCGCACAGAGGATCAGTGCTGAGCAGCACTCACCAGCCCAAGAGGGTTGGCTCCTTACCTGCTGGGACAGGTGGGGCTGGGAGCTGAGGCTCTGGCTTCAGAGGTCAGGTCCCAGGTAGAGGACTGGGGTTGGCTACGTGAACACAGCCTGAAGGGGGCTAGTGCACCACAGCTAGCCGGGGAGGAGTCGGCAAAAACTCTGGACCTGCCTAAGAGGCAAGAGACCATCGTTTCAGAGTCCACGAGGAGAGGGGATTCAGAACACTGCCTAAACGAGCTCTGGAGATGGGTGCGAGCTGCAGCTATCAGCGCAGACACCAGAGATGGGCATGAAACTCTAAGGCTGCTGCTGCAGCAACCAAGAAGCCTGTGTGCAAGACCAGGTTACTATCCACACTTCCCCTCCCAGGAGGCTGTGTATCCCGCCACTGCCAGGGTCACGTGATCCAGGGACAGCTTCCCCAGGGGAACACATGGCATGCCTGAGGCTGTTGCAACTTCATGCCAGCCTCTGAGGATGCAGACTCACCCTGCATTCCATACCCCTCCTTCACCCTGGCTTCAGTGAGCCAGAGCTCCTTAATCAGCTGCTACTTTAACCCCATCCTGTTGGAGTGAAGAACAAATGCCCTCAGGCGACCTACACTCAGAGGCGGGGCCAGATCCAAATCTGAACACTAGGAGCTGTGTAAACAAAGACAACAAAGGGAAATTTCTCCCAGCAACCTCATGAGCTGTGGATTATATCTCCACAATCAACTCCAAGGAGAAACAAGACACATGTTAATCAAACTATCAAAAATTAAATACAAAAAAATATTAAAAGCAGAAAGGGAAAAACAACAAATAACATACAAGGGAACTTCTATAAGGTTAACAACCGATCTTTCAGCAGAAACTCTGCAAGCCAGAAGGGAGTGGCAGGACATATTTAAAGTGATGAAAGGGAAAAACCTACAACCAAGATTACTCTACCCAGCAAGGATCTCATTCAGATTCGATGGAGAAATTAAAACCATTACAGACAAGAAAAGTTAAGAGAATGCAGCACCACCAAACCAGCTTTACAACAAATGCTAAAGAAACTTCTCTAGGCAGGAAACACAAGAGAAGGAAAAGACCTACAATAACAAACCCAAAACAATTAAGAAAATGGTCATAGGAACATACATATGGATTAATACCTTAAATGTAAGTGTATTAAATGATCCAACCAAAAGACATAGACTGGCTGAATGGATACAGGAACAAGACCTGTATATATGCTGTCTACAAGGGACTCACTTCAGACCTAGGGACACCTACAGACTGAAAGTGAGGGGATGAGAAAAGATATTCCATGCAAATGGAAATCAAAAGAAAGCTAGAGCAGCAAGTCTCGTGTCAGACAAAATAGACTTTAAAATAAAGACTATTACAAGAGATAAAGAAGGACACTAGATAATGATCAAGGGATCAATCCAAGTACAACATATAACAATTGTAAATATTTATGCAACCAACATAGGAGCACCTCAATACATAAGGCAAATGCTAACAGCCATAAAACAGGAAATCGACAGTAACCCAATCATAGTAGGGGACTCTAACACCCCACTTTCACCAATGGACAGATCATCCAAATTGAACATAAATAAGGAAACACAAGCTTTAGATGATACATTAAACAAGATGGACTTAATTGATATATATAGGACATTCCATCCAAAAACAACAGAATACACTTTCTTCTCAAGTACTCATGGAACATTCTCCAGGATACATTATATCTTGGGCTACAAATTAAGCCTTGGTATATTTAAGAAAATTGAACTCATATGAAGTACGTTTTCCAACCACAACGCTATGAGACTAGATAACAGTTACATGAAAAAATCTGTAAAAAATACAAACACATGGAGGCTAAACAATACACTACTAAATAACCAAGAGATCAATTAAGGAACCAAAGAGGAAATTTAAAAATACCTAGAAACAAATAACAATGAAAACACAACGACCCAAAACCGATGGGATGCAGCAAAAGCAGTTCTAAGCGGGAAGTTTATAGCAATACAATCCTACCTCAGGAAACAAGAGACATCTCAAATAAACAACCTAACTTACACCTAAAGCAATTAGAGCAAGAAGAGCAAAAAAACCCAAAAGTTAGCGGAAGGAAAGAAATCATAAATATCAGATCAGAAATAAATGGAAAAGAAAAGAAGGAAAGAATTGCAAAGATCAATAAAACTAAAAGCTGCTTCTTTGAGAAGAGAAATAAAATAGATAAACCATTAGCCAGACTCATCAAGAAAAAAAGGGAGAAGACTCAACAGAATTAGAAATGAAAAAGGAGAAGTTACAACTGACTGCAGAAATACAAAGGATCATGAGAGATTACTACAAGCAACTCTATGCCAATAAAATGGACAACCTGGAGAAATGGACAAATTCTTAGAAAAGCACAACCTTCCGAGGGTGAATCAAGAAGAAATAGAAAATATAAACAGACCAAATTGAAATTGAATCTGAAATTGAGACTGTGATTAAAAATCTTCCAACAAACAAAAGCCCAGGACCAGATGGCTTCACAGGCGAATTCTATCAAACATTTAGAGAAGAGCTAACACCGATCCTTCTCAAACTCTTCCAAAATATAGCAGAGTGAGGAACACTCCCACACTCATTCTACAAGGCCAACATCACCCTGATACCAAAACCAAAGATGTCACAAAGACAGAAAACTACAGGCCAATATCACTGATGAACATAGATGCAAAAATCCTCAACAAAATACTAGCAAACAGAAACCAACAGCACATTAAAAGGATCATACACCATGATCAAGTGGGGTTTATCCGAGGAATGTAAGGATTCTTCAATATATGGAAATCAATCAATGTGATACACCATATTAACAAATTGAAGGAGAGAAACCATATGATAATCTCAGTAGATGCAGAAAAACCTTTTGACAAAATTCAACACAAATTTATGATAAAAACCCTCCAGAAAGTAGGCATAGAGGGAACTAACCTCAACAGAATAAAGGCCATATATGACAAACCCACAGGCACATGGTGAAAAACTGAAAGTATTTCCTCTAAGATCAGGAAGAAGACAAGGTTGTCCACTCTCACCACTATTATTCAACATAGTTTTGGAAGTTTTAGCCACAGCAAACAGAGAAGAAAAATAAATAAAAGGTATCCAAATCGGAAAAGATGAAGTAAAGCTGTCACTGTTGACAGATGACATGATACTATACATAGAGAATCCTAAAGATGCTACCAGAAAACTACTAGAGCTAATCAATGAATTTGGTAAAGTAGCAGGATAGAAAATTAATGCACAGAAATCTCTTGCATTCCTGTA
Organism: Mesoplodon bidens; assembly: GCF_964165515.1. Classification (NCBI taxonomy): domain Eukaryota; kingdom Metazoa; phylum Chordata; class Mammalia; order Artiodactyla; family Ziphiidae; genus Mesoplodon; species Mesoplodon bidens. The sequence goes on from NC_138178.1 coordinate 87,247,564, forward strand.
CACTAATGATGAAAAATCTGAAAGAGAATTTAAGTAAACAGTCCCATTTACCATTGCAACAAAAAGAATAAAATGCCTAGAATAAACCTACCTGAGGAGACAAAAGACCTGTATGCAGAAAAGTATAAGACACGGGATCAACACTGTGAAAATGACTATCTACCCAAAGCAGTCTACAGAGTCAATGCAATCCCTATCAAAAAATCTATGGTATTTTTCACAGAACTAGAAGGAGAAAATTCATAATTTGTATGGAAACACAAAAGACCCCGAATAGCCCAAGCAATCTTGAGAAAGAAAAACAGAGCTGGAGGTTCAGGCTTCCAGACTTCAGACCATACTATAAAGCTACAGTAATGAAGACAACATGGTACTGGCTCAAAAACAGAAATATAGATGAATGGAACAGGATAGAAATCCCAGAGAGAAACCCACACACATATGGTCACCTTATTTTTGATAAAGGAGGCAAGAATATACAATGGAGAAAAGACAGTCTCTTCAATAAGTAGTGCTGGGAAAAATGGACAGCTAGCTACATGTATAAGAATGAAATTAGAACATCCCTAACACCATACACAAAAATAAACTCAAAATGGATTAAAGACCTAAATGTAAAGCCAGACACTATAAAATCTTAGAGGAAAACATAGGCAGGACACTCTATGACATAAATCACAGCAAGGTCCTTTTTGACCCACCTCCCAGAGAAATGGAAATAAAAACAAAAATAAACAAATGGGACCTAATGAAACAAAAGCTTTTGCACAGCAAAGGAAAACATAAACAAGACAAGAAGACCACCCTCAGAATGGGAGAAAATATTTGCATATGAAGCAACTGACAAAGGATTAACCTCCAAGGTTTACAAGCAGCTCATGCAGCTCAATATCAAAAAAACAAGCAACCCAATCCAAAAATGGGCAGAACACCTAAATAGATATTTCTCCAAGAAGATATACAGATTGCCAACAAACACATGAAAGGCTGCTCAGCATCACTAATCATTAAGGAAATGCAAATCAAATACCATGAGGTATCACCTCACACCAGTCAAAATGTCTCTCATTAAAAATTCTGCAAAGAATAAATGCTGGAGAGGGTGTGGAGAAAAGGGAACTCTCTTGCACTGGTGGTGGGGATGTAAATTGATACAGCCACTATGGAGAACAGTATGGAGGTTCCTTAAAAAAGTAAAAATAGAACTACCATACGACCCAGCAATCTCACTACTGAGCATATACCCTGAGAAAACCATAATTCAAAGTCATGTACAAAATGTTCATTGCATCTCTATTTACAGTAGACAGGACATGGAAGCAACCTAAGTGTCCATCAACAGATGAATGGATAAAGAAGATGTGGCACATATATACAATGGAATATTACTGAGCCATAAAAAGAAATTAAATTGAGGTACTTGTAGTGAGGTGGATGGACCTAGAGTCTGTCACACAGAGTGACGTAAGTCAGAAAGAGAAAAACAAATACCATATGCTAACACATATATATGGAATCTAATAAATACATAAATAAATAAAAATTGTTCTGAAGAACCTAGGGGCAGGACAGGAATAAAGACGCAGACGTAGAGAAATGACTTGATGACACAGGGAGTGAGAAGTGTAAGCTGGGATGAAGTGAGAGAGTGGCATGGACATATATACACTACCAAATGTCAAATAGCTAGTGGGAAGCAGCTGCATAGTACAGGGAGATCAGCTCCATGCTTTGTGACCACCTAGAGGGATGGGATAGGGAAAGTGGGAGGGAGACACAGAGGGAGGAGATATGGGGATATATGTATATGCATAGCTGATTCACTTTGTTATAAAGCAGAAACTAACACACCATTGTAAAGCAATTATACTCCAGTAAATATGTTTTAAAAAATCAATGGCTCATACACATGTGCATCTACTTCTGGACTCTCTTGTTTATTCCATGTATCTATGGAATATCCTTTCACCATTACCACACTGTTTTGATTACTCATTTGATTACTTAATCATAGGGTAAGTCCTCTAACTTTGAGGTTTATATTTCCAAATTATTGGGGGAAATTCTGGTTCACCGAAGATTGCACAGCCCTATCCCTTTCAGCTTCTTCTCCTTACAACTGGGAGTCCCTAGACAAAACACAATTATGAGCATAGGAAGTCTCTGAAAGGTGGAAAAAAGAAGAATGTCTGCCTAGAGATTTCACGACTTAAGGAAGAATAGGCGGTGAGTTTCTGAGTTTCCCTATAACCTCTTATATATCTTGAACAGGGAGCTGCAGAAACCTCTAACTTAGAAGCACCAACAGGCACAGACAAAATGTTCCCCCAAATCTCCCAAACAAATAAAAAATAACTCTCTTCCTCCTTGTCAAAGAATGGGGAAAAGGGTGGCCTAACAACAAAAAGCATTTTTGGCCATACCTGCCCTACTACATCCAAACACCAATGGAAAAACCACAGCCCCCTCTCCAACCCCACAAAAACAGACTGTGTGCTCCAGTCCCCCAGCCTGTCATCAGGGCTGAGTGGGAAGCTGATCTTCCATTCCCTGCTCTGATTTTCACATCAGGGTAGTGTCTGCAGAGTCCAGTGGTAAGCTGAGAATCCATGCCCACTGAACAGCAACAAGAATTAAGGAGGCAGTGCTAGTCACCAGTAGGTTGAAAGGAGAGATAGATGAATCCACAATTATAGTTGGGGACCTCAATACCCCATTCTTAGCAATTGATAGAATTACTAAGCAGAAAACTGCTTTGGCTATTTTAGATCCTTTGTATTTTCCCTATAAATTTTGAATCAGTCTTTCAATCTGCATAAAAACCTACTGGGATTTTATTTGGAATTATGTTTATCTATAGGTTGTAGATCTATAGATCAATTTAGGAAGAATTTGCTTCTTAATATTGAGTCTTTCGATCTGTAAACTGTTATATCTTTCCACTTATTTAGGTCTTTAAATTCTTTTTGCAATATTTCATAATTTTAAGTGTACAAGTCTTGCACATATTAAGTTTATTTTCTATTTTTGATTATATTTTAAATAATATTTTTTTAAAATAAAAATGTCTTTAGCCTTCAAGATATTTTTGCTAGATATAAAATTGGGGACTAACATTTTATTTTGTTTTGTTTCAATTCTGAAGGCATTGTTCCATATTTTTCTTTCCTCCATAGTTTCTGATGAGCAGTCAATATTCACTTTTGTCATTGTTCCCCTGTATATAATATGTAATTTCATTATCTCCTTTCAGGATTTTCTCTTTCTCTTTGATTTACAGCAGTATCAGCATAGTTTTCTTCATGTTTATTCTTCTTGGGGTTTGCTGAGCACCTTCAATATATAAATATAATTTTCTCCAAAATAGGAAAATTTTGGGTCACTATTACTCAAAAGTTTTTATGCTCTCTTCTCTCTCTCTCTCTCTCTCTCTCCTCTCCTTCTATAATGTCAAATACATGCATGTTTGACCCTACTGTGTTCCAATAAGTCCTTGAGATTCCGTTAATTTTTTTCTCAGTCTTTTATTCCTGTGTTCTTCATATTGGATACTTTCTTTTGATTGATATTCAAGTTCTCTGACTCTTTTCTCTATCATCTCAATTCTATTGTTAAGCTCATCCAATATATATATATATATATATATATATATATATTTTTTTTTTTTCTTTTGCAGTATGCAGGCCTCTCACTGTTGTGGCCTCTCCCGCTGCGGAGCACAGGCCCCGGATGCGCAGGCCCAGTGGCCATGGCTCACAGGCCCAGCTGCTCCACGGCATGTGGGATCTTCCCGGACTGGGGCACGAACCCATGTCCCCTGCATCGGCAGGCGGACTCTCAACCACTGCGCCACCAGGGAAGCCCCATCCAGTATATTTTTAATTTCAGATATTTATCAATTCTGGAATTTCCCTTTTGTTCTTTTTTTTTTTTTTTTTTTTTTTTGCGGTATGCGGGCCTCTCACTGTTGTGGCCTCTCCCATTGCGGAGCACAGGCTCCGGACGCGCAGGCGCAGTCGCCATGGCTCACGGGCCCAGCCGCTCCACGGCACGTGGGATCCTCCTGGACCGGGGCACGAACCCGTGTCCCCTGCATCGGCAGGCGGACTCCCAACCACTGCGCCACCAGGGAAGCCCTGTTCTTTTTTTTCATTTCTATTTCTCTACCTTTTCATTCATTATGGGCATATTTTCCATTACTTCATTGGTCAGAATTATAATACCTGCCTTAAAAATTCTTGTCTGCTAATTCCAACAACTGGATCACTTTAGGGTTTGTCTCCATTAATTGTCTTTTCTCCTGAAAATTACTTGCATTTTTCTGTTTCTTTGTATGTTGAGTGTTTTGGATTGTATCCTAGACATTGTGAATTTAAGTTGTATAGACTTTTGATTTTGTTGTATTTCTCCAAAGAGCGTTGTGATTCTGTTTTCTTAGGAGGCAAGTAACTTGTTGGGCTCAAACTATGAACTCAGTCTCTTTGGCAATAGTTCAAATTACAGTTCACTTCTCATATCCTTAAATGGGTTTGTTGCAGTCTGTCTACCTATACAAATTTAAGGGTTAGGCAGATATTTGGGATGAATGTATACACAAAATTTGTGGCTCCCCCCCTCTGGTGTTCTCCTTTTTGGGGTTACACCCTCACTTTCCAGCAGCTATGTTGACCCAAACTTTGTACTCTGTTTCTTTGGTCCAGAAAGTCTGTGGATTATCTCTCAAGTTTTAGTCACCCTGCAGAGTGCTGGTTGCAGCCTGTCATCAGACTTAATGCCATAAAAATGGGATACAAACCTACCTAAGGAGACAAAAGACCTGTATGCAGAAAATTATAAGACACTGATGAAAGAAATTAAAGATGATACAAATAGATGGAGAGATATACCATGCTCCTGGATTGGAAGAATCAATATTATGAAAATGACTCTACTACCCAAATCAATCTACAGATTCAATGCAATCCCTATCAAACTACCATTGGCATTTTTCACAAAACTAGAACAAAAAATCTTAAAATTTGTATGGAGACACAAAAGACCCCGAATAGCCAAAGCAATCTTGAGAACGAAAAACGGAGCTGGAGGAATCAGGCTCCCTGACTTCAGACTATACTACAAAGCTACAGTAATTAAGACAGTGTAGTACTGGCATAAAAACAGAAAGATAGATCAGTGGATCAGGATAGAAAGCCCAGAGATAAACCCACGCACATATGGCCAACTTATCTTTGATAAAGGAGGCAGGAATGTACAGTGGAGAAAGGACAGCCTCTTCAATAAGTGGTGCTGGGAAAACTGGACAGGGACATGTAAAAGTTTGAGATTAGATCACTCCCTAACACCATACACAAAAATAAGCTCAAAATGGATTAAAGACTTAAATGTAAGGCCAGAAACTATCAAACTCTTAGAGGAAAACATAGGTAGAACACTCTATGACATAAATCACAGCAAGATCCTTTTGGACCCACCTCCTAGAGAAATGGAAATAAAAACAAAGATAAACAAATGGGACCTGATGAAACTTCAAAGCTTTTGCACAGCAAAGGAAACCATAAACAAGACCAAAAGACAACCCTCAGAATGGGAGAAAATATTTGCAAATGAAGCAACTGACAAAGGATTAATCTCCAAAATTCATAAACAGCTCATGCAGCTCAATAGCAAAAAAACAAACAACCCAATCCAAAAATGGGCAGAAGACTTAAATAGGCATTTCTCCAAAGAAGATATACAGAGTGCCAACAAACACATGAAAGAATGCTCAACATCATTAATCATTAGAGAAATGCAAATCAAAACTACAATGAGATATCATCTCACACCAGTCAGAATGGCCATCATCAAGAAATCTAGAAACAATAAATGCTGGAGAGGGTGTGGAGAAAAGGGAACCCTCTTGCACTGCTGGTGGGAATGTGAATTGGTACAGCCACTATGGAGAACAGTATGGAGGTTCCTTTAAAAACTACAAATAGAACTACCATATGACCCAGCAATCCCACTACTAGGCATATACCCTGAGAAAACCATAATTCAAAAAGAGACATGTACCAAAATGTTCATTGCAGCTCTATTCACAATAGCCTGGAGATGGAAACAACCTAAGTGTCCATCATCCGATGAATGGATAAAGAAGATGTGGCACATATATACAATGGAATATTACTCAGCCATAAAAAGAAACGAAACTGAGCTATTTGTAATGAGGTGGATAGACCTAGAGTCTGTCATACAGAGTGAAGTAAGTCAGAAAGAGAAAGACAAATACCGTATGCTAACACATATATACGGAATTTAAAAAAAAAATGTCATGAAGAACCTAGGGGTAAAACGGGAATAAAGACACAGACCTACTTGAGAATGGACTTGAGGATATGGGGAGGGGGAAGGGTAAGCTGTGACAAAGCGAAAGAGAGGCATGGACATATATACACTACCAAACGTAAGGTAGATAGATAGTGGGAAGCAGCCGCAGAGCACAGGGAGATCAGCTCGGTGCTTTGTGACCGCCTGGAGGGGTGGGATGGGGAGGGTGGGAGGGAGGGAGACGCATGAGGGAAGGGATGTGGGAACAGATGTATATGTATGACTGATTCACTTTGTTATAAAGCAGAAACTAATTAATTAAAGAAAGAAAGAAAGAAAGAAAGAAAGAATGAAAAGTAAATACAGTTTAATGAAATCTACAAATTTACTAATTTTCCAAGACATTATAATCCTTTAAAAAAATCAAATTCTTAAAAAAAAAAAAAATAGGATACACACCGCACCCTGTGCCATATGCTTCCTTTAGGTGTGAACTCCTCTCCGTAATCTGACTGCTTTTCTTCACACTGCAGTCTTTTAAATAATTTTGTGGTGGTTGTTGTTATTTTTGTTGTTTTGTTTTTTATATTTTTTCCAGGATTTATTGTTATTATCTGTGGAAGGGTCAGGCTAGTCGGAGCCTATTCAGCCAAACTAAAAGTAGACTAGCCAATGGTAGTGTTTAAAAGTTTTTAAAAATCCATTTTACATTATTTTTTATGCTAGCAAATAGAATTATAATGGACTTCTATAAAGATCTGTGTGCTCTATCCTTGCTGAATTTATAGTTCTAGTTACATTTTTGTAGATTCTTAGTGTGTTCTATATATACCATCATTCTAAATTTTGAACATACCATCATACTATTCCTTAACCTTTTTTTTTTTTTTTTGCGGTACGCGGGCCTCTCACTGTTGTGGCCTCTCCCGTTATAGAGCACAGGCTCCAGACGCACAGGCTCAGCGGCCATGGCTCACGGGCCTCGCCGCTCCGCGGCATGTGGGATCTTCCCGGACCGGGTCGCGAACCCATGTCCCCTGCATCGGCAGGCGGACTCTCAACCCCTGCGCCACCAGGGAAGCCCTCCTTAACCTTTTAATGTCTAGAATTTTTAATAATGCCCTCTTTTTTATATTCCTGATGATGGCAATTTGTATCTTCTCTCACTTTATCTTGAAGAGTGCTGAACTTATATTATCCATAACAAGCTTTTAGGAATGTTGAAAATATTAGACCGCACCCTAGGAGGTGTCACCTTGGGCTAGGCAGTTCCCTGTGGCCAAGGGCAGTGTTCAGTTAGGGACACAGCTGTGAGCTGTTAGCAGTTAACATTCCCAACAACTGGGGGATGGGCACATTGGTCCAGAAGAAGAGATCTTGGCAGAGAACAGTATATTATCCACTTTGGAAGAGAAAACACATTTTGAGTGTGAGATAACTTTGAGCAAAAGCAGGGTGTTAAATAGCAAGATATTTGCAGGGACAATATTAAATTTGGATTGGTGAAGGCCAAGGGGCAGAGAGGTAAATGTGGAAAGGGCCCAAAACAACGCCCAGAAACTTGGGTTCCCTGGGCCCCTAGGGACAAAGGAAATTAGTAATGTCTAACCTAGACACAATGATAAGTCTGCCCAACTATCAACTTTGCTTTCTAATGCTCATGGTTAATCTGTGCTGCAGGGCACCTAGACTAATGGAAATGGATATCTATTTTTACTCAGTACATTATAAAATATTTCAAAACATGAGTCTTCAGTGAAAAATTAATAAAGGGAGCCTTTGGTGGTAAAAAGTTGGAGGTCTTTGGCCTGGAGCATCAGGTGAAAGCCTTTTGGCTTAAAATCTGCAGCAGGAATATACTTCTAGGTTTCTGACCAAGAGGGTAATTCTAACGTACTCTCAAATCTTAAGTAAATTTGTTTTTGCATATTGTAGACAGGTTTTAAACAAAGAATTCTCTTCTCTTAAAAGAATAAAACACATCTGTAAAGTTTTCTTTAATTGATATCATTTGAGTATCTACATGCAATTATAATATTTATCATTCACCAGTCATCCAGAAGTGAGTGTGATACATGAATGTAGTTTCCTAACCATCTCCCCAAATTCCAACCACTGCTCCAAATGGAGGTGTGTAGTTCTTTTTTATCCTGGTGTTTCTTAGGAGCAGAGTTCGTTTCTGGTGTCCCACCTTTCCTCTTTAATTACTCAAAATTATTACCCTGCTTGCCTTCAGAATCTCTTCCTAAGAATATGTCTGAAACTCAAAGAACAAATGCTGGTTAGCAAGAGGGTTCGAGATCAGTTTGCAGGTTTATCAGGAATCAAAAGTAAACTCTAGGAGAATGCAATTTTAATTAGCTGATGAATGTGATTTCTTACAGATGCTTAAAAATCTAAACCCCAAATCTCTCCAAAGCAGCCCTCTGCATCTCCTTGCCTACTGGCTACTCCACCTTGGTTGAGCTGCCTTCAGCATTGCCACGTAAAAAAAGAATCAAACTCACCCTCTTCTCCCTTCTGCATTCCCAGTTTCTCTCCTCCACTTCTCAATTTTGTTCATCCTCCATCCAACCGTCTTCAAGTCTCAGTGTCATCTGGCTTTCCTTCTGCATTGCTTTTCATATTCAGTCATTCACCCAGCCATGATGGTTCTACCAAAATCACATAGTCATTTTTCTATTCTGTTTCATGTGTGCTCCCACCTCCCTGGAGCACACTCTCATCACCAAGACCCAGAGGCTGCATTAGCCTCCTGACCTCCTTTCTTAAAGATTTCTGTTCTTCAGTCCTTCCAGCATGGTGACAAAATATTAATTTTCTAAGTCATGTCACTCCCATGCTTTAAGTTCTTTAATAAGGTGTAATTTCCTTACGGTCCTCAGTCTTCTGGGCGCAACAAACTTTCTAATCTTGTCTCTCACCCTCCTTCCGCTTTATACAGCCCACCTAGTTTTGTCCACCTTCTACACAGGTTGTATACTTCCCTGTTTTGTTTGGCCTTCCCTTGTACAAGAATTCCCGCTCCCATATGAGGGGAGGGCTACACTGCTCTCCTGCAAAAGATTTTTCCAGTTTTCAACCCCTGGCTAATCTCCTCTTTTCTCCACGGCCTCTCTGGTTCTACTCTCTCTCTCCTCTGAACATCTAGGATTCCGATTCTCTGTCTACTTAGTATTTAAGTATATATTACTTAATTTTGTTAGTTCCACTTTCTTAGTGTACAGGGTTTAAAATATTATATTAGACATAACTGTGAACCTGTGTCTCCCTTCAACTGAAGGTGGTCCCAGGGTGATCCTTTTCTTTTGTGGAACACATAGGAGAAGCTGAGAAAGGGAAAAACTCTGCCTACCCAAGGTTTGTGGGCTGGGAGGGTAGGTTGCAGAATCCTAGGAGAGAGGGTCGGAGAGGAGAGGAAGAGAACCGGGGTGAGGACAGGTGGAATTGTTGATCTGAGAGATTTGGTGAGAGTGAAATAGGGTTTGAGGGAGGGTTTTGGCAATAAAGTCTTGCTGTGTGCAGCGTGGAACAAAATTCCCTTTACACCTCCTCAAGAGACCTTCAGTAAAGACTTACAGTACTTTTTACTGAAGATTGTATCAGATGTTTTCTCATGAAGTCAGATTCTGTTTCTTTTTTATGTGTGCTATGGACTGAATATGTCCTCCTCAAATTCATTATGTTGAAGCCCTAATCTCCAGTGTGATTATTTAGAGATGGGGTCCTTGGGAAGTAATTAGGGTTAGGTGAGGTCATGAGGGTACAGCACCCATGTTGTGATTAGTGGCTTTATAAGAAGAGGAAGAGTGAGAGATTGCTCGCTCTCTGCCTTGTGAGGACTCAGAGAGAAGACTGTCATTTGCAAACCAGGAAGATGGCCCTTACTAGGAACTGAATCAGCCAACACTTTGATCTTGGACTTCTGGCCACAAAAACTATGAGAAACACAACTGTCTGTTGTGTAAGCCACCCAGTCTGTGATATTTTGTTAAGGCAGCATGAACAGACTAATAAAATGTGACACTGTGCTGTGATAGGCTTTCAGGTGAGGACAAGAAGGGCTAACTCTGTACACACACACACACACACACACACACACACACACACACATTCTCATCCAGTTTGTAAGTTCTTTTGGAACAATATCTTTTATTTCTCAATATCTCATACAATGCCAAGTAATACCGTGACTATCAGAATCCCACTTGCTACCCTGACTTGTTGGTTTGTCTTTGGTAATCCTGGACCTTTGTGCCCCTCTTCACCCAGTTCCAATAGATCTGTCATGGTCTTCATGGGGTCTCCCAATGAAGTGCATGGGTCCCAGTGACTATGCAAGGAGACACATCAGGGTTTGGGAAGAAAAGAAAATGAAAACACATACATATGTGCACACACACAAAATCATCCTTTAGAATTTTAATTTTTGGTATATTTTATAATGTATATGCAAAGCAGAATAGGCATATAATGAAAACGTCTTGGTAATTCCAGTATTAGACTTGAAATCCCCTTTGAGAGGATGTAGTGCAGGATTCCCATTCCTGGATCTACTTCAGGGAGCTGGTCACTTTAGAAGTACAGATGCCTATGGCACATCTCAGTCTTACTGCCTCAGCCTGGGGTAAGTGTTAGGAACAGGAATATGAAATTTAATAAACTCTCTAGTTCATCCCGAAGCAACCCCCTCTTGGCTCTGTTTCCCACAGAAATCTAACACCCTCATTTTCCTGAAGAGAAAAGTGATTCTTGAAGAAATAAAATGACTTGCTGAGGACACAGCAGATTAGCAGCAGAGTCTAGACCCATGTCTTCTGTCTTCTCATCCTGTGCTTGTTCCATCTCACATAAAATGTGGTTCATTTTCAAGCTATAGGCATAGTTTCCTAGCGTTTCCCAGACTCTCCCTTCTCCCATTCTATCACTCTGGATACTTCCCAGGGGTTTATTATTTGTGGAAAGATATCCAGAGTGATGTCATTAATATCATTGCTCGCAGACTCATGCACAAACCGAGCAAGTTCAAGCTGAAGCATGTTATGTTGCACAAATGACTTAGTTTCCAGATGGAACTCACAGGGGGCAAATTTTAAACCTACTAAGTCATGTTGATTGGGATTAGAAAATATAAAAGCATGTGAGCTTTTGTAGAAGTAAGAAACACAAAGGGAGGACCTCTAGCAAACCTATTGTCAGCACAGGGGGACTAGATACATAGTAGTCCTAGCAGTTAAATAGAGAATTTAGAGGAAGGAACAGGTTTGGGGAGTTTGCTGAATACATTAGTTATCTATTTCCATAGAACAAATTACCTCAAAATTTAGTGGCTTTAAACACCACACATTTTATTATCTCATAGTTTCTGTGGGTCACCAGTTGGGCACTGCTTAGCTAAGTGCCTCAGACTCAGTGTCTCTTACAGCTGCTAGCAAGGTGATGGCTGGGGGTGCAGTCTCCGCTGAAGCCTTCCAAACTCACCCATGTGAGTGTTAGCAGAATTTAGTTCATCCAGGGCTGCTGGACTGAGGGCCTTAGGTCCTTAATGACTGTTGACCTGAGACCTCCGTCAGGTGCTTGCCACGAGGCCTCTCATAGGGCAGCTCAGAACATGGAGGCTGGCTTCCAGCAGCTGGAGCAAGCTGGAGAGCCAGAAAGGGTAAATAAGATGGAATCCAGAGTCTTTTTGTAATTTAATATTGGAAATTATGTCCCATAAGCCCCACTCAGTAGGTCCAGCCCACACTCAAGGGGAGGGGATCAACCAAGGGTGTGAGTACCAAGAGGTGGGGCTCATTGGGGGCCATCTTGAAGGCTGCCCACCACGCCTGTGGGAGGACTAGGTGGAGATCCCCAGCAGGAACATGGACATCTGAATTTGAAGCTCTAGGGAGATATCTGGGCTGCAGATACAGATCTGGGAGTTAGAAGCATTTTATGAGCAGGAGGTGAAATCATGGGAATAGATAAAGTCAGCCAAGAAGAACATTTTTTTTAAGGTATCCAGTAATTACTAGTATCCACAAATTGTTAACTTCTTAGAGAAATTTCATACTGAAAGTAAAAACAAAAACATGTAGGAAAAGATAAATGTCACTACCAAAGGTACTTGTCACTCCTAATGTGATTAAAACTTTCAGATTGGCCATGAAAATGTGGGTTAGGGCATTTGGCATTTCCTGTTAGCGTTAGAATATTATTAAGATTCTGAGGAAAAGCTCATTCCCCACAAAAATTCCATAACATAGGTGACTAAATGAAACCTGGAAAGTCTCCTGATGAAGAAAAATAGTCTAGCTTGTTCTCCATCAGTTTTAAACTACAGATCTGATGGATCTGAGGGTTTCCAAGTTTGGGGTGGTGAATATTATAAATATTCATATGATTAATTGTAGTTGTTTAAAGGCCTACTCCCACACTCCCACGATACACCTCCTGTTCATAAACACCCAGCCCAGGGCGTGTCACAGAAGCCTTGGAGAGCTAGAACTATGTCATAGTGCAGGATGGGGAAACACCTCATATGACCCTTTTGGCCCTTGATCTTTCTTCCCTCTGTGCCTTTGCCTCATGCTCATCACTTCCTCCTGGAATGTTCTACCCAGACTGTTCTATGCAGCCAAATCCTACCCTCCCTTCAAGGCTCTACTCAAATTCCATCTCTCTCTTTTTTTTTTTAAATTAGTTTCTGCTTTATAATAAAGTGAATCAGTTATACATATACATCTGTTCCCATATCCCTTCCCTCTTGCATCTCCCTCCCTCCCACCCTCCCTATCCCACCCCTCCAGGCGGTCACAAAGCACAGAGCTGATCTCCCTGTGCTATGCGGCTGCTTCCCACTAGCTATCTACCTTACGTTTGGTAGTGTATATATGTCCATGCCTCTCTCTCACTTTGTCACAGCTTACCCTTCCCCCTCCCCATATCCTCAAGTCCATTCTCAAGTAGATCTGTGTCTTTATTCCTGTTTTACCCCTAGGTTCTTCATGACATTTTTTTTTCTTAAATTCCTTATATATGTGTTAACATACGGTATTTGTCTTTCTCTTTCTGAGTTACTTCACTCTGTATGACAGACTCTAGGTCTATCCACCTCATTACAAATAGCTCAATTTCGTTTCTTTTTATGGCTGAGTAATATTCCATTGTATATATGTGCCACATCTTCTCTATCCATTCATCAGATGATGGACACTTAGGTTGTTTCCATCTCCAGGCTATTGTAAATAGAGCTGCAATGAACATTTTGGTACATGTCTCTTTTTGAATTATGGTTTTCTCAGGGTATATGCCCAGTAGTGGGATTGCTGGGTCATATGGTAGTTCCATTTGTAGTTTCAAATTCCATCTCTTCCATTAAGGCTTCCTGACTGGACCACCCCACGTCCCTCCTCTCTGGACTCCTGTTTTGGTGCCACTCATTTTTGGATACTAATGGCCGGGGACATTTTCTGTGCTTGCTTTTTATCATATTCATCAGGGGTTGGCAAACTATGGCCTGTGCGGCAAATCTGCCCCCACTGTTTTTATGCGGCCTGCAGGCTAAGAATGGTTATTGCACTTTCAAATTGTTGAAAAAACTTGAAGAATAGTAATATTTTGTTACATGTGAAAATTATATGAAATTCAAATTCAATGTCCGTAAAGTTTTATTTTGGTCAATAAAATGCTTGCAGAAATTTGCTTTCTTTTGCCTCTCAGCCCACAAAACCTAAAATATTTAGTCTCTGTCACTTTATAGGAAGTTTGCTGACCCCTGCTACAGGCACTCAGTTCCTGCCTCCTGAGAGAGGGTGTTGCCCTTCAGGGAGGTCACCATTCTGACACTCTCTGGTTGCTTCTGCGGGGTCTACCATGGTCTGGAGCACAGAGCTGGTGTTTGGTAAATGCTGTTGAATGGAGCTGAGAGGGAATGTGTTTTTAATTTGAGTTGGATACAATGTTATGTCATTTCTTGCTATCCAGGCCTTTTCTTTATTCCCCTCTGCTGTTGGGTTGGTATCTGTTATGTCTGGTAGAAAAAATGACAGGGAATACCAGGGTGGGTCACAGAACTCATGGAAAACACAAATGAAGTGAGGTCTGGGAACCAGAGCTTTTGTTTTGGGTGGAGAGGAACTGTTTGCTTTGGGGGATTGAGGTAATGAAAGTTATTTCAATAACATAATTTAACAGTTGTACATGCTTTCTGCCAGAAGTACAGCTAGGCAAACCTCGCCCAGGGACCCCAACTGCAAAATGCAAAGGTTAAACACTGAATGAGTTCCCCTAACTGTTCAGCAGAACACAAAACTATACACACACCTTGGTTAGACTATGTACAATATACCATATGGTCAAAGACTGCAGGGGAACTGAAAATATACGAATCGTTGTGTTAGGGTGGTAGGATTATGGAAAAATACTTTTAAAAAACTTTTCTTTAGTCGCTAAAATATTTCTATAATAAACAAAGCTTCTGAAAATGATTAAAATGAAAAAAATTCTTTAAAAAATTATTCTTTTTTTATTGAAGCATAGTTGATTTACCAATTATGTTAGTTTCAGGTGTACAATTAAAATGAAAAATTCTATTCCTTCTCTGCATGTAAAAATTTTTACCTGTTTCTTTTTTTCTCTTTTTCACCTTTCCCCCTCACAAAAACAGAATTTTGCAGTGAAGTGGGAATTTCTTAGGATCCTGAGCATGAATACAGATACAAACATGTACAAATTTTCCCTAAAAGAAATATGTATTTATGTCATTTTAGACTGTTCTCCATTAAACCTTAATCTCACTAAAACATTAAATGGGAAGAACATTACTAACCTCTCACTTAACACAGTACCTGCACAACCAAGGCTTAATCAATGGTAATTGTAACTGGAAGGCCCTCTTCCAATGCCCTAGACCTTGTGATTCTTCTAGGCAGAAATGGAATCTCCTTCATGGTTGAATTCTGAGTTTCTGACACAGTGTCTGGCACATAGTGCCTGGCTTTCAATTAAAATGGTTAAGTGAATAAAGAAACTAAGCAATAATTTTTAAAAAGGGAGGGAACATATGTGGAGGTACTCTGCTAGCAAGAAGGCAACTTAATTCTTTTTTTTTAATTAATTATTTTTTATTGAAGTATAGTTGATTTCCAATGTTGTGTTAATTACTGCTGTATAGCAAAGTGACTCAGTTATAAATATATATATATATATACATTCTTTTTCATATTCTGTTTTTTACATCTATGTACTGTTTATATAGATTATGTCTTCATTGTATTTAATATCTTTTAGCTTTTTTTTCTTCTTTTTTTTAAACATATTTATTGGAGTATAATTGATTTACAATGGTGTGTTAGTTTTTGCTTTATAACAAAGTGAATCAGCTATACATATACATATATCCCCATATATCCTCCCTCCTGCGCCTCCCTCCACCTTCCCTATCCCACCCATCTAGGCGGTCACAAAGCACCGAGCTGATCTCCCTGTGCTATGGGGCTGCTTCCCACTAGCTAGCTATTTTACATTTGGTCGTGTATATATGTCCATGCCACTCTCTCACTTCATCCCAGCTTACCCTTCCCCCTCCCCATGTCCTCAAGTTCATTCTCTACGTCTGCATCTTTATTCCTGTCCTGCCTCTAGGTTCTTCAGGACCTTTTTTTTTTTTTTAGATTCCATATGTATGTGTTAGCATACAGTATTTGTTTTTCCCTTTCTGACTTGCTTCACTCTGTATGACAGACTCTAGGTCCATCCACCTCACTACAAATAACTCAATTTCGTTTCATTTTATGGCTGAGTAATATTCCATTGTATATATGTGCCACATCTTCTGTATCCATTCATCTGTTCTTGGACACTTAGTTTGCTTCCATGTCCTGTCTATTGTAAATACAGCTGCAATGAACATTGTGGTACATGACTCCTTTTGAATTATGGTTTTCTCAGGGTATATGCCAGGTAATGGAATTGCTGGGTTGTATGGTAGTCCTATTTTTAGTTTTTTAAGGAACCTCCATACTGTTCTCCCTAGTGGCTGTATCAGTTTACATTCCCATCAACAGTGGAAGAGGGTTCCCTTTTTCTCCACACCCTCTTCAGCATTTATTCTTTGTAGATTTTTTTATGATGGCCATTCTAACTGGTGTGAGGTGATATCTCATGGTAGTTTTGATTTGCATTTCTCTAATGATTAGTGATGCTGAGCAGCTTTTCATGGGTTTGTTGGCAATCTGTATATCTTCTTTGGAGAAATGTCTATTTACATCTTCTGCCCATTTTTAGATTGGGTTGTTTGTTTTGATATTAAGCTGCATGAGCTCCTTGTGAATTTTGGAGGTTAATCATTTAGTTGCAAACATTTTCTCCCATTCTGAGGGTTGTCTTTTCGTCTTGTTTATGTTTTCCTTTGCAGTGAAAAAGCTTTTTTTTCATTAGGTCCCATTTGTTTATTTTTGTTTTTATTTCCATTTCTCTGAGATGTGGGTCAAAAAGGACCTTGCTGAGATTTATGTCATAGAGTGTCCTGCCTATGTTTTCCTCTAAGAGTTTTATACTATCTGGCTTTACCTTTAGGTCTTTAATCCATTTTGAGTTTATTTTTGTGTATGGTGTTAGGGAGTGTTCTAATTTCATTCTTTTACATGTAGCTGTCCAGTTTTCCCAGCACCACTTATTGAAGAGACTGTCTTTTATCCACTGTATATTCTTGCCTCTTTTATCAGAAATAAGAGGACCATATGTGTGTGGATTTATTTCTGGGATTTCTATCCTGTTCCATTGATCTATATTTCTGTTTCTGTGCCAGTACCATACTGTCTTGATTACTGTAGCTTTGTAGTATAGAAGTCAGGGAGCCTGATTCCTCCAGCTCCATTTTTCGTTCTCAAGATTGCTTTGGCTATTCAGGGTCTTCTGTGTCTCCATATGAATTGTGAAATTTTTTGTTCTAGTTCTGTGAAAAATGCCATTGGTAGTTTGATAGAGATTGCACTGAATCTGTAGATTGCTTTGGGTAGTATAGTCATTTTCACAATGTTGATTCTTCCAATCCAAGAACATGGTATATCACTCCATCGTTTTGTATCATCTTTAATTTCTTTCATCAGTGTCTTATAGTTTTCTGCATACATGTGTTTTGTCTCCTTAAGTAGGTTTATTCCTAGGTATTTTATTCTTTCTGCTGCAATGGTAAATGGGAGTGTTTCCTTAATTTCTCTTTCAGATTTTCATTATTAGTGCATAGGAATGCAAGAGATTTCTGTGCATTAATTTTGTATCCTGCTACTTTACCAAATTCATGGATTAGCTCTAGTAGTTTTCTGGTAGCATCATTAGGATTCTCTATGTATAGTATCATGTCATCTGCCAACAGTGACAGCTTTACTTCATCTTTTCCGATTTGGATTCCTTTTATTTATTTTTCTTCTCTGATTGCTGTGGCTAAAACTTCCAAAACTATGTTGAATAATAGTGGTGAGAGTGGACAACCCTGTCTTTTTCCTGATCTTAAGGGAAATGGTTTCAGTTTTTCACCATTGAGAATGATGTTGGCTGTGGGTTTGTCATATATGGCCTTTATTCTGTTGAGGTTAGTTCCCTCTATGCCTACTTTCTGGAGGGTTTTTATCATAAATTTGTGTTGAATTTTGTCAAAAGCTTTTTCTGCATCTATTGAGATGATCATATGGTTTTTTTCCTTCAACTTGTTAATATGGTGTATCACATTGATTGCTTTCCGTATGTTGAAGAATCCTTGCATTCCTGGGATAAACTCCACTTGATCATGGTGTATGATCCTTTTAATGTGCTGTTGGATTCTGTTTGCTAGTATTTTGTTGAGGATTTTTGCATCTAAGTTCATAAGTGATATTGGCCTGTAGTTTTCACTCTTTGTGACATCTTTGTCTGGTTTTAGTATCAGGGTGATGGTGGCCTCGTAGAATGAGTTTGGGAGTGCTCTTCCCTCTGCTATACTTTGGAAGAGTTTGAGAAGGATAGGTGTTAGCTCTTCTCTAAATGTTTGATAGAATTCGCCTGTGAAGCCATCTGGTCTTTGGCTTTTGTTTGTTGGAAAACTTTTAATCACAGTCTCAATCTCAGTGCTTGTGATTGGTCTGTTTATATTTTCTATTTCTTCCTGGTTCAGTCTCAGAAGGTTGTGCTCTTCTAAGAATTTGTCCATTTCTTCCAGGTTGTGCATTTTATTGGCGTATAGTTGCTTGTAGTAATCTCTAATGGTCCTTTGTATTTCTGAAGTGTCAGTTGTAACTTCTACTTTTTCATTTCTAATTCTATTGCTTTGAGTCTTCTCCCTTTTTTTTCTTGATGAGTCTGGCTAATGGTTTATCCATTTTGTTATCTTCTCAAAGAAGCAGCTTTTAGTTTTATTGATCTTTGCAATTGTTTCCTTCTTTTCTTTTTCATTTATTTCTGATCTGATCTTATGATTTCTTTCCTTCTGCTAACTTTCGGGTTTTTTTGTTCTTGTTTCTCTAATTGCTTTAGGTGTAAGCCTATGTTGTTTATTTGAGATGTTTCTTGTTTCTTGAGGTAGGATTGTATTCCTATAAACTTCCCTCTTAAAACTGCTTTTACTGCATCCCATAGGTATTGGGTTGTTGTGTTTTCATTGTTATTTGTTTCAAGGTATTTTTTGATTTCCTTTTTGATTCCTTAAGTGATCTCTTGGTTATGTAGTAGTGTATTGTTTAACCTCCACGTGTTTGTATTTTTTACAGATTTTTTCCTGTAATTGATATCTATTCTCATAACATTGTCGTCAGAAAAGATACTTGATACAATTTCAATTTTCTTAAATTTACCAAGGCTTGATTTGTGACCCGAGATATGATCTATACTGGAGAATGTTCCATGAGTACTTGAGAAGAAAGTGTATTCTGTTGTTTTTAGATGGAATGTCCTATAAATATCAATTAAGTCCATCTTGTTTAATGTATCATTTAAAGCTTGTGTTTTCTTATTTATTTTCATTTTGGATGATCTGTCCATTGGTGAAAGTGGGCTGTTAAAGTCCCCTAGTATGATTGGGTTACTGTTGATTTCCCCTTTTATGGCTGTTAGCATTTGCCTTATGTATTGAGGTGCTCCTATGTTGGGTACATAAATGTTTACAATTTATATGCCTTCTTCTTGGATTGATCCCTTGATCATTATGCAGTGTCCTTCTTTGCCTCTTTTAATGGTCTTTACTTTAAACTCTGTTTTGTCCGATATGAAAATTGCTACTCCAGCTTTCTTTTCATTACCATTTCCATGGAATATCTTTTCCATCCCCTCACTTTCAGTCTGTATGTGTCCCTAGGTCTGAAGTGGGTCTCTTGTAGACAGCATATATATGGGTCTTGTTTTTGTATCCATTCAGCTAGTCTAAGTCTTGGTTGGAGCATTTAATCCATTTATATTTAAGGTAGTTATTGATATGTATGTTCCTATTACCATTTTCTTAATTGTTTTGGGTTTGTTATTGTAGGTCTTTTCCTTCTCTTGTGTTTCCTGCCTAGAGAAGTTCCTTTAGCATTTGTTGTAAAGCTGGTTTGGTGGTGCTGAATTCTCTTAGCTTTTGCTTGTCTGTAATGATTTTAATTTCTCCATCGAATCTGAATGAGATCCTTGCTGGGTAGAGTAATCTTGGTTGTAGGTTTTTCCCTTTCATCACTTTAAATATGTCCTGCCACTCCCTTCTGGCTTGCAGAGTTTCTGCTGAAAGATCGGTTGTTAACCTTATGGGGATTCCCTTGTATGTTATTTGTTGTTTTTCCCTTTCTGCTTTTAATATATTTTTTTGGAATTTAATTTTTGATAGTTTGATTAACATGTGTCTTGGTGTGTTTCTCCTTGGATTTATCCTGTATGGGACTCTCTGCACTTCCTGGACTTGATTGACTATTTCCTTTCCCATATTAGGGAAGTTTTCAACTATAATCTCTTCAAATATTTTCTCAGTCCCTTTCTTTTTCTCTTCTTCTTCTGGGAACCCTATAATTCGAATGTTGGTGTGTTTAATGTTGTCCCAGAGGTCTCTGAGACTGTCCTCAATTCTTTTCATTCTTTTTTATTTATTCTGCTC
Organism: Mesoplodon bidens; assembly: GCF_964165515.1. NCBI lineage: Eukaryota > Metazoa > Chordata > Mammalia > Artiodactyla > Ziphiidae > Mesoplodon > Mesoplodon bidens. The sequence goes on from NC_138178.1 coordinate 87,267,947, forward strand.
TGCGGTAGTTATTTCCACTATTTTAGCTTCCAGTTCACTTCTCCGTTCTTTTGCCTCAGTTATTCTGCTATTGATTTCTTCTAGAGAATTTTAATTTCATTTATTGTGTTGTTCATCATTGTTTGTTTGCTCTTCAGTTCTTCTAGGTCCTTTTTAAATATTTCTTGTATTTTCTCCATTCTATTTCCAAGATTTTGGATGATCTTTACTATCATTACTCTGAATTGTTTTTCAGGTAGACTGCCTATTTCCTCTTCATTTGTTTGGTCTGGTGGGTTTTTACCTTGCTCTTTCATCTGCTGTGTGTTTCTCTGTCTTCTCTGTTTCCTTTACTTACTGTGCTTGGGGTCTTCTTTTCGCAGTCTGCATGTTTGTAGTTCCCATTGTTTTTGATGTCTGCCCCCAGTGGCTAAGGTTGTTTCAGTGGGTTGTGTAAACTTCCTGGTGGAGGAGACTGGTGCCTGTCTTCTGGTGGATGAGGCTGGATCTTGTCTTTCTCGTGGGCCAGACCGTGTCTGGTGGTCTGTTTTTCAGGTGTCTGTGAACTTACTCTGATTTTAGGCAGCCTCTCTGCTAATGGGTGGGGTTTTGTGTCTGTCTTGCTACTTTTTTGGCATAGGGTGTCCAGCACTGTAGCTTGCTGGTCGTTGAGTGGAGCTGGGTGTTAGCGTTGAAATGGAGATCTCTGGGAGAGCTTTTGCTGTTTGATATTACATGGAGCCGCTAGGTCTCTGGTGGACCAATGTCCTGAACTCAGCTCTCCCACCTCAGAGGCACAGGCCTGACACTGGCCGGAGCATGAAAACCCTGTCAGCCATGCAGCTCAGAAGAAAAGGGAGAAAAAAAAAAGAAAGAAAGAAAAATAATAAAAATAAAATATTGTTATTAAAATTAAAAAGTATTAAAAATTAAAAAAATCCAATAGTAATTTGAAGAAAGAAAGAAAGAAAAAAAGAAAGATGAGAGTAACCAAACCAAAAAACAAACCCACAAATGATAAGAAGCACTAAAATATATACTAAAAAAGTAAAAAAACAAAAAAACCCAACAAAACAAAACGTACAGGCTGAACCCTAGGAGAAATGGTAAAAGCAAAGCTTTACAGACAAAATCATGCAAAGAAGCATACAGATACACACTCACAAAAAGAGGAAAAGGAAACAAATATATATCTATATTAAAAAAAGAAAAGGAAGAGAGCAACCAAGTCAATAAACAAATCTACCAATGATAATAACCTCTAAATACTAAACTAAGATAAACAAAAAATAGAAACAAATTAGATGCAGAAAGAAAACCCCAAGTCTACAGTTGCTCCCAAAGTCCACCGCCTCAATTTTGGGATGATTCATTGTCTATTCAGGTATTCCAGAGATGCAGGGCTCGTCAAGTTGGTTGTGGAGATTTAATCTGCTGCTCCTGAGGCTGCATGGAGAGATTTCCCTTTCTCTTCTTTGTTTGCACAGCTCCTGGGGTTCAGCTTTGGATTTGGCCCCGCCTCTTCATGTACGTCTCCTGAGGGTGCTGTTCCCTTTTGGGAAGCCTGAGGTCTTCTGCCAGTGTTCAGTGGGTGTTCTGTAGGAGTTGTTCCACATGTAGATGTATTTCTGACGTATTTGTGGGGAGAACGGTGATCTTCACGTCTTACTCCTCTGCCATCTTGAAGGTCTCTCCATATTCTTTTCCTTTATGGTTTCACAGGATATTGAATATAGTTCCCTGTGCTATACAGTGGGACCTTGTTGTTTATCCATTCTATGTATGCCAGTTTGCATCTGCTAATCCCAAACTCCCAATCCATCCCTCTCCCACCCCCTCCCCCTTGGCATCCACCAGTCTATTCTCTATGTCTGTGATTCTAGTTTTGTTTCATAGATAGGAGAAGGCAACTTAATTCTACCTTTAGTTCTTTTTCAAAGCCAAGTCCCATTCATTCATATCATATCCCAAGAGGGAGTGATGGACACAGAAGCACAACCAGGCAATGTAACACACTAGGGCTCTGTCTGTGGCTAGAGAGGTTTAGGCCTTTCCTTAACACACAGAGTGATAAGGAAGACTGGGATGAGGTTTTAAAGTTGCCATCATATCACCATCTTGAAAGGAATTTAATGCATTTATCTGTTCATTCAACAAATATTCTTTGAGCTCCTATCATTCACAAGGAATTCTTCTATGTGTTGGGGATGTGAGAGGGGCTAGAAACTGAAGCAGAGAGGCAGAGAAGTTGACTACAGCAGCTTTTATGATCGCTTTGTTTCCTGGGAGATCTTAGTGACTGCAGCATGGAATAAATGGAGCTCTCAAATAGGATGCAATGTAGGTTTGGATTGCAATGAAACTCCAGGGGTGAAACCTTAGCTTCCCAGAAGACACCAGGGAAGTGTTATGGATACAGGGAATGGCTCCAGTGTACTGCAAACCAAGATCTTGAGTGAGATTTTATGGCAGATAGATGAGGTGATGAAATGAAAAGTACTTTTAACTTGTTGTCAAAAGCATGGTTTTGAATCCAGCCCTGACTCCAGTTCTAGTTCTATGAATTTAAGCAAGTTTCTCAGTGTTTCTGAATGTGAGTTTATTCATCTATAAAACTGAGACAGAAATATTTTCCCTTATAAGTTTGTATTAGTTATCTATCCCTGTGTAATAGACTATCCTAATAATTAAGTGGCTTAAAACTATAGCGATACTGTATATTTATTCTGTGAATTCACTGGGCAATTTTTCTGCTGATCTGCTAGGATCACACATGTGGCTGCATTTAGTTGGTGGCTTGGTGAGGGTCTCAGATTAGCTGGAACATACTTTTTCATCCAGAACTTCTGCAAGCCATGGCCATTTCAGGGCAGCATCTAAGAGGATGAAGGAGGAAGCTGCAAGGTCTCTTAAGGCCTAGCCTTGGAAGTCATACAGTGTCACTTCTATCATATTTCTATTGGTCACAGGAAGCCACAAGACCAGCTCAGATTCAAAAGGTTGGGAAGTAGACTCCAGTTCTTGATGAAAGATGATAAGAAATACTGTGGCCTTATTTTTCAACCTCCTATAAAGTGCTGGTGAGGATTAAATGGGATTATCTATGTGAGGGTATTGTTTTTCTGCTATACGTATGTATGGTTTTTGGTAGCGTCATATATGCATTATACTTTTATAACTGCAAAATTCTACAACACTCAGTCAAAAGCTAGTTTTTGATGATACAGCTGGTTGTATTATAAATGATCTATTTACCACCATCAATGGATCAATGGAGGGAATTAGGACTACATGAGAGTCCATTTAACTCATTTTGTAAAGAAATGTTTTAGTTTGTAGTGAATGGCTTAGTATCTGATTTTAGAGTATGCTTCTTATGCTCTTGGAAATTGTTTATCTCAATAAATTATAAATATCCTCAAAAGTTCTTGAGATGGTATAGGGAACACATGGACATTTTTTTTTGTATGTGTGTATCTGACAAACATATATGCTCCCGGTTTTTGGTAACAGTATTTCAGTCATTCTTTATAGAGTAACCCCTTTCCCATGACATGCATTCTTATTGGGACCATCCATCAGGATGCTCCATCATTCTCTGGCCAGGACTGGGGGCAGCTTCCTTATGCTACCTAGGCCAGTTGGACCCTAGCTTTTGAATCTGAACCCTGAGTGGGGTGGCAGAAGGACCAAATGATTGGAATCAATTCACCCAAATAGTATCACCCTGAAGAAGGTCTCCATTTGTTTCTGCTGCCTCTACCCAGACCTGCCTGCACTGGTCCCCATATAATTCCAACGTGAGGGTCAATGAGCCCTCTTATAACCTGATAATACTTGAAGCAGTTGTTTTCTAGAGTTAGTTTTCTTGCTTGTAGATAGAGAACCCTGCTGACACATGTATTTATTCAGGGCATATAAAGTGATGAGAATGGTCTTGAAGCTAAAATATCAGAAGATTCCAACTGATAAAACAACAGCCAATGAACTAGTTATCTTTTGTAACAGTTTTTAGGACACTGTACACATTTCCTTGAATAAGGAATGTGACCTTGGCCTTAAGGATCCATAATCCATCTAGGAAGAATAAGTACAGTGATTAAAAAAATAGTTTAGCACAACAATAAATATGCCAATTATCAGTGCCCAGCATAATGCTTGGCACATAGTAAGCATACTACAATTATGTATTACAATTAATAAATTATTAAATGAATGATTCAGGTAATAATTACAATGAAGTTTGAACAAGAGAGAGATATCATGAGCAAAAAGCCCTCATGAACAAGGAGGGATTTGAGCGGATTCTCTTAGGATGGGTGGAGTTTTTTGAAATGAAGAGGAGAAATAAGGGAATTCTAGCCCCATGGACTTATTTTGCAAGGAGTATAAGTTTAAAGAGAGGTGGCTCCTGAATCACCTGACATCAAGAAAATCTTATTGCAAATACATAATTTTCTTTATTTGCTACTGAATTTTGGTACTGGTAGCACACTGCTCTAATATATGTCGATTGCCTAGATAATGGGTGTATTTCTTACATATTTGAAAGAAATCTCTTTCAGTAGTTATGTTTTCTCCCCCTTCTCGCTCCAACACTATAGTTAAACCATGAGACTTATTGCCTAAAGAGGGGAATATATGGCCTAGGACTCCCACTCAATAGGAAGAGGAACTAGAAAGTCTCTCCTCTACTCGAGGAAGGGGTCAAGGAGAAAAAAAGAGAAAAAAAAGGGCCAAGACCTGAAGCAAGCATTTAATCTAAATCTCCTTTAGAGGCGAAACCCTGGAAGGCAGTTTAGGGTAAGGTTAGAAGGTAATAGAGATGTTCAGAAATGTTGGAAGGTGGGACTTGCAGGGCACCAGTGTTCACTCTTTGCTTCGTGGGCAAAATCCTTAGAAAAGCCCTATGTTCGGCTGCTGCTGTCCAACCCGTCACTGAGGGAGGACTCTAAGAGAGAGTACAGAGTGTCTCACATGCTGCTGGAGTGTAGAGAAAGCAGGCAGTTTCCGGATTCCCCAGAGGGTACAGAACAGTCCAGAAAACTGGTGGGCAGGGCAAGGCCTTTGTGGATCTCCAACAAAGCCCTGCTTCTCCTGAGCCATGGTCCCTCTGCCCAGATTCTTCTCCCAGTCTGAACACCACCCTTACCTCTCCCTACCTGGGGAGCTTTTAAAAATGCCTGTGTCAAGGCTCCACTCGAGACTATTTAAATCAGAACCCCCAGGGATTGAGTCCTGGTGTCAGATTTTTTTTTCAAGTTCCCAGGTCATTCTACTGTATAGCCCGGGTTGAGAACCACTGCCCTAAGTAAAGTCTAGTCATGTGTTTGGATTTAAGTTAAACATCACTTCCTCAGGAAAGCCTTCCCTGGTCAGCCAAAACCTATGTCAAGTACTCCGTTATATATCCTCCAAGCAAACAACCAGGACTTCTTCTTGGCATTTAAAATTTGAGTCATCATTTGTCTCAAGTCTGCCTTTCCCTGTAGACTATTATGTGAGGGAAGAAACATTTCTGCCTTGCTCACCCAGTAGCTTGGTTCAACCACACACCAACTGGTACACAGTTTGTGCTCAGTAAATGCCTCTTGAACAAAGGCTCGCCTTTACTCAGCCATGGATGTGTGATCAAGGCTCCAATTCATGAATCTGGTAAGAGAATTTTTGCAGGTGAGGACTCAAACTAGACCACATACTTATAGGGCTGTGACTTTAAGTGGGCTCATATTTTTGACAGTTTCACTGTTTTTATCTTTGAGATCATGGTGTCATAACAGTTCAGCAGGCTCATCATCACCATTGCAACCCTGTGTGGTCATTACTATTCCTGTCTTGCAATTGGAAAGAAGTTAAATAACTTGCCCAGGTCCCTATACCTATTGTCTGGGCACAAATAAGGAAAACCCCTTTCAACAGGGTTCCTGTTTGTGCTGCGCTCTTATTTCTGGCTTGACAGCTGGTGGCTACTACAGGGGGATTTTCTGGGGGTCTCCAGTACAAGTGCCTAGGGCCCAGAGTGTGATTTCCTGCCCATCTACACCATTATAGGGTGCAGGCAACATGGGGCCTTATCTATATAAGGATACCATAAATACTATATTCTTCGAAGTCACTGTACCCTGCTTGTCCTGGAGAGGCAGCCTTGTGTGTGTGTGTGTGTGTGTGTGTGAGAGAGAGAGAGAGAGAGAGACAGAGAGACAGAGAGAGAGAGGGAGAGAGAGAGACAGACAGAGAGACAGAGAGAGAGAGAGAGAGAGAGAGAGAGAGAGAGAGAGAGAGAGAGGAGAGAGAGGGAGAGAGAGAGGGAGAGAGAGAGAGAAAGGGAGGGAGGGAGGGAGAGAGAGAGAGAGAATATGAAAGTTTGGGGAGGTGAAATAGGGTCTAGGGTCTAGGGTCGTCCAGGAGAAGCCCAATCTTAGCTGTGGGCTGGGGAAAAGGACCGCCCCTTCACTGCCTCCATCCCAAATCCCAGGTTCCAACATTCACAGGCCTCTGGGTCAGAATCCTACTCAGACTCTTGGAGCATCTTGGGTTCAGCCTGGGTGACTTGAACCAAGGCTCAGAACCGCGCCTCGAGTGGGCTCTCGACGCCGGTGGCAGCGGCGGAGCCCCCTCCCCCGCTCGCACAGCAGCCCTGGCCGCCGTCGCACCCCCGCCGCGCCCTGCCCCGGCCTCCGGGCCTCCGGCCTCCGCTCTGTGCCCAGCCCGAGAGACGCAGTGAGGCGGCGCCGGGGAGACGCGGGCAACCGGGACGCGTCTCCTCTCTCGCCGGGGCCGCTGGGGACTCCGAGCCGCCGTCTCCAGCGCGCGTCTAGGTACAGGTGGCACAGCCTTCCGCGCCCGCAGGGCTTCCCAGATCGCGGGGGAGGCTAATCTCGGGTCTAGACCTCCCAGCCGCACTGCGAGTGAAACCGCTACTCGACTTCTTCCCATTCCCTCAACTCCTCACCCCAAAACGCGAAATCCCAGGCCGGGCAGGACCCGATCACCTCTGCCTCCTCCCACTGCGCTAATCCTGCGAGCGAGGGAGGCCCCCGCGCCGAGGCGGTGGCTGGCAAAGGGGAGTGGAAAGGGAGGATGGATGGGGCCGAGGGGTGGGGTGGTGATGAGGGGGATGTAGGAGGGGGTGTCATTTTCTTTTTCTTTCTTTTTTTTAAAAAAGTATTTCTCTCGCGAGAAACCGCTGCGCAGACGATACTTGAAGAGGTGGGGAAAGGAGGGGGCCGCGGGAGCCGCGGCAGAGACTGTGGGTGCCGCAGGCGGACAGGCGGCCACAGCTGGGACAGCTGCGGGCAGAGCGGGGCAGCGGCTGCCGCGGCCAGGACCGAGGAACAGCTGCCGCCGCCTCGGGAGCCGGAGCCGCCACTTCTCCAGTGGGTGCAGCCGGGGTCCCGACAGGGGTCGGGCGGCCACCGGGGCTGGAGCTTCAGCCACGGAGGCTTTTGCGTTTGCGCCGCGCTGAGGGCAGGGACAGGGACTGGGGTGAGGGGCTGTCCCGGAACGTCCAGAGCTGGCGCTGGCCCTCCCCTGCCTGACAGCTTCCTGGCCCGGGGCTCCCGGTGCCGGGCTCGGCGTCAGATGCTCGGGGGGCGGTGGCAGTGCCCGGAGCCGGCCGGGGACGGCGCGGCGGGCTTCCAGCCCAGCGGCTTGGCGGAGAGGACAGGCTGGGGAGCTGGGGTGTCAGAGCGCGCGTTGCGCGCAATTCGTGCTAGTAAAAAATAAACCCAGCGAGCTTGCCCCAGGGTTTAGAACTGTTCGGGACATGGGTACTTTGCGGCGCTTTCTTCAGGCGGCGCCCGGGAGGCCAAGGGGCTGGCTAGAGCCGCTGCCGCCGGGGGCCTGGGCTTTTCAGCCAGCTGTGGACCAAACGGTCTTCGCTTACCCAAAGTAACTGCGCCACGCGCAGGCGGCGCGCGGGTTGGGCTCGGGAATGGGGACCCCGAGGCTTCAGCATCCCGAAGCCCTGAATGTCTCCCCCGCTTCGGCGATTTGTCTGTTGCAGCTGGCAGGGGCCGCCTGAAGTGGGAGCAGCGCCTGGAGAAGGCGGGAGGAGCCCGGCCCGGGGGACGGGCGGCGGGAGAGCGGGACCCCGGCGGCGCGGCGCGCTCCAGGGCGCAGCGGCGGCCCCGGACCGAGCCCGGGGCGCGGCGAGAGGCGGCGGGAGCCGGCGGCCGCTCGACATCATGCGGCGAGGGGCGCTGCTGGAGGTCGCCCTGGGATTTACCGTGCTCTTAGCTTCCTACACGAGCCATGGGGCGGACGCCAATTTGGAGGCTGGGAACGTGAAGGAAACCAGAGCCAGCCGGGCCAAGAGAAGAGGCGGTGGAGGACACGACGCGCTTAAAGGGTAATGGAACGGGCCAGCTCCTTTGGTGTGGGTGTCCCCTCCCTCTTCTCCTGAGTATCAAGATCCAGAGGAACTGACAGGGTCGATTCTCGACAGTAGAAGGATCCTTGACAAGACCTCCTGGGGGCACCTTAGAGATGCAAGGGTTATCCAGTTCTCGCCGCGTTTGTGGCTAAACCACCTTGCCTCTACGCTTTAAGGATTTCTGCCCCCGAGGAGAGGTCATGGCTAAAAGGAATCTTGGGCCATTGTCGAGGCTGATTTTGGGAGGCGAGAAGGGTTCTTTGAGGAAGAAGGGGAGGAGCTGCGACTGAGAAGAGGAGCAGCCCATCCTTTCTCTTCATACCAATTCCGGTTGTGTTTAGGGAAAGTACTTGCCTTGTGGGCATCTTTGTAGATGCTCTGTTTGTAAGGGAGCAAGGAAAGAAAGGGATTTCAGGGACAGACAGTCAGAGAAGACAAATAGTTAATGGTTGGTTCTCCTCTAAGTTATGCTTATTAAAATTAGGGACTGAATTTTCCTTTCAGATGTCTACACTGGAAGCAGAGCAGGGCAAGTGTTTCTGAGAAGTTGTTTTGCGGTTGTTAGAAGCTCTTTATTTCATCCGGGCAGTAATGCTGCTGTGGCTGGCCTTGAAGGAGTGTTTTTAACCTGTCGTGTGTGTTACTCAGATGCAACTGAGCATTTCACCACCTCCTTATGCCCCTATTACAGAAAATGTTTCAGCAGAAAATATTTAAATCAGGCAGGTTGACTTTATAAGGATTGCCAGTTCCCTGAATTGAAGAAGGGTGGGAATACACTTCCCTTAAAATTGTTCAAATTGAAAATGAAGTATCTCTTTCTGAGAGTGTTTAAGTTCAAGCCTCCGGAGAAGCAGCAGGATGGATTGTAAATGATCCATTTTGTCTCCTTGGAGGATCCTGTAATGAGCCTAGACAGTAAATACACAGAGGTTTCTATTAAGTTCTTATGATTCTCATTGCTGCTCTTTTTTGAGTAGTTGTGTAGTTTGATTATATGACCCTGAGTGACCAAGTGATGGTGTCCATTTGGATATGTGGCTGGACATTTCACATATTCTTTTTTGTTATGGGCTGTTTTTATTATATATATGTGGTGAAATTTGTGTTTGTATGGCCCAGGTATGGGAAGGAAAAAGTACAGTAAACTGAACGGACCAGTTTTTGAGTCCTGCTCTAGATCTGGGACGACATGATTGTCAGAGCCAAGCACTTAGGCCGTGGTGAAATATGCATGATTTTCTGACCCTAGGAAATAGTTATGATTAACTTAGTTCCATCTTGGCCTTTGTGGAAAATAAATCACGGATTCCAACAGTGCTGGAAAGGAAATTTGCTTATCATGTTAAGCCTGATACTGATCAGGCAGCAGACATGTCTTGCCCTGTGTGCACGGCCCATGGCCAGTTCAGTAGATGGACTGAAACTGATTTTCACCCGTTCTCAAAAGGACCTGATTTAGCCTAGCATTTTAACTTCAAAAAATATATTTCTGCCATATATATTATATTAACAGCTAAGCCTGATGGCATTGCTCCCATAGAGAGAGAGAGAGGAAGTAGGGGTTTAATTCTGTGGATGAAGGTCTGCAGGGAGACATTAGGCCTAGCCAGACATTTGTCTCGTCTCTATGTGCTATCACCAACCAGCGTGTTTCCTCGGGAGGCCCTAACTCAGTGTGAAAACAGAAACTAAGCCTTACTTTGTTGCTTAACAGGCTGTCCATGCTTTTACTCACACCAGCACTTAGTTCTTCTGGGTTTTACATTTTTTTAAGATTATAAAGAAACACTTCTCTGTGTTATAGTATTTGGTCACTAACGTGGGCGTTACCTTATTGCAAACTCTTCAGAAAGCCTTCCCCAAAACATGGTATTAATAGATCAGTAAATATGAGTGTTCCTAATCCTCATGTTATCTATGAGATTTTGCATACATATGAAAAGTTTAACAAATAATTATAATTAACCTTTATAGCATAACAATATATATTAATATGCTATAATAATGAACTATTATATAGTTCTTATGTTATCTAAAATGTTATATGTATATAATATATGTATTATATACATATACTTGGGGTAAAAAATAAAAATTTTAAAGGATATACAATTAAAAATATTTAATTGTAAATACCTCTCAGACACCATTGTCTTATGTGTTTTTCTAGAAATAGTATAATACATATCCAAATATATATATATGTATATAATATATATGTATATACACACACACAGATAGATATGTGTGTGTATCCTTTTTAATGCATGGAATATACCATACATACTGTTCAAACCTTGCTTACTTTTATATATCTTTAGTGCATCCATCTATCAACTCATAGGGATCTACTTCGTGCATTCTCTTCGCGTATAGAATCCCATAATGTGGCTGGAACATTTCCCTAATGATGGCTCTTTAGTTTATATGAAATTTTTTGCTGTTACCAACATTCTTCTACTTGCATGTTTGTGTACATGTGAATATTTATAGGTAATATAAATTAATAAAGGAAAATAGAATTGCTGGATCAAAGGTTTACCCATAAGTTTTAAACAAATGCCAATTTTGATCTTAAATTTGAATAGCATTTGAGATGTATTCTCTCTGCTTATTGCTATTACAGTCTCACATGAATAAGTCTTTTAACCACACCGTGCTGTATAAATCATCAGGAAGAGCAGTTGTGTGTTCCATTTTTCCAGTTATTGCTTAAAACTTCTATTTTTGCGAGTTAAAATATTACCAGCTTCAGAACTAACCTCTCTGACTACAGTAAAACCTGTTTACCATTTTGATGCACAGTTTATGAAGTGAAAGTGATTTGTAACCCCTAAGTCCGCCTGATGCCCAGTTGGTGGCAGCAACTTTCAGCACCTCACTAATATTTCCTCTAGGTAAAAGGTGCTTTAAACTCGTCAGTGTCTTCCATGCTTTGGTCTGGGCTCTTCTACAAATTACTGCCTTCTTCTCTTCCTCTGATGTGACATGTGACCACAGAATTTGCCTGGGTATTCTTCTTGGGATATGTATCCCTTTCCTGTCAGCTCCTTTGCATCCCAGACAGGGACCTGCGTGGTTTTTCCCTCTTTGGGTGTGTAGTCCTAGCCTGTCTTGCTCTCCTCCCATCCTGTTGCAGGTGTTCTTTTTTTTTCCCCTTCTCACTGGGCAGCAGAAGTTGTTCCACAGTGGAAATTTAAGCATCCTCAAGTTTCTTCCCAGCTTTCGCTGTGTTTTCTTAGAGTAAAACGCCAATTTCTGTTTTTACAGGAAATCCTTTTTTTAATGGAATGAGTGTGGTCCCCAGTCACTCTGAAAAAATTGCATTTCTCTGTATTTTGAAATGAGAGTTTTGCAAGTTTCAAAAACGTTTTCAAGTAAGAAATGTATAGTAGTTTTTGTTTGCCTGGGCACTGCTTAACATGTGTGAAATGACTTTATGAGAAATAATAAAATCCTAGCTTTATTGTTTGAATTTTAGTTCAGAAGAATTTTTCTCAGCTAAATTCTTAACTTCTGTGATTAGGCAAAAAGTGTGGGAGACAATCTAATTTTATAAAAACACATAACTACTTGAATAGCAGTACTTATGCACCATTTATTTATGTTTGCCTTATTGCTTTAGCTCCCAAATAAGGAAATATTACAGTTTCCCATCAAAGGGAAAAATTTTTTAGAGTGAAACCTCCTTTTCCCAAATCTCTGATAAGATGGACTGAGAACTTCTATGCTTATTGCCTGGCTTATAAGTGTATGAGACTGTTTGTATTTCACACAATTTGTCCCCTTGTGCATGATTCCTTTTGGTCTTTGTTTATTTGTTTATTTTTTTCCAGGGGTCTTGTTACCAGAAAAATACACATGGAACAGTTCATACACAGGATAGATTATGTGATGACAAACTCAGAGGGATTAATTACACAGACGTCTGTTATTAAAATAAAGAACTTCAGCAGGGCACACAGAAAAAGTTCTGTAGACTTCATAAAGTCCATTTTACTTTATAAAGAAGACTTTAAGACTTCATCCAAAGTCAGATAGGCTAATAATTAAATATGGGGAAAAACTCCTGCAGTGGTATGGTTTGTCATTTCATTTACTAAATAGATTAAGCTAAAATATTGCGACAGCATTAAAAAAAGATATTCTTAAATAAAAGGTTTCAGCAATTCCACATTTTAAACAAGAAGATGGAGACAAAATATTATTTATGGGATTTATTTTGTAACATATAAGACATAGAGATTATTTATAAAAATGCATAAGTTGGTATCACAAATTAATTTAAACATATTGATACATCAAGTTATAGTGAAATGAGGTTAGGGATGATGGAAATGGCAGGACAGACATCCCTACAAGCTTATTTGGAATTTTTTTTTAAAATAGTGAAATATTCCTCCGTCTTCTTGTATAGCAGGTACTTTAAAAGATTACAGTATTACGCTACTGACTCTAATCAAGCCAAATGCTGGACAAATTATTAGGATACTCACACATAATTTGTTTGCTTTCTCCTGCAATAAACCAAACAGTAAGCCTAACAAATTTCTGAATTTTAGCCTTAATTTTCAAGGTAAAAATAAGATTTAAAGAACGTTTTCTTGAAAGAGAAATAAGCTGTATTAACAATTTCTTTGTGTCTAGAAACTAACCCAACAAATAGGCCTCTTCTAGAAACTTAGAATTTTGTTCCATGAAATTTTTAAAGAAATCTGAAATCAGTAACATATCAGGCCTGAGTTATATGGCAGGCATATGAGAGTTTAATATTTCAAGTTTGTTAAGCTTGATTTTCCCATTAGATTGTAAAATCATCAAAAGCAAGAATCCTGTCATAAGCATTTTAACACTAACTTGTGGAAGCTGGGATTCAAAGAATTCATTCATTCAAGAAGCCTTGATTGAATGCTACCTTGAATTTAGCTTTGTGGATTGCCAGAGACATAGCACCCACAGCCTGGAGAGGCTTAATATTTGGTAGGAGAATCAGATGCATTACAAAAAATCAGGAGGCAGCAGAAAGGTAGGAAAGGGCATGGGGTATAGGAGTAAGTACAAAATAAATAATAATAACATTTGTAGCAGCGGTAGGTGACGATTAGATGACATTTAGGTACCAGGCACTCGTCTCAGTGTTTTACATATTATAGCTCATTCTATGCTCATAACATCTCTATAGGGTGAGTCTTTTTTATTACCTTCCCTTTACAGCTGTGAGAGCTGAGGTACGCAAAGGTTAAGTTTTAGAGACAAATTCTTAATATTACATTTTCTTTCTCCATTAATTTTAGTTATGGTTTTGGTTTTCATTCCTCTGGACAAAAATGCAGTACTAAGACTTTGGTAAAATTCCACTTAAAATTCCTAATATTCCTTCATGCTAGTTCACAAATCCCAGGTATAGTTAATAATGTAGTAATATAATATTTTGTCAAACAAGAAACTTTGATATTTCTGCAAAGACACTAATAAAACACAGAAGGACTTACAGAATGTCTGAGCTGTGGGGTCTTTGGGTAGCACGTGTATTTTTGTATTATATCTTGAACTTTTATTGAGTGTGGTAGGTAACCATCACAGGCACCCTCCGTCTGCATTGCCCATGGTTCTGAGCTGGAGACGTTCCTCATTATGTCATTCAGAATCTCTTGCTCTCATGTTCCACGTGAGGAACTTCTTTCAGAATAGAGTTGCAAGAGATGTTTCTCTTTCCAGGGGAAACTGGTATGTGTCTTAAGTTCTCATCAATATGATGAGCTATTTAATTCTTTCTGTGTCATTTTTCGCCTTGGTTGTATCCTATGGGAAAGAATAGCAAGCTCTGGTATATCACTCAGTATTGCACTGTACATATATTATTCATTTAATACACAGCTTCTTTATGAGGAAGATTCTACCTACTTGCCCATTTAACAGATGAGGAAACTAAGGGATGCAGTTTTTCAGTAATTTTAGTTATTCCTCCAGGGACATAAACTAGTAAGAGATAGAGTTGGGGAATCTGGCTTCCTAGTGAGTGCTCTTAACCAGTATATTTTAATGATTCTCAATTACAATAAATCCTATATGTGGTAACTTTCTTTCTTCCACATTCCTGATACCTTCATTTCACCAGAATCTTCTACCATTGCTGTGGAGAAAAACTCAATGTTTATTGAAGGCAGATGCAGTCCTATGACTAGGGACGCATCATTGTGGGAATGGGATTTTTCAGAAAAGACTTCACAGTGAAAGTCTGTCAGGGGTCAGCAAACCGTGGACCAGACTGCCTGTTTTGTAAATAAAATTGTATTGAAACAAAGCCATGCCCATTTGTTTACGCTTTATCTATGTCTGCTTTCACACATAGTGGCAGAGTGAGAGTAGTTGTGACAGACAGTAGGGCACCGCAAAACTGAATTGTTTGCTGCTTGGCCCTTTACAGAAAAGGTTTGCTAATCTCTGGTCTATGTGATAAATAAATGACTATTTAGTAGTACTGAGAACTTCTTGAAGGCTCAGTTTTTGTTTGTTTTATCACTAGGTTTACCTAGGAACTGGGCACATGGTAAGAATTCAGTAGACAATTTTTGAATGTCTGACCAATTTGATTGATTGGGTAAGGTAAATTATATATATATATTAGAGCTTGGAGGAAGTATAGGAGAGAAATAAGGAAAAATTTGAGTGAAAAAGGCATGAAACCAAAAGGATATAAGGTCTTTGGGATTGAGGGACATTGAGTATGATGGGCAGGGCTTGCACTGCATGGCTTCGGGGGGCACGGTTCATAGTGTAGCCTATGCAAGTAGTGCCCCCTGAAGGTGTGCAGCATGCAACCGTGTGTGTCTGTCCATAGGTTGGGGTGGGAGAGGGACTAAAGGGCACATGATGCTACTATCTGATTGTTGTGAAAGCTGAGGATGGTGAGCTAGTAAAGGATTCTAAGATGGGAACATGATCCGATCTCTGCCACTCTGGCCAAAGTGTCAAAGGTATATGGTTTAGTGAGTAGGGAGACGAGAGGCGGGGAGATCTGGGAGGCTAATATAGGAGTCGAGTCATGGTGAGAGTGGGTGATGGCCAGAGCAGCAGCAGTGGAGGGGGTGAAGAGGAGGTTCTAGTGGCAGCATGAGCAGTACTTGACCACTTACTTGGTTGTGAGAGGCAAAGGCGAGGAGGCACCTAGGGTGCTCCCACGTCCATCTACATTGAAACTTATTATATGTAAAAACACTATAGCATCATTAATGAGAAACTAAAGAGAGACAAAGTCATTCCTAGTCCCTCTACCACAAGGAAACAAGCTATTTTTGTTTGTGAGTGTTTTGGTTATCTTATTGCTATGTAACAAATTACCCCAAATTTAGTGGCTTAAAGCAGCAATAATTTTATTATTTCTTATGATTCTGGAGGGCAGGAATTTGGACAGGACACAGTGGGGAATCTTGTCTCTGCTTCCCACAATGTCTGTTGGGTCTAGAATGAGTAAGATGACTTCTCCACGTGTGTTTCTGGTTCTGTGATCATGGACTGGCACCTGCAGCCCTGTTTACTTTGGTGTGGTTGATCCAAATGGATGGACAGAGGAAGGGACTAAAGGAAGCAAAGAGCCACTCGTCTGGCTCTGCTGGGGGCCTTACAGGTTTTAAAGCTATCTCCTATGTGATCTCCTGCCTAGGCCTGCCCCTGGGGAGGGGGCCACTGAGTGTGTTTTTGCAAATGGGGAAACTGAGCCCCAGGTGCAGCTACCAGGCCTTGTTCAGGGTAAGTGTCTGTTGGGGCTGGATCTTGAACAATAGCCTCTTCATCTCTGGTCACGTGTTTTAACCCCATATGTTGTCCACAGACTGAGTTGAATGGCTAAAAGCTGGCTGGAAGGGCTTAAGTGGGTTCATATGTTACCAGGGTTGGCTGGGTTTCTTGGTTCTCCTGCATATAGTCTCAGATTGTCTCCCTTTCCATATGGACCATCCAGCAGCATAGCCAGACTTTTTACAAGGCAGCTCAGGATACCAAGAAAACAAAAGTGGAAGCTACCAGACTTTCTTCAGACAGCCTGGTCCGAAATTCCATGTAAGTCACAGACCTTGCTCAGATTCAAGGGTATGGACTAATGAGCTGTGCCTCTTGATGCAGGTGAGGAGAAGCCTATGTCTGCAGGGAGGGGAGGAATTGGGGGCAGCCTCTTTGGAGATTAGCTACCACAGTGAGGCAGCGGGTGTTTGAGAAGGATAATCAGATGTTTCAATTCTAACTTGATCGAGCCTGATTGACTTAGTTTCCCATTGAAGATGCTTCATTGTATTTTGCTTACTGCAACCTCAGAATGCAAAACGCTACATGAATAATGTATCTCTGTGATCTTTTAGATAAATGTTAAGGGCATTGTTCTTAGTTTGCATTTAAAGAACCCACAAACCCCAGGAATAAAATCATAGTTCCTAAAAAATCTGGCAAATTTTGTTTTTCCAAATGAAAGAATTATAAAACTCCTAACTTTCCGCCCATTTCCCTTAGCTTCTAAGAAACTCAGGGACAAATTTAATGCACTTAATTTTATTAATTTAGGTATCTGATATGTTTTACATTCCTTCTACATGGGATTTTACTTTCAATTTCTATTAATAGCCCCATTTCTATATATGTGTTGGTATAATATACCTCAGAAACATTTTTTTTCTGGAATCAGGGATTATAATTAGTAAATAAAGATAGATGTGTAATTGTCAATAGAATTGGTATTGTAGTGAGCTGAACTAGATTATTTTTTGCGTAAATGGAGTAGCCACATTGTTAATAGAAAAAAATTGGGTTAGGAATACAGTCGTTTGGATTGTAGACCCAAAGCTCTATTATATCAAATCCTAGTTTTAAGTTCTTGTGACTTACCACTTTCTCAAGTGGCTTTTTTGTTGTTGAAGTTATCATTGAGTCTATTTATTCAGCCTCCTCAGAGCGGAAGGGAGAGAGGAAAATTCGCTATCTCCACCATTCCCAGCCAAAGATGTATTCCAGACGGCAAGCAGGCTCAGAGCAGGGGAACTGTGCCGTTAGACAAGTGATTTGGTTCAGTGTTTTGAAGGGTTGTGAATTCCTAGACCATCAGTCATACTTACATTCAAATATAAGTATCCAAACACATCTAAGTCCAAATATAGTACAACCATTCTATGATGTTGGTGTTGGGAGGCAAGATTTATGTCGGCTCTATGGACGCATTATGTCTGCTGTTAAGTTCGTGGTTTTGAACAGAAGTGTAGTAAAAATCTCTGTTAATAGAGAGATGTATTCCAGAGACAGGCTTTTGTTTTATTTTGTTTTGTTTTTCTGTTTCTTCTCCTTTTCCTTCGTCCTCTTCCTCTTTTTCTTCTTCTTTCTCATTGCCATTTTCTCCTCCTTTTTGTTTTTCTTTTTCATCATCGTCATCTCATCTTTTTCTTCTTCTTCTTTAACTTCCTAAGCTGAGCTACAAATAAAATAGGGATAATAAGAATATCAAATAAGGGTTAAACGTTAAGAAAAAGAAATTCTAAATAAAATGTTCATTTTTACTTGGGGGTCTTGGGGTGTTCAAAAAGAAAACCAGAGGTAAGGTTTTTTGTTAGGGGAGGGAAGGAGAAAGATTGAGGGAGGCAGGAGGAGAGAGTTTGGAGAAAGTTCTAGAGTGGAGTCCCATCAGCCAGTGGACCTGGGCTGGACAGAGAAGATGCTGGTGTCTGACAGATACTGATGACAACCACCTCATTCCTGGCCACATTGGTACCAGGCTCTTCAGGAGACCAAGGGCTTATGGAGGAGAGGCAGGACATGAAAGAAAGATGCTTGGATGTCAGAAAAGATTCCTGTAAAAACATTTAGAGGAATATAATGGAAAAGCAGGTTAATCCATCATTTATTGTGAACCTGTGTATAAGGTGCCATGTTGTTGGGTGCATCCCCTCTCCTCATGGATAATGGTTTTTTGCCTAACATTTCCCCTGCCCATTTGGTGCCAATTTATGAGATCGTGTAATCAGACCCTAATAGGTTGGTGCCTTTGATGAGTAACTTTTAAAGACTCTTCTTATTTGTAGATGTTGTTTTTTCATGACTCCAATCTTCCTCCATAGTCAGGCCATCCATCTTTATAAAAATATTACAAAATGGCTATACTGGCAAAGATTTTAGAAATTTATAGATGCTGAAACTGAGGCCCAGAGAAAGTTTGTTAGGAAGTGCTCAGGGTTCTTATTTTCTTCTCAACTTCATAGGTGTGGAAGCTGAGCCACACGGTGGCAAAGGCGGATTTAAGTAGAAGTGTGTTCTTGGGTGGGAGATTATGCCTCCTATTTGTCTTTTTATCCTAGAAAGGGTGACTGATATCTGCAAGTCCTCAGCTGTGCTGAAAATAAGCAAACTTCCTACATCATGTGGGCATGAACATTTTTCTTGTTCTTGTTCATCGGGCCTTAGGCGGTGCGATCAGTCTCTCAGTGGGCAACCCTGATGGCAGGCTGCGCACTGGAGTTTTAGCTCCACAGTTCTACCTTGCTGTCAGTGGAAGCCTCCAGATTAGGTGGGGTTGAGTGGGATGGGGCTTTTTAAGGGAGGCGATTGCTAGGGAGGGGAGGTAGGGAGGGGGTGGGAGAAAGAGAAGTGGGAGTCTTCTCTGGGAGGCTTATGGGTAACTCCCTCCATCCCCACACTCACACTAATAATTAGCAATTAAAGCATCAGATGTCCTAGGATGAACCATGGCAGTTCTAGGTCTGTAAGCTCAGACTCTTATCTTATAACTTGCTGACTCAGCTATCTACACTACTAATTTATAAATTTAGATTCCAAGCAAGAAGCATGCCAGTGAAGAAAAAAAATCTTAAATTCTTGTCTTCTGTATCATCTATCCCACCAATTTTACAGAACACTTGCCTACTCCAAGTGAAAACTATTTATTGAGCATCAGCTATGTTTGAATTGGACCTAATGCTGAATTCTCAGAATGAACACCCTGTCTCAAGTCTGTTGATATTATTATCTTCTTCCAGTGATTCTAGGCAGAACTACATGTGGACTCTCTTTCTCTCCCTTTACTGATGGGGTTAATGTCTGAGCTGATGTGAACAAGTGCCTTTCAGGGAAGGATTTGATATACAGCCTTCAAGTCGGCACCTAGTTTTTAGTCTTTCATGGACTGCTGCTGCTTCACACCCCAGAGTTTAGGCCACTGACCTCAAGTTTGCAAATTTTATATCCCATTACCACCCTGTGAGCTCTGTATCCCCCAGGGCCACATAGTTGATGTTTTAGCTGGAATCTGAGAAAGTGTCTGCACATTTCCTGAAGAGTTGGCTAGGAGTGATTTGGCAGTTCAGTCATAAAAACCCAGAGCTAGTGGCTGGGGTATATGTTATAATTACCTCACACTGTTTCCTATTTGAGCCTGGTTGTGGGTAGCTGGGTAGAGTGGTATTGCTTGTGGGATTATATTTGAAAGGACCAAGGAGTCATTTTCAGTGAACACTAATAACCATTGGCTGTGTTTTCAGGGAGGCTTGCAAGTGTGGATACAGACATGCCTGGGGTCAAATCCTGGCTCCACCACCTACTAGGAAGGAATCTCAGACAAGTGCCTTGACCTATCTGAGCCTCAGTTTCCTCACTTGTAAAATGAGATTATAATACTCACCTTTCTGAGTTGCCCCAAGATTTAATGAGATAATACATTTCAAGTTCCTAGTACAGGGCCTGATGCATTTACCTAAGTTAGATGATCATTAATATCTGGATACCACAGTCTCCACTTTCTCATCTTGGAGCTAATTACTTTCAGAAATATAGGAAGCAAACTTGAACTTCAAAAAATTTTAAATTATAATCTTAATGGAAACTTACTTTGTCTGTGGAGATCTGGTTATACATACCTAAAGGCGACGTATGGATAAGGTTTTTATTTTTTCCATTTCCCCTTCCCCCAAATTATTCCTTATTAATATTGCCCCCCCACTGCCCCACCAATGTGCTCAAAGAAGTTTGCATTTTTTTACTGGCAGATCTGGCAAACGGTCTTGTCTCCTTCCAGATGAACACTTTTTTTTCAAGAACCTTTGTGAAAGGAATTTAGATTTTAGGAAATGGAAGCACTGGCCTGAAAACCACTTTCTTTGGCAGTATTGCAAAGAGATGCCCTGAGAGTTGGGACTGTTTTGTGGTCACATGGTTGGCCATTTTGGAAATATACTTTAATTGCCTTATCAGAGTAAAGATTTGGTTATGATTGGGTAGACAAGATGACCACTGGTAATTCCAAGTCATACTACCTTTCAGCTTATGATCTCAGAGGTAAAGAGAGAAACTCTTTCCCAGCGTTCACACATCAGATCTCACTGAGAACTCTGGCACTGCTCCTGTCACGTGCCCACCACTGTGACCAAAGAAATTGGACACTTGGGCTGTCCAGGACTGAGGGATGTGGAATGGGTTCCTCTTAGGAAAGAGGAATTCAGGTAGCAAAAAAGAGGAAGGATGCTGAGTGGGAAACACAACACATCTGCCTCTGGACCAAGAAAGCTCCCTTTTCCACAGACCCAGTACTCCATCTCGCTCCGTCGTTGCTGTTCTCTCTAGGCGCCTTGTGGACAGGCCTTGCTTGTGTGATTTGGGGCCAGGCTGACTCAGATTAGCCGCCCCTGAGAAGAGCCATGGCCTTCACTTTCCAACTGAGCATTCCCTTCCTTTGGCTTCATGCCTTGTAGCAACGTAATGCTCAGTCAGTACAAAGGGATTCTTATTTGTTGTTTTTCTTCTGTGCCCTATTTCTTTTGAGAAATTGAAAATCTTTTTAGTTTTTTCATTTTCTTTTAATGATTCCCATTTTGATTTTAATGAGAGTTGGCTTTGAAGAGATCTTAAACTATTGAACATCTGGGAAAGTGGACCAAAACATACATTATCTTAATTGAGACAAAGCTTTGATAGAATTCCTATACCTTGCACCCTTATACACCAACCTCTGTTTAACTGATTGGCAATAAACTCTAAGAAGTTGCAGTTGCTTCATATTTATTCACAGCCTATAAAAATAAGACTGCTTTAAGTAAGGAGTAGTTTAAACAGATAATAGTTATTTTTCTGCTTGTCATTAAAAATGTTCAAATTACCTAATATCTCTCATTCCCTTGGGGTAAATCACACAACCACCAATACCATCGAAGTTTATAAAAAAGCAAAAATATAGATACAAACAAACAAACAAATACCAGGTACTTTCTCTACTCTGCCAACTTCCCAGGAAATAAATAAACCTCAAATAACAAAACAAACTTTTCTTTTTAAACTTTTGAAAACCTTTTAAGAATTTTACAAGAATATGCACGCCAGGTTTTCCTACTTCTTCTTCTTTTCTTTTTTTGTCAGCAATTCTGACTTATTATATTGTTGAACATTTGGCAGAATTCTAGACAACATGTCTAATTTGACCTTGGATTGACCCAACTGCTCATATGCATTTGGGCCCCTCCTTGAAAATAAGTTGACACATTGTCACATATCGAAGAATCAGAAAACATAACAGGCTTCCTTGCTAAATTATTTCCTCCTTTTGTTTCCTATTTCCCATGACTATAAGAATTCTTGCATTTGTGAACATGTCAGCCCTTTTATGCACCGGATACAAATCAGTACCTTTCCCCTCAAACTCTTTTATTAACTGATAGATTTATGTTTGTCATAAAGAAGGATATGGTGTCCTTATGAAAATGAGTCATGTCAGAAAGTAGTTCAATGCCCAAGGGAACCCATTCCCTGGGCTGATATGCTTAATTATTTGCACAAGGGTGATTAATTCATTTGTTCTTGGATACCTTGTCTAATGAACATTAACCTTATTTGAGTAGCTGCATATGTGAGACTCACAGAAGCATTTTGGTTAGTTCTTGCCACTTGCTTAAGATGGTAAACATGGTGGGATTGGACTGTTATTATATCTAAATGGGGATCCCCATCCTGCTCAAGAATGTTGAGTTGCATAGCAGATAGAAATGGTTGTTATATGAATGAAAAAAAAAGCAGAAGTGTGGTGTCATGATATGTAGGAGTGTATGGCTATAGGATGAACTAGGCCAGATGCTGCTGCAAAGTTGTTGTTTTCTAACTTTTTAATATGGAAAATTTCAAAGATATACAAAACTAGAGGGAGTACTACAATGAAGCTCCAACTTCAGCAGTTATCAATGAATGGTCAATCTTATTTTATCTACTTCTCTTCCCTGCCACAGATTATTTTAAAGTAAATCCCTGAAAAATAATTTAATTAGCGAATATTTCATTATGCATCTGTAAATGGCAAGGACTCTTTAAGAAACAAACACAATGATAACTAATAAGAACCAGCTGTATAAAAAATAAATAAAATAAAATTCAAAAAAAAAAGAAACAGGGCTTCCCTGGTGATGCAGTTGTTGAGAGTCCACCTGCCGATACAGGGGACACGGGTTCGTGCCCCGGTCTGGGAAGATCCCACATGCTGCGGAGCGGCTGGGCCCGTGAGCCATGGCCGCTGACCCTGTGTGTCCGGAGCCTGTGCTCCGCAACGGGAGAGGCCACAACAGTGAGAGGCCCGCGTACCACAAAAAAAAAAAAAAAAAAAAGAAACACAATACTATCACATTTAAAATTAGCATTACTTTAAAAAATATCAAATATCTAGTGAGTATTTGATAATATTATTTTGATATTTTCTAATATATACATTTGATTAGTATCAAATTTCCCTGATTAGGTTATAAATTTTATTTTTTTTATAGTTCATTCAAATCAGGATCCAAATTAAGTCCATATTTTGTAATTGGTTGATAAATCTCTTAAATACTTTCAAATGTATAGATTGTCCCTCTGTCATTTTTTTCCTTGTAATTTATTTATTGAAGAAATTGGTTCATGCTGTATATCACTTCTATGCAGAATGTAAAAATGCTGAACTTAGAAACAAAGAGTAGAGTAGGGTGGTGGTTTCCAGGGGCTGGAGGGTGGGGGAAATGGGGAGAGATTGGTCAGAGGGTTACAAACTTCTAGTTATAAGATGAAAAGCTTTGAGCACCTAAGGTGCAGCATGTTGAGTATAGCTAGCAATATTGTATTAAATACTTGCAAGTTGCTAAAAGAGGAGATCTTAAATGTTCTCACCACACACACACACACACACACACACACACACACACACGTAATTATGTAACCAAGTGCAGGTGTTAGCTAATGCTTTGGTGGTAATCATTTTGCAATATATAAATGTATCAAATTGTCATGTTGTACACTTTAAACTTATACAATATTATGTGTCAATTATATCTAATAAAGCTGGGGAAAAAATAAAAAGAAATTGGTTCATGACCTGTAGAGCAGTGTTACTTAAAATGCCAGTCCATTAGATGCTTGTTTTCAGTCTGTGATGAGATGAGAAGCATGTGCCAGAATATAAATGCAGTATGTCAGTAAGCACACTATTTAGCTGAGCTGATATTTTTTCATAGCAACACTTTCTAGATGAAGGAAGCAGTGAGATGACTTACATTCAAGCTTAAGCTCCTTATCTCATTATAGATCAGTAATAGTGTGTGGACCAGCACTGGCCAGTCCTTGGACCACACTTGGAGTACACAGCTGCAGGGTTTCTTACAGTCTGTTGATAACTGCTTCCCAGTGGTGGTGGTGCTTATTGTGTTCCTCTGTTCCCTGTATTTTCTGTGACTTGCTAACTAGAGCTAGAAGCTTGATTCAACTCAGAATCAACTTTTTGGCAAGAAGACTTTATAAGTGGTGTTTGTACTTCCATTCAGAGGCATATCATGTCTGCTAGTCTCTCTTTTTGTGATGTTAGCAGCCATTGAAGATCATTGTCGAGGTACATTAATTTATTAGGGTAGCAGAATGGGAATATTTGAATTCTGTCAATTCTTATTGGTTTATTAGTACTGGAAAGTTTTACATCTAGTTTTAAACTTATGCTCGATGCCTCACAGCCAGCAATGTCTGCAATGCTGCCAGACATGCTTTTTCTGCACTTGTCTAAACTGACCCATGACTTTGACAGTTGTGGAAGGATTATTCAGTATCTAATGCTAGGCATAGCAATTATGAGGTGTAACACTGTGGAAAATTTACACAGAAGGAGCCAGGCACTTGAGAGGGCAGACAAGGAAGGATATAATTCTGCAAGGCTTCATTCCTCTCCTGTCAGCCCATGATCTTTTGTGCGAGTCAAGGCGGAGACCCTCAATGCACTGAGTAGGAGTTTCAGGCAAGGGGTTATAAAAAGTTGGTGAGATTTTGGACAATGAGTGGAACGAAGATGTTTGCAGATATTTTAACATTCAGAAGGGAATGTTTGTACCCTCTTTTCAGCATTGCTTTCTCAGGAACGCTCTTTTTATTTAAGAAATAGGAGCTTTTAACTATACTTATCGTGGTAATCATTTTATAATATATGTAAGTCAGATAATTATACTATATACTTTAAGCTTATGCAGTGCTGTATGTCAATTATATCTCAGTAAAACTGGAAAAAAACAATCAAAAAGAGATAGGAACTAATACTAATAAGCTTTAGTGATTCAAAGGAAAGATTCTGAAAAACACTGGTATATCCAGATCCCCTTGGGAAAGGTGTAAAGGGATTAGAGCTGCTCCAGTAGCTTCACTCTGAGTGTTTGTGGGGGATAGTGTGTGTGTGTATGCACACATGCACGTGCTCGCACTAGCATAAAAGCTGCACTTCCTGTGTGTTTCATGTCAGTGAAAGATGTATGCCATTCTTTGGGGCCTGACATATTTCTGCTACCTGGTGTCAAACTCCCTGGGAAACTGATTTTAAAACAGAAGCTTTGTCTTTGGGAGCTGCTCTAGAGAAGATCTGGAAACCTTTTAGGTATGTTAGGAGGTAGAATGGGGTGGATGTGCCAGCAGCAGCTCCTTCTCAGAGGTTGTCACTATGTGCAAGTGTTGGCTAGTATTTGGCACCCACTCTGCTTGATGATGAGACACCAATACTGTCACACCTTCTCCAGAGCCCAAAAGGTTTTGAGAAGACACTGCTGGCATCACTCAGGCTGAGAGAGGGATATCTTTTAGATTGGATTTCAGGGAAGAGCTGTGCTGGTGTTTGGGATGAGAGTTGCCACTTTCTCCATGTAATGGACAGCGTGCCAGCCAGCCTCTGAATTAAGTCATAGAGACGTGAATCTGGAGAGTTTTTTACAACATCATCTGGGTCACCCTGGCCTTGTGCAGCTTATTGTCTTCCTAAGCCAGGTCAGATAGTGCCTGCATGACCTGATGGTTTTGCTTGAAGCTACTTTTCAAAAGACAAGATGTACCTGTGTTCAAGTGTGTACACAGAACACATTCCAGTAGCAGCTATGAGTAGGTGTTGAATTATCCACATTCTGAATCTCTACATTGCTCCCCATCTATCACTCCCCCAAACACTGAACATGTTAAGAGCTGAGAGATATTTTTTACCAGAGGGAACAGGGCAGGATATTCACCATGTAGAAACTTTCAGAAACAGAAGTACCAGTCTGTAGGAGTGAATGTTCCTAAAAATGTATTCCTTTTACCATTGCTTTCCTTTTCCAATATACTTTGTCAGATCTGCTTAAAAATTTTGTTTTTGCAGACCTAAGAAAAGAAAACCAGAGCACAAAAAATTATGCACAAATGAGTTTATATAAAGGAACACATTCTCTTTGGGGTATTTATGGAAACATCTTTTCCAATCTCTAATCTAAAAATCTTTAGTACTAGCCTTGGAATGTTTTATTAATAAATTCTTTTGGTTTTTAATTAGTGATTTATGACATGTTTCCATTGTGTAGCCTTTGAATAATTACTTCACTTCCCTGACTTTCAGGTTCCTCATCTGAAAATGAGCACAGCAATGCATATTCTTGATAGGATTTTGGGGAAGAGTCACACAATCATTTTGTAAATTATAAAGCTCTCTAAACATTGCTAATTATTATTTTTATTCTACCTGGTGATTTTGTATGGACTAGATAAATTCCTGATTCAGTCAGATTCCCTCAAATTTAAATTAGACTGTTTTTATTAAAACTGTTCCAATATCCAAAAGTTTAGAAATAAATGCTTACAACCTTACCTCAATTGCAAAGCTTAAAAAAAAAACTTCATCAGGTTCTTAATTCCTAATATTGTGAATTGTTAATTTCTATGAAATAATCTCAACTACCGCCTGCCATTAACTAGCTTCCTCTGCCTTTTTAGAAACTTAAACTCTATCAATGATTTATTTCCCTTTTTTTTTTGTTCCTTAGCAACAATGTTGCCTCTGTTCTGATGATAAGGTTTCCTAGAGAAATGGTTTTAAAAGACCCATTGCCTGTTGACACTTGTGAAATAAGATTTTGAGATACAAGATCTCCAAAGCTTTTGAAGCTGTAAAATATTTCTAAATGATCCATCAGAAACATGGAAAAATTTTACTGTCATACCCCATGAATTCCATTTATGTGTGTCTTTTGTTATGTATTTGAATTTTCATTTTAATTTTTTAAACTTAAAAACGTGGATGAAATGACATTGATTTCTTATTAGAAATTATCTTTTTCATCCCTTTATTTTATTATTTAATTTCTTATAAACATATTTATCTTTTCGTTAAATGAAATCCTCACCACTCTGACAGAATTCTCTCTAACTTACGTTGTCTTAATTGGAAGTACATTTGAAATCCTAAACCTTCATTTACCATTTAAGATGCAGGTATTGTGTGAGGTGCTGGGCTTGTAAAGATAAATCTCAACTTTCTGTCTTTAAAGAGCTCACATTGTAAAAGAGAGAGGGGGTAATTACTCAGTTCCAGGGGATCTGAAACGCTCAAATAACTTGAATACAAGAGTGAAGCCACTAAATACAGTTCAAAACTGACCTGCTCCCTTGCTTCATTTGGAAGCCACTCTTTTTGGAAATGGCTCATTGAACCTTTTGGTCTGTGAACTAGTCCTGGGTCCTGATTTTATATCATAGTTGCTGGTGAGGTAGGATCTTCTGGTTTGTAAAATAATTCAGGTACTTTGAGGATTAGAATATCCAATTACTCCCCATTTTTTAAGTTCCTGATTTATGGACTTAGGGCTATCCCATATTGGCCCTAATGGGCTCCTGCTGGGGGTGGGGGATGGCACTGGGCCTGGGGCTGGGAAGGCTTCCATTCTGGCTGCCCTCTCGGGACTGTGTGGAGTGGCCTGAGTTGAAGGTGGTTGGTTCTCACAGCTCACCAGGCAGCTTGCTGTAGCTGCAGGGACCATGGGTTTGAGTGGCCAATTTTTCCTCTGGTTGCCTGCCGTGGAATGTGTTTTCCCATAAAAACAGCATTTTAAGTCTGTGGTCAGGTTCCCAGACCAGTCTACAATAGCTTATTTAGCTGATAATGTAGCTGAGAGGCTGCTATTTGGCTAGACTGGGGACCAAACCACCATCTATTAACATTGTTTCTATTGGAAAAGCCATTCCAAGTTCTAAATACCAATATAGAAGTGACATTTTGGAGCCCTACCTGTTTGTCAGTTGGGAGCTGCCAGTACTTGGAACTGGAGTGTTGAATCACCCTGCACTCCTGACTCCTGAAGGATGCCATTCTTTTGCCTAAGCCTGACCCCATTGGCTGGTTTTCCTGTCTTTTCCTGGGGCTGCCAGTACATTCAGAAGATATTATCTCCCTGGACAGAGCTCTTGGTCTGAGAACTTCTGGGAAGTGGTGAGAGTCATAGTTTCAATCCCCTGTTTCTTCTGTGGGTGGTAAAGAGGTGGAAAGGGACCAGTTGGAGCTTGGGAGCAGTGAATTCCATAGACACCATCCTGGACCTGCCTGTTCTGGATCACCTGCTTACTTTACTTGTTTGTATTTCAATCATCTCTAGAATTTTGCCCACCCTTTACAAAAGTACAGTATAGCTTTGACTTGAGTAAATGGAGCAAATATCCCAGTCTAAGACAATACCATGCTAGTCTTGAACTCCTAGGTAAATCCAAGGGATTGCAGAGTTCTGGGAAGCAGTTCTTCAGAGGCATCACGTGTTTATGTGATACCACTGGTTAAATCCTCGTAGAGGCTGGAGAGATGCAATTTTGAGACACACTTTTTTTTTTGTCTGTTTTGAGGAAATCCCTCCTCATCCTTATAGACTCGAATAGTAAAGTTTCAACTTCATAAACAAATACACCTCTCCCCATGTTTAGATGGGAGTCCCTTTTGTACACCCAACTAGGGGTGTGATGCCAGCGGGCCAGATAAAGATCCCTTGCTTTAGAGAGAAGTAGGTCTAGTGCAAGTTTACTACGACAGCGAGTTAGTCAAACCACTGCCTTTAGAAGCTTACGAGGCTGCACAGGTGATTTAGTAGTCTGTGCAGACTTTTGTGTTCTCAGTATGGTGCAATCCACAGTACCAGAAGCGGAAAGTGCCCCGTGTATCTGTGGGATTAGGACTTGCTGCACACATCCATGCACTTCTGGTCTTCATGGTTCAATCTCTAGTTTCCTGTTCCAGGGCACCCTGTGGCTTTAAATTCTTCCTTTTTTATTTCAAAGAAAAGCACACATATGCACATGTTCCAGTCACCTATAAAAGATTCCAACAGGATTTAAGTTGGCCGCCACTCCAAAATGACCTTCCGAATTTGGGGAACTGCCTTGGCAGCTCTCTGTTTCCTTAGCTAAGAAAGGCTGAGGGTGTGTGTGTGTGTGTGTGTGTGTGTGTGTGTGTGTGTATGCGTGTGTCCTCGATATGGTGACCTAAATTCTTTGGCTCTTAAGTTCTTGAGCTGTTGCTTCTGATCAACACAAAATTCCCACAAAAACACAAC
The DNA here is from genome assembly GCF_964165515.1 of Mesoplodon bidens. Lineage (NCBI taxonomy): Eukaryota > Metazoa > Chordata > Mammalia > Artiodactyla > Ziphiidae > Mesoplodon > Mesoplodon bidens. Next base: position 87,297,143 of record NC_138178.1, read on the forward strand.
TTAGGGTATACAGCAAATGAAACTGTGGGGGCCACACCCTCTCTGTGCTGTCCGGTGCTGAGTTACCCTGATCACTGTGGGAAAAGCCTCCGTTCAAGCAGCACATCTGGAGGAGCCTCTCAAGGCTGCCTGGTGAGCTTTGTGATGGTTGTCTTTTGGAATTGGCCACACATCACATTCTGGCTCCATCGATGACTGATCAGTCACAACAACCTGCCCTAAGAAAATACACTTAAAACTTTTGTTGAATTGAGTTGCCTTCGGGATTTTTGATTTTCTTTTGCTAAATAAATAAGTAGAATCGGATATTTATATATGAGTGTTTTCTCTACATTGGTTTTGTATTTTCTCGAAGGAAATATATTGATCCCTGAGTTATAAACATTGATAACTTCACTGATTAAAATAAATTAATGATCAGAATATCAGCAAAATAATCAAGACATGAAACCATTATGCATTACTGTTGAACTGTCTATAACCTTTCAAATAAACATGAAATATTCTTCCCTTAAATAGGTTCGTTTATAACAAATAGTTCTCACTATTAGTTCTCCATGTTGGTGGCATTTACAGATGGCCTATTTATGACACCAAAGTTCATCTTTGTTAATTGTGCTTTGTACTTACTAAGGCATTTAGTCAGTGTTATCTTGTGTGCTTCTAAATGGACTCCAAGATATTCTAGGCATAACAAGCATGGTTTCTCTGCTTGAAAAACTATTAGACTGGGATCAGAGGGGCTGGGGGCAGGTTTCACAGATGAGACTCTAGACATAAAATTATTTAAAGTATATAATTGACATGTAGCATGTGTAGGTTTATGAGAAGTGTGTCTGGATTGTGTTGGTAGGTTGAAACATGGTGGGATTAATCAGGGAGGAGGGATTAACACTCTGTGGGGGGAGGGGGGATGGAATTATACATTAAAAGGGAAAGATAGAAGAGCTAGTATAAAGATGGAAGAAGAGTTTAGATTTAGTGTGCGTGTGTTGGAGGAGGGGGCTTGTGCCTGACAGACCACTGAGTCGGTGAAGAGAAGGAGCAGGGCTGGAGGTTGGAAGTTGATGGTGATGACAGTGGGCAGGTAAGACAGGCCTACCTGGTGGGGATCTGCAGCTAACAGTGAGATGTTTAACATTTTACAGAGAGTAAAGATCCATCTCTGGGTCAGAGGAGAACAGAATTAAGCATGGTGAACATGAAAACATGCTTAGCTCCATTGTCCTAACGGAGTAGAGAGGAACTAGGAAGCCAGGAAAAACAGAATGTAGTATTAGTCCACCAGTGAAACACCAGGATTTGGACAAGGGATTTACTTATGGAGTTAGAGAATTTAAGAGTAGTTTTAGCAGTGGGATGAAATAAAACTAGTGGCCCCTCTTAGCAACTGGGAAACATCAAGCTATAATTCAGAGAGTCTCCTTCCATGCTTACCCTGGATGATGAGGCTAAACACCCTTGTTCTGGGCTCCGTAAGCTCCCCAGGCAGACCTTGATGTCAGTGTTTTACCTGTCATGTTGACAGGCTTTGCATACGGGTCCATCTTCTTTCGAGAGCAAAGACTATGTCTTAGTCAATTTGGGGGGAATGTAACAGTTTATTTATAATTGCATGGTAAAAATATTATTGTTATTTTACTTTTTAATAAACTTTTAATTTTAGAACAGTTTTAGATTTACAGAAAAATCACGAGAATAATACAGAGAGTTCCCATATATCCTGGATACAGATTCCTCTGCTGTTAGCCTCTTATACTAGTTTGATACATTTATTACAGTTAATGAACCAATATTGATATATTTTTGTTAACTAAAGTCCATTCTTTATTCAGCTTAACTGATTTTTTAACTGAATGTCCTTTTTTATGTTCAGAATCCCATCCAGGATACCACATTACATTTAGTTATCATATCTTCTTAGGCTATGACAGTTTCTCAGACTTACCCTATTTGTGATGACCTTGACAGTTTTGAGGACTGTTGGTCAGGAATTTTGTAGATTATCCCTTAATTGGGATTCTTTTGGAAGGAAGTCACTATGCACAGCTCACACTTAAGGCGTAGGGAGTTATGCATCACCTTCTTGAAGGCAGAGTATCTACATAAATTATTTGGAATTTGTCAGCACAAGAGATTTCTCTCTTTTCTACCATTTATTTATTTATTCAATTATTTATTTATCAGTCTGAACTCCTGGACGTTTATTTTATACTTTAGATTATAATCCAATACTACTTTTGTTATTTTGTTACTTAAATGGTTCTAACTTTGGCCACTGGGAGCTCTTGATTTGGCTCCTGTATCCCTGACATGTCCCCATCATTGTGGGTATTTGTTTCTTTGTTTGGCACTTTCTTATTTTCTTTACTTTCTGTCACCACAAGATGCTCCACACTCACCTTGTACATTTCTTGCCCAGTCCTGGAGTCAGCCATGTTTCCCAGGAGCCCTGGTTCCTTTTATTGGAGAATGGTATTAGAAACCAAGTGTTAGGTCTGGGTGTTAGGTATACTTGTCTTAGTCACTTTTATTTCTCTAACACACTGCCTAACACATAATAGATTCTCACTAAATATTGTTGAGCGGCTTTGTGTTGTTGGACAAGATGATTATTCATGTGCCCTGTTGTGCGCTCAGCAGTGAACTTACTGACTACACAGGAAGATAAGTTATGTGATCTTGGATACCTTGAGTTTGAGGTAGTAACAGAACATTTGATTCTAGATGTCCTGATAGTAGGAACTGAAGAGAGAAAGAGAGGGGGAGGAAGAAAGGGAAGGAAGGAGGGAAGAGAAGAGGAGGGAGGGAGGGAAGGAAGTCTTGAGAAACAGACAGACATTGACTTTGGAGGAAGGGATAATGGAGTCACCAATCTACCAGAGATGGGAGAGAGCAAGAAGGGGATAAAGCTCCTGCAAACCAGAATACGAATGGTTCTTCTTCTTGTTCCTTTTGAGATCATTTTAATTAAGAAAAACTGCATGAGGTAGGTTAGAGAGGTTGGCTGGCTGGCTTGAGTCTTTAAAGGAGAAAACCAGGATTGTCTGTGTCCCAGCCAGTGTTGACTCAGACAATCCAGAAATGAGTCCCTGGGTCTGGAGAGCCCGGCTGAAGCTTGAGGAGGACATGGAAGCTGTCTTCACTACCGGGGTTTGAAGTTTCATTACTCGACTTGTTGTGACTGGCAGATGGGCTGGAACAGTCACATGTGATATTCAGATCACTGCTGGGAGATGTGACCTCTGCCTTTGGCTGTGAAGAGGGCCAGAATACAGGAGATAAAATAAGGGGGTAGTGTTTGCAAAGTTTATTGAAGCAGTGGATCCTTTTATCAGATAGCACTCATGGTTTTTCTTTTTACCTGATAAAATTTGTCAAAGAACTAATAACGATGTGTGGTTCACAATATATGTAGCTCATTTGTGTTTTATTGTTTTTTCATTATGTATCTCATTTTTGACCATGAAATTTATGATTATTTTTAAACTCTGGAACAGTGGGATATTAGGATGTTTACCTTGAGACATGTTACATGGGTATTTGGGCACCCATCATTATGTGGGAGGCATATGTTTTTTGATACCCCTCCACGCTTATACTCAAGAGGGCTAAATCATAACTTTTCTGCCTAAAGGTCAAAAAAGCAGGCAAGGGCTTCCCTGGTAGCGCAGTGGTTGAGAGTCTGCCTGCCGATGCAGGGGACACGGGTTCGTGCCCGGATCTGGGAAGATCCCACATGCTGCGGAGCGACAGGGCCCGTGAGCCATGGCTGCTGAGCCTGCGCGTCCAGAGCCTGTGCTCCGCAACGGGAGAGGTCACAACAGTGAGAGGCCCGCATACCGCAAAAAAAAAAAAAAAAGAAAAAAGCAGGCAACTCACAGAGCAGGGTCCATCTCATTAACCTTCACCTAATTCTTATTATTCTCCTTGCCCAAGGTTTTATCGCTTCACAAGCTGAGAAATTCATGCATATGAAATAAGAGCCCCTTGAATTTGTCTTTATTACCCCGGTCGTGTCTGAAAAGGAGTTTGCACTTGGGATAGGAAGCAGAAAGGCTCTCTTGCTGAAAGACAGGCCAGACTCGCAGAAGTGGGTTGGCTAAGGAATGTGGACACACTGCAGACATCTTGCACTGAGGCTAATTCTTGCAATGATGTGGTCATACGTGGTAGAGACCAGCTGTTTGCTCCATTGAGAGGGGCTTTAGCTAGCCCACACAATCTCTGAGTACTGTGTCTGAACTGGATCCAAATATCCAGCCTGCTGAGGCTCACCCAGCCCCCAGAGTGATTGGAGTTGGCTTATTGCAGAGCACAGCATTCAAAGCAACTGGTAAGAAAAGTTACAGACAAAGACTTAGTAATTGAGAAAAATGTAATGTATACCAGTAAAGTGGAATCTAAACATATTTTCCCCCTCCCCCATAAACTATTAAGATACAGGTAAAAACTGTTTATGCTTAATCTTTGGTCAGTTGATGGACATTTTGTGATTTTTGTTATCCATGCCACCAGGAATGCTACTGTGTGAATATCATCTTCTCCCCTAAATAAATCTTTGCCTTAACATAGGGATTAAAACAGTGTACTCCAGAATAAGACTTCCTGAGTTCAAACTCCATTCTCTACTTCCAAGCTATGAGACCTTGGCTAGTTTGTTAAACCTTACTGTTAAAACGGTAATAATAAGGTTTAGCTCAAAGAGTTTCTATGAAGATGAAATAACGTATCTTTAGCACTTAGTATATCTTTTCCCTTTGAATTTTACCTTTAATTTGAAGAATGCCACTGCTACTTGCATGGAACTTTATCTCTGACTTTTTTTTTGGTGGTGGGTTGGTAGGTATGGCTGATGAGTGAAAAGGAAGAAGAAGAGATATGATTGCTACACTTTGATTTACACAAAAAAGTAACTCCATTAATAATTTGTCTTCTTTGTTAATGATTTTCATGCTGAAACCTTAGAGTAAAATCTTTTAGAATGGAAATCATCCAACTCGTCTACTTTAGACTTTACATATCTTAGAACTTTCCAACTTAAATAAGATATTCATTTATTTCTAGAATTAAAGTTGTTTTTTTCTGTGTGTAAGTAGAACAAATGCCACCCAGCTTGTTTGAACATGTTCTGTTAGTTTGCAGTTCTCAAAACCAAAGTCAGCAGAGGAGAAATCTTACATCTTTCTAATACTTTGCATTAAGCAACAAGACGTAGTAGTATTTAGTGTTGTTGAAGAATGAATGGTAACGAGATTAAAGCAATTGTCATTTAACGATGTTGGTTGAAACTAAATAATATATTAGGCTTTCCCTGATGGCGCAGTGGTTAAGAATCCACCTGCCAATGCAGGGGACACGGGTTCGAGCCCTGGTCCAGGAAGATCCCACATGCCTCAGAGCAACTAAGCCCTTGCGCCACAACTACTGAGCCTGCACTCTAGAGCCCACGACCCACAACTACGGAAGCCCGTGTGCCAGAAGCCCGTGTTCCGCAACAGGAGAAGCCACCTCAATGAGAACCCCGCGCACTGCAGTGAAGAGTAGCCCCCGCTCACTGCAACTGGAGAAAACCCTCACACAGCAACGAAGACTCAATGCAGCCAAAAATAAGATTAATTAATTAAAAAATATATATATATTACTTATTAAAAAGGGCAAAGTTATTAAACTCAAAAAAGTCAGAGCATGCAAACAAAATAAATCATAATTCAACATTATATAGAATTTTAAGAAATGCAGTGAAATGAAAATGTGATAACTAATGAAAGGGAGCTGTGAATGACTCATTCTAATGAAGCGGAAAGCACCTGTTTATGAGATAAGAGGTTCATACTTTTAAAGTAAAATTGTTGCTTTAAATAAAAGATGATGATTCATTCAATGAATGAATCCAGAATCTACTGTGTATCAGGAGACAAGAGATATAAAAATAAAATGCCTGCTCCCAAAGCACTAAAAATCTACAGGAAAGTTAACTAAAAATTACAGTGTCTATGAAAAGTGATGATAGAGGGTGTTTTAGAAACTCAGAAGAGGAGCTCCCAAAGGTGAAGGTAAGACTGGAAAATCTTCCTAGAAAAGAAGGTGCGAGGATTAGGAACCAAGATGGCAGAGTAGAAGGACGTGCTCTCACTCTCTCTTGCGAGAATACCAGAATCACAACTAGCTGCTGGACAGTCATCGACAGGAAGACACTGGAAGTCACCTAGAAAGACACCCCACATCCAAAGACAAAGGAGAAGCCACAGTGAGACGGTAGGAGGGGTGCAATCACAGTAAAAGCAAATCCCATAACTGCTGGGTGGGTGACTCACAGACTGGAGAACACTTATACCACAGAAGTCCACCCACTGGAGTGAAGGTTCTGAGCCCCACATCAAGTTCCCAACCTGGGGGTCTGGCAATGGGAGGAGGAAATCCTAGAGAATCAGACTTTGAAGACTAGTGGGATTTGATTGCAGGACTTCGACAGGACTGGAGAAACAGAGACTCCAATCTTGGAGGGCACACACAAAGTAGTGTGCGCTTCGGGACCCGGGGGAAGGAGCAGTGACCCCAGGGGAGACTGAACCAGACCTACATGCTAGTGTTGGAGGGTCTCCTGCAGAGGCAGGTGGTGGCTGTGGCTCACCGCGGGGACAAGAACACTGGCGGCAGAAGTTCTGGGAAGTACTCCTTGGCGTGAGCCTTCCCAGAGTCCACCATTAGCCCCACCAAAGAGCCCAGGTAGGGTCCAGTGTTGGGTTGCCTCAGGCCAAACAACCAACAGGGAGGGACCCAGCCCCACCCATCAGCAGTCAAGCAGATTAAAGTTTTACTGAGCTCTGCCCACCAGAGCAAGAGCCAGCTCTACCAAGCACCAGTCCCTCCCATCAGGAAACTTGCACAAGCCTCTTAGATAGCCTCATCCACCAGAGGGCAGAAAACAGAATCAAGAAAAACTACAGTCCTGCAACCTGTGGAACAAAAACCACTTTCACAGAAAGATAGACAAGATGAAAAGGCAGAGGGCTATGTACCAGATGAAGGAACAAGATAAAACCCCAGAAAAACAACTAAATGAAGTGGAGATAGGCAACCTTCCAGAAAAAGAATTCAGAATAATGATAGTGAAGATGATCTAGGACCTCGGAAAAGAATGGAGGCAAAGATCGAGAAGAAGTAAGAAATGTTTAACAAAGACCTAGAAGAATTAAAGAACAAACAAACAGAGATGAACAATACAATAACTGAAGTGAAGACTATGCTAGAAGGAATAAATAGCAGAATAACTGAGGCAGAAGAAGGGATAAGTGACCTGGAAGACAGAATGGTGGAATTCACTGCTGTGGAACAGACTAAAGAAAAAGGAATGAAAAGAAATGAAGACAGCCTAAGAGACCTCTGGGACAACATTAAATGCAACAACATACGCATTATAGGCGTCTCAGAAGGAGAAGAGAGAGAAGGACCCGAGAAAATATTTGAAGAGATTATAGTCGAAAACTTCCCTAACATGGGAAAGGAAATAGCCACTCAAGTCCAGGAAGAGCAGAGAGTCCCATACAGGATAAAACCAAAGAGAAACACACCGAGACACATAGTAATCAAACTGGCAAAAATTAAAGACACAGAAAAATTATTGAAAGCAACAAGGGAAAAGCAACAAATAACATACAAGGGAACTCCCATAAGGTCAACAGCTGATTTCTCAGCAGAAACTACAAGCCAGAAGGGATATACTTAAAGTGATGAAAGGGAAGAACCTACAACCAAGATTACTCTACCTGGCAAGGGTCTCATTCGGATTCGATGGAGAAATCAAAAGCTTTACAGACAAGCAAAAGCTAAGAGGATTCAGCACCACCAAATCAGCTCTACAACAAATGCTAAAGGAATTTCTCTAAGTGGGAAACACAAGAGAATATAAGGACCTACAAAACCAAACCCAAAACAATTTTAAAAATGGTCATTGGAACATACATATCGATAATTACCTTAAACATGAATGGATTAAAATGCTCAAACCAAAAGACACAGGCTTGCAGAATGGATACAAACACAAGACCCATCTATATGCTGTCTACAAGAGACCCACTTCAGACCTAGGGACACATACAGACTGAAAATGAGGGAATGGAAAAAGATATTCCATGCAAATGGAAATCAAAGGAAAGCTGGAGTAGCAATACTCACATCAGATAAAATAGACTTTAAAGTAAAGAATGTTACAAGACACAAGGAAGGACACTACATAATGATCAAGGGATCAATCCAAGAAAAAGATATGACAATTATATATGTACCCAACATAGGAGCATCTCAATACATAAGGCAACTGCTAACAGCTATAAAAGAGGATATCGACAGTAACACAATAATAGTGGGGGACTTTAACACCTCACTTACACCAATGGACAGATCATCCAAAATGAAAATAAATAAGAAAACACAAGCTTTAAATGACACAATAGACCAGATAGATTTAATTGATATTTATAGTACATTCCATCCAAAAACAGCAGATTGCACTTCTCAAGTGTGCATGGAACATTCTCCAGGATAGATCATATCTTGGGTCACAACTCAAGCCACAGTAAATTTAAGAAAATTGAAATCATATCAAGAATCTTTTCTGACCACAACGCTATGAGATTAGAAATGAATTACAGGGGAAAAAACCATAAAAAACACAAACACATGGAGGCTAAACAATACATTAATAAATAACCAAGAGATCACTGAAGAAATCAAAGAGGAAATCAAAAGATACCTAGAGACAAATGACAATGAAAACACGACGATCCAAAACCTATGGGGTGCAGCAAAAGCAGTTCTAAGAGGGAAGTTTATAGCTATACAAGCCTACCTCAAGAAACAAGAAAAATCTCAAAGAATCTAACCTTACAGCTAAAGGAATTAGAGAAAGAAGAACAAACAAAACCCAAAGTTAGCAGAAGGAAAGAAATCACAAAGATCAGATCAGAAATAAGTGAAATAGAAACAAAGAAAACAATAGCAAAGATCAATAAAACTAAAAGCTGGTTCTTTGAGAAGATAAACAAAATTGATAAACCATTAGCCAGACTCATCAACAAAAAGAGGGAGAGGACTGAAATCAATAAAATTAGAAGTGAAAAAGGAGAAGTTACAACAGACACTGCAGAATACAAAGCATCCTAAGAGGCTACTACAAGCAACTCTATGCCAATAAAATGGACAACCTGGAAGAAATGGACAGATTCTTAGAAAGGTATAAACTTCCAAGACTGAACCAGGAAGAAATAGAAAATATGAACAGACCAATCACAAGTAATGAAATTGAAACTGTGATTAAAAATCTTCCAGCAAACAAAATTCCAGGACCAGATGGCTTCACAGGTGAATTCTATCAAACATTTAGAGAAGAGCTAACACCCGTCCTTCTCAAACTCTTCCAAAAAATTGCAGAGGAAGGGACACTCCCAAACTCATTCTATGAGGCCACAATCACCCTGATACCAAAACTAGACAAAGAAAAAGAAAATTACAGACCAATATCACTGATGAACATAGATGCAAAAATCCTCAAGAAAATATTAGCAAACAGAATCCAACAACACATTAAAAGGATCATACACCATGATCAAGTGGGATTTTATCCCAGGGATGCAAGGATTCTTTAATATATGTTAATCAATCAATGTGATTAACCATATTAACAAATTGAAGAATAAAAACCATATGATCATCTCAATAGATGCAGAAAAAGCTTTTGACAAAATTCAACACCCATTTATGATAAAAACTCTCCAGAAAGTGGGCATAGAGGGAACCTACCTCAACATAATAAAGGCCATATGTGACAAACCCGCAGCAAACATCATTCTCAATGGTGAAAAACTGAAAGCATTTCCTCTAAGATCAGGAATGAGACAAAGATGTCCACTCTCACCACTATTATTCAACATAGTTTTGGAAGTCCTAGCCATGGCAGTCAGAGAAGAAAAAGAAATAAAAGGAATACAAATTGGAAAAGAAGAAGTAAAACTGTCACTGTTTGCAGATGACATGATACTATACATAGAGAATCCTAAAGATGCCACCAGAAAACTACTAGAGCTAATCAATGAATTTGGTACAGTTGCAGGATATAAAATTAATGCACAGAAATCTCTTGCATTCCTATACACTAATGATGAAAAATCTGAAAGAGGAATTAAGGAAACACTCCCACTTACCATTGCAACAAAAAGAATAAAATACCTAGTAATAAACCTACCTAGGGAGACAAAAGACCTTTATGCAGAAAACTATAAGACACTGATGAAAGAAATTAAAGATGATACCAACAGATGGAGAGATATACCATGTTCTTGGATTGGAGGAATCAAGATTGTGAAAATGACTGTACTACCCAAAGCAATGTACAGATTCAATGTAATCCCTATCAAATTAACAAGGGCATTTTTTACGGGACTAAAACAAAAAATCTTAAAATTTGTATGGAGACACAAAGATGCCGAATAGCCAAAGCAGTCTTGAGGGAAAAAAACGGAGCTGGAGGAATCAGACTCCCTGACTTCAGACTATACTACAAAGCTACAGTAATCAACACAATATGGTACTGGCACAAAAACAGAAATATAGGTCAATGGAACAAGATAGAAAGCCCAGAGATAAACCCACGGACCTGTAGTCAACTGATCTACGACAGAGGAGGCAAGGATATACAATGGAGAAAAGACATTCTCTTCAGTAAGTGGTGCTGGGAACACTGGACAGCTACATGTAAAAAAATGAAATTAGAACACTCCCTAACACCATACACAAAAATAAACTCAAGATGGATTCGAGACCTAAATGTAAGACCAGACACTATAAAACTCTTAGAGGAAAACATAGGAAGAGCGCTCTTTGACATAAATCACAACAAGATCCTTTTTCATCCACCTCCTAGAGTAATGGAAATAAAAACAAAAATAAACAAATGGGACCTAATGAAACTTCAAAGCTCTTGCACAGCAAAGGAAACCATACACAAGATGAAAAGACAACACTCAGAATGGGAGAAAATATTTGCAAATGAATCAACGGACAAAGGATTAATCTCCAAAATATATAAACAGCTCGTGCAGCTCAATATTAAAAAAACAAACAACCCAGTCCAAAATTGGGCAGAAGACCTAAATGGACATTTCAACAAAGAAGACATACAGATGGCCAAGAAGCACATGAAAAGCTGCTCAACATCACTAATTATTAGAGAAATGCAAATCAAAACTACAGTGAGGTATCACCTCACACCAGTCAGAATGGGCATCATCAGAAAATCTACAAACAACAAATGTTGGAGAGGGCGTGGAGCAAAGGGAACCCTCTTGCACTGTTGGTGGGAATGTAAATTGATACAGCCACTATGGAGAACAGTATGGAGGTTCCTTTTAAAACTAAAAATAGAATTAGCATATGACCTAGCAATCCCACTACTCGGCATATACCCAGAGAAAACCATAATTCAAAAAGACACGTGCACCCGAATGTTCATTGCAGTACTATTTACAATAGCTAGGACATGGAAGCAACCTAAATGCGCATCGACAGACAAATGGATAAAGATGTGGTACATGATATACAATGGAATATTACTCAGCCATAAAAAGGAATGAAATTTGGTCATTTGTAGAGACGTGGATGGATCTAGAGACTGTCATACAGAGTGAAGTTAAGTCAGAAAGAGGAAAACGAATATCGTATATTAACACATACATGTGGAACCTAGAAAAATGGTACAGATGAACCAGTTTGCAGGGCAGAACTTGAGACACAGATGTAGAGAACAAACGTATGGACACCAAGGGGGGAAAACCGCGGTGGGGGAGGGATGGTGGTTTGCTGCATTGGGCGATTGGGATTGACATGTATACACTGATGTGTATAAAACTGAGGACTAATAAGTATCTCCCGTATCAAAAAAAAAGGGAAAATAAAATTTAAGAAAAAAAGGATGATTATCAATGTATAACTGCATGTATTTAAGAAATTAACAGTTATAGATGGTCATTAATTGAGAAAGCAGAAGAACTCTCTACTTCCCCAGATCCTCATCTCTTAAGGCAAACAGTTTTAACCATTTCTGTTTTTAGTTCTTCTCACATTTATCCCCGTGACACCGTGTTCTGTGTTTGTGCTTCTATGTCTACATTTCAATAGTACCTATTGGCTTCTTGCCATGAAAGATGGGGACATAGCTCACTTAGATCTATACCTTTTACTCTCTCTTCTCCTTCCCATTTTTAAAATAATTATAGAATGACTTTTAGCCATTCTATAATTATTTGGTATTTATAAACATTTGGTATTTATAATCATTTGGTACTTATAAACATTATATATCTAAACCTCTATTTCTTGGATCAATTGCTTTATTTCTCTCCACACCTTTCTTTCCAACTCGTTTCTTGATTTCTGATACATAAAGGTTTAAAACATTTACATTTTGTTTTGAATCATTGTAAATTTTAACATCTTTCATGTTTTGTCTGTAGGTTGATTCTAAAGGTTGAGGAAACAATAAAGAATGTCTATATTATTGTGATTTTTCACGTACTTTGGAAAATCTTTTGAATATCTTGCTTTGCAGGACTGATAGGACTGATCCTGGACTCTTTTTTTCTTAGCTTTTTTACCCTGTTATATGTGTTGTTACTCCATAAATACACTCCTTGTCAGACAATATGTCCTGATTTTTGTCTGAAAAACATAGTTACTCCAACAGCAGACACCCTACAAAGGCTTAGGGATCCTCTGAAGTTATTCCAGGGTTTGATTTGGGGTTGGACTGAATCCAGTGGAGTTGTTGTAATGGGCTGTTGGTGGGGAAGGTTTGAGGTGGTTGACTTTGGCCTGGATTGTCATTTTAGATTCAGGGAACTTTTATGAAGCTTGGGTGTCCTCCTGCCCCAGGCTTCTACCCTATCTTTTCCTCTCACTCCCCTTTCTAAGACTCTGAGTTGCCCTAGGAAGTTCTGGGCACTCTGAACTGAAGCTTGGGGCACTACTTTGTCACAGGAGGGAAAAAGAATTGAGAGCCTTTGGCTTAGAATTCCTAATAAAGTCTTTCTTTCTTCCTTAATCTCTTATGGTTCCTTTGGCTGAGTAGCTAATTTAGGTCAGAAGGTGATTCTACCATGCTGCTGCTGTGTGTTTTCATTGTCCTTTTCATATGTTAGCTTTTCATGTTCATCATTTCATCTGATACACACACACACACACACACACACACAATATGGACAAGGCAGGCATTTCATTATCCCAGTTGTAGAGAGATAAAATAAGGCTCAGAGAGGTCCTAACGTCATGCACATATTAAGCCTCTATCCAATCATTTTCTGTCTAGCCTTGGAGAAGCCTTGGGCTGTTGGGTATGGATTTGGGCCCCTCTCCCTGGCTCCTCCATCCTTCTTCCTATTTCTTTTTCTGACCTCAGCATCAGTTGGTCTGAAGTGTGCATTTTTCCATGCAGAGTATTCCAGGTTTTCTGGGGCTGTAAAGGGAGTACAGGACAGGGCAAAGACTTTACCTCACTTCCCAATCCTGCATTTGGTTAAAGTAGTGAGTTCAGAGGAAATGCAAGAGGGTTCTGTGCATATACAGGTATGCATTTTAGCTCTGCAGTTGTTCTTAAGGGCTTATACTTATGGGACTATAGTATTTATACCAGCAAGCCTTGGAATAGCTCCTAGTTTGTGAAATGGATTGCAAAACCTTTGACCTGCCTTATTAGCACCTGAACTCGAGGAACTGGCATCAAGGTTTAGGCCCTCAGACGTGGCAAAATGAAATGAATGAATGGTTTCTTTTGGGTCTCTGTGTGTTATACCCTCTGTCTTAGTTTCCAGTGTAAAATTCGTTAGATCTTTACCCAGTTGCTCCCTTAAATTGTTAAATAGGATCATTTGGATCCTGAATGTATCCTGAATGGAGGCTTTGCTCCAAGACATGTGATGAACTGTAAACAAGGAAGCCAGAGTGACATTGGCTTTATTTTCCTGTAACTGCTGGTATCAACTATGTTTCCAGATTTTGGCTAAAGAAATATTTACATGTTTTGGCTTCTTTTTTTTTTTCTGACTAATGTCAGAGTGTGCATTCCTGTATTCTGGTGAAAGGAAGAATGTGGTCACATTTTACAGGTTAGCTGGGCCATAGGAAAAAATATACACAACTTCAATGAGTAGAAATATAAAACCTTACATTCAGTAGATTTTATGATGACTTTTCTTAACTAGATTGGTAAATTTATTTTTTAAACTAGTCTCATATGGCTCCATAAATTTTTATATCTGTGCATTGTGATAGAGAGCACTGCATTTTGTTCCTGTGGTTTTTATTTTCCTGATGTGCTGTATGCATAGGTGATATTAAGCATATCCGTATTGGTAGCATTGTGTTAAAAAGTCCCAAACTACTAAGCCAGCATTGAGTCCCATGAGTTTACTTTTCTTGTCTGCAAAGATTCATACTGTTCTAATAACTCAGGAATTTTTTCCTTTTACTTGGTCATATATTCTCTCTTTTTTTTTAAAGTATGGAATTCTCGTGAGTGAATTTTTTTTGTTTTTGTTTCAGACCTAATGTCTGTGGATCACGTTATAATGCTTACTGTTGCCCTGGATGGAAGACCTTACCTGGTGGAAATCAGTGTATTGTCCGTAAGTAAATAGTCTGTCATTTTTCATGTTCTTGTTTTGTTGTTTTGGTTGCATGGTGATTCTTAGTATTCGGTCTTTTGTAACTGCATACCATTAATATGTTTATAGCAGAGCCTTCCAGCTCTAAGATTTTCCTACTTTCTCTGAATCCAGCTTGGGAAATATATTAACTTGGTCAAACCACTGTTATACTTTAATTCAATGACTTCCTTTAGAATGTTTCTGGGATAGAGGGAATAGAGCCACAGGGATACTTTGATCAAGGTTTCATGTCATGGCATACCTTGTGCCTGGCTGCATAGACTATGTGATCACTTTGATGGGGTTTTGAAAAACAGTTTATCATTGCTCCTTTCCTTACTGTAATTTCTAACTGTGTTGGCCACCCACAAGCCCACCCAAACCTTGTCTGTTGAATTTCGGTGATCGAGGCTAAAAGCAGATCTAACTCTTAGACAAAGGGGAGAGGAAGCAGATAGAGCATCATATGAGGATGAGTGAAAAGACTAGGGGAAGAACTCAGATGGTACCAGAGATTCCTCTACCGACTCTGTTTCTATGGCAAAGCCCCAGATTCTCATCATACCCCACACATGCTGAGCGACAAATCACATGCAAGACAAGGTGCTATTTAATGGCGATACTAAGTCAAGTTAGTTATGGCATCTGTCCTCCGTGAACTTTTACAGTCACCGTACCTGTGAAATGATTTTTGTTTTCAGAAAACTCCATTTGTATAATGGGAAATTTAGAGCTGAAAGGACACTAAGGAATTACTTCACCCCCCTTCTTATTTGGCCAAGAGTGGTCTGTGGAGAAGAAGAGATTATCTCAACCAGCATTCTCTTGGTGGCCTGAAAAAGTTAATCCCTTTTCCAATTCTTGATTTTAACTAAAAGCAATTTATTCATTTGGCACATTGTGGTTTACTTCAAGATCAAAACTGACTCACTCCGCCTGCCGATACAGGGGACACGGGTTCCTGCCCTGGTCCGGGAAGATCCCACATGCCACGGAGCGGCTAGGCCCGTGAGCCATGGCCGCTGAGCCTGCACGTCCGGAGCCTGTGCTCCGCAACGGGAAAGGCCACAACAGTGAGAGGCCCGCGTACCGCAAAAAAAAAAAAAAAAAAAAAAAACCTGACTCACTAAGAGAGGGATATAATGGTATTTGGAGTTTTCTAAATGAACTTGACAACAAAACCCTCTCCCTAGTGTTCTGTAGAATCTCTGAGAAATGCTGACTTCAGGTATTAAATAAATGTTTGTAGGATCCTTTGACAGCTTATTTCTTAATAGTTTTCAACCTCCATCCTAGGCTCTTCTGATGTTTCAGTGCACTATCAAGGGTATTATTTTTGGCCTTGTACATTTCATTTGCCCTTGCAAGTTTGTTCAGGAGTTTGAAGGAAAGGATCAAGCCTATGAGTATAAAAAGTAGTGACCAAATCTTGGTCTTCTGTTAAATATAAATCATTTACCATTTGAACTTATTCTTTAGTCCAATAGCAGAGCATTTGGTACAAGTATGATATTAGTCTCTGGGTGGCATGAAAATGTTAATAATCCTCTAAAAGATGAATGGCTTCCTGACTGTAGGATCAGTACTACTGAAGTGGATTCACACGTCTTCTCTCAGACTTTGGATGTAATTCACAACAGGACTAAATGTAGGATACAAGTTGCTCCATAGATCATATGTTCTCGACTGGCAGGGTCTTAACTAGGGAAGTAGTCTTAGCAGGGCACAGTATTTTTATAAAAATTAGTAAACTTTAAGCATTTATAATAAAATAGACTCCCAAGAATACTGCTACAATTTTTATATTATTACATCTTAAAGTTAGTATAAAAACAATGTGTGTATGTGTGTGTGTATATACACACACACACAGGATTTTTGTTTATTTTATTTTCCCTTTATAGGATATCCTGGGCTTTTTGACAGATTGAGAGCTGTGGAATAAGCAAAGAGAGGATGGAGAACCACTGATATGGATAAGGGAGTTGCCGAATCTTATAGCCAGAGTTTATTTAGTCCAACAGATTTGTTTTATAAATGAATAAATCTGAAGCCTAAGGTCACATAGGTCATGATGGCAAAGTTAACAAGAAACCTGATAGGCCAGGTTTCCTCACTTGAGGACTGGGGCCCTGTAAATCACCATGCTCTGAAGTGAAGCCATGTGCTAACAGACCTCTGGTTTTGTTCACAGCCATTTGCCGGCATTCCTGTGGGGATGGATTTTGTTCTAGGCCAAATATGTGCACTTGCCCATCTGGTCAGATAGCTCCTTCCTGTGGTTCCAGATCCAGTGAGTATAACATGTCATTATATATAATATTATTTTATGTGGTTATGCCCTATTTTCTCCTAAATTTGCTTTTGGCTTTTCTCTTGCCTGCAATACATTTTTTTTCACTAGAACATCTGCCTCCTCTGTTCTGCCCAAAATACTTGGAATGGCTTTCCTCAATCTGGGCTCTCATTTCCCTTCTTCACTTTTTATAGGGAAATTACCTATGGGAAATAGTTACTATGAATAATATAAAGATTATGGCTTCCTTCTGTGTAGTTGTCACCTTATTCATTTTTGTATCTCCAATGTAAACACCATAAAAGATGCTCAATGAAATGATTGTTTAATGAACATTTTTTGGCTCAAGAAAACTAAGCATTCTTCCTTGTGGTACTGAAATATGAATCTGATTAAACACTTTTTATAACTTGAGACCCCTGCTTTTGCAAGAAGAAAATGTAAGGAGTCATCATGGCAGTTTATTGGGGATGATTTATCATGAAGAACAAACATATTTTCCCTTTCAGAATTTTACCACTTTGTTCATTCTGTTCATTATTTAGAGACTTTGCTTGCTTGTTCTATTGGTTTTTATTTTGAAATGCAGGGTGCTCAGCAGTGAATTAGGGGAAATGTGGGGCTTGGGAAGGAGGTGAGTCATTGGTTGTTAAAAAAGTTGAAGTTCATGTCTATATAAATAGCCCCTCAACACCTTGACCATCACCAAGGCAAAAACTTAGGTTCCTTTTCCATTTCCCATTTCTGATGGGAAAATACACTCCTCTTACAGTGTGTTCTGGTTTTGACAAGGTTTTAAGGAGAGTATTGTGTAATAAGCGCATTCTCTTTCATCGATTGCAAGTAGAGACTTCCGCGGGCTCAAGATTCATTACCTGTTAAGAGTCCTCACATTTAACCGTGGCTCTCATGAACCAATTAACAGGATGGGGCAAGTAGTGCAGGGTAGCAGACCCCCCTGGTGCCCACTCACATACCTTGGCATTCATGGGTGGCACAAGTGACTCTGCCTGGGAGCTCTGTAACGTTTTTCTGGCCACGGAGCATGTAGGACAAGCTGGAAGGCTGAGGGGATTAATTAGAAGCACCTTTTCACCAGTGACAAATGGAGAGTGTTGGATAAGTGCCCATGCTTCCTTTCCTCTCCTCTTGCATAACTGCGAAGTGTGTCATGCACTGTCTTCTGAAGTTCCCTAGTGGGACTGAGCCCTAGTTGCCCACAGTAGGAATAGGCTTGATAATGTACTTTATAGGCTTTCTTTCACTTTCCCAGTCTCTTACCAGTGTTTCCTGAAATTACTTCTAAAATAAACTACTCACATTTGAATTATTGTCTCAGAATTTGCTTCTGGTGGAAACCAAACAGAGATAGTCTAGCACTAAATACAGACAGTTGTAGGTTGGGATAGAAACTCCCCCTTGGTCTGGGACTCATTTACTTATTGCAATGGATGTAGCATGTTCTTACTTGATCTCAGCTTGGTTTTAAATGTGTGTCCTCCAAGCAAGGGTAGGTTAGTTCTACATATCAGGAGCACTTGAGCTGGAGGAATAGCAAGAGGTAGAGAGCTCAGCTGGCACCACATTGGGGAACATGTCGGATGTCTCCATCTCCATCAGGATGACCTCCGGGCTGCCTCCGAGGAGTGAGAGCCTCGGGGTGGGGAAGGAGTCTACATATCAAGTTGGGAATAGAACCATCTCTCAGATTGGTTCTTGAACCAACCAACAACACTGCACTCCACTGGGGAAAGAAAATATTGCCAGATGGCAAAACTGGGTATCCAGCTGGAAAGGTCTTCAATGATAGTGTGAGCTGCTAATGATTTAATCAAGTAAAAATCATGAGATGTGGAGAAAGAATGTTAACAAGATCAGAGGGAAAAGCTGTGGTCCTAGTAGACTTTAAGCTAGCAGTGAGGTGGGAGGAATATAGTGGTAAGGTCTTATGGGCCAGGTTAGGGTAGAGGCTGAAGTTCAAGACCTGTGGGTAGTGCTCTCTGAGATGGTTTGGGTTCATCTATGGTACTTGGACATTGGACAAAGCCCCCAAGTAGCTGGTGGATGAGAGTGGTGTGAGAGGGAAGATATGGTTTCATCAGGGTTTTTGAGGCATTTGGAGCCTTTAAAATCGTTGGCATGGACTCTACCTGAACTAATAATGTCCAGACAGCTTGCACAACTAAAGATGGCAGAATGTTTTAAATGAAGGGTAGCTGGGGATGATCAGAATTCATTTCTGATATTTTTAAGTGATGTTCTAGGGAACAGCTCTGCTGCCCTATAGAACTTCCTGCCCGTGGTGTGGTAGACAAATTTGGATAGATCACTTTGCTAACTGCCCTGCTAACAGAAGAATAATCCAACTCAGTGAAATGTTTGCATTCACTACCTGTGGTTCTGTTAAGAGGGAGTCAATATCATTTTATCAGTATTTCCTGTAAGAAACTTTATACTTGTTATATGATGGAGTCAAGGAGGTCTAGGCAAGTTGTAGGACCTCTGAGGCCATAGCCTTCTCATTTGAAAATATAAAGAATGAAAGGAGGGTTTTTCTTTCAGGTTATTTTCAACTTGTGTCCTGTGACTTTTAAAATAGGAAATGATCTCTTAGTGGCCTGAATGAGAGATCACAATTCCAGAAAGTCCAAATTGCCAGCCAGCAATTCCTTTGGACACCAGGAAGTGGTGGCTTCCCTTAACCTAT
This sequence comes from Mesoplodon bidens, assembly GCF_964165515.1. Lineage (NCBI taxonomy): Eukaryota > Metazoa > Chordata > Mammalia > Artiodactyla > Ziphiidae > Mesoplodon > Mesoplodon bidens. The sequence goes on from NC_138178.1 coordinate 87,316,842, forward strand.
CGGGAGTCTTGCTGCCAGTCATTGAGGCACCAGGGCAAAAAGAGGATTGGCTAGACAGGGTCACAGCGGGTTCTCTAGACTTTAACTCCAGGTCTATTAGGACTGCTCTCTACTCTCTCAGTCCCTGAGGCCAGAGATGGATCCTGAGCAACCCTAATTCTCATAAAGACCTGTCATGGGTGATCCATGAATTCACTCATACTCTCCTTAAATATATAGAAATATAAAATAGATTATCTTCTTAAATAATATACAGTATGTTGTTATAAAAGGTGCTCCCTAAATTTCACATTTTAGACTTTGGAGATCAATTTTATGCTCATCCTGTTTTATTCTTTATGTTTTAAAAAGGATTTAAAAATTAAACTTATTATTTTGAGATAATTGTAGATTCACATTCAATCGTAAGAAGTGCTGTGTAGAGATCCTGGGTACCTTCTATCCAGTTGTCCCCATGTTAACATCTTGTGAGACTATCGTGCAATATCACAGCCAGGGTATTGACACGGATACAGTCAAGATACAGAACATTTCCATCACCACCATATCCTTCATGTTACTCTCATATTCATTTCCTCCTACATTCTCCTTAATCCTGACCACCACTAACCTGTTGTCTATTTCTATAATTTTGTCATTTCAAGAATTTTATATAAATGGAATCACACAGTATGTAACCTTTTGGGACTGGCTTTTTTCACTCAGCATAATTCTCTGGAAATTCATCCTATTGTTGTTGTATATATCAGTAGTTTGTTCCCTTTTATTGCTGAGTAGTATTACACACTATGGATGTAACACAGTTTGTTTAGCCACTCACCCATTGAAAGACATATGGGCTCTTTCTAGTTTTTTTGATTTTCAAACAAAGCTGCTATGAGCATTTATGTACAGATCTTTGTGTGAACGTAAGTCTTTATTTCTCTGGGATAAACGTCCAGAACCGCAATTGCTGGGTTGTATTGTAGCTGCATATTTAGCTTTTCTAGAAACTGCCAGCTGTTTTGGGAGCGGCTGTACCATTTTACATTCTCACCAGCAATACATGAATGACCCAGTTTCTCTGCATTTTTACCAGCTTTGGGGGTTGCCACTATTTTAAATTTTAGCTATTCTGATAGGTATGTAGTAATTACATCATTGTAGTTTTAATTTGCATTTTTCTACCGGCTTATGATGTTTAACATCTTTTCCTGTGTTTATTTGTCACCTGTATATATCTTCTTTTTTTGTTGTTTTGAATTTTTGAATTTTATTTTATTTATTTTTTTATTCAGCAGGTTCTTATTAGTTATCTATTTTATACATATTAGTGTATACATGTCAATCCCAATCTCCCAATTCATCCCACCACCACCACTACCCCTGCCACTTTCCCCCCTTGGTGTCCATACGTTTGTTCTCCACATCTGTGTCTCTATTTCTGCCCTGGAAACCAGTTCATCTGTACCATTTTTTCAGCTGTATATATCTTCTTAAGTGAAATGTCTCTTCACATCTTTTGCCTAATTGGATTCTTAACTATTTTACTGTTTATATAATTTAAATACTAGCTCTTTGTCATATATGTGATTCGCAAACATTTTCTCCCACTCTGTAGCTTGCCTTTTCATCTTCTAACAGAGCAAAACTTTTAAAATTTAAGTCCAATTTATCAATTTTTCCTTTAATGGAAAAAAATCACGCTTTTGGTTTCAAGTCTAGGAACTCTTTGCCTAGCCCTAGATCCTGAACATTTTCTCCATTTTTTTCTAAAAGTTATAGGGTTTTACATTTTACATTTACATCTGTGATCCATGTTGAGATACTTTTTGTATGAGGTGTGAGGTTGAGGTCTAGGTGTAGTTGATACCTGTGGATGTCTAATTGCTCCAACACCATTTATTTCTGAAAAGGCTATCCTTTGTCCATTGAATTACTTCTGCATTTTTGTCAAAAATCAGTTGGGCATATTTGTGTAGATCTACTTCTGGGTTCTCTGTTCTATTCCATTGATCCATTTGTCTGTCCCTTCTCCTATACCATACAGTCTTGATTACTGCAGCTATGTGGTAAGTTTTGAAAATTGAGTAGACTAATTTCCTCCCACTTTATTCTTCTTTTTCAAAATTGTGATTCTAGTTCCTTTGCCTTTCCATATAAATTTTAGATTCATCTTGTCTGTATCTACAAAAAAAATCTTTCTAGGATTTCGACAGGAATTGCTTTAAACCTGTGTGTCAGTTTGGTGAGTATTGGCATCTTTACAATTTGGAACCCCTTTTAGTTGGATAAAATTTTATCATTTTTAATTCACTTCAGTTTAGTTAGAATTTGGGGTGCTGGTACTCCCAACATGAATCCAAGCTCTAAGGGTGTAAGAAGGCCAGGGGAACAATTGTAGAGCAGTGTGTTAGTGAGTTTGAGTGAGTGTGCTGCAACCACATGCTGAAAGTGTAAGAACACTCAAAGGATGGGAAGGTGGTACTGTAGCTAGTCTGGAAGAAGTGACCTTGGAAAGATTTTTCAGGGCGGTGTGGGATTTATATGAACAGGAAGAAGAGGAATGGGTGGAATCTGCTTAGATTTGTCCATAGAAACAGTTGAGCTCTTTGCTTTCTAGTTAGCCCTCTATGGAAGTGCCTTTATCACTGCTGTCATATAACTTGTCTTTCTCTGGACCATTTGCAGCTCTGCTAGGTTTTTTGTTTTGTTTTGAGACACTTTAGTGAAGTTGCTCTTCTAAGGCACCATAGATTATTTATGCACTTAAAGAAAATGTCATTGCTGTTATCTCTCCCAGTGAAAATTATTTCTGTCCTGCAGTGACTCTGGTTGCCCCTATGGACTGTTGTCTCAGGTGTCAAGTCCAGAAGTTAGTCTAGCTGTTTAATTTGCCTTGTACTTTTCCTAGTGCCTACATTACAATCACATGTTGCCATACAGATACTTATTTGCCAATTGCTCCCAGTGTTCTTTCTGTCCCTTGTGCCTGCCAAGATAATGGAAGTTTTTAGAATCAGTCCCAAGCTAATGCATCCCAAAGAAAATCATTACCTGAGAGGTATTTAGACCCAAGTGCCAGCCCTGCATCTCTCTTGTTCCAGTAGCGTGTTTACATCGCTCTCTTTTGGTTGGTTATTTTAAGAATTAACTTGTGCTGGGCTATAATCTAAGGAAAGTTTTTTCTACTCTTTCTGATACCTGGCAAATGGAGGGCATTCAGTAAATATTTGTTGAATGATTGAAATGACTGACTGACATCTTCTGGAATGAACATAAAATTTGTTTGGGACTCTATGTGGATACAGGTTAATGGCAACATTTTCTGTTAGTTCTAGGATGTTGAGCCTTCCTTGAAACCCTTTGAGGCTGTCTGCCCATCTTGGAGGGGAAGTTCTTCTCAGGGCCAACTGCACGTGGCAGCATAGACCTGTACACTGACACTTAAATTCCCCTAGTATTTTCAGTTTCTGGTAAAGTCTTAACACAGATTGAGTTTAGGAATCTATTCTAACGTGAGGTATTTAGAGCATCATATGGGTTCAAGTGAAGCCCTTATTTTTCAGTTGGCTTTTTCTAGCGACATAGAACATGGTCTCCTAATTGCCAGACATCTGGAATTCTTTGTCACATCAGAGTAAATTTAGAATATGCATCAATGACAGGACTCAATCAAAAATAAAACCAATTTGTATATATATACTTTCTAAACTGTTTCTGCTGTGTAGTGAAGCTACAGATCTAGTTCCTTTATTTCCCCACAGAAATCCTGAATGATCACTCCCACCTTTAAGGAAATACTTTTTCCCCTGAAGATCTAAGACTCACAAAGAATGTGAATTTGGTAAACATGTTCGTGGCAAAGAAGGAGTTTAAGATGCTGTTATCTGTTGATGAGCTTGCCCCTCTTGCCCAAGGAGACATGGTTCATTGGTTTATTTTGACCACTGGACTAACCATGCCTTATTGTTTCACAAGTCTGACCAAGTGCTTTTATTTTTTAAAGGAGAAAGAATATTTTATGCTGGAAAAAGTTCACCTGAAAGACAGAGTAGGAAAAAGTATAAAAGCATATCAGAGAGGTTTTTATGATATTACATTTAAATGTAAGCTTACCATTCTTCCCAGAAAGAAGAATTCATTCTCTTTTTCAATTTGAACAAATAATGTAAAGTCACTATTTAAACTACTGTTAGCTTTTTTATCTCAAAGTAGCTAAATGGCTTTGTTGCTCATGTGGGAATGGAAATTAGCTCTTGGCATGAACCACTTTAATTGAAATCAGTTTGTGGGTTGAGTTCCTATGCTGCTTGACAGATGACATCATTTCCTGTGCTTTTCCCAGCCCTCACTGTTTTGCTAAGATAGGATGAAGCTAAGTTTAACTTCAGATTTTAAAGCAACTATATACCTTTTCCTGATCTACTTAGAGTATTATCCAAATTTTTCATCAAATCATTTCTTTTGTATACTTGTAAATAGTTTTTTAGTTAAAAAAGCATTTTGGCTGAGATGTTTTAATAGAAATCGTAGGAGCCTAAAATAACTGTTTTAATCAGTTTTCTGGGTTGGTTGATTTCTATAACAATGCTCCAATAAAGGAGTTATTTCTGCTTTTATATATGGGGAAACAAAGATAAAAATATTTTTAATAGGGGCTTCCCTGGTGGCGCAGTGGTTGAGAGTCCGCCTGCTGATGCAGGGGACACGGGTTCGTGCCCTGGTCGGGGAAGATCCCACATGCCGCGGAGCGTCTGGGCCCGTGAGCCGTGGCCGCTGAGCCTGCGCGTCCGGAGCCTGTGCTCCGCAACGGGAGAGGCCACAGCAGTGAGAGGTCCGCGTACCGCAAAAAAAAAAAAAAAAAAAAAAAAAAAAAAAAATATATATATATATATATATATATAATTTTTTTAAAAATAGCAACCTATTGAGTGCTGTATAAGTGCTTAGGCAACTACACAGTCTCAGTGTTTGAGCATAGCTTTTGGTGTCATTATCATGGAGCATGAATTAAGTAAACAGAAATTAATTTAGCAAAGTTTTATACAGCACCTGTATACAGGCAAGGGATGCTCTGAGCACTTATGGGGATATAATTAATAATCATGATTCTTCCCACTCCCCACTCTCATGATGCCTTTAGAGAAATGTGCTGGGGATAGGAGAAATAACTTAAAAAAAAAAGTTTGATTATATAACATATATTTCCAGAGAGAATTATTAAGTACTCTGGAGTCAGAACAAAGAGGGCTAGTATCTAGTGGGGGAGGGAGGAGAGAAAAGAAATCAGAAAATATCAAAGGAAAGAACAGACATCTGCAGTGGGTCTAGGAGATAGGTAGGATTTCAGTATTTGGTGAGAACTCTGTGTGTGTTGTATGTTAGGGGTTGGGGCAAAGGGACAAAGTGACAGGTTAAAGAGGAGATTCCGTGAAGAGACTAGCACAAAGTGCCAGGCATTTGGTACGGCACTCAGAAATATTTGTTGAATGAGTGAGTGACTGATAAAGTACATTGGGGACTGAGTCATAGAATGTATTAGGAGTAGGCAAAGCAGCCCTGATAGGCTCACGGGAGGGCTTTGAATGCTGAGATGGAGGGGTTCTTAATAGAGCGGACGTAGGGAGTCTTTGATGGTGTTTCAGGAGGTATGCAGCATGTTTTCAAAAAGGTGCCTCACTTTCAACTTGACTTAGCTGTTCAGTACTGTCTGAGGGCATAGTAGGTATTGAGTTCTGGCACCTTCCTTTTCCCTGTTGTCATGCTGAGATTTGTGTAGCACTTAACGAAAATGGCCCTTTCTCCTGAAGTCAGCAGTCTCTTTGGGATTCTGAACTGAGCATCCTAACAAGGGGTACTGAAGAAGGTGGCTGCTGGGAGGAGTCTCCTCTCTGCGCTTAGGAGAAGATTTGGACCCTGTGCTCCAAGAAGGCTTTGCATAAGAGCAAGCATAAGCAGCTGATTTCTGCTCTTACACAGAAGAAAGGCTTTTCGTCCCCTGATGTGAAATTGTTGAGCCTTTTTCTCTAGGGATTTACTCCCACAGCTTGGAGGACAGGGCACAGTGAGCCAAATTTCCATGCCCAGTCCTGGCCTCCTTCTATAGGGATGTGTCAACAATGATTAATTCGATCAAGCCTTTAGTCTTCTCCAAGTAAGGTAGTTGACTGTTTCTAGAGGACTAAGGAACAGCCTGGGATTTTGAGAGTGCCTAAATTACTGAAGCAGAGGCAGCCAGAGCCCTGGAGGAGCCAGAACCCACACCACGCTGTCATTCTTTCACTCCAGCTCCTTCTAGCGCCTCATCATCTCAGTCTAAGTCAGCCCGCCTGCCTGTGGTCTTCCTGCTCTGGGTGCTGAAGCTCTCCCACTTCTGTAGGTGACAGTGTGATAAAGAGTGGGTTTCAAACACTGTGGGTCTTAGTTGGTTTAAGGTTACAGTTTAAACCAGCAGCTCTTTCCGAGCCGAGTCCAGCTGTCTCCGTTATCAAGCAGTCTTGTTATTAAATGCCGTTGTAGGTATTTTTTCCCTTCTTTTTGCTGCCTCCACAATTTCTTTTACCAACATTTCTTGGAATTTGTCACCCTGAATGTTTTCCTGCCCACCTACCTGGGACTCTGCATCTTTTAACAAGAAAATTATTGCCGTCGTAATCTTGTCTCGTCTGGTCTCTCAAGGCAGTATTTTCTTGTTGGTGTAAATTACAGAAATGACATTGAGTGGTAAGTTCTGCTAAATTAGAGAAGTCATTGAGCATTATTAGAGTAAGTATCGAAGAAACAATTACATTGCATTGTAAATGATTTTATGCACACACAATGACATGTTTAGCATTGTTAATTAGGTTATTTCTGCATAAATATATGAATCTTGATAAACCATTTTATTTTCTCTTCAAATCACTGCAGATCAACTAGTGTGAACTGTTGCTATCTATGTGCTTAAATTGCAAAAACAAATCAGTCTTTTTTTTTTCCTTTTCAAGTCCAACACTGTAACATTCGCTGCATGAATGGAGGTAGCTGCAGTGATGATCACTGTCTGTGCCAGAAAGGATACATAGGGACTCACTGTGGACAACGTAAGTAAACCATAGTCATAAGTATTCTAGATGTTAATCTATAGAGACAAAGAGACTACAGAGATAAGTGCTGGTGGATTTTCTTTGATTTCCTGGGACATGGCATTTTTAGAGATGTCCAGTGACTCTTACAGATGAACAGATCCCTTACCCAACACACATAGTACCAAATTTCTGACTGGAACCTTGGAAATGGGTTGTTTGATTCATTTTTCTTTCATTTACCTCCACTACCCTGCTTACCTCATCTCTGATTTACACCCAAGGTGAGGAATTCTTCTTGTTCACTCCAGATGTATGCCTTCTGTTTGATTGCTCAACATCTCCACCATCTCTTGGATTTTCAATAAGCATCTCCAATAAAGTATTTCAAAACTCAACTTCATCTTTCTCCCCAAACATGTTCTTTTTTCTTGACTATTGATGTCTGTATCTCTCTAGTTCCCCAATCTAGATTCTGCTCTTATAATATTTATCACACTGCTGGCCAGTGTGTTTGTTCATTCATGAACACTGTTTATTGTGTGTCTACTCTGTATCAGCCCCTGTGCTTTGCAGAGATGAAAATTCCTCTAAAAGAGCTCACTTTTTATTACACTAAGAAGAATATATATACCCTCCAGAATATTTGGAAAAGTTTAAAAATATAAAAAATAAAATTTTCTACAATCCCACCATTCCAGATATTACCTTTTAGTCTTTTAATGCATATTTGGTACGTGAGATCCATTGTATGCATAATTTTTCATATAACTTTTTTACTTAATATTTTATTAGAAGTATATTTCATTTTTTTGAACATTTAAAAATACATTTTAATAGTTGTATAATACTCCATTATATATAGGTTTTACTGTTTATTTAGTGAATTGTTAATGATGAGCATTTATTCATGTTGTTTCCAATTTTTGCCGTTGTACATGTATTTGCTATGATGAATGATGCTATTATAAGTAAATCAAAGTTTATGTACCCTCCTGACTGTCTACACACTGCAATATAGTAAGAATGACGATTGAGTTTTTGGCAGCCCATAGCAGTAGCATGGAGGGAGGAGAGGTAGGACAGCCTCCCCAATGTGGGAGACCCTTGAGCTGAGTCTTAAGGGGTGGGTAGGAGTTCCCTTGTCAGATGATGGGAGGTGGGCCTTCTAAGCAGCCGGCACAGCATAAGCCAAAGCAGCAGAACATGACATAGCATGGGAGGTCAGGCTTTGGCGTTGCTAGGACTTAAGTGCTGAGGGAAGTGATGGGAAGGAAGCTAAGGTCAGAATGGAAGTCATGGGCCATTGGAGTGCCTTTATGCATACCGTTTTTTCACCCAAAGTAGAGCCAGAGAAGGAGAGTGAGAAGACAATGACCAACAACATTCATCTGTTGAGTTATTTACTCTGTTTACTATATGCTAGGCACGTGTTCAGACTCTTTACACATATTAACTCATAACTCATAACACCAGCCCTTTGAGGTAGAGGCCTTTTTTACCTTCTACGAAATGAAAAACCTGGGGCAGTAACTTGTCTAAGGCTGTACAGGGAGTAATCAGCAGAGTTGGGATTTGAACCCAAGCAGTCTAACATCACAGCCCATGCATTTAATGCTGTGAAATACTGGCCTATACACTTCACTTACAGTGGTTTACAATGAGAAAGATCACTGTGGCCAGAGTAGAGTGGGAAGAAACAGAAGCAGGAAGAATAGTACTAAGGCTATGGCTAAAGAGATGGTGGGATGGGGATGGATTCAAAGGCATTTTCAGAAGGGGAATCAGAAGGAGCTGCTCTGCATCTTCTGTTTCCTTTGATGCTCCCAGAGGGAGTAGAGCTCAAAGCCCAGTGCACGACAGGCACTCAGGTAACACCCGTAGAATTAGAAAACCTTTCCTAGACTTCAGTTTCCTAATCTGTAAAATGGGAGGGTTGGCTTAGGCAATCTCAAAATTCCTTTTCTGCTTAAACTTCTTCATTCTCTCCTAACTCTAAATTAAGAAGCAAATTAGAACAATGAATATACATACACTTCTCTAATTTTGTGATGATCAGTGGACTACTGCTATAATTTTTGGCTATAAGGGGTTGTCTTAGTTCAAGTGCACTGATCCCAGTGCATGCTGAGACAGAATTAGATGCACAAGAGATTTATTGGGGAAAAAGCCTATGAAGAATCAAAGGGAAAGAAAGCAGGAGCCAGGACAGAGGACCTTCAGACCATGATGCAGGTCACACCCCTGGGCAAGGAGAGAGGGAAGGAAAGACTATCATGATTGTATAGAAGGAGCCTCAGACTATAGTGCAACGTCATGAAAGCCTTGGTCAGGCTGATAGGGAGCCCAGAATAAAGATTGCCCATCAGAATAGTTTCATGATGGGCAGAGATGTCCAGTCTCCACCATGCTTAGTCATTGGGTGGTAGCAGCCAGGAGAGTGTGCCCTTGGCATGAACATAGTAGTGGATCTGAAGGTGTAGCAGCTTCAGGCTGCCGGCCAACTAACCTCCTCACAGTAGGTTTTCTTGGAGGGAGATCTGAATGGCTCAACTCCATGACTGCCACAGGGGTACAGGAAAAACGTGTGGGAAATATATGAAGGAGGAATTAATTTAAATGGAGGTGTTAGGGAAGCCTCATGGAGGAGTGAGGTTTGAGCTGGGCTTTGAAGAGTGGGAGGGACTGGCAAATTTGGCAGGGGCAGCCTACCACCTGTGGATTAAGATGCCTAGAAAGAGGCCATGCATAAGTGAGTTGCAGGAAGTTGTACGGAGAAGAGTTGTTCAGGGCATGAGCTTTCAGATTTTATTTTAATGCCTTTCTTGACAAGTAAAATGTCCCTCCCTCAAGGATCTCTGGACTTATCTTACCAATATTTTCCAGAGATTCTCTTATAACATTCAATTGGGTCTTTATTATGGTGCATAAATTACTGAATGTCAGTATTCATGTTTTGTCGTTAGCAATTAATAGAGTGATTTAACATGCTGCATTTCTGTAAGGATGACAGTAGAGAGGCCAATGTTTTCCCTCATGAGAACCCTCTGGAAATTAAACATAAATCATAAGAAAAGAGTCAGGTTGCTAAAATGCAGTTCTCATCAGGGGTATCTCTTATAAACCACCATTTTATGTGCAGAACTGAAAGCATTTCTCACATGCTTCCCAGGATGAAACTGTCAGCATTAACACAGGTACATACTCACCTGTTCCAGGTAGTTTTACCTGAGTTGACTGAGGAACATCCGGGGAACTGGAACTGTACAGTAACTGTTTAAAACAAATACCAGGGTGATTATTTAGTGTTTTTATTGTTGTCCTTTCAGGGGACAGTAAGTGTTACTTCATTAGCATCTACTATCAGATGAAGCCCGTCAGCCTCTCAGCTCCTGTCTCCTTATTTTTACAGCTGTCTGTGAAAGTGGCTGTCTCAACGGAGGCAGGTGCGTGGCCCCAAATCGATGTGCATGCACTTACGGCTTTACTGGACCCCAGTGTGAAAGAGGTAATTTGTTTCAATGTAGCGATGTAAAGATGTTCTAGTGGCTAAAACTATGATTGATTTCAACATGCATTGGGTTCTTGCGGCTGCTTCGTGAATTTTGCTGAGCTTTGAGGGGGTTTCTGAATCGTCACTGGGAAGGTTCCTAGGATGACAAGACAATGGTCCTAAGCCTATGAATGTTATTCAGTAATTCTTGCCAGTGGACTGCAGGACTCAATAGTGAGCCTATGCATAAGTACCAGTTGGCATCAAGATAAAAAGAGGAAAATTGTCCATAGAGTAAGGATTGAGCTCATTATTATCCTAGTAAATTAGGGAGGTGGCTCCAAATAAAACATCTGTATGGCAAGGGGAAAAATCCAGAATGAAACAAAAATTGCACCTAAAGATCTATTAAGATCTATTGGCTTTAGTGGTATACGAGCTCGGCATTCGAAGTTCACTAGAAATACTGATGGCTGAGAAACTGCGCTTTCACACCTGTAGTTTATTCAGTACTCACTGTGGCCCACTGACGTGTATAATCATCATCACTTTTCCGTCTGAGAAGATCAAGGCTCAGGGAGGTCAAGGGGGCTGCCTAAGGTCACACACGTAATAAGCAGCTTTAATTTGAATGTGGGTTTTCAGTTTTCAAGTCTAATGCATACTGCTGCTCTTAATTAAAAGAGATTTCTACCTGATTTGCCTATGCATACAAATAGGATATTGAGATGTATATAAATGTGCAGTAGTCTTAAATACCCACCGCCCTGACCTTTGCTTTGTTGATCATCTTGTCTTTATATTCATAGCCATGTTTTCATTGTTCCTAGTTTTATAGTGAAGATTTTATTGTGAAGATTTAGCAGGTTCCTTTCATACAAAACTGCAAAAATACTCATGAAAAATACCCATTGAAAAATATTCATGAACTTTTTAAACTGCAGTCATCACCTTTATCCAAAGTTGTATAGAGATCATTTTATTCTAAGATGGAAAGTAAAGATTCAGTAGCAAGTGTTGAATATGTGTTATTTAAAAGCAAAGAGCACAGAGTGGTATGTGAGAAATTGTCTTCTGTTTGTAGTTTTATGAGTTCGTCTAAATTCAGTTCTTTGCTGATAAAGCCACAATACCTATTTTAGCAAGTAACTCTATTATTACTGGATAGATTATATTGTATCTCTGTTCACAAGGGCACTGCATGTTATGGATATGTGATGCCTCATGGGCTCTTGGCCTTTACATTGTACTTGGCATCGTTTTGGAGTCCCTCTTTAAAACTGTTTCTCCTTACAACTTGATGTATTTTTATGGACTTGGAGCTAATGTATATCTGATGGTCTCAAGAGACAACTGTTTTGATTAGGTAGTATCATTCTGTGGCCTTATTATTTACTCCTTGATGATGATATAGGATTTAAATTGTTGAGGTTAAATTTGTTAACATGTAACTTGAACAGTGTGAAAATAATTCTGGAAGTGATAATAGTGGGCTTAATTTGTTTTAGAAAAATCACTAATAGAATGAAGTTACAGAGCATTTTACCTCTAAGAATCTGGTTAATAATTTGCTGCAAAGAATATTGATACCCATAGTTACAGATATTGATAAAACAGTCTAAAATAAAGAGGACATGATATTTAACCATTCCACACTTATTTCTTCAAAGACTTGATCTGTGACCAAGATTAAGAAATGATGTGAATGGGTTAAGTTACTAAACTGCAAATCAAAACTGGCATATTACTTAGGGATTTCTCCAAATTTTGGAGTGTCTTTAACTGCTTTCCTCCGTGATAAGGGTATCCTAAAATTTGCACTTAGGTGTAAGTATATTTTGACCCAGTAGAATCTTCACAGTAGTGATTATCTAAATAAAATTCATCCCTAAATGGCAGATTTTCAGGCATTTGTGGTTGTGGAGAGTCGGGAGGAGGCAGGCTCTCTTTAATCATTGCCCTTTGCCTCTTCTGCCTGGGAATACAGTCCCAAACCTTCAGTGGGAGAAGGGAAACATGAGTGTGATTTCTCTCACCACATGGGAGAGGGGAGGCTCTTTGATTCCAGGATTGTATTTTCATTTTTAGTCTTCACTGTTTTCTGCTCTTGTGGCAGTCATCTGCTTACCTCTTTAAAGAATTAGAGGCAAGATATCCTATTACTCAGACGAATGCTTGTGATTTCAAGAGTGATTAATAAAAATATAGGACTGAGTCAGGACAAATCCATCCTGAAGCATAGGGAAGTATTCAGTGTCACTTCTGATGGTGGGTTAGTATACTTACTAAGTTGTTCAGCTATGTAGGCCAGTTGCATTATGTTTTAAATGGAATGTGACTTTTTATTTATTTGTTTATTTTAAATAAATTTATTTATTTATTTTTGGCTCCGTTGGGTCTTCATTGCTGCATGCGGGCTTTCTCTAGTTGTGGCGAGTGGGGGCTACTCTTCGTTGTGGTGCACAGGCTTCTCATTGAGGTGGCTTCTCTTGTTGTGGAGCGTGGGCTCTAGGCACGTGGGCTTCAGTAGTTGTGGCTCACGGGCTCAGTAGTTGTGGTATGCAGGCTCAGTAGTTGTGGCTCACGGGCTTAGTTGCTCCGTGGCATGTGGGATCTTCCCAGACCAGGGATTGAACCCATGTCCCCTGCATTGGCAGATAGATTCTTAACCACTGCACTACCAGGGAAGCCCTGGCTTTTTATTTTTAAAAATGAACTTCCAGGAAGTCTTTACTAATTTTCTTTCCTTCTTCTAGGAGGCTGAGCCCAGGGCCTCTTCTGCATTCTCTCTGAGCACTTTCTCCACATATCTTTTGATAGCACCTACCACATTGTATTGAAATAGCAGGTTTCCATGTCCATCTCCCCCATTAGAGTGTAAGCTCTTCAGCAGCAACTGTGGTTTCATCATCATTTAAATTCCTAAGCCAAGCTTAATGCGTGATGCACAGCGTATGGCCAATAAATGTTGAACTGAATTTATTTTGAAGCACCAGAAAATCTTGAGATATGATTATCAGATGATGAAAAAGTATCTCCTGGAAGTAACTGCTGCTTGCCTACTTGTGGACAATTCTGGATATTTCTCATTGGTTTCATTTTAAACAGAGCTTGCAGTGTTGAGTCCTAATTGAATTTGGCCCCATCTTTCAGGGCCACATGACTGTCATTTTCAGTTGGCAAGGATGCAGAAAAGAAGGTATGTTTTGACCTAAGCCAGGTGGCAATAAACAAACAAACAAACAACTTCCTATCATGGTATAATACACATGGAAGGGGACATTTCAAATGTGTTACAAGTACCTCTCAGGATAATCATCTTTGTCCCTGAGAGGTCTTGCAACTATATGTCTGCAGCTACATCAGAGAGCCAGTACAAGTGTAGACTATCCTTTGGGGGGTGATACTGGCAGGATTTGGATCACTTTAAGCTAGTAAGTGAATCTTAATAACCCATGAACATAGTGTTTTGGTTTGTGATGGAGACAAGCAGTGGATCCATGCTTGAATTATGAATCATAACATTCATTCAACAAATGCAGTCAGACTATGAAGCAAATCTGTCTCACTTGTAGCTTTTAGCCAGTAAAATATGTTTTAAAAAATTTTTTGGCTAGTCAGCCTCATTGGGCAGGCGACAATGATACTATTGCCTGCTACGTTCAGAGGAAGAAAAGAAGAGGCCTGTGACTTGTTTGGCCTGTAATGTTTACTTTTTAAAAACTGAATGTGAGTACCTTTAGTTATAGTCTCTAGCTTGCCACAATCCTTACTACTCCCTATTGTCTTACATCCTGCTCCCTTTATTCATTTAGCTTACTTTTTAGCCCCTGTGGGCACTTGAGTTTGCCACCTCCTGCTACATTCTGTATCAAAGATTGCATCTCTTTGTGTTTTGTTTCACATGCCAAGTTTCTTTCATTATTCTTCCTCTTATATATATATTTTTCTGTAAATTTCCATTTATGGTTTTCCTGATTGCCCCCTCCCCCTCACTTTTGCATTCTCTCTGCTTGGGTCTTGAGCAACCAATAAAACTTATCATTACCTAAGCTCAGTGGTATGGTATGTTCACATTTGTTATTAGAATATTGAAATGAGGTCAGTGCCTGTTTTGGCAATGACAACATAAGCTAGTTGTGTATTGCCATAGTTACTGCCAACAAGACTATTGGAAGCCCACTTTCTCTTGCCATCTTGCCTCAGAATGCAGACTATTTAAAATCTTGTTAAATGCTCTTATACTAAACACAGTGAATCATGTGAGTGGATGAGACTTCTCAAGGTAATGAAAAAAGAGAGAAGAATGATGGAGATAGACCTGAACTTGGAGACGGGGTGGGGTTACTGGTGAACAGGCCTGAGGAAGAAGAGAACAAAAGATAGACACTGAGAAAACATGGAGAGAGGCAAGAGAACTAGGGGAGCACTGAGCCAAAGAAACTAAAAGCAAGAAGGACTTCAAGAAATAGCTTGGCAGTTGTTAGACTCTTCAAGGATCAAGAAAGAATGAGAATAACAAAAGGCCCTTTGATGTGATAACAGGTGACATGGACTGGGTACTTAGAGGGGGCAAGACAGTATGCGGAACACTTGACTTTGGTGATTTGCAACAACCTTATGAGAAAAGTCCTATAATGGGTCCCATTTTATAGAGGAGCAAACAGAGGCAAAGAGAGGTCAAAGAGCTTGCCCAAGGTCAGATAGCTTGTAAGTGGTACAATCAACAACTGAACCCAGCTGGTCTGGCTCATAAGCCTGTGTACATGACCACTGTGCCATACTTGGGTTTCACTCAGAAAGAGGTCATTAGTAACTATAGAAAAATTTCTGCGAAATTGTAAGAAGAAATCTAGAACTAAGAGTTTTAGAGTGAAAGTTATAGATTGGGGGAAAAAAGCCTTTCAAGAAATTTGGCAAGGTAGGTAGTTTTCCTCTCTGGAGGAAGAGTTGAGCTAAGTTGCCTTTAAATCATTTTAAAAGCCAAGAGAAAGAAGTCTTGAGTATTGCTTGGGTGTATGTAATGCAGGGTTTGGGGATATTTCTCTGTTTGATTGATTCTGATATTTTAAATATAATAATCCATTCTTGGAGAGAGGATGATTCCTGTCTGTTTGCAGTACATATAAATTGACTCCAAATGACTGAACCAACATTCTAAAGTGTAGCCATAGAAAATGAATATTGTCGTTTAGTGCAGTTACCATGGAAGGTTATATAGTTTTCCTACAATATTACAACTCTTCGAGCCATATTTGGAAACTCTTTTTTGTAATTACCTTTACAGAGTCAGCAATTCATTCAAATGAGCATGTGACCATTTTTTTCCCTTTATGGGAGTCATTTGAGTTTTTAGAAACAGCCTAAAATAGTGTCAGTTCTAGTGACAACAGTCAATAATCAAACACATTAGTCATTTGGGGTCGAAAATTGACTTAGATTAAAAAGCAGTGAAAAGAATTCTCTTGCATGGTTCTTAAAACACATGGAATTAGATTAATATTTTAATGTCAAACTTCATGTGAGCCAGAGTATGAAGCCTTTTGGAAGCATAAGTGCTAATAACAAGAAGTTTTCTATCATTACTCCATCTGGAGGTCTTCATTATGTACCGTCTGAATGTAAGCATGGACACGAATTCTTCGAAATCCTGAATCATTTGTTCAATGTTAAATTCCTACCCAAGTCTAAACTGTGAAGACAATACTTGGATTTTTCCCAAATCAAGAAAGTCTGTTGGCTGTTCTGCTGGCTATTAGTAGAAAAAGTATAGGGGAAAGCATTACTGAACTGATAGCTTTAAGAAAGAGGAACAATGCGGGGCAAATATGGAATAGAATAAAAATCAAAGAACGACAATAATTCATAGTCCATCAAAGAAGCATGACAATGAAGGTGAACTAAGTCTGGTCATCATACTTGCCCTCTTAAGGGATTCCAGTATTAATGGAGCTGGAAAAGGCATTTAGTTTTTTGTTTTTGTTTTTCTCCAGTAATTGAAGAATAGAACAGAGGACAGGTAGGTTGTTTGTAATTCTCCTTCATTCTCTTACGTGCAGTTGATATATGAGCAACTCTGTTATCTTCATAACTTAGCTTCTCTGTTGATTCACAAGTGATGGTTTTGCACGGGGATCTTTTTTTTTTTTTTTTTTTTTTGCGGTATGCGGGCCTCTCACTGCTGTGGCCTCTCCCGTTGTGGAGCACAGGCTCCGGACGCGCAGGCTCAGCGGCCATAGCTCACGGGCCCAGCCGCTCCGCGGCACGTGGGATCTTCCTGGACCGGGGCACGAACCTGTGTCCCCTGCATCGGCAGGTGGACTCTCAACCACTGCGCCACCAGGGAAGTCCAGGGATCTTTTTTAATGATTTCATAGGAGAGTTCAAAAAGCTATCCTGAAAGCAGTTGATAAGCATTTATTTTGTAAAGCCAAAAAAGCAGTGTCTGCATTGTGTCTAATGAATGGAAAAGACTAACATATAATGATCCAAATATATAAATAACCAGGTGGTGCATTTCAGATACATTTGCCTCATTAAAAGAAAGTAGAATCATGGCCTACTCTCAAAGGGCTGTCTAGAAACCTTCATGGAATCAAGTGCTGATTTTCTTGTGCTTTTTTCCTTGCAGTTTTTCTGGAAGGTGTTAATGAAATGTTTGGAAGTAAATTTTACAGTGCTGCATGTATGACACTAATTTAACATAATTTTATACTTTAGGCAGCTATTATTAAAGTTCCCAGAGTAAATGCCGTAGGCTAACTCCCATTCTCACAGTGTCTTTGGAAGGCAGAGCTCTGAGAACTCTGCTTATTTTCTTTTGTCTAAAAAGGTAACAAGCAATAAACTGTTGTTTCTAAAAAAATGTTGACGCCCTCTGTGAGCCTAGCTTTTGGTATTTAGTCTAAATGGAAAGTAAATACTAATGTGTAGAGAGCAGAGGCAGAACGCCTTAAGTGTTACTATGCATCTAAAGTGGTATTGCAGCACTTCTTAGTTGGTGTCTCATTGAGTAAACTTGATTTTCCTAAAATAGTTCCAGGAAATACATCTGTTGACATAGATGTTCAGTTTCTGTGGTTGAGGAGCTGTGTGCAAGTAGGGAATGTATGCTACCATACCATGCACACGCCTGGTATGACCAGCAGGACTGGTGGGATGCAATCATAAAGCAGTTGAATTTTTGTCTCCCACTCACTGTCTCTCTCAGTCCACTCAGTGGGCTACTTTTTCCCCTGCTGGGGGATGAAATTTTCTGGTCCTTTTCAGACTTTCTCCCGTGCGGGTCTCTCACATGAGCAAAGGCATCTATAGTTGACTTACAATGTTGTGTTAATTTCTTCTGTACAGCAAAGTGATTCAGTTTTATATATATATATATATATATATATATATATATATATACTTTTTCATATTCTTTTCCATTATGGTTTGTCACAGGATTTTTGTGTGTGTGTGTGTGATACGAGGGCCTCTCACTGTTGTGGCCTCTCCCGTTGCGGAGCACAGGCTCCGGACGCGCAGGCTCAGTGGCCATGGCTCACGGGCCCAGCCGCTCCGCGGCATATGGGATCCTCCAGGACCAGGGCACGAACCTGTGTCCCCTGCATCGGCAGGCGGACTCTCAACCACTGCGCCACCAGGGAAGCCCTGTCACAGGATATTGAATATAATTCCCTATGCTATACAGTAGGACCTTGTTGTTTATCCATCCTACATGTAACAGTTTGCATCTGCTAATCCCAAACTCCCATTCCTTCCCTCTCCTCCCCTCCCTCCCACAAGTCTGTTCTCTATATCTGTGAGTCTGTTTTTGTTTCATAAATACGTTGATTTGTATCATATTTCAGATTCCACATATGGCATCTATGTTCTTATTGGTTGCTTACATTTCCTTCCTCAACCCGGGGTGACCCCTGGTACCTCCAGCCATCTGAGGCCTCTGCTGCTCTAGGAGCCCTCTGAGAAAGGATCTAAGCTCACTCCACATCAGCTTTCTCCTACAGTGGCCCACAACTAGTTAGCAGGAAACACTCATGCATTTTTTTTGGTCACAATAAATTGACAGAGTGCAAACCAACTTTGACATGGTAACAGCCTCTCCCATGAACCATGTCTGAGCATCTGGCCAGCCAGTTTCCAAGCGTTAGACAGTCTGCAGTCCACAGCGTCCTCCAACCTGTTGCGGATACATAACACACATCGTGCGGTCTGAGCATTCTCCCTGAAGCCCCTTTCATGACTTGTCATCATAATGTGGTCTTCCACCAGTTTCCTAGAGAGAGCTAGTGACAGTTCAGCCCTCTCCCAAGTAACTCCCGTCCCATCTCTTATTACCTTGGACGTTTTGATATTCTTGATATTCATGAGTGTTTAAGAGCCCTGTGACCAGATTGTCATCACACCCTTCGCAAATTCTGCATCATAGTGTCACACTTGACTTAGAATGTGGCATCTGTTGTCTTGTGCTCCAGTTCAAATATCCATTTTAACATCCTCTAATATTATCAAAGTGAATAATTTAATAAGCTATTAAATTTGGTGTTAAATTTGGTATCATGGTTTAATCTTCAGGGACAGTTTTTTAACTTTATTGGGTTTTTTTCTTTTCTTTTCTTTTAGCTCTTATGAACTTTAAAAGAAGATGAAACTAGTTTTTATCAGTAGCCACATTTAATATTTGGACCACTTTTCCATTTTTGGATACTCAGAACACTGGAGCAGCACTGACTAATAGAAATATAATGTGAGCCACATATGTAATTTTAACTTTTCTAGTAGCCACATGAAAAAGTAAAGGGAAACAGGTAAAATTAATTTTAATAATATATCTTATTTAACCCAGTATATCCAAAAGTTTTATTTTAATAGGTACCCAATATTAAAAATTACTGAGATAGTTTGCATTCTTTTTTCCATACTAAGTCTTTGAATTCTCATGCCTATATTATACCACATCTCAATTTAGGCCAGCTAATAGCCACATGTGGCTAGTGGCTACCATATTGGATAGCACAGTTCTAGAGCTTTGTTTCTAGTCACATCATCACTCACCTAAGGTCTCTGTCAGGTCTCTAATTTTCTTTCTTCCTGCTGCTGTTTATTTAACTTTTAAGAAAGCAGCATCTTAGAGAATCATAGCCTATGTTGCTATGTAAAAGTAAACCAATTCAAAAAAAAAAAACACAGAGTTAGGGACCTCAGATTAGAGTCTAATTTCTCGGGATATTTGTCTAAGTGGAGTTTTGTTCAAATATAAGTGATAAATGAAATCTCTTGTATTCATGTCAATTAGATATAACAACTGTAGCAAATATTTCATACAGGCTCAGCCCTAAGCTAGGCACTAAGATGGAATCAGAGGGGAGTATATAGTTCTTGTCATCAGGGACTTAAAATTCTTTTTTGGAAAGATAGAAATACATCTATGAAAGAGTTAAAAAAGCAGGGCAAAGATTTATTTAGTTAGGCAGAGTAGATGAGGGAAAGTGCTACAGATGAAGGGAAGAGACAGTACAAAGATGCAGAGGCTGGAATTGACCAGGGGAAAAGGGAGGAAACAGTCACCCTTAGGAAGTCCCTGCTATGCCAGACTCTCAGTGTTTGGAGACCTCCTAGGAGAAAAGAGGAGGGGGGCATGATGTCAACTTGCTTAACTCCAAAGAAGGAAAGGCCTATTTCAAGTCTCTCTGTGTTGCCCTTCTATTCTACTGAACTGTGCTTCTGCACAATTTCTATATGAGGCATGGTATTGGGATTTTAAAATATTCTCCTTTGTATATATAACTTAGTGGGTGGACTGGTCTATTTCCGAAACTGTTTTAGCTTAACCCTATGGATAGGAGTCTGGAGACCCTACCAGTTTTATATGCTCAATTGAGAGTCCTATGCTTAGTGTTTACGTTCCTTAGCAGTTATGGCCTCTAGAGAATCTGTGCTGTTTTTGGTTTATAAATGTATATTGAACAAATATATGGGACTTTGTAGTCCAGATGATGTGCCAAAGTACTTTTTGCAGAACATTAGTCCCATGGGGGTTCTATGAAATGAAGTTTCCATGGTCAGAAGGATTTTGGAAACTCTATACCATGTCCTCTTCTTGAAGAGGCACTGGATGTGTTAGCATATTAGCTCTTGGGAGTCCTGCAAGAAGGTAACTCTTTTTACATACCATAACTCTTTAACCCAGCACTTTCAAATCTATTAATTTTAGAATTAATTAATTAAATTTATAAATTAAATGTAATCCCTGGGGTTTGGTTCTTAAATATTCTAAAGTATGATGATGAATGGATAAGATGTGGTATATAAATACAATGGAATATTACTCAGCCATAAAAGAATGAAATTCTGCCATTTGCAACAACAGGGATGGACCTAGAGAGTATCATGCCCAGTGAAATAAGTCAGACAGAGAAAGACAAATACTCTATGTTATCACTTATAGGTGAAATCTAAAAAATAAAGTAAATAAATGTATATAACAAAACAGAAACAGACTCACAGATATAGAGAACAAATGACTGGTTATCACTGGGGAGAGGGAAGGGGGTGAGGGACGAGATCGGGGTGTGGGATTAAGAGATACAAACTACTATGTATAAAAGAGTTAAGCAACAAGGATATATATCATACAGCACAGGGGAATATAACTGTTATTTTATAATAACTTTAAATGGAGTATAATCTATAAAAGTATTGAATCACTATGTTGTACACCTGAAACTAATATAATATTGTAAATCAACTATACTTCAATTAAAAAAAATACAGTATGACTTAGGCAAAGTGAACTCTTCCATTAAATAGTGATAAGTTCCTGGTTCTGAAAGGTTTGATGTGGTTGGCATGCATGCCATCTGGTTCTTTTCAATCTTTGGGAGTACTACTTACCAGAACAAGCAGTATCAGATATTCTTGGAGCTAGAGCTTCCTTTTATAGATTGGTTAAATTCTCTTCTTTCAAAGTCAAGATTAAGATGTATTCCTTCCCCAATCCTTTCCTGACCACCAACCCCATCTATGTCGTTGCAACTTGACTGACATCACCACCTCTGTCTGACTGGACCCCATTCACATTTCTATTTGATAGTTAATGCATGTATTAAACTTTTGCTATTTGTCATGCACTTTAAGCCAAATCAGCCATGTTAGTATTTTTACTTCTCTAATTAATTCTTGTTCTTCTTGCATTTTATTACATTTTAAAATAATTGGGTGACCTAACCTTATCTTTGGGGATATATACTGATGGGTTTCAATGTTGTTCACTAAGAGGTGAGGAATGAGTGTATTCATCTTGTCAAAAAACTTTTTTCTGTGACATTGATTTTTGTGTTGAAATACTTACATCAGCATAAAAATATCTAGAATCCTATTTCATGGCTTTTAAGAAGCCTTATAAGCAAGTTAAAAATATTTTCTTCACTAAATGAAACACAAATGACATTAACTTAAAATATAGAAATATGTATATACAGAAATATAAATATATGTGAATATTTTATATAT
The DNA here is from genome assembly GCF_964165515.1 of Mesoplodon bidens. Lineage (NCBI taxonomy): Eukaryota > Metazoa > Chordata > Mammalia > Artiodactyla > Ziphiidae > Mesoplodon > Mesoplodon bidens. Next base: position 87,338,892 of record NC_138178.1, read on the forward strand.
ATTCAGTATTTTCTTTAAAAGTTAAATTCAGCCTATTAGACGCCACAATTTGGGAATTACAAAATTTGCTAATCTAGATCTAGTTTGGGTGCTAATAATATGCTGATTTATATATAGTCTTCCAGCCAGGCTATGATCCCTCCCATAGACCAAAGAACAAAAACTGTATCTGATACTTCTTGCTGCCTCACTGAGTACCAAGCCCAGTGCTATGAAGAGAGTAGGTGTTAATTTACTTAATTTAACTGTGGGATCTGAAGGTTGATGAGAGAGAGTATTTAAATGTGAAATATACTTTAATACAATTTTATATCTGCTTAATACACATTTTTTTTAAAAAGTACTCTGAAAACAGTACCTACAAATACATGTGTATCCTATGGAAATATTAGTATAGCTATTGATAATTGAAGTATGTTGGAAGTGAATTCTATGGGACACATGAAAGGAAATGTTCTCCAACTTTCCTACCATATACCCTCTGCAGCAATCCCTTTCCTCTGAACTGTTTCAGAAGAGCTTTATAAGTAAACAGGAGGTTGGAATATTTATTTCCTCCGGAAATAAAGAACGTTCTAAAGGTGCACTTCATAAAAGAGGCCCATTTCTATCTCTCTCCCTGGGGAGCCCTTATCCTCCTGCCTGCCTTCTCTTAGGAGACATTGTTGACCTTCACTGTTGGACACTCAACCAGGTGAAAAGAGAAGACTTGCTGGTTTGGGGGCAGATTTTATCTACATTGAAAATGTTCTTTTAAATATGTATTAGCTCTTAGGGATCATTTCTTTCCTAACATCCCAATGGAAAAGCTTATATTCTGTTAGGGATTCTGGTGAAGTAGTCTTTAAATGAAAACTAGTGAACTTTAAAGGACAAAGGCAAAGGCATGACCCTCCAGAAACAAATTTTGATTCATTCTCTGTATAATGGTTTGTAAGCTTCACTTGCAGAGTGGGGAATATTTTAGAACTTACTTGTTGCTCTGAGAAACATAAAAAAGCAGAGGCATACATCCATCTTAATAATATAAAGCTGGCTTTGGAAAGCAGTGTGTAATAGAAGTTAGAATTGCCCTCTTTGAGGAAAACAACCCTTAAATACTGTAGAATAGTCTCTAATTTAAAAAAAAATAGCATTATGTGGAATTGGATAGAGCTATTTCTTTTCAGACCTTATTTAGTATTTACTTCTTTCTACAGTTTTCCACAGCGCTAAACAGAACGAGCTATCACAAAACCAAACAGAAGGTGATGACTCTGAGAAGTCTTTGCAGCCCTTTACTGAGTCAACCTGAAGTGTGCACAGGCCTCCTCTGTTCTCATGCCTCCTGAGTTGTAATTCTTTTTTTTTTTCCTGAATAAGAGGAAATGATAGGGAAATTGTTTTCAAAACTAAATTTTATTCCAAAGGAGTCCTCATTCCAACTTGTCAATATCACATGACAATAATTTTTAATGTCTTTAAGATACCTAATTAGGAGACATTGTGCTTTATAAATTACCTCACCATTCCTGGAAAACTGGTTAAGAACTCAGAATCTGAAGAAAATCCTGCCATTTCTTGGCTGTGAAGTCTTGTCTCTCAGCCATGGTTTCCTAATCTGCATCATGGGAATAATAATAGTACCTATCTTGTGAGATTGTTAGGAAGATTAAATGAGATAATATACAAAGTACTTAGCATGGGGCCTGGCATATACTTAATACATGTTTAGTAGGTATTTACTATTAACATTCTCGTTCTCATGAAAGTGAGAGTAATCTTTGTTGAAAATGTTGTTTCAGAAAAGGTATCATGAAACTTTCAGCTGCTACTACAGTTAACCTAAATGTAGAGGCCCCAATGTAACTATGTTTTCCACTTAGAAGTTTTGTTTTCTTATTGGAACAGCATGTTTTTTGGATCTTCTATACAGGTGAAGCCCAACATTCTTATTTTGATATCATATCAACCATATGCTTTTTGTCGTAGCAAAGGCTAAGACCCCAATTGTTGCAGTTGTAGCAAAGGCTAAGACCCCAATAGTGCAAATATTAACAAAGGGAGGAGAAAGCCAAGTGGTGAGTGACAACCATTTCCATGAAATGTAATGGTGACTGCAGCCCTGAAAAATATCAGTTTTCACAACAAGGGTTACTAAAGGGTTACTAAAAGCTTTTGCTTACTTATATGCACAGATACAGAAGGAGAATGAACTTGTCTCTTTGTAAAAGGCCAGCCGTGAAATAGAAGAGATACTTAGCTATTTTAGAAACGTGGCGTTGTAAAGTCAGTGAGAGGTAATAGAAAATTATCCATCACCAAATAAACTGAACACATATGTAAAGTATATATTCATCTTTCTAGATAGATATGAGAACTTGAGTCTATAAATATGGCATAGTCAGTTTAAGTGTGTGGTGAGGTGCTTTTACTTGTAGAATCCACATGCCATTCTTCTTTATTTGCAGATGACTAAAAGAGTTAGTCCCAGAGGACTAAAGCTAGAAAAGCCAAAACACTGGGATATTTTAAACCTACAAATTTCAAACCTCACTCATTAGAGTTCAGTTTTGTCAAATGTATCCATAAAAAGATATGATAGTAATCTAAAAAGAAAATGTTCTAAGAAGAAGAGATGTGAGTTTATTCATCATGTAGCAATTATATCCCAGGCACTATGCTAATGGCTGGAGATGTATAATAGTACATGAAACACACTTACCCCTGTCCTCTGGAGTTACATTCAGGTGGAGGAAGCAGAGATTAAACAAACACAGAAACACCTAAGTATCAGTGTGGCGAAGGCCATGCAGAAATATAGAGGGGATGAGAGCAGAGAATAGTGACACATGTGGACTGGTGGTCAGGGAGGCCTCTCTGAAGGATGAGAAGTCTCCAGCCATGTGCAGAGTGAAGGGAAACCTTCTAGATAGAAGGAAGAATATGTGTAAAGGTCCTAAGATGGCAAACATCTGTGTGTTTGAGGAGGTGAAAGAAAGCTTTATGGACAGAGTCCAGACAGTGAGAGTGAGTGATGGGAGATGAGATGGGAGCAGTGGTCAGGGGAACGTGGTAGGCGAGCACTACACACAGCACATTAAGACAAGTGCAGTGGTGCTGTGACACCACGCTCAGGAATAATAAGAGCACTGTAGACTTTTCTACAGACACTAGAAGCCTGATGTTCAGTTTGTCCATGAGAATCTGCCCTAAAGAGCCCCCCAGTACTGACTCAGGGCCGGGAGAGTTCTTGTAGATTTCCTATGCCTTTCAAGAGAGAGGGATCTTGAGTTTTGTGTTACTTGTATTGCTTTTCCTATTATCCTTGTGCTTTTATAGGGACTCTGACCCCTAGCTTTCCCCCCAGGAAAGTAATTAAACTGGAACTCAGATGCCCTTAAAATACATGAAACAAGTACATCATGAAAACGGCTTGTTCAGGCATCAAGTATTTTGAGATAATGCATGCTTTTGAGTGGACGCATGCAGACTTGTCCCCAGGGTATGCCTTTGGATGTCATAATAGCAATTCTGGTATCAATAAATCATTCACTATTTGGACAAGTCATGGCCACCACCTCAGTCACTAGATACATTTGTAATGGTTTCTGTGAACAATAACAACAGCCACCTAGCAACATACTGTTTTGGTCATGTCATTTTTATATGACTTGTGGGCTTTGGATGGATAAACTGTGTCTAATATATCTTGAAAATTGAACACCAAATATTGGTGGAGGCCCACTGTGCACAATATATGAAATCATGCTGCATGGTGTGTGACTTTATATAAGAATGACATGTGGGTGTTTTTTGCTAGTTTTTTAGTACTTTTCTGTTCCATGAAGGAAGGGCTGTATCTATCTTGTTTACCATTTTATCTCTAATTTTAGTCACCTAGTAGCTTGATAAGTATTTGTTGAATAGATGAATGGATAAGTGAATAGTTTTTAGGAAAAGTTTATTTCTTGAATTCCTTAGAACTCAAGTTAAGAAATGAGTGATCTAACATCTCTGCTTTTAATGGATGGTTTTCCCCTTGCCATTTTTAAGCCATGAGGAGTGTCAAATATAGCCAAGTGAATTCTGCAAAGAGTTAATATTTCAGAGAAGCCAAAGTTAGGTGATCCCTTACATCTACGCTGTGCTTTATAGGTGTACATACAACCTTATTTGGTCCTTGGAGCAATCTTGCAAGACTGTTCGTATTGTACAGTAAAGGAAAGACATTGTGTCTCGTCTAAGGCAGATGTGTAGGAATGAGAGCTCTGTTTTCTAACTCAGCCCATACTGTGTGCATCCATATTCTCCAACAAATATTTGCCTGGCTCTTAGACCTACAATAATCTCTAGGATTGCTTTTAGCCATCATTAATTTTCTTTTTATCTTAGCTCTATCTTTCTTCTTTCCTCTCCATTTCATGCACCTCTTTGTTTTTTAGTTTATTTTATTATTTTTTTATTGAGGTACAGTTGACTTACAATATTATATTAGTTTCAGGTGTACAGCATAGTGATATGAAATTTTTATAGACTATATTTCATTTATAGTTAATATAAAATATTGGCTATATTCCCTGTGCTGTACAGTATATCCTTGTAGCTTATTTATTTTATACATAGTAGTTTGTACCTCTTAATCTCCTATCCCTATCTTGCCCGTTCCCTCTTCCCTCTCCCTACTGGTAACCACTTGTTTGTTCTCTATATCTGTGAGTCTGTTTCTATTTTTTATATTCCTGAGTTTGTTTTATTTTTTAGATTCCACATATAAGTGATAACATAGAGTATTTGTCTTTCTCTGTCTGGTATATTTTACTAAGCATAATCCCCTCCAGGTCCATCCATATTGTTGCAAATGGCAAAATTTCATTATTTTTTTATGGCTGAGTAGTATTCCCTTGTGTGTGTGTGTGTGTGTGTGTGTGTGTGTGTGTATCACATCTTCTTTATCCATTCATCTGTCGATAGACAGTTAAATTGCTTCCATATCTTGGCTATTGTACAAATTGCTACTATGAACATTGGGGTGCATGTATCTTTTTGAATTAGTGTTTTCATTTTCTTTGGATATATACCCAAGAGTGGAATTGCTGGATCATATGGTAGTTCTATTTTTTGTTTTTTGAGCAATCTTCATACCGTTTTCCACAGTGGCTACACCAATTTACATTCCTACCAACAGTGTACAAAGGTTTCCTGTTCTTCACATTCTCACCAGCATTTGTTATTTGTGGTCTTTGTGTATGTGTGTGGTACGTGGGCCTCTCACTGTTGTGGCCTCTCCCGTTGCAGAGCACAGGCTCCGGACGTGCAGGCTCAGGGGCCATGGCTCATGGGCCTAGCCACTCCACGGCATGTGGGATCTTCCCGGACTGGGGCACGAACCCGTGTCCCCTGCATTGGCAGGCGGACTCTCAACCACTGCGCCACCAGAGAAGCCCTGTGGTCTTTTTGATGGTAGCCATTCTGACAGGTGTTAGGTCATATCTCATTGTGGTTTTGATTTGCATTTCTCTTTCGATTAGCGATGTTGAGCATCTTTTCATGTGCCTGTTGGCCTTCTGTATGTCTTCTTTGGAAAAATGTCTATTCACGTCTTCTACCCATTTTTAAATTTGGTTGTTTGTTTTCTGGATATTGAGTTGTATGAGCAGTTTATACAATTTGGATATTAACCCGTTATTGGTCATATTATTTGCAAGTATTTTCTCCCATTTGGTAGGGTTTTTTTTTTTCATTTTGTCATTGGTTTCCTTTGCTGTACAAAAGCTTTTAAGTTTAATTAGGTCCCGTTTGTTTATTTCCGCTTTTATTTCCTGGTCTTAGTAGACAGAGCCAAAAAAATATTGCTACGATTTATGTCAAAGAATGTTCTGCCTGTGTTTTCTTCTAGGAGTTTTAGGGTTTACAGTCTTATGTTTAGGTCTTTAATCCATTTTGAGTTAATTTTTGTATATGGTGTGAGAAAATGTTCTAATTTCATTCTTTTACATGTAGCTGTTCAGTTTTCCCAGCACCACTCATTGAAGAGACAGTAGTTTTTCCGTTGTATATTCTTGCTTCCTTTGTTGTAGATTAATTGACCATAAGTGCATGGGTTTATTTCTGGGCTCTCTATTCTGTTCCATTGATCTTTGTGTCTGTTTTTATGTCAGTACCATGCTGTTTTGATTACCGTAGCTTTATAGTACAGTCTGAAGTCAGGGAGCATGATACCTCCAGCTTTGTTCTTTATTCTCAAGATTATTTTTGCTATTTAAGGTCTTTTGTCACACACCTCTTTGGGTTGCTGATACTTGGTTATTGCCATTCTCTCAGTCTCTAGACGAAGTTTTAAAATAATTTTAGGTGACTAGGCAAGTCTCTTGGATTGAATTGGTTGGGAAGAGCTTTGTTTTAATGTAAGTAGATGTTGTATGATGAAAACACTTTTCCCTAGGCAAAAGACAAATATAGTGATGGATGTGGGAGTTTAGCTGAAATTGAACTATGAATAGAATAAGAGAATGTAGTCCCAGTGGAACCTGAATACACACAGACATGGAGAGTCTAGCTGTATGAATGAATGTACTGCTACTGTGTCACTCTGCTCTGGTATAATTTCCATAAACATGAAGTTAGACCAGCTATATTGGAGTCTGTGTTCAGTGAAGGGCTTGGTTTCTTTATATGATGAGTTTGTTTACTTGATGCACATGCCAGGAGGTTTGCAGTTTTGTTCTTATAAAAACGACTGGGAATTTAGAGTAGCAGAATAGTCTCATCTAGAGCACGAGTTCCATGAGAACAGGGATTTTTGCCTCTTTTGTCACAGCATCTAGAATAATGCCTAATGCATAGTAGATGCTCAGTAAGTATTGAATAAAAGAATGGACCTGACATACACCCAGCCTGTCACTTTTAGCAACAGGACTGGGTTCAGAGTGGACCAAATAATTTATGTGTGACTATAATGATGTGACTATAGTGATGCGTGTGACTATAGTATGTATGAGCTAACTCTGCCTCACTTACTCAAAGACAGTCAGCTCAGGCCGAGTTGGAGTGGTGTTTGATTCTTGTCTGCCCCTCTGAACCAGTGCGTGCAGTTCTATTCACTCTTTCAATGGGTAGCTTCCTACCCCTCTGACTTACTCTACTTGATTATGAAGTTATAATTAGCTTTAATTTAACCCTGTGGGACAGAATAGTAACTATAGCTAATCTGTGGCTGAAAATAGGGGGATATGAATGAAAAGAATTAAAATTAATTGCTTTGAGTAGCCTGAAGTGACAAGGATTAATATGCTATCAATTTTCTTCTCCTGAGAAACATGTGATCACAAGGAGATCTTTCTTTCAGAGGACATTCAAATTTGGGTGTGTGGCTTTTGGTATAGTCTAGCACCACTGGAATGGTTGAAGTAGATTTTGTTTCTTTTTTTCCATGCCCTTACCATGGTTGCTCAAAAAGACCCAATCTAATCTCTTGACTGTAGAGTTATCTGTCATCTATAAGCTGAGCATTATCTTGCCAAGTCCCACTGAAAAGCCAACTTATGAAGTGTACTTGGGGCAGTATATAATACTATGTGAAGCATCTCAGAAAGCCTAAAAAGGTAATATCAGGGGGAATATAATGTGGAATTTCCAAGGAGAGGCTGAGAGAGAAAGAGACCAATTGATTGATTGATTGATTGATTGATCTCCGAAGGGCAGGGGATATATTTCATATTTCGTAGTGCTAGGAAACTGAAGATTTTTAACAGATGCTTTTTAATTGCCCCAAGAAATACAAATGTCATGTTTGTTAGATTTTCAGGAACTAATGGTCCAAAAGACCCTGTGTTTTCTTTTAGCCATGGTGTGTGCATAGTGGTCGTATGTTCTTTGATAGTGTCACGGTCTGGGTAGGTACGAAGATCTGTCAGCTGAAAAGCAACTGGGAAAACTGGAGAGGAAGAAAAAGAAAATTAAAATAAGATGTTGGATTGAGAAATAACAAGGGCGGATATTTCAGGCTTTCTTTTTTAACTTCAGTAACTGCAAAAAAAAAAAAAAAGAAACACAAATGTTTTAATCTATCCCTTCACTTTCAACATTTACATTTTGTAGCTATCCACTGACTCCTATTTCTTCTTTAAACTCTAATTATACAATATTAAACGTACTTCAGAAACTTGTTCACTAAATAAGTATAAAATGTTAACATGAGGTTATGCTATCGCAGCAAGTATTCTCATCCAAAATATTTCAAAGAAACTACAGGGAAGGCCAATTACTGTCTTGAGAAACAAGGAAGAACTTGTTCCTTTATCCATCACAAATTTATTCTTAGACTCATTGTTTGGGCTCTTTTCCCATATTATCTTTCATTAATTGGTTCCATCTTAAAATAACATTCGTATTAATATAGGATTAACTGATTTTAGAATAAATAAGTTGTGTAATGGATTCCCTTTCTAACTTCAGGAAGTTAATACTAATGATAACTCTCTTAGTCCTAATGGTTGCTGAAAAGGATATGTGCCCTACCACATTCAGGGGAATTTGGACAAATCGAATCTAAGTATGCCTGGGTTTGATTAAATATGGAAGAGGTATTTGCATTTCCTAGGACATGGCGCCTGAAAGTCCCTGATTTATAACTTAATTTTTCTTTCCTTAACACTTTGTGAAGGGATAGGACATAGAATTCTCTTTTCTTACGTAGTTCTTCTCTGGATCAATGTGGACTGAGGTGAGACTTACAGATTAGTTCAAAGAACTCCATCTCTAAGTTGGAAGATTGCTCCAAGTTTTCTCCTCATTGTTCTTCAGAGTCCTGAGCTATTCCAAACATCCATAGGTTTCAGAAGGTTAGCTTCTGGAAAGTTGAGACTTTATAGAAGATAAAAAATGAAAGTAACAATTCTCTTCCTTCCCTGCTTTTTTGAGAGGGTGGTAGAGATATATGTTCAACTGTATGTAGTTGAAACCACGTTGCAAAAAGAAAAAAGAAGGTCCATTATCAAAACTAAGCCACAGACATACCGGTACTCATGTAATTATTTCGTTTCATACTGAAATTAGTCCTAAATTCAATTAGTACATTTTTAAGAATGGATTTTTGCCAGGGAATTATCCATTACAAGCACATAAAGAATAACTTCTTATCATTCTCTACGATAATTGCTACATTCATACATTTATCATGACATCCCATAAGATGTTTCATTGCTCCTGGTGGCATCTCTGGTCCTCACATTGCATTTGCACTGCCTGCCCTCCTTTCAAAGCTGTATTCACCACTTGGGTATATGGTCACTGAAAGTGTCTACGAGCTTCACCAAGTTGGAGATGTGTTTTTCAGGCTGACGTTTTTTACTTAAAAATTAATCACAGGATGCACTTCGGAGAGCACGGGTCTAGAAATGGAACATTAACAGAGGATAGTCAAACCACAAACATGTCTAGTCAGTCGAGTTCACAGTGTTGCCGCATAGACTGAAAAACTAACATTATCACCAGCAAAAGTATTGTCTTGTCTATAACATTCAATCAGTATCCCTGAGAACATACTTTTTGAACATACATGTGGAGGGAGGTACCCTGTGCTTCTTACCTTGGAGATTTGAATCCTCTTCCTTATGTTTCTCTTTAAGTGAATGAGCTAAAAATGAATCTGAACCATTTGACAACTTTATTTTTTTCTTCTCAAATATTTGAACAAAAATACATATTCAAATCTTCAACTTCTTGTGGACAGCCTATTCCAAGATTGTTTGTTGGTATAAAAAGCAACATTATTTTAGCAACAACTAAGTAATAACAGCTTAATTTCTTTTTGAATTGAATTGTTAAGCTGCACAAAGCAATCAATTTTTGGTGCCAACTGAAGATTGCTTTTACAACAAAATATATATCGTAAATATGCTAATCTTAATTTGTATGCCATCTCAGACCTTATGGGGAGGGGTTGCAAATAGGATGATCATGTTCTATTGGCTAGCTCACTTCCTAACTTTCACTAATTAATTCATGCATTATGGAGAATCACCAACACACGAAATAGAAAAGTAAAAATGACACTGTTGAGTAATCACAAGCTGTTGACTATAGAATCTTCAGGGAAGGAGGGGCAGTGAGCATTCTTTGGACAACTTAATTCCAGAACGAACGGGCTTTGTTTATTTAAGAGGCTCATTTGTCTGTTTCCTGATTGCATTCTTATTGTGCAAATGCCAGAGTGTATTACAATGGATAAAATGGGGAAAAAATAAAGTATAATTTAAGTGGGCCAGGAAAGAGTGGTAGTAGATGTTTGAATGTTCCCTTGGAGTTAATCAGTGGTTCAAAAACCTGAAATACTTTATCTCGAGAACTGAGTTTCTGACTCAAGATACATAGGAGAAAATATCCGTTGGCTTGAGAAAGGAAGAACCTTGGTTCACGTAAATTTATACACAGATTCCTTTATCATGGGAGAATTGTAATTAGGGATTGAGAATCTTGAGAACATGATTGTGACCTAAGTTATTCCTGTACTGCAAATGCTCATAGGAGGCACTGGCTAGACCTGCAAATAATGAATTAAGAGATTCCAGCTGGGATATGATGAAAGCATTTTTGGGAATCTCTGTATCTTGGCTGGACCACATGGGTTATAACTTGGAGAGGCCTAAACTAGTAGTAGTATATGACAGATTTATTGCCCAATTGATGCTGGGCATCAGAAAAAAAGACTGAGGTTAAAAAAAAAAAATGACTGGAGAATTACGAGCTTTAAAAGAATTGCCATTGGAAGGGAGGCTGAAGAAGGAAAGCATGAGTTCCTTATATGAAGGGAAATAAAAATAATAAAGATTGATGGTGAGACATTGAATGGGAAGCATAGTAGTTTGTTTTTCACAGCATCCCTCTCCTCTAAGACGCCTTATCCACCTCTGTGCTTCATAGCTCTCCCTGCCACGTCTTCCACCTAACACACTGTATAGCTTATTGATGAGCTAGCTCTTCCACTACATTATTCAGCTTTCTGAGGACAGGGGTTACGTTTCTGACCACCACCCTCAGCTACTTCTCTGTATCCTCACTGCCAGAGTAGTGTTTGACACATAGTTGGCTCTCAATGAAAGTTTGCTGAATGAATGAAAGAATGAGCCAGAAATTCATTTGAGTCTGTCTTTCTTCTTGATCCCTTCCTCCCTCCCTCCTTCCCTTCCTTCCTCTAGCAAGTACTTGCCAGGATATACCAGGCCACAAAGGCCAATAAAATAAGATTCCTGTACTCCTGGAGCTTGCAGTCTGTTGGGCCAAATCTAATCATGTAAGTGAGGGAGTCCAGGGCTGGGTGATAGTGCTGGGACAGACATGTGCGCAAGGAGCCATGGGAATCTAGACACAAAAACATTTTTTTTTTTTTTTTTTTTTTGCGGTACGCGGGCCTCTCACTGTTGTGGCCTCTCCCGTTGCCGAGCACAGGCTCCGGATGTGCAGGCTCAGCGGCCATGGCTCACGGGCCCAGCCGCTCCGCGGCATGTGGGATCCTCCCGGACCAGGGCACGAACCCGTGTCCCCTGCATCGGCAGGCGGACTCTCAACCACTGCACCACCAGGGAAGCCCACAAAAGCATTTAAATCAGACTGACAGGTCAAGGAAGATTTTTCTTGGAGGAATGGAAAATTAAGGGTTTATGGAACCTAGAAGGATTTGTATGAGCTGACGAAGAAAGAGACCTGGCCTGGAAGAACAAAACAGCATTATCAGGGAAACTGTAGGTAACTCATTGTGAATGGAGAGATGCCAGAGCAAATGGAGTTTGTAGATAAGCAAAATGGAGAGTAATTTAAAAATCATTGACTTTACAAGGTGTTTCAGTGTTTTCATTGGGTGAGTCAAATATACTAAGACTCCATAATGCCTTAGACAAATAGGCAAGACCGCTCACTATGATCATCCTACCTTTTCATTTCCCAGCTCCCTATTTGCTGATTCCCAGCTCGATATCCTAGGCTAAGGCTTAAGCAGAGCTCTAAAGCAGGGTTGCCGTTTCCCTGCCACCACATTATTTGGAATGTGGAGACATTCGTTTTAGCTTATGATAACTGATTGCAAGGCTGTAGAGGCTATGTTAGGACGACAGTCCTTTCAGCCTAATTTTGTCATCTGTGACTGTGGGCAGTGGTTATCTCTGAGAGGATACTCTTGCCTTCCATGTTATTTGCACATGAACTGTTTCCAATCTGTAATCTGCAAATATTCTCTTCTGGACCCTGTTTTTATGTTTAGCCTCTAGGAATGCCCAGCTGTTGGGTAAAGTGGTAGTTCTGTGTTAATTGGATCTAATATAACCTCCAAATTTTAGTATGATTATCTTTTTATATGATGGATTTGTCATCCATATTTGTTCATTTAAATTGATATTTAAAATTAAATGGGAAAAGAGTTTGAAAAAGAATAGATACATGTATATGTATAACTGAATCACTTTGCTGAACATCTGTCACTAACACAACATTGTTAACTGTACTCCAATATGAAATAAAAATTTAAAAAAATAAAATAGCATCCCATCTCCAACCAAAAAAAAAATTAAATTAAATTAAAGGAACAAAGCAACAGTGATTTTCATAAAACTGGGTGCTGTTTTGTGTCTTGAGTTTCCAAACGAGAGACTCCTAGCTGTCCTGATCTCATGTCATCTGCAAGCCACTGCATACTCTTGACCTTTCCCATGTTTTTGATCATTTTACCAGTTCTTGGATTCTTTTCTAGCTCATTAAATTTATATTTTTCTTTTTTATAATGATAAGAAGAATGGGAGGTGTTTAGGGTATGGATGTATCTGTACATGATGCCTGCACAAAGTAGATGCTTAGTACGTATTTGTTGAATGGGAGGATATGAGTTTTGTTTTGTTTTGTTTTGTTTTGCGGTATGCGGGCCTCTCACTGTTGTGGCCTCTCCCGTTGTGGAGCACAGGCTCCGGACGCGCAGGCTCAGTGGCCATGGCTCACGGGCCCAGCTGCTCCGCGGCATGTGGGATCTTCCCGGACCGGGGCACGGACCCGTGTCCCTTGCATCGGCAGGCAGACTCTCAACCACTGCCCCACCAGGGAAGCCCGATATGAGATTTTTTTAAAACATACACCTGATTCATCTGTACCATTTTTCTAGATTCCACACATATGCATTAATATACGATATTTGTTTCTCTCTTTCTGACTTACTTCACTCTGTATGACAGCAAAAACTAACACAACATTGCAAAGCAATTATACTCCAGTTAAAAAAATATTTTGGTGCCTATAATTCCATTTATTTTTAGAAAAATTCCCCAAACCAAATCCTAGAGTCTTAATGCCTATCATGTAGATAGTGCTTGAGCCCTACAGGTTTATAATGGCTAAGCAAACAAAAACAAAACAAACAAACAAAAAACATACACTTGAGCATTAGCAGCTTCCCACTGTCTTTAGGAAAAAGTCCAGACTCCTTTGCAAGAGCCACCAGACCATTTGCAGTCTGAAACTTATAAACCTTTCTGTTCTTGTCTCTTGCTTTCCCAACCAACAATTCACATTCTGCAATACATGTTCACAGCTCCATGCTTTTACCCTTCTGTCTGGCAAATTCTTACTGACCTGCCAGATGTGAAAGCTTCTTCCCCTTAGCCCTACTGCGGAAGAATGACTTCTTCACTATTTCTAAAACATCTTGTATGTACATCCATGATACTGTTAGCCCATCTCATCATTTTACTTTATGTACCTATCTCCTCATCTAGGTTGTATACCCAAGACAGAGGTTCTGTCTTATTTACCTTTGTGTGTTAGGGTCTGATATTGTGCTTCTGACCAGAGCTAGGACTCAGCAATGTGTTTTGAATGAACAAATGAAGTGAATAGGCCAGTGCCAGGGCCTGAAAGATCACCCAGTCTTATGGCCCCTGCTCTATGTCATAAGGACAGGAGCCCTAAACTCAGGACAAGCAGACAGGATGAGCAGGCCAAAGATGCCAGGGCATCTGCAGGGAGGAGTGACCATGGCCAGCTTCTAGAAATCCATGGGGACCTGGCCTGTCTGCCCAGCTGGCCCTCTTCAGAGAAGAGTCCTTGAATGGTGCTGCCCTTGGTTTCTTGCCAACAAAGTCTGTCCCGAGAGATCAGGCTCAGTCCGAGGCCTCAAGTCTCATTTGCAGCGTTTCTTTAGTTGTTTGCCAGGCATCTGGCTAAAGGAAATATGACAGACTTCAAGGGACTGATGAGAATCCGAGGTCTCCTTGCCGGGCCACAAATTGTAATTGAGAGCCATGTTTTAGGAGCGTAATAGAGATTATTTTCCTTAGAACTAAGATTTTTTGCTTGCTGAAGCTTATTTAATACCCAACTGCCCATCCAGTTAGCTTTGTAAAAGCTTATTATTTTATAATAATAGGCATTGTGCTTTATAGTTTTATTACATAATAAGCCACATTGTTTAATTCATGATTTATTAGATTCTGTTAGGGTATAATGAGTAGTGGTGGTGTTTAGTACAGCAGTGTGATTAGATGTCATTCACTGTGCCATGTGAGATAAATGTGCTTCATCACACGAGCTACAGATATGCCAGTTCCAACGTATAATTTGAATTTTGTGTTGTGTATTCTGGGCCATTATTGTCACATAATTCAGACTACATAGATATAAATGTATGTGCAAAAATACAAACTTTCAAACATTATTTGAGACAATTCCAAAAGCTGGATCTCAAAGAAAGATTTCTTTCCTAATTGAAATGCTTTATTACCTTCCTATTTTCAGATAATGTTCAAACTCCTAAGCTTGGCAAACAAGACCTCTTATGATCTGGTCCTTGCCTACCTCCCCAGCTCCTCCTCCAGGGCTCCCTGCCAGCAGGTACCTTTCATTTGTCTGAGGAACCACACCCACTTCTTCTTTTCGTTCTGCTGTCTCTCACTTACAGGTTTTTCCCAGCACTGGTTGGCTTTGTCTATTTTCAGTGCCCTTTGCCTATTGTTTTAAAAATTGTTTTGAAACATAGAAAAATACAGAGAATAATAGGACAGCTGTATGTAAACTTTCCACCTGGGATTAACAGATGTTAGCATTTTATGTATTTGCCTCTATGTGAAATAAACAAACCATAACATGTCCAAAAAAAGCTGGTGTCTTTCCCTTTTTTTTTTTCCTTCCTAGTTCCTTTGCCTTTTTCTCTCCTGAGGCAACTATTTCTTTTTTACAGAAATCATATTATCTTTTCAGGAACTTGGTAGTTGTAGCAGTGAGAACCTTTCATTTATAATGTTCAGAATTTTTTCTTGAAGCCCTTTTAAAATTTCAGATTTTTACTTGAAAAATATCCTGATATCAAAGTAATACATGTTTATAATAGACAATGTGAAAAGTATTTTTAAAAAGTCAGAAAAGTGCAAAGAAGTTGGAAGAAATGCTCACAGGCTCCTGGACAACTACTATTAATATTTAATGTGTTCATTTGAGACAATTTGGAAAAGGGGCAAAAACTACCTAACATACTACTATAATCACAGTTAATATTTCCTTGACTTTATTTACTTTTAGTTTTTATTTATCTTTACATAGTCATTTACTTTGCAATCAGGACATGAATGTAGTTTGTATTATATGTTTATCCACACATACACGTTTAAAAGTATTACATAACCCCGTGTTCCCATTTTGTTGCACATTTGGGCTGTACCTTTAGTTTTTATTTTTTCCTGTTATATCACCATATATGTGTAACATCTATGAACATAGAGCTTTTTCTATATTCACAATAAAGTGAAATTATCAGGGCATGACTATGGGCACCTTAAAGCTCGTGATACATACTGCCAGTGTGGCTATATGTGCTTCTGAGTGTCTGAGTCTTGGTTTCCTCTTTGTTACCAACATATGAATTTTTTAAGTAATCAGAAGAAAATAAACCTTTGCTCATTCCTATTAATAGCCATCAGCTCTTTACAGAATTAAGTTCTTAAATCTTTATCTTATTAACTTCAAATATTTTTTCAAGATGTTTTTGTTTTTATTGGTATATAGATATTTTTGTTAATGTTACATGTGCATCTTTTCCTTGTGATTTCATCTATGGCTTTTGAGATTTGAAGAGTTCTCCTGCTTCCAAAGATTTGACAATTATTTTGATTTATCTTCTTTCAGATTTTTTTTTGTGGTTTGATTTTTAAATATATTTGATGCTTTAGTCCAATTTGAATTTGTTGTGGTCTTGAGACAGTACTAAAGTACCATTGTTTTGCCACACCTAGTTTAAACCAGTGATGTATATGGTGGTGGGTAGATAAATTCCAGGATTTATCTTACATTTCTTTGTACCTGGCTCGTATACGAAGTGTTATTTAAATCAGACGGATGGATGTTACTAAAATGTTGGGCTAACCTAGGACTTCCCATACTCATGACGCCCCTCTGTGGCTCAGTGGGAATCTGACATTTGTCCCTGAAGGGTGTATTGCTGTTGTTTTCTGGTTGTCCTCCAGCTAATTCATGCTGGTCTTTGGCCTTTCTCTTGGAATTATGATCTCTGCCTTCCAGCAGACAATTCACACTCAGCATTAGTCAACAAACCCATTTTCCTTAGGCTCTGGAGGGTCTAAAACACAGGGTCATTCATCTGCAGGCAGGATGCCTTCCAATCACCTTTCCTCTGGGACCTGCTTACCCATCTCCTGCGGCCTGGCCAGCAGAGGCCAGTTCGCCTGGCTTGGCCAGCACATCCAGGCCAGCTCTCCCTCCTTAGCTGGCTGAAAGCCTTTTTTTCCTAGCTCCCCTGCTCCAGAATAAACAAAAATTCTGTTTATAGCAACAACATTGTTTTTCTGTTTTAAAGGAATAAGTATGGGGCAAGTGATTCAATAACTGATCAAGAATTGACTTTAAAATAAGCAAGACTTTGTAGTTAAAACAGCTTTTAGAACTACCCAGTTTAAATGTAGTGAGCTCCCCTTCACCCAAAGCATTCAACAGAGATGGGAAAACATTTTAAGAAATGGTGTACAGGGGAGTCATTTCATGAGGATAACCTCTTCACTCTAAGGTTCTAACGTTATATGAACCTCTCACTTCCTACCTCCTTTGTTTTTCTCAAAGTTGTTCCAACATTTATAGTAGCAGAGGTCCCAAACAAATCTTTAACTTCTAGGGTCAGTTTGGAGAAAATGAATTCTAAAAAATATAGGAAAAATACGATTGGAAAATGGGTTAGTTATCTGCCCCAGGTAGTTAGAAATACAAAGCTTACTCATCCAATGAGTGAAACACACAAAACAAAAAGAGTAGTAAGTCTTTGTAGCTAAGATAGAACTAGGATGTCTAACTTCAGACTTGTAGGGTTTAGTGTATGGCTCTATCAGTTGACAATATATGCATCTTTTAGGTAAATATAAGAATTGATGAGCCAATTGATTTTTTAAGACAGATTTATGGAAGTTTATTTTGTATACCATAAAATTGGCCCATTCTTAGTGTACAATTCAATACTTTTTAGTAATTTTAGAGTTTTGCACCATTGCCATAATCCAGTTTTAAAAGCCCCCAAAAGATCCCTTGTGCCTATTTGCAAACAGTCCCTGCCCCCATCCCCAGCCCAGCAACCACTAAACTACTTTATGTCTCTATAGATTTGCCTTTTCTGGACCTTTCATGCAAATGGAATCTTATAATATATAGTCTTGTATCTGGCTTCTTTATTTTGCATAACTTTGTAGTATGTGTACTATGTATCAGTAGTTTGTTCCTTTTTATTGCTGAATAATATTCCATTGTATGAATATATCACATTTTGTTCATCCATTCACCAGTTGATAGACATTTGGATTGTTCCAGTTTGGGGCTAATAACCCTGCTGTGAACATTCATGTACAAATCTTTGGCGATATGTATTAATTTCTCCTGGGTAGATACCTAGGTATGGAATTGCTGGATTATATGCTAAATTTATGTTTAACTTTTTAAGAAACTGCCAAATTGTTTTCCAAGGTAGTTTTACCATTTTACACTCCCCATAGCAATGTGAGGATTCTAGTTTCTCCATATCCTCACCACCACTTGTCTGTCATTCACATTGTAGCCATTCTAGGGGGTGTGAAATGGTGTCTCATGGTTTTAATTTATATTCTCCTCATGACTGAGGATGTTGAGCATCTTTTCACTTGCTTTTCAATATACCTTATTTGGTAAAATGCCTATTCAGATCTTTTGCCACTTTTAAAATTGGGTTATTTTTCTTCTTATTGAGTTACAAGAGTTCCTTATGGTTTTTGATGCAAGTTCTTTATCAGATATTGCGAATATTTTCTCCCAGTTTGTTACCTGTCTTTATTTTTTAATGGTGTCTTTTGAAGTATAAAAGCTTTTGATTTTGACTATGTCCAGTTTATGTCTTTTTTTAAATGAATTATGCTTTTTGGAATTGTACCTAAGAACTCCTTGCCTAAGGCAAGGTCTTATAAATTTCTCTTTTATGTTTTCTTCTAGGAGTTGTATAGTTTTAGATTTTGTATAAGTCTATGATCCATTTTGAATTAATTTTTGTCAAGGGGGTGAAGTAAGGGTCATTTTTCTTTTTTTGCATGTGGATATCCATATTTTTTTTGGTACAATTTGTTGAAAAAAAAAACTCTTGTTGAATTTCCTGGACAATTTTATTGAAATTAACTGGCCATGATTGGAAGGGTTTATTTCTGGCCTCTCTATTATGTTCCATATATCTATATCTCTCCCCCTACTCCAGTACCATAGTCTATTGATCACTGTAGCTTTATAGTAAGTTTTGAAGTCTTCCAGCTTCTTTTACAAATTGTTTTGGCTATTCTGGGTCCTTTGTATTTCCATATACATTTTAGCTTCAGCTCGTCAATTTCTTCAAAAAATCCCACTGGGACTTCAATAGTTGCATTGAATCTACAGATCAGCCTGTTGGGGAATGTTATATCAACAATATGGAGTTTTCCATTCCATGGACATGGAATGTCTCTCCAGTTACTTAGTTTCTTCAGTTTTCTCAGAAATGTTTTGTAGTTTACAGTGTGCAGATTTTACACTTATGTTGTTAAATTTATTCTTATAAATTTTACTCTTTTTGATGTACTTGTGAATGGAATTGCTTTTTAAGTTTCATTTTCAGAGTGTTCATTTGTTAGTATATAGAAATATGATTGATCTTTATATACTGATATTATATTCTATGACCTTGTTGAACTTTTTTATTAGTTATAGTCTTTTTTTTTTGTAGATTCCTTAGGATTTCCTACGTACAAGATTGTGTTGTCTGTGAATAAAGATAGTTTTATTTCTTTCTTTCCAAAGTGTATGCTTTTAATTTCTCTCCTTTGCGTTATTGCACTGGCTAGAACCCCCGATACAATGTTCAAGGGAAGAGGCAAGAGCAGACATCCTTGCCTTGTTTCTAATCTTTTTTTTTTTAACATCTTTATTGGAGTATAATTGCTTTACAATGGTGTGTTAGTTTCTGCTTTATAACAAAGTGAATCAGTTATACATATACATATGTTCCCATATCTCTTCCCTCTTGCGTCTCCCTCCCTTCCGCCCTCCCTATCCCACCCTTCTAGGTGGTCACAAAACACCAAGCTGATCTCCCTGTGCTATGCGGCTGCTTCCCACTAGCTATCTATTTTACGTTTGGTAGTGTATATATGACCATGGCACTCTCTCACTTTGTCACAGCTTACCCTTCCCCCTCCCCGTATCCTCAAGTCCATTCTCTAGTAGGTCTGTGTCTTTATTCTGGTCTTACCCCTAGGTTCTTCATGACCTTTTTTTTTTTTTTCTTAGATTCCATATATATGTGTTAGCATACGGTATTTGTCTTTCTCTTTCTGACTTACTTCACTCTGTATGACGGACTCTAGGTCCATCCACCTCACTACAAATAACTCAATTTCGTTTCTTTTTATGGCTTAGTAATATTCCATTGTATATATGTGCCACATCTTCTTTATCCATTCATCCAATGATGGACACTTAGGTTGCTTCCATGTCCTGGCTATTGTAAATAGAGCTGCAATGAACATTTTGGTACATGACTCTTTTTGAATTATGGTTTTCTCAGGGTATATGCCCAGTAGTGGGATTGCTGGGTCGTATGGTGGTTCTATTTTTAGTTTTTCAAGGAACCTCCATACTGTTCTCCATAGTGGTTGTATCAATTTACATTCCCACCAACAGTGCAAGAGTGTTCCCTTTTCTCCACACCCTCTCCAGCATTTATTGTTTCTAGATTTTTTGATGATGGCCATTCTGACCAGTGTGAGATGATATCTCATTGTAGTT
This sequence comes from Mesoplodon bidens, assembly GCF_964165515.1. Classification (NCBI taxonomy): domain Eukaryota; kingdom Metazoa; phylum Chordata; class Mammalia; order Artiodactyla; family Ziphiidae; genus Mesoplodon; species Mesoplodon bidens. The sequence goes on from NC_138178.1 coordinate 87,359,178, forward strand.
TTGATTTGCATTTCTCTAATGATTAATGATGTTGAGCATTCTTTCATGTGTTTGTTGGCAATCTGTATATCTTCTTTGGAGAAATGTCTATTTAGGTCTTCTGCCCATTTTTGGATTGGGTTGTTTGTTTTTTTTGTTATTGAGCTGCATGAGCTTGTTTCTAATCTTGGAAAGAAAGTATTTATTATTTCACTATTATTTTTGATGTTGGCTATAGGTTGAGGAAGTTCATTTATGCTTATATTTTGTTGAGAGTTTTATCATGAATGGGTGTAGAATTTTGTCACATGCTTTTCCTGAATTTATTGAGATGATCATGTGGTTTTTGTCCTTGATTTTACTAGTATGGGGTACTATATTTGTTGATTTTCAGATGTTAAGCCAACTTTGCATTCCTGGGATAAATCCTACTTGGTCATGGTGGATAATCTTTTTTATATGATGTTGGATTCAGTTTTCTAGTATTGTGTTGAAGGTTTTTGTGTCTCTGTTCATAAGCGATGTTGGTCTGTAGTGTTCTTTTCTTGTGATTTTTTTGTCTGGCTTTGGTATCAGGTTAATACTGGTTCATGGAATAAGTTAAGAAGAGAGCCAATTGATTTTTTTTTTCAATTAATAGAGGAGGGAAGCATGTTGTAGAACAGTGTTTCTTTATCTATGGTGAAGTTCCATTTAAAACTCATTTTTAATCTATTGTAAACAATAAATCAGTAGAAAAATTATACAAAAATATACAAATACAAGCTTCATTTATAAAATAGATTCACTTATATAAAATTACTCTGTCAAATTAATACAAAAGTTTCTAGAGGCTTATTACTCTTTTAAAAATTGTGATACAGTTGGCATAAGATTATATTAGTTTCAAGTGTACAACATAATGATTGGTGTTTGTATATATTGTGAAATGATCACCATAATAAGTCTAGTTAACGTCCCTCCCTAAACACAGTTCCAACTTTTTTTTTCTTGTGATGAGAACTTTTAAAATTTACTCTCTTAGCAGCTTTTGAAAGGCTTATCACTCTTAGTCTCTGTACTTAGCTCATCAGAGACTGGATACAAACAGTCCTCACAGATCTTCATGAGAACCAACTTTGAGTAGTGCTGGCGTAGACTCATGCTTCTCAACCTTTAGGGTGCATAGAAATCACCTGGGGATTCTGTTCAAATGGATTTTGATTTAGTAAGTCTGGGGAGCTTCCCTGGTGGTGCAGTGGTTGAGTCCTCCTGCCGATGTAGGGAACATGGGTTCGTGCCCCGGTCCGGAAAGATCCCACATGCCACGGAGCAGCTAGGCCTGTGAGCCATGGCCGCTGAGCCTGTGCGTCCGGAGCCTTGCTCCGCAACAGGAGAGGCCACAACAGTGAGAGGCCCGAGTACAGCACAATAAACAAAACACAAAAACAAAAAAACTCTGGGACAGGGCTTGAGGTTCTGCATTTCTGTCAAGCTCCTGGGTAATGCTGATGATGCTGGTCCACAGACCATACTTTGAGTACTAAGACTATGAAATATAATGCAGATAATAAAATAAATGTGATATTTTTTATAACCCTGTCATAAATTGCTTTGGGACATATTTTGGTTTTTCAAAGATTGTTGGGTTGTTGCTCAACAGTCACGATTGTCTAGATACCAGTTGTTTTTCTTGGCCTCCAACCTTCCTGGGCCTCCAACTGCTCATCCGTAAACAGAGGGCACCTAACTAGGAGATCTCTGAAGTCTCTTCCAGATCTCACAGTCTGTGATTTTAAGCATCCGTGTCAAAGGAGAATTATGGCTACATCTGCATTTTCTTTTTATATAAACCTAAGTAAACAAGAACCCAAAGTCTGTGTTACAAAAGTTCTTAACAAGATGTTAAAAATTAACAATAAACATGCTTTACTAAATTTTGGATGATACAGAAAGATTAATATCAACATTCAAGGATTTTTCCATGTTGAAGTCTTAAAAAAGTGGGTGGGCGTCTTGTTTAAACTTATAGCTGGAAATCTAATTAAAAAATAATTGACTTGCCTAAACTGTGGAGAGACAAGTAAAATAGGTGTTTATATTATGAAATTCAAGCTGACACAGAATAGCTGAAAGGCTTTCATTTCAGCCAAGTTGAAATGATCTCATTTTCCTTTATATTTCATTTTATTTACTGAGATACTTAAAACGTTTTCCCCCGTTACTTAAAACGTTTTCCCCCCTTGCTTAAAAGCAAATGAAAAGGGTGGTAAATCAGTGGTAGAAATATGTTGTCAAAACCTCCAGGGGCCATATCCTCAATCTTCAGTGTACATTAGCATGATTCTGCTGTTCTTACTACAGATGATTACAGCACACCCTGCAATGCAGGGTGGAGGCCGTTGGTTAGCCTCCAAAGAAAGTGACTAATAATTGACCTAATGTACAGAGCACATGAATAACATATTCTCTGGGTAAGAAAAAATATGGTTTACAGGGTGTGTGAGAGTTCATATCCCTCTTTTCCGTTCTTCCAGAAAATTTAAGGTAGTCAGCTGCTTTATTAAATTTTTAATTCTTCAGTCTCAAATTCAGATCATGCATTAGATGCCACTATGCAATTCAAGACCAGACTCCTGCTTCCAGGATTTTCTTAAATGAATTGTTTAGAATTTTGAAGAGAAATAGTATCAGTTTTGTTACATTTACATTTGCAGCGGCCTCACACAGTAAAACAACTTTATTTTAGTTTTATATATCGTTAAGCAATTGTTTCCCTTGGTGAAGAAATTTGGTCTCCAAAATATATATGAGTTTTAATTTGCTGAGGAGATTAATGGAAAGTTAGAATTGTCTTTTTCTTTTTTCATTTAATGCATCGAACATCACTTGAATTATACACTTACTGTATTTCTGTTATTCTTGGCTCTTCTGCAAGGTATTTGGTGGATTTCCTTTTATTCATTTAGTAATAATGGGGTCAGCTCGGCAGACCTTTTATTTTTAATTGACTAACTCTTTATTATGTTATGTGCTAAGACACATCCATTAATGTTAGGAAGGACATGGATCAAAACATTTTACAGTGGTTCTTTCTGGGTGAGATTACAGTTGAACTTTATTTTCCGCTTTGTAATTTTTTTGTATTTTTTGAATATTCAATAAAGGCCATGTTTTTATTTTTTTAATTAAAACAGCCACAACTATAAAAATTAACAAAATCTAGGAATTTCTAACTTTATTTCTGTAGAAAGAGAACTTTCCACGTATGTATTTAACATATATGATGCACCTACTATATGCCAGGCATTTTGGTGGGTCTGGGGTGATTAAGGCAGGTTAGACTCAGCTGTTATCCTGGATGAGCTCAGCCTCTAGTGATCATCTCACCAAAGTATGGTCAGTGGGGACCAATAAATGGTACCCCCAATGAATTATTATTACCTGTGAACTGATAATTTCATGCCTCTGCCATGGGGGGTTAAAGAGGATTAATTGAGGTTGTGTATGAAATGTGCTTGGTCTAATAGTTGACATATAGGAAACTTTGTTCATTATTATTGTGCTTTGAACATTCATAGTGATGGGGAAGTTATTACCTCCAGAGGCAGCCCAATCTAGGCCTGGCCAGCTCTGGGAGAGAGTGAGACCATATTCCCCAGGGGATTTAGGTCTCTGAGGCACCTCCCTCATTCCTGCGGTTGCTGTTGCACACGGCATCCCTTTAAATACCACTCCTAGCACTCTGGGCTATTACCTTAGTTCCTCCTAAGCCAAGTTGCAGTCGGGATTTTTCTGAGAATTCATCCTTATTTGCATCAGGAGGGATAGTGATGCATCCCTATTTGCATCAAGAGGGATAGTGATGCTGTAGATTGATGAGGGCCACCTGGGGTTTTGGCCTTGTAATTAACTAAATTGGTTTTATATTATTAACAGAAAATAAGCATTTGAGAAGACAAAGATATAACAAGGAGAAAATATGTGCTGGGTCATCTAAAGCAGTTCAGATGAAGACACTGAGTCCAGGAACTTCAATTCAATTCCCTCCAAAATGTCTTTTCTCTGACCTCACAGCAAAACACACATAAAACCCCACTGGCTTTGTATCACAGAAATGCTTCCCTGTCCTAGCAGATGATTCTAATACATATGCTTTATTGATCTGGTTGCAGGGGGCACTGTCCAACAAATAATCCTATACAATCAAAAGCCTTCTTGGGGGATCATTTCCTAGTCAGGGTGATGTTGGTGTCTGTGTGATGACGAGGACAATGGGTGAGCAAAGGTCAGCTAATCACAGGTTTATTGTTGTACAGTTAAGCTGCCACAGCGTCACTCTCGAGCTTTCCGAATGCCTGCCTCCCATACCAAGCATTACAGCCTTCCCCTAAAATTTCCAGACCACCCACTGTAACAATATAGTATATAAAAGGATCCAGATGCTCGGAAAGAGAACGGGTGAAGTGCAGAGCACGCGTGATACCTTCTCATTTGTCCTTCTCGATTTTGAGCACGGTTTTTACATAGCTGGCTCACTAGAGAGGTCAAACTTCATCTCCAACTCTCCTTTCCAGAATGTTTAAAAATGTATACCAGGATTAAATTTACCACCAAATATACGCATTTTAAGACTGTACTTGATTCAGGGGTCTCTTTGCCTTTCCAACTTTGCACCTCTCTTCACTATTCCCTAGAGGACAGGAGAAACAGATTGTGGGATGTGCACACACACTGAGCTCTAAAGATAGATTGGACATGCAGAGTGGAGAGTATGCGTAAGAGAGTGATAACCATGAGAAAAGAGTACCAGATACATGTGGGGTATCCATGTGCAAAATGGGAGAAGAGAACTGGCTAAATACAGATGACTTATTATAGTTTAATGCCTAATTGCTTGCAAGTTTTAAAAATGCTTCATTTTATACACATTTTGGGAATGAGTGTATATTTGGATCTTAGGCCACTTGGCAGCTTTGCGGTGTTTCGACTTGTGGTCTATGGCTTTGCAATAGTTTGTTCAAAGTAGATTTAATGGATGTGACCCCTCCCAAACACTCCATTCAGGGCAGGTGATTATAAGAAGGAATCTTTTCCTATGAGAACCATTAATTAATTTACTTATACTAACCCCTGTATTTTATCTCATCATCCAAATGTTTCCCCAGTCCCTGTTTATCATGTTACTATATTAAAAAATTTTTTTACCTAAAATGATATCTCACCCTCTAGAGAGTCAGCATCAGGAAAGCAGGAGCTGGCTGCCTGTTTTCTGCTATGTCTTCAGTGCCTAAAACGGTGCCTGGCATACAGTAGATTTTCAATACGTATTGATGATAAAACTTGGTCCCTCAAGGAACACCAGCCAGGATTATGAGGAAAACATCTTCTTGGTTCATTTGTTCACTTATTCGTTCTTTCATTCATTCCTCAAACATTTATTGAGGACTTGGTATTTGCCAAGGACTGTAGTGCTAGTTACTAGGTAAATCTTGCTCTAAAGGAACTTATAAATAGATACAAACACATCTAACTATAATGCAGTACAGCCTCTTCGTTAGAGAAAGGACAGAGTAATGAACACTGGGTTTAAAATGTTTCATTAAAAGTTTTAGTCTTTCAAAATATTTATTAAAACAACAACAAAATTTTCCCTTCTAACTTAAAGGCTGTGGTCAAACAGATTATGAGCAAAGGGTTTGTGTGGGCTGCTCTCTTTGCCTGATTTAGACTGAGGGCCCACACTTATAGGGAAGGTGCTTTCCCCATACCATGGGCAGAGCTTTTCTGCCTGTTTGCAAGTCAGCATGTCCATGTTTGAGTGGTGATCCACCAGTGGGCCATCACTAAGTGCTATCTCTAAAAATAGCGGAGCTTTATCCTTGAAAATGAAAATGCTTTGGTTTTAAAAATATGTTTCTGTTTCTAATGAATCCAAGGCTTGGATTTGTTTAAAGGCATGCATATTTCCCTTTGGTGATGGCAGAAAACAAAACTTTCATGCCCATGCATGAAGGGCTGTTCCATTTACAGTCTCCTGACATTGACTCAATTCCCCACTTGTAATACACAACCTGGCCACCATTTGGCAAAAAAAACAAGTTTATGAAAGCAAAGAAAAACCATAAGTTACTATGCTGTTTTAGAATATGTAAAGTTTCTCTGAAGTAGACACATCATAGTAACCCATGGTCTCTTTGGAGCCTACTGTGCATCAAAGTTGTCGAAGATGTCACAGCATCACAGCATGGACCTCTGGAGAGGAACCTTACAACCATCTGGCACAGTCTCTGCCTTTTTTTTTTTTTTTTTTTTTTTTTTTGCGGTACGCGGGCCTCTCATTGTTGTGGCCTCTCCCGTTGCGGAGCACAGGCTCCGGACATGCAGGCTCAGCGGCCATGGCTCACGGGCCCAGCCGCTCCGTGGCATGTGGGATCCTCCCGGACCAGGGCACAAACCCGTGTCCCCCGCATCGGCAGGCGGACTCTCAACCACTGCGCCACCAGGGAAGCCCGAGTCTCTGCCTTTTTTAGAGGATGCTATGAAGATCCAGTGAACTGAAGTTACTAACCAGGGATCACAGAGCTAATTGATGGAGTCCCGACTCGAATCCATTCTCCTAACTTCCAGGCTGATGTCTCCTAAAATGTGGTCTGTCAACCACTTGCATCCTAATTGCCAAGGCTGCTCAGTAAAAATATGATTCCTATTCCTCACAAGAATCAGAACTGTTGGGAGTCCAGTCTAGAAATTTGCATTTTAATAAGCCCCTCAGTTATTCTTATGTACATATTACTCTAGTCTGAGAGGTAAAACCCCTAGTTGAGAGAGAGATTATTTTTCCATAGTGTAACAGTAGGAAATTTTTCATTTGAAGGTTGTTGATTCATTGGCTTAACTGGAAATTGTTGATAAAGTCTGAAAAGATAAGTGTGATTCTTTAAAAGTTTGAACTGAGTCTAATGAAGCTTGAGTTGGCATTTAATATATTCACATCTGCTTGTGTTTTCATAAATACTTTTATGGATGAATGTTAAGGGCACTAATAAAGTGGTTACCTGTTTGGTGAGAGGAACTGGGCAGAGGGTAAATGAGGGGGGAAGAGATTTTTCAGTGAATACTTTCTATGCTTCTTGAGTTTTGAACCCTGTGAGTGTATTGCCCATGTTGAATTTTAGAATCATATAAAGGTTTAAAGTGTTGACATTCACTATAGGACCTTAGCAGGTGATTGCTCTGCCTCTGCCCAGGCTACATGAACACATGCTCTGGAATCTACATCTCTCTGTAGCAGAAGGCAATGAACATTTCCAAAGGTCAAGGCCAGGAAGGGAAAGATTGCCGATTCAGTTAGTTTTAAGGAAATCAGTAATTGGCTTGAAAAGATAAGTCACTGTGATTGTGCACATACACCCATGATCTTAAAGCCCTCCCTGACAGACCACTCGTCACTGGGAGTTCAGGTGACCTTGGGCAAATCACTCAACCCTCTTGAGACGTAGTTTTCTAGTCTGTAATAATAATGATGAAAGCTCACTCCTTTTCAATTTGCCATTATTTTATTTAACCTTCACAGTAACCCTGAGGGGGCGAATAGTATGGTACCATCTCTATTGTTCAGGTGAGGAAGTTATGGCCCAGAGAGGTTAGTCTGTTTAGGAAGGGTCACATAGGTGTGGGGCGTCTAACTTCCACAACCAGATTCTTTCCACTGTGACACAAAGTGGCATGGATTGGACGATTTCCAAGGCTCCTTCCAGAATTAAAGTCCTTGAGTGTATGAGCTATTCAGCACTCAGTCAACTTTTGTTAGTCTTTGGAGAAGTCCAAAAGAAATTGAAGCCACGGGTCCTTAATTTTAGGAGCTCGCATTGTAATTATAGTATCAGAACATGTGAATATGAAGAAGACCAAGGAGAACGTACAAGTTCAGTACATTCCAAATGCACATTATAAATATACTAGAAGTTCTTGTATTGCATAGCACAAACTATGCACCTAACTACCAAGAGGGTGGGGAATTCCAATTCCCAGCAAATAACATTCTCCTCCATAAATAATAATAGGAACTCTCTTTGAGCACCCACTGGGGTAAGCACTTGTTATGTATTATCTCATTTAAACCTCACCACACCCCTCTGAGAAAAATACTATCCTGCTTTTATAGATAAGGAAAAGGAAGCTTAGAGATCAAGTGATTTGAATAATTGTATTGTAGGTGGTGGAGCCAGGTTACTAACCAGGATCCAATACTGGTTTTCGATGTGTGAGCTTCACCACAGGCCTGTTTTGTCTTCATGTTTGAGAATGCATAGGATGGTTTTAGATAAGGGTGTGTTGTCGAGAAAATTTAACCAATCCCTGCCAACATCAAGGGCAAGTTTGGTTTCAATTTAAGTCACCTTTACTGTGTTCATTTGTAAAAGATGGGCCTGTGAATTCTGCATTCGTGCCTCAAAACTGTTTATTCTATCAGCCTGGCTTCTCCTGTGTCACCTCATTTTGTAATCCGTTACCTCATTTTGCCTCCCTCATATATGAAGTAGAAATAGACAAGCCCCCCTTGCAGATAACTGACGACTGACAGCAAATGATGGGCGCACTCAACAATTTGACAGGCTTTGTCTCTGTGAAAAAAGGGTTTTGCGGATGAAGTACTTTTAGTCTTTCTCTTCAGTATAATTTGTTCATTGCTTTTCTGCTACCAGATAGGAAAACTTTCCTCTATCACCCTCATCTTTTTATATGCCATCATCTCTTTCAATCTTTTCCCCACTGCCAGAGTGAATCCGTCCTGCAATTGAATGCTGCGGAAACCTCTTGACAGTTCAAAGTCTTAGCGTTTACCCAGTCATTCTGGGAATTGAGGACAGTTTACATTGTTTCCTTAGTTCACATGGACACAGGCAAGGTTCATAGCTTGCCTGGGTTGGCAGACAGTTTTTGAGGATTGTAAAAACTGTGCTTTGCTCGGGTCCCTGGCTCCTTGCAGAGGTCTGCCTGCCTATCCTTGGTCTGTGTCCTCGGCAGGCCTTTTGCTTGAGTCAGACACCTCTAATGAGAGAGTTCTTGGGTTTCAGTCTGGGGGAACCCAGCCTCCACCCGCCAGACTTCCTGGAGAGCTCTCTGCCGATGCTGAAAGTGCCTGGAGCCTTGAGGATTGGATCGAGCTGCCTTTCGAAGGGGTCTCAAAATTCCTTAGACATAATATATTTGTGGCTACAATTTGTTAAGAAAGGAACCAGGCTGTTCTAGCCAATAAATTGTCGAAGGAACACATACCTAAGATAGAGAAAATGGTTTGCAGTGCACAGTCCTCTTACTCCCTTTTCTGGTGTTCTGCATTCAATATTTCCAGTAACTTTAAGTAAAGCTTATTTCTAAGCAGACCCCTGGTTTCTTCTCTTTGCATTTACCAAAACCCTTGGGGCATATGTTGAGTGAGGGCAGGGCTTTTTATTCACCTGCTTCCTAGTCTGAATAATAGCACTTCTTGTTCCCCGTGTGAATTCCAAGGGCTCTGAAACAGCTTTCTTTGTGGAAAATCAGGTAAGCAGGGCTCCCCTATAAGGATGTGTATATGACTGTATATGCAGTGCTCCATAGCTCCCTGAGTAAGCTCTAACAAGAAAGTTGGAGCTATATAGCACCTATAGCTATAAAGCTATACTATACATGACTTCAGAGATCACGTGGCTTTATAAAAATTAGCTATCAGGAAAACAGACCCAGCCGTATCACCCCAAAGAGGCTTTGCTTCTTTGGAAACACATTTGATGTCCCTTCCCACTTAATTTTCTCTCAGAATTTGAGCTCTCTGCTCTTCATTTATCTCTGTTTTTATATTAGTACATACTGTAGCCAGATATTTTATATGATTTTTTGGGCCTTTTCATAATTCTGCCCAACTTCATATGTATAGAATTTCCAAAGCTAGTTGTCAATGTGCCAAAATGGCCTTTACTTTAGCAAAATAACTTCATGCTTTTCTTGACTGGGCTATAAGATGACTTAGATAATTTATGCTTCTCTTTACCACACTTTAGGGAGCACCTGCTTAGAAAGGGTTTTATATCCTGGCTTGGAATAGCTCTAATAATTTAAACCCTCCCTTCTGAAATTACCAAGATATCAAAAAACTAAGCCTCATGGTAATAATGTTGAAATGTTGTTCAAAATGATACCCAAGTATTTATAATTCTTTATATCCTGAACTACACTACTTAAACTGGGGGAAGGTATTCTGGGATGGGGAATAGTTGAAGGAAACAAATGTATATGCATAGAAATATATAAAATTTGTTATAGGATCAAAGATTGAGCAGTTTAGATGGAGTAAAGAGAATTCAAATAGGGAGATGGAAAATGGGGTTGGGTGGTAGCTTGGCTTGACTAAGAGGACGTGGGGTGTGAATTATTATTTATGACCAGCCTGTGTGGGTTGTTCTTTTACAGGAAAACATATTTGAGTGGAGAATAAAGCCACTCTAACTTGTGACTTAGCCACCAAAGGGAAGCCTAGTTATTCAGACCTCAAAGCCTTAATCCCAGAAAATTCATCTCCTGGTGGTACCTTAATTATATTTTAGGCATAGTGTTTAAGGTGAGTGTTAAGTTTATTTGTTTATTTATTTATTTATTTATTTATGTGAAGTGTAGTTGATTTACAGTGTTGTGTTAAGTGAGAACCTTGCAAATGCAAACGTATCAAGTGATGGCCAATGTCATAGGTACCCTCCGCAAATAGCTAAGTATGCTCAGAGCAGCCCCAGTGGAGGAAAGATGCCACAGAGAAAAACCCAGTAGTTGCCTAGTACCTTTCCTGAAACCTTCACCTCATCCCTTTCTTTTCCCTTCCCCAACCTGGACCCATCTTGCCTAGCCTTCTCAATGAATACTTGGCTTGAACTTAGTTCACTCAACTCTGTCGCTGACACACCCATCGTACTGATGGAATCCTGGCTTAAATGGAGCTTGCTCAGCTGTGCTTTAGACAAACCCTTCTGGCTGACCTGGTTTAAACCTGGCTTTCTTGACGCCATCTCTGGCATGTTCCAAGGTTAAAAAGGACTCTGCTGCCCCTTCCCTCACTCCCCTGGAGGGGAAACCAATTGCCACTTGGAACCGGAGTTTATCAGGCTCACATCCAGAGTAGTAACATGATTTAGTGAGAATAGTACTGGACTAGGAGGCAGGAAACAAGTTCTAGTGCTGGCTCTGATTTTCAATAGCCATGTGACCTTGGACAAGTCATTTCTCTGCCCTCATCAGTTTTTTCATCTGTAATGAAAAGTTAGGACCTTTTTGATCCTAGAAGCCAGGGATTCACATAATGTTAACAAACTCTTGAATAAATGGAGATTTTGACTCTAAGTGCTCATCTTTCCACCTGCCACACTGCTTCTTTCCACAAAGCACAGACTCTTTCTGTTGTAGTTTTGTAGTGTGCACTCAACACTCCTCTTAGTCTTGAGCTGGGGAACTTCAGATCCCTTCCTTCACCGATACAGTCTGCCACAAAGAAGGGCATCCTAAAAATCTGTGAGTTGGGGCAGGTGATTCTGCTTATTAAAGTATCTTTAAGAAGCTTTTTCTTAAGTTAAATCACTGTGTTATCAGCCCCTTTCTGGGTGATGATTTCAAAAGTATTACTAATAAAAACTATGTATGTGGGACCCTTCTAGGTATTTGACATATAATATTTCACCTAAACCTTAACAACCATATAAGGAGCTGTCCTTATCTCCACTTGATGCATGAAGGAATTGAGTGGCACAGTGGGCATGGCTGGAATTCGAATCAGACTCCTTGTGTGGACAGCCACTATCTTCGCTATGAGATGTACCTGCCATTGACATAAAAAGTACTACCTGGCATTTGGTGCAAGAAATTGCAGGGAGACTCTCTTGTTAAGGTCTCAAAGAAAATGATTGTTAACTGCATTTCAGATGCTTGGAATTTATGCTGTGCCAAGCACTTTTCCACTTAATTTTAAATCCATGGGTATTTCAAGGGGAATTTAACCCATATGTTTCTGATCCACTTGTACTTAACTCATCAGAGAGGATTGTTTTGTAAACCCTACCCTCTTCTTATGAGCACTTTCAAGCTCATATTTGGTTGGCATTGGCTGGATTTAGAATCTGCCATGGTTGAAGCTTGATTTTAAATCTTTCTTTCCAACCCCTATTTCATGGTGGTTTTATTCCGTGAGTGGATGGAAATTGAAGGTGAGTCATAAAGACTCTTCCAAAACTGTGCCAAGATTCCACTGATACAGAAAGAGAGCCACTAACCTTTGAGGTTTGTTGTACTCACCTAAAACCTTACCCCCATTAAGCTGTTAACCTATGCATGGTTATAATCTATGAGGGTAAAAATTAAATTCATAGATGTTGCATTTTCTCCTGAAATGATGTAGAGCAAAATTGTCTTTGAGAGATAAGGTATTTGTGGTGATTAGGTACATTACTACCTTTAAAAAACCCTTCTGCTTAAATCCTCTATTTGGGAGAGACTTGAGTTATACAGCTCGTGGAAAGATTCTTTCAGAGATCACCATTAGAAATTTAGCAGGCAAAAACTTGTTTATTATCTTAGCACGTAGATGAGTTGGGTACATTCAGTTCTGATAACCTGCTGAGTTGGAGAATTAATTAACTTCACATGAGCTCATCTAAGGAATGTGTATAATTGCTAGTAGTTGTGCATGACCCAAAGGAAAGCAAGAACAATTTTTGTATCCGGTTAACAGCTTGGTTCAACAAACATATATATTAAGCATCTTCTGTTCCTGGCATTTGGGGATAGAGGATGAGAAGGCAGAGACACACAAGAGACTATCCCTCCTCCTAGGGAATTTACCATGCAGTAGGCTATACCTGTATGCTTCTATCTATGCCACAAGGCCAAATGGTGTGAGTGCCAAATAGGCAGTGTAAAGGCAATGCACCAGGGGAGCTCAGAAGATGAAGATGTTCATTTCAATTGAAACAGGGATTGTGTGTGTTCCTTGGGCTTCCCCCAAAATGAAATGTTTAAGTTTAGGCTTGAAAGATGAGAAGGCTTTTGAAGGGGGGAAGGGCATTCTGGGATGAGACAACCAGACATGTTCTTGGATAATACAGACCATGCCAAATAGTTTTCCCAGATCTCTGCACTGTGTGTAGACATGGGGTGGGGTGAGTCTGCACAGGTGGATCAGAGCTCTGAAGCTCAAGCTGGGTTAACAGGTACTGTGTACATTCCTCAGTAACGAGCAGCTGGGATCAGCCTGACAACCTTTAACTGGGCACAGATTTTCAGTGCTGGGAACCTTTAGTCTTGGGTCAAGGAGAACAAGGAAGGGAACAAGACACAAAGGAACAGTGTGTGAAATTTACATAAATATGGACATACATAACATATATAGATGAAATTAACATACATTATACATAGTCTTATGTTTGAATAGTGCACAAATGAGGGTCAGTTCTATCTGATGCAGAAGAAACCTATCTAAAGATTCATCTTATGTGAAAAAGAAACCAATCAAATTAGGCATCACAGTATCATTGTCATAGAATAAAAAGAGCTACTACTATACAAGATTAATTATTTTACATACTTTAACTCATATTATTCTTACAAGCACACTGGCTATTGTTATCCTTATTTATAATTAAGAAAAGTGAAGATGAGAGAGTAAATAATTTGCCCAGGGTCACATAGCTGTATTAGTCACTTACACCTCAGTTTGCAGATACAATGTGTATATGGCTTAACCTTCTCTCTTTCTAATACTTTTTCAATGCAACATATGACACATTTAAAAATATATGTCACATATATGTTAGTTACAAAGCTAATACAAGAATATACACCACCCAACATAAGCAGTAGAACAATGCCAATACCTATTTGAGCTTCCCCATCCGACTGATGGCTTCATTCCACAGAGATAACTACCTCTGTTATCAATTTTAATGCATATATTTTTCAACTGACACCAAAATTGCTTCTGTGCTATCATGGTTTAAGGTGAAAATGTTAATAAAAACAAAATTGGAATAATTTGCATTTCATGCAAACACCTCAACACCACCCTGAGGGTTTAAATATAACTCAAAATTTAAGAGTATGGGAAGTGGGATACAGACACTGATACAAACACTGCTTTAATCTCAAGCGTTGTGATTTAATCCTGGGGTACATGAAGACAAAAAAAAAATGAGACCTAAGAGGAGGTATGAAGTAACAGACAGGGCCTGATCTAAGATATGAGAGATCGAAGTTCTAATTCCATCTGCCATCAATTTATTTTATGACGTTGAAAAATTACTTCACCTCTCTGAGTTTTAATTTACCCTTGTATAAATTATATGATCTTTTTGAGAAAGGCAAAGTAGTATAGTGAGAAAAGCACGGATTTTAGAATCAGAAATACCAACATTAGAATTTTCATTCTGCCACTTAACATTTTTATAGCCTTGGGCAATTTTCTTTACTCTGAGCCTCAGTTTCCTCTTCTATAAAATGGGGCGGGAATCTCTTTCAGAGACTTGTGAGAATTGGGTGAGACCGCAGGTAAAAGTAGCCAGCACAATGCTCTGTAAATGTTTGATTTCTTTTCCTTCTTCTATAAGTTTCTTTCCAATTCTAAAATGAGAGGTTCCAGTACTCATCTTATACATAAATTTTTGAAGCACACCAGCTCATAATTATGGAATTTCCTATGTTAAAGGGCTAAGCATTTCTCTCAAATCAGACTTGTCATTAGGAAGTTTTCCAAGGTCTGGATGAATCTTTTCAAATTAACAACCGGGATTAAGAACAAACAAACAAACAAACAAACAAACAGACAAAAACCAGTTCCACTCACACAGGAATGAGGGGAGGAAAGTGGAAAAGGAAGTGTGATAAAAGTTTATGTACCACCCTTTCCCTTCCCCTACTCTGAGACAAAACAACAGATTATGAAGCTAAGAATTCATTTTTATTGGTTGTATAGACCATCTGTGTCTGCATAAAGTATTAGCACTGTTACCCTATTTCAAGGCTAATTCCCCGTGTTAATGCAAAGGCAATAACTACCTTCCAGCCTCTCCAGACCCACCAACCTCCTCGGCATTTACATAGTTCTTTGCTTTCTGTTCAGTACATTCTTATTGACATATAGTTTGAAATTGCCACTGTTTGGGAATAGCTCCAGAATTCCATTAGTTCCAGATGTCCACTGTATTTGTTTATGATTGTTATGGTAACAAATTGAACACATATATCAATTGGGAACCTGGGGGAGGGGATAGTGGTCCTTATTTTCAGTTAAGGGATGTATATGGGGGACATCACTTTAAAAATACCTCAGCAGGGCTTCCCTGGTGGCGCAGTGGTTGAGAGTCCGCCTGCCGTTGCAGGGGATGCGGGTTCATGCCCCGGTCTGGGAAGATCCCACATGCCGCGGAGCAGCTGGGCCCGTGAGCCGTGGCTGCTGAGCCTGCGCGTCCGGAGCCTGTGCTCCGCAACCGGAGAGGCCACAACAGTGAGAGGCCCGCGTACCGCAAAAACAAACAAAGAAACAAAAAAACCCTCAACTGTTAGGAAAATAGGATAGAGAATCATGGTCTTTTCAAACAGAGGTATCAGTGAGCTTATATAAAAAAAAATGGAATGTATTTTACCAATGAGAGTTGGCAGTAACTCTTGTGATGGTGATGATGCATATGACCATTTCTCTGTTGATTAATTTAAAATGTGTGTACATCAGAGAGCAGAGTATTAAGGCAGGTTAGCAGAGGCTACTCATGTCCCAACGCTAGACACCTTATCCAGTTGCCAGGAAGGAAAATTAAGTTGATTTTTAGAATATGAGTTCATGAAGGAATAATATCTGGAATTCACTTTTGAATTTGGGTGAAATTTATTTACGCGCTTGACCTGCTTTGCTTAGTCTTTTTTGCTCTCAATCTTTAAAATACATGCTACATAAATTCGAAGAATGCAATATCTATTCTTGGATCATTCGCTTATATATATGTTGAATGACAACAAAATCTATGTACTTGGTGTCTCAGTGAGAAATGAGTTTGTATGAAGTAATAGAAAACCTAACCAAGGTGGCTTAAACAAATTAGGGGTTAATTTTTCTGATGTCACAAATGGATTTGGAGGTATCAAAAATGTCATCAAATGCTCTTTTTTTCTTTCTGCTTTACCTTCCTTAGTGTATGGACTTTTGTCCTCATGATTGCAAGCTGGCTCATGGACTTACAGCGTCACATCTTTCTAAAAGGGTGAAAAGGATAAGGGACAAGGGGGCAGTCCAGATGAGTGTGTCTCATTTTATCAGAGAATGAAAAGCTTTCTTTGACTCTCCACCCTGTAGGCCTCCTCTTGCATCTTCTTGACCAGACCTGGGCACGTGTCCACTACTAGCTGGAAGGTGGCTAAGGAGAAAGTGATTGTGGATGGGGCTGGATCAGCTGTCCACCTGTGCCTTTTAACATGCACTGGGCAGGGCTTCACGAATCCAGGCTTGGACCTGATCTGCACGTCAGCCTTTCCTTTTGCTCTATTTTGCAAATCCCAGCAATTGTTCAAGAGAGGGGGCCGAGCAAGAGAGTAGAGATGACTTAAAACAAATCTCTCAGCTCTTCAAAACAGAAACAGATTAAAAGGTATATGTCCTGTCATCTGTGCATCAGCGGCATTATTATTATTATTATTTTGCGGTATGCAGGCCTCTCACTGTTGTGGCCTCTCCCGTTGTGGAGCACAGGCTCCGGACGCGCAGGCTCAGTGGCCATGGCTCACGGGCCTAGCCACTCCGCAGCATGTGGGATCTTCCTAGACCGGGGCACGAACCTGTGTCCCGTGCATCGGCAGGCACTCTCAACCACTCTGCCACCAGGGAAGCCCGCATTATCTGTTTTTAAGAGTAGCTGAAGAGATCAGCAGTTTGTAACCATGTTCTGTGTGGGAGAAAGGGAAAAGTAGAAGAACTAGGACCTCTGGTAGGTATTTTGTGTACATGGTTTGATTTATTGCTCATGCAAGCCCAGGCGGTAGAAGAAACTGATTTAAAGGGTAATGGCTCACTGTCACATTGATAATTTGAGACTTAGGGTACAAATCAAATGTGATAGATTCAGGGAATCACGCGTAGCAAATTATAGCTTGGGCAAAGGGGATGAAAGTGTAAATGATTATGGATTCAGAATAACTTGGAAGATATGGAATTTTCCATATTTATCCATTTAAAAGTACTCGCATGCTTGTTACGGACCCAGAAACTAGTCTAGGCCCTGGGGATACAAAGTTTAATGAGATAAAATATTTGTCCTTAAGGCTCACAGTCTGATAAGAGGTAGTTATATAAGTCAGCAATTACTATGGAGTTTAATTGGTGCCACAGAGGGAGGAAGAGGAGAGTGGTCAGGGAAGACTTCCGGAAGGGCAGTTAGCTGGAAAAATAGGGGAGGCAGGGCATTCCAGGCAGAGGGAACAGCATTTGCAAAGGCATATGTATTGGAAACAGCACCATGAGTTGAGGAACTACATTTCGCTCAGTGTCACTAGAGAGGGACTGCACATAGGGGTGTGGCAAGAGACAAAACTGGGTAGGGCCCGTTTTGCAAAGCACCTTAGGTTCCAACTTGAGTTAAGTTCACTCCTGCAGGTTAGAAGAAAAGGGGATCTAGAGCAAGGCAATGACAGCTGAGCTACAGAGGAGGGGCAAATTAAGAAGCTGTTGGGATGGTAAAGTCTGCAGGGTTTGTGGGGATGGTTGAGTATGGGGTATGAGGGCTTCTGTGACACCCCCACACACAGGTTTGTGGACTGGGTAATCTGGGCTATGATGACACCCTTCACCAAAATAACAAGTATAGGAGGAGCAAGTCTGGTAGAAGAAGGAGTTCCTGTCAGACACATCTTTCTACTCAACACTCTGCCCTTCTTGGGTGATGGAAACAATCTTCCCTCCCCAACCTGGTTGCTGCTGTCTGGACTCAGGCCAGCTGAAAGGCCACCAGGGCATCTGAATGGTCCATGGCTCAGCCACTTGAAGTCCATCAGACAGGTGGAGTGTCTGATTCAAGATCCACAGGAAGTTAGTTGCTGAGCTGAGACTGAAAGGCAGGCCTCCTGACTGTTGAGGCTTACTCCCTTTTCAGTTCTACCCCCGTGTTGTAGTCTGCCTAAACAGGTGAGATAAAATCATCAACAGTTGCCTGCTGCCGTTTGGGGATAATCAGCTAGAGCTTTGTGTGTTACGAGGAGTTAGCTACCGATTTATGTAGGTCTGTGATAATTTTCCTACAAGTTGATCTGTTTCTCTGTCGCCCCCCTCTTGAGGTACAATTGAGACAAGAGGACAGCTTGCTGAAGTGGTTTTGGTTTGGGCTTGTGTTGGGAGGGGTTTTATATTTTCACTTTTCTTTGAGAATGTAAAGTTATATATTTTATAAAACTCAGATAAATCTGGACAAGTTATCAAAGTAGTGGCACACTCTTATGAATGCCTTTTTATTAAATAGTGCAGAGGCTTATTACCTTTTTTGATACTTTTAAGAATCTGATGAAAAAGGTACAGATGCACACACTGTATTGGGTGAAGTCGGTTGGTGAAGCAACAAAACTAGCTTACGATGCAGAAAGGGAGATTTGTTATGAGGAACCAGGGTTTCCCAGGAACTCAAGGGCAGTGGTGCAGCAGGGCTTTTCTGAGGGCTGGGAGCAGGGGCCAAATCCTCTCTCACCTCTCCCTGGGGCCAGGTGATCTCTGTTCTTGGTCCTCTCTGCAGACCTGGTCCCTACTCCATGTAAATGGTCTGCTCTGTGCTGCTTCCAGTACATACTGGCCCACAGCTCTCGAGTAGCATCACCTGAGGTTCCAGCCACTGTAAAGATTAAGACCAGTGCTCCTCCATCCCATTTCCAAATTTCTGGAAGAGAACATATGATTGGCCTGCTTGGACCTGGCCCTCAGATACCAGGTTCACTTTGCCATGTCTCCAGGTCTACCATGTTGCTACGTGTGATTTACATACAATTTCAGGGCACCTTTGGGTCTCCTGAGTCCCAAGTGTGATCTTCAAGTTAAGAACCCCAGACTAAGGAAATTTGAATGCTAACAACCCAGCAACACTACGTTTTAGCTGTAAAACTACTGTCGGAAATGGAACATGCATTTGAGTAGAAGGTATTTGCACGGGCATAGAGCTTAAGAGCACTTGCTGTGTGCAGGAGTTGTGAATTTTGAATATCAGTAGTTAAATCCCAGGATGGTGAATATGATGTAGATTGAATTATAACACTCTCCAAGGTCGTGGATATTATATCCCTAACTTTTACCCTGAAAGGTTTGGAAATTCAATTTTAATTATGGTTAACATGCTTCGTAAATATCCAAGGGAATACAATATAGACCTGTTCATACATCCAGAGAGCCAAAATCTGGCTCAAGTTGTTTTTTCTTCCACAGTTGGAGAAAATTGTGGTGTTCGGCTTGCCTCTTGGGGCATGTTAAACCACTTTTAATGCTGTCTCTTATTATTTTCTAACCATATGCACTTTCCACACGTATCTAACTAGCAGCCTCAGATGAAACCCCAATGTCTGGCCAAGCTGATGTAAATCTTTAGTAAGTGGTAAGAAAGAGCAGAGTAACACAGTGCCTCTTTAGTGTTCAGACAGGACACGATTGAATAGTTGTAGACTTCGTAGTCTCAGGCACAACTTTAGATTTTTTTACCAGTTCTATAGAGTGGAAATTTCTGAGCCATACAGCATTCTCCCACTGGCTGCACTAGGCAAAACTTAGCTACAACTAGATTGGCCTGTCTGCCTATATATTATAGTATTAATATTTAGCTCTTCAGATCATTAACCTGGGATGTCTGGGACATAATTATTATAATACTTCCATAGAGCATGATGCATATTTGTAGAATTGCTATCCTGTGCTGTTAAAAACAGTTATCACATACAAACATATAAATGTCCCAGAACATCAAAACTTGTATGTTACCAGTGAAGCTGCCAAGAGGCCATCATGATCGTCCAGTTAGTGACACATTCTCAGTCCGTGGGATAGATCTTAAAAATGGATGACTGTAAAATAACAGCAGAAATGCAGTTCTGAGGCTCTAATGCTTTTAAGTCTTTGGTCTCTGCCATATTTTGATATCTGAGCACGCACAGATTTTTGTCAGGAATCTCCTTTTGTTGATTAATTAAACCTACTGATTGGGTTTTGGTACTGTGGCCTCGCCCATTCTCTCAGCTTCGGTGCCTGTCTTCTACACGGTTCACTCACGTGTTCTGAGTAATGCTTGTTCTTTCTTCCAACTTGTCTGTCTTCAGTTGAGTTCAGCGCCAGACCCCGAGCTGGAAACAGTCTCAGGAATTTTTCATTCATCAGACATTTTCTTCCAAAGAAAAATTCTGAGAATAGGAGGGTCACCTTGAGAACTACTTGATAGTATTGTATATTAGCATAGTTCATTGTTGTGTGTGTGTGTGTGTGTGTGTGTGTGAGTGTAGGGGTGGGAGAGGGAGAGAAGCAACCTATGTATCACATACCCATAAGCAAATGAACATTTGGTAAAAAGCCAATTTAGAAATAACACTTCCCAACCAGTATATCTAAACTATCTCACTGTCGTTTATCTGTCTTGGTATTACAGAAAGCCCATATTTATATGAGGCACTTCTCAGTTGTGGTTAAGTGGCTGAACTTTTGTCCTTGCTTTAAGTTTTTCACCAGATCTCTGAGAATTGATAATATCACTGGAATGTGGTATGTATCTGTTTCCTGTAGAATGAACTTAGGGCTGGCAGCTAGAATGCTAGTGGTCTTGGATTCCCTTGCCCTGTCATTTCATAGAAGCAGCAGTGAAGTTCCCCTGGAGGAAATCCCACCCACCACGCCAGGATTCCGTCACATATTGTTGGTCTGAGCCGTGTGTACTTTACACTCAGGTTTCTGTGAGACTTGGCCAAACGTGTTTGAAGTATGAATTTCAACCATAAAATTTATATATGTAACTATCTGAATGTGATACGACTAAATGCTTGCTCACAAAGAGGAAGAAAAGGATGAGAAATTTCACGAAAAAGCTAAAATACACAGACCAAGACATAATTTCATTATACATAGGTTTTGTTTTGATAGCATTAAGATTGACAGAGAATACAGTTTTATGCAGAGCCAGCCTCATCGATTCAAATCACCTGTCCTTCACCGGGGATTTGATTGTGAAAATGTGAAGAACTTTTATACTAGTTATTGGTAGTTAGAGCCTAGTCTTCCCTCAGATTCTCCATTTCAGTAAGTGACTGGCCGTATATCCAGCTACTGAAGCCAGAAACCCAGGAGACGTCCTTGTCTTTTCAGTTTCCCTCACCCTTCACATCCAATCCATCTTTCAGTTTTGTTGGTCCTGCCCCCGCCTCCCCCCCGCCACCCCCGCGGGGTGACTAAAGGACATCCCCCACCTGTCGGCTTCTCTCCATTTCTACACCACCACCTTCCTTTAGTCACTACTACGTTTCTTCTCATTTCCGCTCTTGAAACTTCTAATCAGAGTTCTTTAAAACTAACACATTGTGTTTTCAGTGGCTTCCTGTTGAATTTAGAGCCAAATCCAAACTCTTACCGTGGCCTAGACTGTGCTGTGTAATCCAGTCCCTGCCTAATGTTCCAGTTTCACCGTGTGCCCCATTCCCCTTCCTCCCTCAGCTCTGTTCACAGCGGCCTTCTCTCGTTACTAGAGAAGCCAGGCTACCTCCCAGCTGTCTCTGAAACCTGGAAAGCGCTTACTCTCATTTTCACAGCTGGTCTGCTCTCAGCCTTTAGGCCTCAGTTTAAATGTCACTTCCTCCAAGAAGTCTTCCCTGATAGCCCTTACCAAGTCAGGTATCCGCAATTACTTTTTATCACGGCAGCATTCTTATTTCATTTGTAGACTAAATCACAACCTCAAATCTATAATTCTTTTTAATGTATTTACCTGTGTTTGTTGACTACCTCCCCCAACCAGGTTTTTTTTTTTTTTTTTTTTTTTTTTGCGGTACGCGGGCCTCTCACTGTTGTGGCCTCTCCCGTTGCGGAGCACAGGCTCCGGACGTGCAGGCTCAGCGGCCATGGCTCACGGGCCCAGCTGCTCCGCGGCATGTGCGATCTTCCCGGACTGGGGCACGAACCTGTGTCCCCTGCATCGGCAGGCGGACTCTCAACCACTGAGCCACCAGGGAAGCCCCCCCAACCAGGTTTTAAACTCCATGTGGTCAGGGACTTTATCCCATGCTTCCCACTGATATAGCACAATTAATATTTGTTGAATGAATAAAGGATCCCTGATTACATTTTACAGTTGTAAACTTTACTCATTGAACCTGATCATTGAACTCAGAATGTCTGATTTTATTTTATGCAGTGGGATTTTTTTTTATGGTGGTGAAATACATATACATAAAGTTTGCTCTTTTAGCCATTTTTAGGTGTGTGGTTCAGCAGCATTTTAAGTACACTCACACTGTGTGTAGCCATCACCACCATCCATCTCCAGAACATTTTCATCTTCCCAAAGTGAAACTCTGAACCCATTAAACAATAACTCCTCACTCTTACCTCCTCGAGCCCCTGGCAACCACCATTCTACTTTTTCTCTATGAATTTGACTATTCTAGGTACTTCATATAAATGGAACTTGCAGTGGAATATTTCTAATCAATTTGTTTTTATTATCCCTGTACTAACATAGGCCTTTACCTTCCAAATATGAAAATCTCATTTATCATAAAAATCTTCCAATTTTAATGATAAAACATTCTATTAGGATACTTTGGAAATGTAATCCATTGTTCGTAGAACTTATATTTGGAACCTAAGCAGTATTACAGGGCACTTTTGAGATATATGAGTGGATCTAAGAATATGTTGGTCCTGGAAATTTTTATATTGAATATCATTGATCACAGGGCCCTTTACTCTTATGTTGTTAATCTTGCTTTTGGATGGTAGAGAATGTTTTCTACTTCGTGGCTTTGAAGAAAATATAAAAGAACAAATAAATCAAATTGTTATATAATACTATTGTTTTTGTCTTGCTGTTCAATAGCTGATGCTCTGTGGTGAAACTGCAGTTTGGTTTAATGTGGCACTCATACAAGCCATTTTAAAAGTGAATAAATCAGAGCCAGCTGGTTCTTTCAAGTTGAATTTGCAGACCATTAAAAATGAAGACACTCTCTGTGATTTTATTATCTTGATGGTAAATATATCGCCTAAACCAGAATGTGACTTTTATCCACCCCCTAACTATTTTGTTTTTTTCTAGTAAAAGTAGTTTAGAGATAATTCTGGGGGAAAATGGCAATCAGTAATGACTTGTAGGATGTACAGTGAGGGGATGAATAATGTCAGGTAAGTGATTATTTGGAAATGAGATATTCTCTTCCCTGAACAAGATTGCTTACTGTTTTCTTCATCATGGAGCAGAATAAAATGTGGTAATAATTTTCTGTAGTTGAATTGCTGACACACAAAATCGGGTCCGCAGAACTATGGCTTGGATTTTGGTGAATTGCTTAGTCTATGTGTTAGATTAAATGCTATACAACAAATCACCTTGTTTCTGCAGGTTTTTTTAAATTAATTAATTTATTTATTTTTGGCTGCATTGTGTCTTCGTTGCCACGTGCAGGCTTTCTCTAGTTACAGTGAGCGGGGTCCACTCTTCGTTGTGATGTGTGGGCTTCTCATTGTGGTGGCTTCTCTTGTGGAGCACCAGCTCTAGGCACGCGGGCTTCAGTGGTTGTGGCACATAGGCTCTAGAGTGTAGGCTCAGTAGTTGTGGCTCATGGGCTTAGTTGCCCTGCAGCATGTGGGATCTTCCCCGACCAGGGCTAGAACCCATGTCCCATGCATTGGCAGGCGGATTCTTAACTACCGTGCCACCAGGGAAGTCCCTGTTTCTGCAGTTTTGAATGATATTTATATTAAAGTTTGTATGGCAATACTTTTAACTTATGAATTAAAGAAGTTGAAAGACAGAGGAAAACATTAACACAGAAATAGTGTTGTGCTTATTCCTATGCTTTATTTCTAAAGTGCTTTAAAAAAATTAGTTATATACAATTAAGCTGTACCACAGATACAGTTGCTTAAAGTAAACATTTTGCATAGTGTAGTTTAGAAAAATTTGCCAAAAGGTCATATTCTTCAAATAACATTGTGTAGACCATGTTTAACAGGCAGTCTTGCATGCAGTATTTTATAGAAACATATGAATTGGAAATTAGATTCAAAATTTATTGTGTCATTAAAAAAAAAACAGCTTGAATGAAATAGGAGGGGCACTATTGCATAGTAAAAGTAGCCCTGAAAGGAATTCCTATCCCTCCCCAAGAACTTTTACTACGAAAAATTTCAAACCTACATTAAAGTTGAAATAATAATATAAAGTATACCCATATACCTTCTACCTATGCTAAATATTTAACATTTTCCCACTTTTATACACATAATACTCCATATGTATATATGTGTATATACATATATTTGTGTATAACATACTAATATATGTATATATTATATGTCTAGTTATCTACATGTTATATATTATATATAATTTATGTATATTTAATTTGTATATGTTTAATATACATTATATATTTAATTATATATAATATATAATGTACAATATAATTTATAATACATATTACATAAGTATGTATTATTATATATGTATGATAATTATATATTGTGTATATATTTGTATATATATATTTATGGTCTGTTTCGCTAAATGATTTGAAAATTAAATTGCATGCATCATGGCACTTCACCTCTAAACAGTAAGGGTATCTCGTATATAACTGTAATACCATGATCATGTCTAAGAGAACAGTAATTCCACAATATCGTCTAATATCCAGCCCATATAAAATTTCCCCAGTTGTCTCTTTTTGAAAGTGTCCAACTGAGTTTTGGTTATTATATCTTTTTAATCTAAAATTATAACTCTACCTTCTTTTTTTGTGTATGAGGGGTCATTTACTTTTGGAAAAGTTCAGCCCAGTTGCCTTTGAAAATCACACAGGCTGAGTTTTCTGATTGCTTCCTTGTGGTGTTATTTATCCTGTTCTTCTATCCCTGTATGCCCTCTTGACTGGAAGCTTGGTCAGGAAGCTTGATTTAAGGTTTGACTATTTTTGGCCTAAACTTCTTAGATAATGTTTAGTACTGTGTATTTCATCATATCAGCGGCTGTGTGGAAAGATTTCAACGTGGTTTGCAGTAGTGCAATTCTGGAGGAAATTAAGAGTTAACTTTTGGTGTTACTGATGGTAAGCTTGATCAATGTCTTTGGATCCTGCTTGGAGAATCCCCCTGGAATTTTACTCAAGTACCAGCTCCCACACTGGACAGGGAAGCTGGAAATGGGAGATCATGGTAGTGGAGTGATGCCATGTATGTAAATGTGCTTTGTGACACTGGGAAGGGAGAGCTTGGAAATGTGAATTCCGTTGACTATTAGGACAGCGGAGTAGTTGGTGTTTAGCCTTCTTAAATTTTGATTCGTTGTTTGGTTTAGTGAGCTTGTGGTCAAAATAATTAATAAAGAATATGATAAAGTGCCTCATAGTCAATCAATACTATGGAAATGAATACTACTTTGTTGTGATTAGAATGTCTATCCTGGTTGAAAGATACTGAGTTATGTTGAGCGGCAGTGATCCCAGCTTATGGGCTGTCTCACATTTCTAAGGTTAGACTTTCAGGTGAGCAGTCAGCTATCTTGCAAACACTTTGCAAACTCACTTTGGGGGCTTTTACAAAATATGGATGCCCAGCCACCATGCCACATCTACTGAACCACATTCCAAGAGGGAGGCATATGGGAGGACAGGGGTGAGACCCAGGCATCAGTATTTTGCAAAACATCCCTAGGTGATTTGGTTATGTTCTAAGGGTAAGCATGATTGGAGTAAGAAGAAACAGCAGCAATTATGAGGCTGATTACAATCATGGAACTTCTTTGCTTTCATTTAGCTCAGACCGGAAGTTCTCTGACCTCCTTCCTCAAAAGGTTGTATTGAAATTCCACACGTTAGGAGCTTAATGTGTCCCAGGCTAAACTACCTGGAAGGAAGAAGCATGCTGTGACCCTCTCTATCATGGATAAATTGATATCTCATTGTTTTGTGTGTAATTCTTATGAAAAGATGGATTTAAAATAATTGGAGCCTAGTGCCCAAAATTATATCCTTGTGCCTTCCCTGCAGTTTGTGGTTTAGTGACTGGGTAGGAGTGACAAGAATTCATTGTACTACAGTTCTTTTTCTGTGAATGATGCATTTGCTTCAGGGGGAAGTCTGATTGCAAATGAAAGTGAAGTAACGCCACAGGTCACAGCATTCTGAGCTGCAGGGCTGGAAAGGAGCTGAGGATTAGAGGCTGCAGATATACGTTGGTTAGATCCCAAGCCTTGAGGCCAAATCTGTTGGGACTGGGGAACAATCCTTGAGCCTAACCACTCATAATGGGAACATGTAGATGCAGAATTTCCCATGAACCAGCCACACTAGAGTAAGCCAGTTAAAAACAATTAAAATTGCATTTTAATGTTAGAAAGGCTTGGCCTATTGCCCTAGTTCATGGAGGTCTTATAAGGAAGTGATTGTAGAGCAACTTGTGAACAAAAAGTGTTTTTAATACGATATTTTATTTGCATGAGGAATAATGATTTACGTTGAGGGAATGAGTCAGATATTATCCAAGCATTGAATTAGCCACATTCCCTGTCTAGAGCTGGGACTGTCTGAAAAAGAGTATGTAAATTTAGCCTAGTATCACGTAAGTGCTATGGGAATAATTGTAAATAATTGGATTATTAGTAAGGAATTGGGAGTGTGGGCAGATTTTTTTTGTGGTTGGAGTATTGGACTAAAAACAGCATAACTTTGGCAATCTAAATGAAGCACAGGACAAAAAGCACATGCTGCCAAATCGGAATGACATTTGAAAACCACGTTAATACAGCATTTACCTTCCAAAACATTTTTAGATCCAATTCTGTTTCATCCAGATTATGCCTCTCCCTCTACAATCAGCCATTTTTGTTGAAAATTTGACTCTACAAATCTACTTATGTCCACTTACTAAGCTGCATGGTCAAATGAGCTGGTTCTTCTCTTTGTCTGTAGTGATAAGGATCTAGTGTGGAAATGTGTTAAGTCCATAGATTCTGTTACACATACTCAAACTATTTGCCAGATATTTAGTGTATTTAGTAAAGATGGATCCCTATGGGCTCTAGAGATGCCTAATGAATATTGTCAGAATTAACAAGTGCTGTTTCTATTCCATGTGTTTCATATTGAAATGAGGGCAAAAAGTTGTTGACCCTGGAAAAGTCTTAAAGGTTATTTTTTCTTCTGATGCAAACCTTCCGATGAGGAATTTATGTCTGAAGTCATGAACCAGTGTTAGATAGGACTGACTCAGATTTTCCTAGCGTTTTCTAGTGGACCTTGATTTTGCTGGTGTCACTCACAAAACACTGTATTTGCATGTACCCGGAATCTTTGCAATCCTTGTATGTAAGATAATTCCATAGAGTATCTTGGCAAAATGAAGAGGAAAAACAAATCCAAGCAGTGTTGAAAACTGCAAACTAAAATTCATGTTCCATTATGTTTTTTAAAGATTGAAAAATGGCATACCAACAAGAGTCTATTTGATTAAAGTATTTGCATTTGTCTCAGTAAGTCAAGAGGAAAATAGGAAATAAACCTAAATTTCCTCCCTCGTTACCTAACATGGACGGTTTTATTTATTTTTTGAATAAAAGATTATGTTGCTGTGATCTTTCTAGTCTCAAATATAAGATATATGTAGTCATAAAAATCTTGATGGCTGTTGCATGAGATTAAATGATTGAATAATTTATGATATAACTCGATGGAAAACTATGCAGCAATTAAAGCCACGTGTTAGAATAGTATTTACATGGGAAAATGCTTTCGGCAATGTTAAGTAAAGAAACAGCAGGATTCAAAATTGAATATTTGATATAAATCCCATTTAGTGATAAAAAATAAAACACACATGTAAAATTATGTAGGATAATATAACTGATATGTTATCAGGCTTTCTTTAGGTGCAATTACATGTGATTTTTATTTTCTTATTTATATGTTACTGCCTTTTCCTAATTGTCTGAAATAGTTATTTTCCAATCAGAGAGAGGGGTGGGATAGGGAGGGTGGGAGGGAGACACAAGAGGGAGGAGATACGGGGATATATGTATAGGTATAGCTGATTCACTTTGTTTTAAAGCAGAAACTAACACACCATTGTAAAGCAATTATACTCTGATAAAGATGTTAAAAAAATTATAATATGAAAGAGACCATCTATCAGCTAAGTATTTAATAAATGCCCCTAAGTACTATTTGGGAGAACTGAGCCAAAGAAAGAATGATGACTACAGCATTTGAGTTTGTCCAGGCAGTTACTGTGTTTAGGAGCGACTTAGTTGCACACCACCGTGGTGCTGAGTGACTTTTTCTTTATTGACAGGATGAAATGAGGGCAGAGATTTTACTCAACAGCTCAAGCATTTAATTTTTGTATTCTTGTTTGAATACAGTAACTATGGAAGACAATAGCAGATTTTGAATAGATCTGGCATATTATGAATAATATTAAAATACACTTAGAATTTGATAATATAAAAGTAAAATGCAATCAGGGTAAAAAAAATGCAAAAACAAAGTAAAAAGACAATAATAGACTAAAAAAGTATCAGGAGATAGGGCTGGAAAGTTGGGCCAGAGAATGTAGAGACACCAGGAGAGCAAAGGTCTAAGGTTGGTTTTCTGGAAAGATAATGCTGGTGGTGTTTCTGTACCGGTTACACAATTTTTGGCCTATTTGCATATTCTGTACTAGTATTTACTTAATATTTTTCTTTAAATTAAATTAAAAGGTTTTTTTATTCATTCTCATCATAGCAAACATATCTATGAAATTATGAGTCTGGTAGGTTTGTACTTTTTAATAATAATTCAAATTAAAATTAATATATGACTATTAAAACAAGACAATCTAAGGTTGTCTTGCATCCCATCATAGCACACTTTGGTAAGCCCTGGCATGGAGAGAGGGAGATGTGGAGATGAGGACTTGACGTTTTGACCATTGTGTCCATCTCTCAAGTGCTGCCGTAATTTGGGCCTAATCCTCTTGCTGTGCTTGACTGGGTGAAGCTTTGTTTTTGGAATTTCTTGGAAGGCTCATCTTCCAGCACAGGCATTAGGGCAGTGCCATTGGCCATAGGTGGCTGGCTCATTCCAGCAAGGAAGAAGGGAGAGTGAGGAAGAACATTTAGTGATGGGGAGCAGATGGGATTGTAACTGCAACAGAGAGACAGGAGGAGGGAATACACAGGATAGAGGGACACAAGCTGGGAAGAGTCAACTATTGCCCAAATGTTGTCATGGTTCAGCCTGTTCACCTTTGTGGGTACTGTGATAAAGAGTTGTCCTTAGCGAATTGCATATCATGATTCATGAGCTACTTGGAGAAAGACAGAAGAACATCAAAATGAAAGTATAGCCCGGTGGTTTCATTAGCACACCCAGTGATTTTCATAAACCTGTAGAATCAGTGGTGAAAGGAACTTACCGGGGTCATTTAGTCCATCCCTAGACTCATAGGAAGCACTCTATCTGTGCACTTGCAGAAATGATACGAGGAAGCATGCGGAGCTAGTGGTGGATAGGAGCCCAAGAGTCTTGCCACGGCCCAGCCTCCCTTATCGGCCAAGGCCGCTGTAGAACAGAAAGGGTTATTATGGCCCAGATTTCTCTCACGGCGGGGCTGGGGACAGCCTGGCTTTGGTCCTCACTACATCTTAATCTTTCTTGTTTGCTGGCTGCCGAATCCAGATTGACTTTCTCCCTTTTCAAAAAAAAAAAAAAAAAAAAAAAAGGAGACAGATTTTGTACTGGTGAGACTACTTGGAAATGGAACTTCTCCTGTGGTCTTGGCTTATCCCTGTTTGCTTTAAGATGATCCTTTTGCCCAAGGGATACAGTGATTTCAGATCAGTGCCCTCACTCTTTAAATACCTGATGTCTTTTGCATATCTAACTTTTCTGCTTGTTGTTTTTTGTTTTGAATGGGTTTTTTTTTTGGTTTGCTTGTTTTTTTGTATTTGAAATAAGGTGGACCCAATCCAAAAGAAACAAGTAACCATTTCCCTTTTTTAAGAAACTCCAGATAAGAAGGTGCCATGACTTTCCTCGTTCCAAGTTTTGAAATTCTTTGCTTTCTCCAACCTAAATAATAATAGACTGTAAACTCTATGAGGGCAGGGATTTGGTATCTTTGAATCACTGAAGCACCTGTATCAAGCATAGGGGCTGATTCATAATAGTCACTGATACAGTTATTTAAGTGAATGAATGTGTAGATAATATTATTATGTCATGTTTGGATAGCATGTCACGGTTGTAAAGTATTTTCCATTAGCTCATCTGATCCTCACAACAGTGTCTTCAAAGTGGATAGGAACTAGTGTTTTTATCCTCATTTCATAGGTGAGGTAAATGGGGCTCAGAGGCGGAATGGTCTGCCCAAGGCTTCACACGGAGTCAGTGATGTGCGGTTCTATTCCTGAAGACCATTTCGCAACTTGGAGTCCAGGAAGACAGGCCCAGCTGTTCTTCTGCATGATAGTTCCTGCTTTTCTGGACTTTCATGGAATTCTCCTTCTTTATTTTCAGATTACAGGACAGGCCCGTGTTTTACTGTGATCAGCAACCAGATGTGCCAGGGACAGCTCAGCGGGATTGTCTGTACAAAAACACTCTGCTGTGCCACGGTCGGCCGCGCCTGGGGCCACCCCTGTGAGATGTGCCCAGCCCAGCCCCACCCCTGTCGCCGCGGCTTCATTCCAAATATCCGCACAGGAGCTTGTCAAGGTAAACCCCAGGCCGATGGAGTTATTAATGGATTCATCTTATTTGCTCTGGAGAGCCATTCTCCAGTGAAGTTGGAGAGAATGGAAAAGCAGTGTCAGAGGCATAACTTCACGATTTCGCTGACGGCATGATATCCAACTTAGGCATTAGGAGCGTGGCTCCAGAGACAGCAGCTGGTCCCCCTGGATTTTTTCTTGCCAGTGGTTCCCCCCTCCGACCCCAGACGTGTTTCCCG
Source organism: Mesoplodon bidens (assembly GCF_964165515.1). Taxonomy (NCBI): domain Eukaryota; kingdom Metazoa; phylum Chordata; class Mammalia; order Artiodactyla; family Ziphiidae; genus Mesoplodon; species Mesoplodon bidens. Next base: position 87,390,349 of record NC_138178.1, read on the forward strand.
GGGGTGGTATGATTCTGTTTAGAGCAATGCTATATATTAGAGCAATGCTGTGTATAAACACAAAGCAAAATTTGTGAATAAGGTAGTTTGTTTTTCTTAATTTTTTCCCCCTTCATTTGAAATTGCTGGAGTTCCTCTGTCTCATGGATTGTACTTAGTTGACCTGAGGAAAATTGTTCCTCTCTCCATTTTACATGCTACATTATGGGGGTTTTTTTTGTTTTGTTTTTTGGGGTTTTTTTTTTACAAGTCAGAAATAAATTAGGATTTGTTTCACAGTTTTAAATATCCCCAGATGTTGCCTGCTTGCTTCTTCTCCTGCCTCCCATGGAAGCCCTTACTCTGTTTTTGGCTTTTAGTCCTCTTCTTCCAGCTGTACAAATTCTTTTATTGTCTGGATGTCTGGCAGGAAATAGGAGGAAGTGAACAGAGGCAGCTCCGCACTAAACTGATGGGACTGAAAACTCCCAGGCTGTATCTGTTTCCTTTAGACATCTTCAGTGCTTTTTTAGCAAGTTGCAGTGCTTAGAGAAAATTCAAGGTATGCTTTTCTGAGGCAAATAGATACTAGTTCGATTTTGTTCTGTATGTTAATTCTAAGGATAATATGCAATAAAGCAGAACTTGAGCTTAATCACACAGTTCTGTGGATCTCCATTAAATTATACTTCAATAAATTTCATTTCTGATAAACACGGTTGATCCTGGTCCCTGGCTTCTATGTACAACATGCAGCTCTTTTGTATGCCCTTGAATGTATCTTTTTGAATGTTAGGAGCAGCAAGAAGTCACTTTGAAATCCTAGAATTACAAAAGGGTAAATGGTACAATTTCATAAAATAAAGAGTAAGTTTTGTCCCCCTTTTTCTTTGGTGCCTTCTTATTTTTCTCATCCTTGGGAAGTCTCAAGGAGTTTTGAAAAAATTCTTGGCCATGGTGTTTGAAGTCAGCTAATACCCATGAACTCACAGAGAGTGACCAGAAAGCCAGATTTTGAGTACTCCACTGCCACCCATGAGTCCTAGTCAGAGTCTGAGGTGCTGAGAGAATTCAGGGGAAGAGATGAAGAGGGAGAGAGGGAAGAACTGCTTCTCTTTAGCTTTGATATTCATTTCATACAACCTGGACTTTTCCAGCATTTTCTTCCTGTTCCTTCCTGAGTCTTCAACATCCAATAGAAAAAAGAGTTTTTTTATAAGAAGAAAATTTGTGAAAACCCATGGAATCAAAGTGGCAGTTATATTGCCACTGTGAGAATGAAATTCTTCATGTTTGGTTGGTTTTTTTCAGAGAAGGTCTGTTATCAGCTTGGGGTGCCCTTTCCTTGCTTGTGCTTTTAGTCTTTCGGCCACATGTGAGGGGCTGTGAGCAATAGGTTCAAAAAGGAACTTATTCTGTCTCCAGCCTTGGAATGTATGACCAGTGGAGAAGTGCCCTCGTGTATATTTCCTGTTGGCCAAAATTCATGATCAGCAAGACTGTCTAGTTGTGCTTCTATGTCCAATTGTAATTTCAAATAACATTTTAATAAACATATTGAACATAGCAAGAATGGAAAATTCTGGTGTAAGACAAAATAGAGATCAGCTGTAAAACATAATCTAATTATACTCACATATTGTCGTTCATCTGTGAGCCAGGACATTTTATGTAAAACAGTAAGTGATACTTTTGTACCAAAGTATCAAAAGTGATACTTTTTGTTGTTAAGTTAGTACCCCCTTTCCTGCATGGCAACTTGTTTCAAAAACACAGATTATTAGAGATTTTACAGTTGGCAATTGCTCTCTCACTTCACACTGAAGAGTAAAACTAAAGGGTATGATTTCTAAAAAAAATACCCAGAGGAAGAAAAGTTAGACTGCCTCCCTGGGGTTTCTTATTAAACCAGAATTTTGTGTGTTATGGATGAAGAGATGGAGAGAATACATGTACTTTTATAAACATCTTTCTAATGAGCCTGGAATGATTACTTTTGTTCCTGGAAGGTTAGTATTTGGGGTTCCATGTAGGACCATAGTTATTTCCTAGGTGCTGGGGATTCAGCAGTGAACAAAACAGACAAAGAACCTGCTCCCTGGAATCTTGTATTGAAAACATTTGATTTATAGAACAAAGCAAAGCAAACAGATATTTATTAGGTCAGCTAGTGATTGGTCCTATGGGGCAAAATAAGCAGAGTAAGGAAGGGTGGTGAGTGATGGGGGGCGAGGTGGGTGTTGCTATTAGACTGGCATTGGGAGGGTCCCCTGCTGCAGTGGAGCAGAGATCTGAGGGGTAGGACAGTGTGAACCATAAGCTCTACAAAGAGTAGTCCAGGCAGGGGGCCATCACTGCAAAACCCTGAGGCAGGAGCGACCTTGTTGTATTTGAGGAATGGCAAGGAAGCTATTGTGGATGGAGAGGAGTGAGAGAGGGCGGAGGATAGATGAGTTCAGAGAGTAGAGGGGTCAGGTGGACTCCTCTAGGACTTAGCATGGCCTTAAGTGTTAAGCTGAGCTGGAACAGGATCTGACTTACCTTTAAGAAGGTTCCCTCTGGCAGCTGCTCTGCTCTCACTTCTTGGCCTAATTTCCTGTGTTGTTTAATTTTTATTGTGCAAGACAACTCTCCAGAATCTATGGTGAACATTTTCCATCTCATTTGTATAAAAGCATCAGCTGTCTCGTGTAGTCTGAGTGATCTCATTCAAATAAATTCTGTTTGAACTGAATCACTCCATACAACTCTTAAAGACAGTGTTATTATAGAAATGTGTTACATTTTGATTGTAAGCATTTCTTGAATACCTCTAGTTATTACTGTCAATCTTTTTACCATAGTATGCTTGTACTTTGCAGCATGCATAATAAAACTCACAAAAGTTAGTACCAACATTCTCCTCTGCATGAGGGAAGATGGAAGGTAGGAAAATGAAGAATACTTGTGACTTCCAATAGAACACTATTGACCAAGTTATGTTACTCAAATAATTTATTTCGCACAATGTAATTGTGAGAAACAGTGTCTCTCATCATGTTCCAAATATTGTGATGGACAAATAGCTCATTGATATAAATGTGATAATATAATTGTGGGCAAACTATCATGTTTTCTTCTGCAACGACTTTTATATGAATCTCTCCTCCCCCACCCCCTGCCCCATCCCTTGCTTCTAAAATCTAACAGATGTGGATGAATGCCAGGCCATCCCTGGGCTCTGTCAAGGAGGAAATTGCATTAATACTGTTGGGTCTTTTGAGTGCAAATGCCCTGCTGGACACAAATTTAATGAAGTGTCACAAAAATGTGAAGGTAAGAAATATCATGCTTTGCAGTTAAGGGGTGGAGGGGCGGGCAAAACCCAAATCAGTGACAAGCTTTTTTGCAAATTGTTCCTAAATCCTTCTGTCTTTGTCATTCCTGTGAATGTGTACATATAATATCCTTACCGGGGATAATATGCTTTTCTGCTATTGAACCAGAAAAAGCCTGCAGCTTTTTCCATTTTTATAGACCCAAAATAAGAGATCCATCTGAATCAAATTAAACATTAAAACATGAAATACTTTTGAACCAATATTTGGGTTAAAATGTTCAAGATACATGTTTTTGTATATTTCTAGACACATGAATTTAAATTTGATCATTACATGTCATTCAGAATGACATATCTTCTGTTGTTTTTCTAGTCAAAATGTATGTTTGATTTTTTTTTCCCCTTTGGAGAGATCTATTAACCCTTATATTTATGCTCCTAGTACAAGTTTAGGATTTCCTTTTCTGTCTATCAAATGGAAACCTTTTAATGTTAATCAAACAGAAAAATAACTTGAGGTAAATTTATATATTTGCATTTAGTTTATAGATTTTGCTTCTAAAAATGTGTGTACAGAGAATGTGTTCATATTCACCACTTCTGCTATTTGCCTAAAAGAGCCCTGGCTTCTAAGTGTAATAAATATTGTTTTCACGAGAGGGAAACATCCAGGAAGTAACTAGGCAGCACTGAATTCTTTTCTTTAGTGAGTTCATGTACCTTATATATGTAATGTCTGAAAATAATGTAACAGCATTCTTAAGGCAACATCTCTCATCAAGCTTAGCAGAGAAAACTTTTTCCTTCATTCTCAACTCATTGTCTTTGGGGTGATATAAGATTTCATTTAGATGCAAGCACTTTTGTTGAAAGCAGTTGCTGTTGTATCTATATTCCTAAACCCTAGCACTGAGGAATACTTCATTCTAAGTCATTTGTCAGGAATTGGATCATTAATCTTCTTTGTTGATCTCCAGGGTATATCATACATGCAAAAGGCAGCTTTAAATCTGAATTACATTTAAGAAGTTTAACATCTACTTGCCCTGAAACTGAATAACTGTGTTAAAATTATCTTTATGGGTTAGAGTTGTTTTTAAGTTATTAATCATCCTATAATTTATAATGATATGTTCTTGAACATGTTATAAACAGTTGAGGTAGCTGTGAAAAATACTTAAGCTCTTTCTAAGGATGTAGGGCTTCTTAAGTTTCAACGAACAATAAAGTTGACTCTCTATAGGCCAATGTAATTTAGAAGTTATACTGTGGATTAAGTTAGAAGTAGAGAATGTTGATACTGAAAGGGCAAAGAACTTACCTGGTTTCACCCTTTTCCGTTATGTATTAAGGAACTGTCTTGGGTGTGTTAAGCGCCCTGACTGAGGTCATCAGACAGTGCTAAAATTTACTTCTTTTTTTTTTAAATTAATTTTTATTGGAATATAGTTGATTTACAATATTGTGTTAGTTTCTGCTGTACAGTAAAGTGAATCAGTTATACATATACATACATCCACTCTTTTTAAGATTCTTTTCCCGTAGAGGTCATTACAGAGTATTGAGTAGAGTTCCCTGTGCTATACAGTAGGTCCCTATTAGTTATCTATTTTATATATAGTAGTACGTATATGTCAATCCCAATCTCCCAATTTATCCCTCCCCCCTTCCCCCTTGGTAATCATATTTGTTTTCTGCATCTGTGACTCTATTTCCATTTTGTAAATAAGTTCATTTGTATCCTTTTTTTAGGTTCCACATGTAAGCAATATCATACGACATAAAATTTACTTCTTTTGATTCACACTCTGGTGCTTGTTGTACCATATTATATTGTCTGTTTCCCTGGATGCAAGCCATTACCTCTACTTTAATAACTCTATTTCCTAATATTTTGAAATATTTAAAATATTATGGTATAGATTTCCAGGTATTATCATACATATCTTTTATGACATTAATAAGCTCTTAAGGTTTATTGCATGTAAAATCCACATCAACAATAGGTCATTTTTAGGCTTTCTCAGCTTACTATATTCAGTTTCAAGAGATGTAGTCAGCTTCAAGATTTAGGGCAATATACTTCCTATGGCTTGTCCAGTCTGTGTTTTGTTTTCTGGAATTATGATAGCTTCCAGTTTCAACTAGAGTTGTTTTCCTGTGACACTTTCTTTCACTCAGACCAGTCAATTAACATCAGTCAGGATTGCTCAACTTCTGTCGTTGTGAACTAGATAGAAGATGCACAGAATTAATACTCAGACTGAAAGAAAAGTTATTCAAAATCCTTTTATTAGTGCTAAGAAACCAATTATAGTAGTGTGACCAATGGACCAGAAATTCAGGCTGAAAATTACTTAATCCTTTTCCACAATTTTTTTTTTCCGGCTACATATTGAAGTCAGTAGCAAGATAAAAACAGAATACTTTTGGCTAGACTTTTTTTCTCTTTCCCATCTCCTGTTACATTAAATTCAGATGATGGGTTTTTCCCCTTCCCTTTAATTTTTCTATGCAAAATTGATATTGGAAGAGAATGTCTTGTTAGTACTGCATTTATTCTGGCCTGGAGACTGGTTTGGGCATTGCTGCCCTGCCTTACTCTGGTAGGAAAGCAGTCGGAAAGTCCTCTGAGAATGCTTGGTGAGTGGGTCCCCTCCTTCGACTTCCTGGCTCTTCTCCAGTTCCACCACCGCACCATGGGAATGGCATGACTTTGGGCCCGGGGTGATCTCCAGGCGGTCAATAGAAGGAATTCCAGAAAATCTGACCCCCACCACAGAGAAGATCAAGAGCCCATATATGCCCTAGGAAGATGGTCAGGCCACGGTGGGGTTCTGTGCCCTTGTGAAAGTGGTTCTGGCACCCTTGCCATTACTTTGAGTGGCTTTATTTTTTATTTTTAACTTGAAATAGACTATTTTATTTTGTTTGGTGATTTACAATTCTTTTGAAATTTTTATTAGAGTATAGTTGCTTTACAGTGTTGTGTTAATTTCTGCTGTACAGCAAAGTGAATCAGCTATACGCATACATATATCCCCTCTTTTTTAGATTTACTTCCCATTTAGGTCACCACAGAGCCTTGAGTAGAGTTCCCTGTGCTATACAGTAGGTTGTCTATTAGTTGTCTATTTTATACATAGCAGTGTATATATGTCAATCCCAATCTCCCAATTCATTGAATGGCTTTTTAAATGTATCTTCCTCTTGACTTAGAGAGGAAGGAACTGGGTACCTGGAAGCCCAGAATAATTTCTAAAAATTCAATCAAAAATTGGTTTCAGGGCTTCCCTGGTGGTGCAGTGGTTGAGAGTCTGCCTGCCGATGCAGGGGACACGGGTTCGTGCCCCGGTCTGGGAGGATCCCACATGCCGCGAAGCGGCTGGGCCTGTGAGCCATGGCGGCTGAGCCTGTGCGTCCAGAGCCTGTGCTCTGCAACGGTAGAGGCCACAACAGTGAGAGGCCCGTGTACCGCAAAAAAAAAAAAAAAATTAGTTTCAGCCAATTTACAGGATGCTTACCTTCATGCCGTCAGTGATGGTGAAAGCAGCTTTATGTGAGATCTTCCTTTTGCAGAATTCTCCCTTACTTCTTAAAATATCCCCCTTTTCCCAAAACTTTTTGAAAATATCATGTACCTAGTTTTATATCAACACATGCAATTTAGGTACCTTTGAAATGTAAATTAGTGAGCTGAAGCGATTAAATAAAAATTATTAAATTTTCATAAATTTAAGAAGAAAAAGATTGAGATTTATAGCTGTGACTTGAGGAAAAGGGAAGCAGAGTTCATGCCCACCTTCGTTGTTGATTTTCCCAGTGACTCTGGAGTGTGCCCCCCTGGAAGAACACACGAGCCTTTTCTTTTTGAAAACCAAGTCCATATTTGCATAGGTTACTGTGGGAGGAAATTAAGAAATAAAACGTGTAATTAAAGGATTAAGTTTTATTTCTGGAAGAAGTCCCTTGGATTCCTAATTAACCACTGATATTTTGGGATTTAGATTATCACCAGCCCAGCCTTTAGCAATTACAACACTGTGTGATGCAAAGGACTTTTTAAAAATGTAACTCTTAAATCTAATCTCTCCCTACTATGTAAGCCAAAAAACCTTAAGACTTCCCTCTTCTAAAATAATGGCCTATTTATCTGATGGCTACTTGCTATCAGGGACTCTTATCCTGCCAGACACCAAGGAGAATTCCTGGGGCTACTTAACCCATTGCTATCTTGGGGCTCCATCCTCTGCAGTTTGGTGCAGGCCCTGATTCACTGTTCAAGGTCACCGGCTCCTATCCAACTGCTCAACAGAATCTCTGTGGTATAGACCCAAGAGCCCTGGGAATCAGGTAGACCTGGGCCGAATCCTGGCAATGTCCCTCATCCTCTCTGTGATCTTGGACAAGTCAGTTACCAGCTCTGAGTTACATCAACTTCCAAATGAGGAGATTGAACACGATTATATCTGGGAGTCCTTTCCAGTTCTGCAATCAGGCCTCCATCTCCACATTTCTCACTGTTTCTCAGTTGGGATCGGACAGCTGGGGCTACATGAATAAGAAACCATGCAAACTGGCATGCGTGGTGTGAGTATAAACTGGTAATAAGGCTGATGTTTTTTTTCAACCTGACTTGAAGTATCAGCTTGTTTGTTTTTTAGTCACATATTTTACATTGGATTTCAGGTATCTCATAAAGCAATAATAATAATCTCACAGGCTCGGTGGCATTTATAATTATTAGTATCACATAGTGCTTTTTAACAGCTGCCACAATTTTTAGTTGATTTTTTTCTCACTTTGTTAGTGATCTAGACAGTCAGGTTAACTGGTTTCCCCCGTCTGTCAGTCATGTCAACATCCATGATCTTGGATGGAGCTCCTGGAGAGCTGGGGGTCCCAGGGATGCCTGTCCCAGAACTGGGACCCAACTCTATCCCATCTGCCCTCCACAGTCCTTCCTCCCCTCCTGCTAGAGGAGCCCCAGGTTAGGGAAGAGGCCAAGGGATGGGAAGAATGCCTGGAGAGAGCAGATGAGTCAGAGGGACAAGAAGGAAGAAGAAGAACAAAGGACAGGGCAGCAAATCAGGAGGGAAGGGACCTACCATTTGTGTATCTTCTTAGGTCCACAGCAAGAAGCCAGTGAGGCCATGGGCATAGCTACTTCCAGCAGCTCTGTCCTGCCCCAAGGAAACAGGGGGAAGTGTTCAGAGCGCAAAAGTAGCTCTTCCCAGCCAAGTTCTACTCCCCACCAGGCTCCTCAAACGGATTTACTTTTACAGCTGGCATTTGATACAGACTGACTTACAGAAACGCTGAGAAATCCACTGATCTCAAATTCTCTCCTGTATAGGATCCCTGGCATTCTTTTAAAAGGTGACAAACACAGTGTGCTAAGAGCCTGGAAAAATAATAGATTAGTATGAATGAATTTCAGAGTGTAAGTGATTTTGTGACTGAAATGCTTTATTCCAGACTTTTATTGTCAGGGGCTCCCACCATGGCCTGCTCGTGAAATCAGAACTCACTTCCCTTGCTAGGAAGTGATGGGACTGAGAAGCAGGGTGGTTCAGGAAACGAGAAAGGTCCTAGACATAGAAAGGGAAAGGGTGTGTCACTGAGGAGAGGACATTGAAGGGGCCATTTAGTAAGTTCCTTCAAATTGAACAATTTGGCCTGGTACTTTTAGCTTTATCTGTGTGACAAGTAGGGATGTACACTCTACGTTGTGTTTCCTGGCCTGCTGACCTTTGAAGGTGTGCACCCTAAGTGGAAACCCTGCCCCTTCCTCCTGCCCAGCCTGTGGCAGTTGAAGACTTGGGTTTAACATCACTTTATACACAAAACCTCTTTGCTCTTGTTTCAGGTTTTACATGTGCCAGTTTTCTGAAGGCCTCAGTGGAATGTAAGAGCTGTGCCTAGGCACCAGAATTATAGAAATCAGGTTCTATGATCATACCTACAGTGTGAGGGTTAGATGAGTTGACACCCATAAAGCATTTAGACAATGCCTGGCACTCAGTACATATTAATTCTTCTTCTTCTTCTTCTTCTTATCCTCAGTAAAGGGTCCAAATCCAATGTAGCCAGCATGTGAAAGAAGATGTTTCCTCTACCCTGCCTTGTTTTTATTTTTATTTTTTTTAATTTATTTATTTTTGGCTGGGTTGGGTCTTTGTTGTTACTGGTGGGCTTTCTCTAGTTGCGGCGAGCAGGGGCTACTCTTCGTGGTGGTGCGCGTGCTTCTCATTGTGGTGGCTTCTCTTGTTGCGGAGCACGGGCTCTAGGTGCACAGGCTTCAGTAGTTGTGGCTCACAGACTCAGTTGCTCCGCGGCATGTGGGATCTTCCCGGACCAGGGCACCAACCCCGTGTCCCCTGCATTGGCAGGCGGATTCTTAACCACTGCGCCACCAGGGAAGTCCCAGATTCTTGTTTTTAAATAACTTTTTTTTCCGATATATGCTGTCACTTAAATAACCTCTTTGGATATTGATGTCTACTAAGTGTCCTTAAAAAGGATGACAACAGTCATTTATACAAACAAGTAGAAAAATTGTTTCTTTCAGTAGACTCTGTCTGCTCACGTGATTTTTGATAGGCATCATGTGACTTAGACATTAACTTTTAGGAACGTTTTGAGAAAGGTGCATTTGTGTTAATACCTTTGTGTCATGGTTATAACCTCCTCTCTCGTTAGATGAGGTTGTCAGATCCTCTAGGCTCTTTGATATATTTGTTTGGCTTTTTGTTGGTTTTAGGTAGTAAATACAGAAGGCTGGTAAATACAGAAGGATTGATGTTAAAGAACTGCCTTAAAATGAGCCTTGAGAGTATGGTTAGATTAAGTTCTAGACCCTTAGGCTCTGTCCTTGGCTGTTTCTCTGTCTGACTTTCACTGACTCCACAGTGACGTTTATATCTGTCGGAGTAGAATATGCACCTTTCCTTTACCCAACTTCACAAGGACGATCTGTCTGGGTTAGCACTGACCCTAACATAAGCAGTGACATATTGCTTGGTTTAGCCTCTAGCCTAGCCTAGAAGAATGGGGGTTTTGCTTTTTAAAAGGTTAAACTGCATGGAAACAGTGTCACTGCTGTCTTTTTGACTAACAGGGTGAACTTGAGTCAGAAGACCCTTGATCTCTATTTTGGTCCACTTAGAACTCTGTTTTGTTTTACCAGTGAAGAGCAGTACTTTAACTAGAGAAGAAAAGTTCTTATTTTTAAACTACCCACACTGGCAGTCTGGCCATTGCAACGGTTCCAGGAGGCTTGGGTCAGACTGTCCCTCTCCTTAGGTCAGTGCAGAAAGCCCCACTTGTCTTAGGGAAGAGGCCACGTAGATACCTTGGGCCCTGAGTTCACTTTTAACCTAAGCAATACATTCTCAGTTTCTTCTCTCCCCACACTGGTGCCACATCTGTTGACAACTGCCAGTGTCTGATTGTGGCTCTTGAGAAGCTCTCCTTGAAGGAAATGGTCTGGTTTGTCTAAGTGACTTTGACTGCTTCCTTAAGGAGACCCCGTGGCCTCAGGCCCTGGGGACTAACCACAACTCTGACCTCAGCCGACCCCACAGGGAATTGGGGAATTGGAGTGGTTTTCAGAGTTGTACCCTTTGGGGCGAGATGACCAGACCATTATCCTTCCTCCACAATCAGTCGGTGGATATGGGCGCCTGGGAAGGTTGTAACCCCGGGTGAGGCTGCTCAGGCTGCTCAAGTGGTCCCTGAAGGAGCTGAGAACTGGAGGCCATCTCCTGACAGCACTCCCAGATTTGGGACAACAAGTCATTTCCTGACGGGGGGATTTGGATGAAGCATCTCAGCATCCACCACAATTCACTGTCTGAACCCAGAGAAAACCATTGTAGTGGCAGTTTGGGAGCCCCTGAGAATACCAGGTTAGCCACGTCTTGGTCAGCAGTCAGACCACGTGGTCTCCTCTGTAGGATTTCAGTATCTGTGGAAAATCAGATCAAAAACAAATGCAGGAAGTGATGCAGAATATACAGTGGATAGAAAGGGAGCTTAACTCAATGCACAAAACACGAAGAGAAAATGGAAAACAAAATTTTAAACAAAATATTTGGAATATTAGCATGCTGTAGGGACTTGAATCAACAGTACAGTTTTAGATTTTAAAGGCAGAACTTCTTTCATTTTGCTCTGATCTTTCAAATTTGGTAAATTCCTTGGGTAAACCTGTCTTGAGAGAAGAAACACCCATTCTTTAAATTAACTATTTTATAGGCAGCTTTTATTCTCTAAAGATTGCTGTTTCTGGGAACATGATTTGACGAGTGTTACCTCTGAATTCTTGTAATGATGAACGGTTTTATACTGTGTTCTACAAATACTGAAACTATTCTTTTCATTCCAGATATTGATGAATGCAGCACTATTCCTGGAATCTGTGATGGGGGCGAATGTACAAACACAGTCAGCAGTTACTTTTGCAAATGCCCCCCTGGTTTTTACACCTCTCCCGATGGTACCAGATGCATAGGTAGGTGTAATTATAAACATCATGCACAGTTTAAATGCACAGTAAATCAGTTTCATAATAGACATCATTCTAAGGGAGACAAAATTCGTTAAGGGAGACATAATTTCTCACTTGATGTAAAATGTGCTTTTATGGAAGTCTGTTAAATAGTTGACCACCCTCTTGAAGAACAGAGGCAACTATGGTCTTGTTTTGGGATTTTTGCCTCCCATAAAGAGATGATCCAAGAGACCCTACAGAGAAACTCAGTCTAAAATTAACTTTGCAGTTATGTGACCGTCAGACCTTGAAGCCATCTTTGACTCTTCTCTCTTTTTACCCCCACCTTCAGTCATTTCCCAGGACCTATGTTAATTTAGATCTGAAATTTTGCAATAATCTTTTAATTGCTCTCCCTGCTTCCTGGCTTCCCTACAATCCATCTTGTCAGATTTATCTTCCTAAAATGGTGCTTTGATTAAATAACTCTCTTGCTCAAAAACCTCTGGTAGTTTTCCATTAGGATCTGGAAATTAGTGGTTTTCAGTCTATATTCCACGGAATCTTCAGGTGCTGCAAAGCCCTCTAGGGCTGCTAGGGTTGGAGAGGGGGACAGGGCAAAGGGGGAGGCTGAGTGGAAAGGGTTCCTGCCTTCCCCTCCCCCTTCTTACACACACGCCAGGCAATTTTGCTTTTATCTGGGTGGGTGTTAGGCTTCCATCTGGGTGGGTGTTAGGCTATCCATATTTTGCTATTACAAAATATCAATTAAATAAGAGATTCTGTTGTTCAAAAATATAGATCTGACAACTGCTGGATTTAATGGTTGCTAAGAGTTCCTTCAAAGTCCAGTATTCTAGAATAAAGTTCAAGTTCAAAAATGGACAGCCCAATAGAGAAGGAGCTTCACTCTGTGACCCCTGCCAACCTTGCTGACTTAGCAGTCACTGCTTCTCACCCCCAGACAGGCCATTCACAGCAATTGCTTCATTCATGTTGCATCACTCAGAACACATTCTCCAATGCAAACCTCCTTTCACACTCTTACTCAGGTTCTCTATCTTTGAAGGTGTCCAAGATCAGCTTACCTGAAAGCAGTTTCCCCCCCAAACCTAAGGATATCTTATTAGAAATGGTTTTATAGGGAAATTCTGTGTTTCTGTATGTTTTTATCTCCCTAATTAAGTTGTAATTCTCCTTAGAGAACAGTAACTGCTATCCTTATATTCCTGGTGGCTCTCAGCACAATTCCTTGCATGTAGTAGGCACTCAGTAACCATGTGTTGACTATCAAAATAACTAATCCCTTATTAATAGGGCCAAGCTGGGGAGCCTATGGCAGAAAGTCTCAGAGGAAAGTGAAGGCTATCTTTTGATGTTTGTTTCTGGCCCATAGTTTCAAAGACACGCAGCTTCACATCCTCACCACAGGCCATGAATTTCAGACCAAAACAGAATTGCACTTGAAATTCTGAATTCCTTTTTAGTTAGTCACACATAATAAAAGCTGAGGGCAGTCTCTCCGTTGACATTTGAATAAGTACAACTCATGAGGGAAACATATCTGGACTTTTCCTTAGAAGCAATGGTCGGTGGTGCCCGGATTGCCTGATTTTCTAGAAATCTATCCATAGATCTTGGAACTGCAGTGAAAGGATAGCAAGTGCAGTTCATGGAGCTCCTTTTTCTCCCCAAATTGTCCCAATTAACACATGACCTGCAGTGGATATGCCTAGCAGAAGTCCTTTCCTGGCCAGATAATAGGTAGATTTTTTTTTTTTAACCTTCAAAGAGAGCCCCATACAGCATTAAAATGATTAATCCTTTTAACACATTTTCATATCAGAAAGTTGACATTTTTAAAGTTCTTTCCTTTTTACCTAATATATCCATGCTAACTTTTTACAAAAGAAGGGAACTAAGATTCCTGGGTCACCTCCTCGGTGTGAGGTATTTTATGGAAATTATCTGACTTAAGGTTCAAAACAGTACTGTAGATGGGAAGAAGCTGAGGTCTGGGAAGTTTAGATAAATAATTTGCTCCAGTTGTTTAAGCAGTTAATAAGTGAGGGAGCTGGGATTCCAACTTGGGCTGAGTCTACAGTCCGGACTCCGCCCATTGCTTCCTCCCAATGACCATCGGATGCAGTAAACGTTTGCTTGCCATACCCCTAGGCAAACACTGTTCCTCCTTCCTTGGAACTTTATGATACCCATAATTAGCAACTTACATAAAGTGATCCCAATGACATTTCTGCCTTCCCTACTGCTGATGTTTCCTGCCATGGTAAACCACAGAGACCCCCAAAATTATCCCCAGTGGCAAGAAAATATGTATAGTCTCCAACTTTTAAACAAATCCACGGTTTGTTGGCAAGTTGGTTATTTGGAATTAGTGAATCTAACCAATAGGAAACCCCACGTGTAGATAGTGGTACGTGGTATCTTCCTTATACGTCTCTTTTAACCATGATATTCAAACTGTTACCTTCTGTTACCGCATTCTGCGACTCTCAGATCTCACCAGTTCTAACACTGCCTTTGTCGTGTAAGCGCTGGTAGAATTATTGCATTTTATTTTTGGTTTTGTGATCTTCGTTTGGCACTTTATAATACCTTGTGTAAGGCTGTCTTTTCATATTAGTGTGTTCTGTCTCATCAATTCCCAGGAGTCTTAGAGATGTCTGGTACCTAGCTTGGGCCTCACAGCTCCTAGCTCCTGGTTGGCCCCAGCAATGTTAGTGATTGGTTAGGGGAGACCTGCTGACAGGCTAGGATGACCTGCAAACACCTATTGATATTTAATCCATCATATATTTGTTTTGATGTGATGTGATTTCTGGGTCCTGAGAGTAAGGCCAAGTGATTCAGAAGTGGAGGAAGGAAGAAAGTTTCTTACTCCTTTTCTGCCAGATGTCTTGGTCAGGGCAGATTTAAAATGGATGAAGGTGTCTAAGATTTCTCCAACCTTCATTTACCTCCTCTAAGTCTTACCATGCTTCTCCCTCAGCTCCCATAGATCTTCAGATTACATTAAAGCCACCCCTTACCCTCTATGCAAAGTGATCCAGCACCAGATGGTTTCCTTTCCACTTCCTTTGGCACTACCATCTGATGACATGGAAGACTTCAGGCTGGCATGACCAAGGGTCAAGTCCCCTGAATGGTTCCTGCTTTTCACAACTCTTCCCACTGGTTTTCTTTACAATTATAAGTTGTGTAAATGTGTGTATTCTTAACAAAAGCTCTCCTGCAAAAAAAAAAAAAAATTGTAAAATGATGATTGTATATGCAGGTGCCATTTATAAATCAGGAACTACCAGCAGCCCAAATGTGGCTGGTAATTCTTCCAGTCCCACCATTCACCATTTTGTTCAAGAGTCTCCAACCCACTGATTTATCATGTAAGTCAGCCAGCTGGGCAGTAAAATAGTATCGTAGATAATTTGCAAAATAATAGACATAAGCCCATTAAGAACTTGCTGTTGGCAGCTGTGGGTCCCAGTTTTGCTCTGAAAGATGGCCCACACTGAAAATTGTACATACAAATTTTGGTCAAGTGTTTATACTGGGTTTTGACCACCAAATTCATTTGAACCTGGGATATAAGCCAGTTTTGAGCATCTCTTCCCATTCTTAACGGCCTTTGGTTTCCATGCCCCACTATTAATCCTGGGGTATATGAAGCATTAGTGTCTTTAAGGCAAAGCAAATTAGGAAGCAGGAAGTTCTGTTTCTCCCCCTTCTGCACGGGGGAGGTGCCACCCATGTCCCCACAGAGCATTCTTTGTCTGCACTCCCCTCTCCAGCCATTTACCCTGGACCAGGCTGGAGTAAAACTTGTTCTGCCTCTTTGCTGAGACTATTAGTCTGACCAGAGGTGCAGGAACTGGGACCACAGAAAATTTCTGGAAAGCACACTTATACTTGCTAGTGGTTTAAAGTACTTTTTAGAAATAATCTCGTATCCTTTAAAGCTGACCCATAATTTTCTTTTATGGTTTGTCTAGGTTTGATGTAGCCATCTTCACTCGACATTAATAATTTAAATGTTTCTAAATCAGCCTTGACTTTTTCATTTGATTTCATTTTATTAATTTATTGCAACCTTCAAGATTTTAAGGCTTTGTGTTTTTAAGAATGATGTAGATGAAAAAAATGATAGGGATGACCCTCTCTGATCAAATGATGGTTAATATGCAGACTTACAGGAAACATGAGGACAGATTTTTGACTACAAATTCTTCACCTTACAAAAGAATTTCCCAGTTATATTCCCTCAAATGACAAGCATATTCAAAATACTAGTTACATTTCAAAACTTATTTTATAGGAACTGTACAGAAATACATTTTACTTAAAGAGAGATACACCCATAACATATGATAGTTAGATCAAGGGGTTCTGCACTTAGCTACCTACCGCCTCTATTCCACTGCATGACCTCAAAGGCTCATGAAGCAGTTAGGTTTCTCGTTTGTCATGGGCTCTTTTCTGGTAACCCAGAGTTGTACTTCAGTGTGTCAATGTTGCCACGACTGTCAGACATGATGTAACCCAATAAAAGTGATATATAGAAATGTCTTCCCCTGTTGCTTTGAGAAGATACTGTTCTGCCACAAAAACAAAGTTCCTTCAAGAAGTATTGTATTCTATAGCACTAAGAACTTGCAATCATGTACATTTTGAACTTGTAAATAATTAGTGCCTTATCAAATCTGTTAGGGCCCCAGGACAAAAGGAAACCTCGATTAATGAGCAGTGGATCTGACTGCAAAATGGCTCATTCCTTTAAAAAAAAAAAAAAAATCTCACACGTCTGACTCACGGTTTCAGACTGAAAAGTAAGAAAGGTCTTTTAGAGATGTAACCTACAGTGCAGACTTCATGTTGTTTTAAAATAGATTTATATCAATATTTGCCTAAAGTGGCTCACATTAAGTCGTTTGAAACCAAGGACAACACGGTCTCCCTTCAGTATAGAGACATGTCCCTATACCTGATTAACCGTCACCGCCAGTGATTTTCTTCTTCTCTCTTTTCCTATGACCTATGTGGTTGTAATCATTTGTTCCCACCTTGGGGATGGAATGTGGGACTTGGGCCAAGTGTACCAGCTCACAGGGGCAAAAGGTGTGAGATGGAGGGATTTCTGACTGAGTGCTGTTCACAAGTGGCGCTCACAGCTTACCTTCTAGGGCTGAGCATCAGCTCATCCTGCCCGAGCCCCGCTGGGAAATGTGGAGGTGCTGGGGCAAAAGAGAGTCGTTTTACGTTTGATCTCAGTGATGTGTATGGGGGTTTCTTTGTCCTCTCAGATGTTCGCCCAGGATACTGTTACACGGCTCTGGCAAACGGGCGCTGTTCTAACCAGCTGCCGCAGTCCATCACCAAGATGCAGTGCTGCTGTGACGTCGGCCGGTGCTGGTCTCCGGGGGTCACTGTCGCCCCCGAAATGTGTCCCATCAGAGCAACGGGTAAGAGCCCTTCCATTTATCCACAGAGTATCTCTGCTCAACCCCCTGCGAGCCCAGGGGCAATGTACGTGCTGCAGATTTAGTGGAAACCTGGGTAAGTGAATAACATTCCAGAAAATAAAAGAGATGGCCTTCAGGGAAATATCCCCAGGTAATGAACAGGGGAAATACAGAGGTCCATACAAATGACACTGTTAGCAGGTACTGTAAGTACCTTGCGTACTAACACCGGGTAGCAACCTGACCAGTCAGAAGAACTGATTCCTTAGTCTCCTGTATTTCTTTAGTATCCTCAAAAGCTCAGCAGAATAAAACTCAACTCCCTCAGAGCCTTTCAGGTGAGTTATTCGGGATACACATTTCCTCCTTCCCTAACATTTGACACTCTCCTCTTCTTGGTTGCCAAGTCCTATTGATGTTTTTTTCTTTTCGATTTCTCTTCTCTGTCATATTCATTTCCACATAAAGCTCATTTTCTCTCATCTGCACT
The DNA here is from genome assembly GCF_964165515.1 of Mesoplodon bidens. NCBI lineage: Eukaryota > Metazoa > Chordata > Mammalia > Artiodactyla > Ziphiidae > Mesoplodon > Mesoplodon bidens. The sequence goes on from NC_138178.1 coordinate 87,408,108, forward strand.
ATTGCAGTAGCCTCCTAACTGGTCTTTGTGAAATCCACAGCTGCCACGTAACATTTCCCAAAGCCTAACTCATCTGAAATTCACTTTTAAAAAATTGTGTCTGGGGAAAAAGTAGAGAAAGGTGTCCAGAAAATTTTTCGCAGGATGAACTCAGGCAATATCCAGTGGTCCAAGTCACTCCATTTCTTGAAAATAAAATTTTACTACTTAGCAGGGCATTTAGAGTCCCCAAATCTGATCCCCGTTCATCTTTTAATTCTTGTTCTTTATAGTAACTTTATTTTCTAATTAAATTATGCAAGCCAGCTTTCCTTGAACCCAGTCTGAGCATTTCTAAACTCAAATATTCTTTTTTCTCCAAACTTCTCCCCAGTTCAGGTCCTTACTCTCTACTCCCCAGCCCTGCTACCTCTGCCTGTTATACGCCCTCTTGTTCGTTGAGATTCCTCTCAGATATGACCTAATCCCTGTACATCCCAAGACCACCACTGCTGAAAGGGCTGCCTTCTTGCTCAGTGCTCTAGGTTTGTACTGTTGCTGTGATACAGATCCCATCTGCTCAGGTTTGTGCCTAGGTGTGTTCATATATAGTTTTTTACTAGTTAATAAATCTCATTAGGGGGTTTCAGTCATCATTATAGTGCCTTATTCCTTCTAATTTTTTAACGCTTCTCTGGTACTTAGCGAGAACTTGCTGATGGGAGGCATTCACGCAGAGTGTACAACTTACTAGTTGACGTCTTTCCCACCAGTTCTAAGTAAAAATTGGGGTAATAACTTCTTCTCAATCTGGTTCCTGAAAAGTATGTTTAAATCAGGAAACTTTAGGGGAGAAAAATCAAGATGCGGATGGATGAATGTAGAGCTAATGAAATACTTCAGAGTGTGCTATTCACAGAATATGAATGCCCCATTATCATGGGTTATAGACCTGCTCACGGATGTTATTTTTAAATTTCTATTTATTACTGAGAATTATGTGTGTGGATTAAAGAAGCAAGAAAATCTTTCAATAAATTTTAACATATAACAGGTCATATATTTTGCCATGTATTTTGACTGTCTCTGGCCTAAAAATATAAGGCACCCTTCTTAGTTCACTAGGGGGACCATTTAGTAGGTCACTGTTTAGAAGCACATGACTTTCTACTAAGACATACTGCTTGGATACCAGGAAAATCACTTTTTAAATGTATATGTTAACTTAGGAATCAGCAGCACTGATGTGGCTTCTTTCCTATGTTGAGACCTTGAAGAGAAGAGAGAGGACTAGAGTAGGCTTAGGTGCTGAAGACCTACTTTGGGACTCATGGAGCAGAAGGCCCGGTTCCCCTATGTAACTTTGCAGGGAGCTGTTCTCCCAAAGGGTACCACTGAAAGATGAACAACCCTGAGACAGGCCCAGAGCAGAGCAGATGGATAGAGCAAACTAATTTGCAGGCAGTTGTGTTTGTTTGTTCCAATGGTCCAGTACCAGTAGTACAGAGCTCTGGTTTCTTAACTTATGGAGAGTGATGACATAGGAAGGATTATTTCAGATTGGTCAGCTTTTCACTTTAAAAAAGAATCCGTATCATCTCCGGGTTAAATGGAGATAGGAAAGTTGGACGTCAGTTGAACAAAATCAGCCCCCGGTTGCTGATTCTGAATGTAAAGGGGCTCAACGGAAAGTTATTAAGCTGAAGAAAGTAGGAAAAAGTACAGAACCCAGCCTGATACACTTTCATGGAGAGGTTGAGATGAATTTAATGGCATGCTTAAAATAATATACCCACCTAGTTAGCAGAAATGCTGATAAGCTATCCAACTTCTTTTATAGAAATCCTAAAAGACTAAAAAAAGAGGTCGATTGGTGCTTGGAAGCTAATAAGTACAATTGCCATTCAACTAGATCCAACATAGTTAATAAATTCCTCCTGTGCAGTTTTCCAGGTGAGGCTGAGAGTGGGATTTCGTCATGAGTTAGACACGATCCTTGACTTCAGAGACTGCACAGTCTTAGTGGTAGAGAGTTGGTAGAAAGCAGGTAGCCAGGAAATGATGGGTATGGCACGTCCAGGTGATAATTCTATAAGGAAGATCACTGTGGTTTGACAATAGGGATTGTAGCATCCTGATTCAGGGAAGCATAAACAATATATAAATCCTTTCCAAATACAGTCAAGTACTACAGAATCTTTGTGGGTTGAAATTCCAGATAAATAGTGCAGTAGTAGAATTCTCTGAAAACATAAACTTAACCTGAGTTGGAAATGTCAAATATGATTGAAAAAGCTTTAGTAATGGACCAGAAAAAAACAAGGTACAAGGTACAAGGTATGTTTAGCCAAATGTAAATGGACAGAAGGTCCCATGAGGTTGAAATATGAATACATTTCAGTACGACATATCACTGTGTCATAGAATAAGTCAGATTCTAGTCCACAAGGAAAATAAAAATACTAGCCTAATTTCTATTAATGGATGAAGCTAGTATAGAAAGTACCTATGGGAGAATCCCTGTGTGACAGAGGTAATAAATAATCAACATTCTGGAAAGAGGGAAAAAAGAAATTTAAAAAATTATATAGTTTACTTATAGAAGGGAACTGTGACAAAATATGGCTATTTGTAGGAAACATGAAAATGAGTGGCTTTAAATGACGCCTATCTACTGATAAACCCAAAACTTAGCAGCAGCCCTGACTTCTTCTCTAGGCTTCAAACTCTCTTTGAAAACTGCTTTGTGACATCTCCATGTGGATGTCTGATATCTCAAAATTCATATGCTCAACGTATAGCTTTTACCCACCAAAGCTGCTCCCATCACAGTTTTTCCCATCTCAGCAAACGGCAGTAATGTCTAAACTAGAAGTCATTCTTGATTTCCTATTCCCTCAGCTCTGACATTTACTCCTTCCCCAAACATAGCCCATTCATCTCTAAAATAATCTTCAAATGTGTTTATTTCTGTCCAGTTCCAGCACTGGCTCCCTTGTCCAGCCATCCTTGTCTTGCCCTTGGTCTTCTGCAGCAGTCTTACCTCCCTCCAGTACAGTCTCCAAATGCCAGTGAGAATGATCTTCTGAAAATGTTCATCTGATCATGTCCCACCCCTGCAGAAGACTACCAGTGACTTCCCAAGGCATATAAAGTAAAATCCAAGCACTAAAACGTGTGCTCTTTAGAGTCCCGTGGGATCCACAGGTGGGAAGACTGGGTGGAGATCATGGCATTTTATTCTATTCTTCCTTGAGGTGAATTTTGACATAGGTAAAGACTTCCTAGGTTTTAGGAGGGACATGTGGTACACGCTCTGGGGAGCTTGTTTCCAGTTTTGAATTCTTGTTCCAGTCTGGTTGCTGCTGTAGGTTTTAGGAATGCTGACTTGGGGAAAAAAGCCAAGTCAGTTGGCTTTTTTCCTTTTCTCCAATTGACCTACGTGGTTTGAGGATCAATTCTATTCAAAATTTCTTTACAAAGTAAGGATGACTTCTATGGGCCTATGGCATATGCTACCCCTCAGCTGTTTGTTGTTTTTTTTTTTTTTCCAGAGGATTTCAACAAGCTGTGCTCTGTCCCTATCGTAATTCCCGAGAGGCCAGGATATCCTTCCCCACCCCTTGGCCCCATTCCTCCAGTTCACCCTGTTCCTCCTGGTTTTCCTCCTGGACCTCAGATTACAATCCCTCGACCACCAGTGGAATATCCATATCCATCTCGGGAACCACCAAGTAAGAGCTCAAAAGTCATCTAATTACATTTCTTGCATTAATCAGGTTAACTTTTTTGTTGTTGTTTATGCTGTTTAAGTCATTAAGTAAGTTTAACCAATCCTTAAAGATTTCATTTACAGAGTGTAGTATATAAGTTTCTCAACTGGCCTGTTGCATAAAGGAAAATGGGCAGTTTCATATTCTCCAGAGATTAATGTCCTTTTGCTATCGATGTTGTGGGAGAAATTTCAATCTGATTCACAGGATGAATTCATAGAGGAGGCATAAGATTACCCTTTGGGTTATATATCATGCAAAGCAGTTTTGCAAATAGTTAAATGCCAGTAACTCACTGCCTTTGTTGCTTCCCTGCGCTTGAAGCCTGAGAGTGAGGCGGAGGGAGCGGTGGGGAGAAGCGGGCAGAGGAGGAGGCTACAGCGAGGCCTTGGTACCTGGCAGCATGCGCCACAGTGCACAGGTGCTCTCTGTAAGCGAGAATGGAAACATGCTCTGTTGACGCCAGGCGACCTTTGCCCAGAGTGTCCTCCTTCCTTTATGATTCAGCATCTTGCCCATTATTACTGGATTCAGTGCTGGTGGAAGATGCCCTAGTTAGACATAATTTTAATGGGGTTTCGTGTTATTCCTTCAGGAGTGCTGCCAGTCAACGTCACTGATTACTGCCAGCTGTTTCGCTATCTCTGTCAAAATGGACGCTGCATCCCAACTCCTGGGAGCTACCGGTGTGAGTGCAACAAAGGATTCCAGCTGGACCTCCGTGGGGAGTGCATTGGTACGTGATAGACCACTATCTTGGCACCAAGAGGCTGCTGCAGTGCTGTTCCATTACTGTATAGGTTTTCTATGGCTGCTATAACAAATTGTCTCAAACTTAGTGGCTTAAAACAGCACAGATTTATTATCTTATATTTCTATAGGCTAGAAGTCCGACACAGGTATTTCTGGGCTAAAATCAAGGTGTCGGCAGGGCTGTGTTCCTTTTCGAGGCTCTTGGAGAGAATCCATTTCTTTGCCTTTTCCGGCATTTAGAAGCCGTCTGTATTCCTTGGCTGAGGGCCTGTTTCTTCATCTTCAAAACCAGTGGTGTAGCATCTTCAAATCTCTAACTCTCTGGTTCTCTCTTTGCATTCCTTCTAACACGTTTAAGGATCTTTGTGATTACATTGGGCCCATCTGTATATAATCCAGGAGGGATGGATTCCGCTGATTAGCAACTTAATTCCCCTTGCCATGTAGCATATTCACAGGTTCTGGGCGTTAGGACATGAACATATTGGGGGGGCATTATTATGCCTACTGTAGTGACTTTTAACTTTCATTGTAAAACACATTCAAGGCATTGCTGGTAACTCTAACTTAAGCCATCCTATCGAAGCCTGACCATTAAAATAAAGCATTAGAAATATCCCCAAATTATGAAACTTTGCATGGTTTACTAATTTGAATGGATAACTTACCAACTATCTCTAGTTAGCAAGGAACTGAAGCAAGGAACTTTAAGTTGTTGATAAGGCAGTTAAGCTAGTGAAGGAAGGAAATGTAACACAAGGATAATTTGTTGGATTGGATAAGAACACCCAGTTGCCATCTAATTTTTAAAAAATAAACTGCTCTCTTAGGTCTATTATAAATCCCAGTTCCAGTTATGAATCAGGCAGAAATAAGTAGCTCTTGGTTTCTCATGCTATATAGTTTCCTGGTGATATAAAAGCCCCTTCGAGTAGCGTGTTAGGAGAGAGTCCTCCAATCCTGAGAGGTCATCCAGAGCTGGGTAGGAAAGGCAAAGGGAACGTCTAGCTCAGGGTTGTGAGATCAGACTTGCATCTGCCACAAGAAGCATGTGAGTTCGGACAAGTGGGTTCTCTTCCATAAGCTTTAGCTTCCTCATCTTCACAAACAGAGGAATAAAAACCGGTTTACCTGTAAGTAAACTGATACACTCTAAATGAGTGTAAAACTAGTGGGAGCCTGTCTAGGGGCGGGCTGGAGGTGGTAGCAGCCTTGATGGTGGGTGAGAATTGCCCTTTAAACAAAAACAGCTTCACGGTTTGTTGTAATATTCATAGTGGAACTCAGAAAGGAATGCTTAGATATGGTTAGGTCTTCTTTTCATTGAAAAATTGAGCTTCAAGAGACACTCAGAATTCTGTCCAGAAGCCACTTCTGAAATATTAGTCTGTTTGGTTCCCTTATGTCAGACCCAAGGAAGAGAAAATGTTTATTGGCTTGGAGTGTTGAGTTGCTGCGTATTTGGCATTTTTCTCTGAAAAATGACACAGGAAAATAATACATTCTAACTGCTCAACCAGTTAAAGTGGCTGGTGACACTGTTATTGTAGTGGAAAGAAAAAAGATCTTTTCATTATGCTATTTATTTCTTAAAAGGAAAGTGTTTTAGCATGTAAAGGAAACCAGTAAAATGGTCTTAGAGTCATGAGTTACTGCGATCTAATGTCTTACTGAAATATACTGTGTTTTGCAGATGTTGATGAATGTGAGAAAAACCCTTGTGCTGGTGGCGAGTGTATTAATACCCAGGGCTCCTACACCTGTCAGTGCCGACCTGGCTATCAGAGCACACTTACCCGGACAGAGTGCCGAGGTACGTATGGTCCTAGCTTGGCACGTCGGACATGTATGCTAAGTAAGGAGTTGGCTTTGAAGGAATTCCGTGGAGTCTGAATAACCCTTGCCAGGAGAGGCTAATATGCTCCCATTGCTTTTTTGCACTTAATTCCAGAAATTGTTACTCTGAAGGATAGCATCATAAAATCTGGCAAACATTCAAGTTATTTTAAAAGATGTTTCTGTGCCTGTGGAAATATCTTCTTTTCGCTTCCTTTTTTTTGTTTTTTGGCCTCATCACTATATTGTCTTAACTTTTAATCCGAGAGCTAGGGAATGGGGTTGTCCTTTGTTGACACAGAAACTGAGAAAAGTTTCAGGTGAAATTTTACACAATTGATTGCTTCATGGAAAGGCCTGAAGGATAAGAAGTGCCTGTAAGTTCTTGCTGCTTATTCCGTGTAGTCAGCGGCAGCATCACCTGGGAGCCAGTTGGAAATGCAGCATCTCAGGTCCCACTTGAGACTTGCTGAATCAAAATCAGCATTTTAACAAGATCTTCCAGGGACCCTTACGCATGTTAAAGTTTGAGAAGCACTGCTATAAAGTTTCCTCACAAAAATTTCCCTTCAGATTTGTTTATTAATTGACTTATTAAGCCACCCAATATACCTCTTATTGGATGACTTTGATGTACTGAGTTTCTGAGATAGAAATAATTAAGATATGCGCCCCAGAAATAATTAAGATACGCGCCCCACCTCAGGGGACTCAAATGTCTATATCTCTATAAGTTGGGCACAGAATGATCTGTTATCATTGATCAGTAAAGCCAGATAAAAGCAACAGAACTCTGTTGAAATTAAATACAAGGGAAGATAGGGAGGTTTGTATCACTTTAAAAATTTGTCAGCCATTAATGAGTTAATTTTATTTGCCTCTTTTAGCAAAAGTTCTTCATATTAGTTGAAGGCATACAGATGTTTTTATTTTTTATTAGTGACTGTTTTCAAAATCTTTGAATTTGGTTCTGACTTAGGGATTTCTTGCCATCAGTGTATTTTAGTACACTGCTTATAAATGGCAATTTTGAGCAGAAAAACCTGGAGCACAGCATTTCAATCTGTTAATATTTCTATTAATGGCCTACTTACTGAATTACAAATATAGTGTGAATTTTTAACTGAGTCTAGAACTTTCTTTTTAACTATTGTTTAAAATAATCAGCACGTACAAACAGTATACGAGGCATTTTGCAATCGTGGAAGATAAACCGAAACCAGTGTTTCAGAAGACAGCACTACTAAATAAGCAAATAGAAGACATTCTTGAGAGCACTCAGCTGCGGCAGGGGCCAATCAGTGTAGGTGCATGTTATTATCATCACTCTGAGACTTAGTTTATTAGAGACTGAAGATCACCTAAAAGCCTCAAGCACTGTCTTCTTTAAGAGCTAGTGCGAAGTTTAGCCCAAGCACAAGAAGTTGATAACATGATCACATTTGGGGGTGGATGAAAGTTGCCTCAGAATGGTCAGAAAGGCTGTATACTTAGCTGAGAAGGACACGAGGAGCTGAACAGAGGGGACAGGAGAAACATACAGAAACACGGTAGAGACTTTGAATGGCAAGCTTTTCATTTATTTTTGTAAGGCAGCAGGAGCCCGATGGCATTTTCAAATTAGTGAGGAGAGAAAAAGCTGAAGTCTTTATCCTGTTTATTTTATCCTTGGGCCCCCATAGATTATAGAATCCTAAAAAAAAAAAGTAGATTATAAAATCTTTAAAAAAAAAAAAGTCTGCTGAAGAATATGCAGCTTTTACTATTTTTTGGAGTGTGGAGCAGGTCAGATTTTAGTAAGGATTAAGAAATAAATGAGAGAGAAAAAGATTGTAGGTTGTTGGCACAAAGATCAGACAGAAGAAAAGCCCAGACTGCCTCAGCTAGTCCAATGACTCGTGTGGAAACCACTGCTGGATCTGCCCAGAAAGAAAGTGCGTCTGAGGGTCAACCACAAGACACCGTGCAGACACAGAGTAGACAGAATAACCAGTATGCCATGAATGCACATTCTTGTCGTCCAAAGGATGTTTAGGGCTCTTATACCCAGGCACATGGCCTCAGCTCTGCATGGGTAGGTCTGCTCCCATCCAACTCTGCTCAGTGCCCTGGCCTCTATCTCCTGGGGAATAAGCCCTGGCAAAGGTTGTATGCTCTGTAGACAAGGTGGTTTGTGTTCATCATTTTTGATGTTCATCCAGGCATGTAGCCTAGAAACTGAGGGGGGATAGATAATCCAGGGTAACTCGTTGTCCACTTTAGGTTAATTACTAATTTTTAAATGAGAGATCAGATGTGGGTTATTTGAGTTATTGTCATTTTTAACACTTCCATATCATGCTCTGTTGTTTACTTTGGCATAATATTAAACATGAAAGAAAAAAGGGGAAATGCCCCCATAGTACCAATATCTTGTTTGTTAGATAGAATACTCATAAAGTTATAAAAGAGACTAAGAATATATAAGCAAATAAAACTGTATTTGGACCAGAACTGCCATAAGGAAGGTAGACATTTCAGAGTCAAATGATTGACGGTTTTCAGATGGAATTAGGTTTTTAAATTGTTTTTTTTTTTAATGGCATTTCTCTTTAACTGTTCTGATACAGCTAACAGCAGATCTGCCTTTTTGATCATGTCTTAAAAGACACCAGCCAAAGTTCATTGTAAATAATGATATATACTGGCTCATTGAATTACCTAGGAAAATGGTGAAAAAGAACCTATTTTGTTTACAGAACTGAGATTTAGGGAGTCTTATTAGAAAGTAACGTTAAATTAAATGCTATTATGTTGGCATTTTTTTCTTTCATATGTCTTTCAAACTTTTATTAGTAACCCTAAATTTTATATTATTTAATACTGAGTTTACGTTGAAGAATATTATTTAGTAATCAAAACCCAAGACTAAGATCATGAGTTTAGAGATGGTGAGAGGAAGAAATAAAATAATTTAAAATCCCCTAAATAAAGCTATTTCTTCCTTTTTGACTTCAATTTTAGACATTGATGAATGTTTACAGAATGGCCGTATCTGCAATAACGGACGTTGCATCAACACAGATGGCAGTTTCCATTGTGTGTGTAATGCAGGATTTCATGTTACGCGTGATGGGAAGAACTGTGAAGGTAATATAGTGTAATAATAATTACAGTATAATCATGTCATCCCCCTATTCCATTGCAGTTTCAGTATCAAAAGTCTTTAACAAGACCAAGTCAAACATTGAGTGAAAGGTCAAAGTATCGAATATATATTCACCTATTGTTATCTGGAAGGATGCCTAACTTTCAACAGTATTAGTTCCTTTAATTCACATTTGTTTGAGTCAAATAACATTGTAAATATAGGAGCAGAGCTTGCTATTTAAATATTCCTGGTGATGAAACTTTTGTAGCATAAATCATTACTTCCAAATTTTATACAATCAGAATTTGTACATTAAAAAAATAGGACACACCTAATCTCATATATTCTTCTGTCACTTATAATCCTATTGTTTAAAGTGTCTATGTAGTAATGAAATATTACTAATGAATATCTGAAAATGTAAAATTTGTGAGAAATGTTGACGAGAGTCAGCCCTTTATATTGCCTCTTGAATTAATCACCTCACTTTGAATTGGGCTGTTTCATTTTGTCTTTTTCCCTGCCTTTTCTCCCCTAAATTGAAAATGTGACAATTATTGATGAGTTTCCACTTCTTAGACCTTTAGCAAAAAATGAAGAATGCTCCTTATCATCTTTCCCAATGTCTTCGGGAAAGATCCCAAGAATCTATTCATACATTAAAGGAATTTCAAAATTGTTCTTAGAAACATTTTTGGCAGAATATTATCTCAGTGATTCAATTCAAAGACTTAATGCCAAAATTCTCAGTTGGGATAGAGTCTTGTTTAAAAAAGAAAAAATCATAAATTACTTCGGTCTGACTAAAGCCTGTAAGTGAAAACACACTGTGTCTAGAAGAGCAAGTGCCTCCTAAGACAGCTGTAATATTAAATAAAATAGCATACTGATGAATTTAAAGAAATATCTGTATGCTCAAGGGATCCTAAAGGTTAGCTGTCATGGCTATACTCTATAGTCAAGTCTTGCATTTTTAAAATACATTTTTCCTATCCCTATTTAAAATTGCTTCAAACTACAAGCAGTTCTCTGGTTTCTACTTTTTAAAGAATCAAGAAGTAGCCTAAATACATTTCACATTTCATCATTCTTAGTTTGGATTTTGTTTTTATTTTCAGTATATTAGAAGTAATGTGGATCTGTAAATATAACCATCAGGCTGTTAACACACCTTTCAGTTTGTAAACTGCTGTTCCTAAAAGAGCCTTGTTAGCTTTTATTGAGTTAAATTTCATATATATATTTATATGAAAAAATATATTTATATGAAATTTCATAGATATATATTGAGTCTAATACATATACATGTGTATATACATATACACATATACGTGCATATACATATTACATATATACGTATATGCTTGTGTAAGTATATATGTATATATATACACACGTCCTAAAATAAACTTAGCCCTATAGTTTGCATGCACATGTCAAAAATTGAGAACTTGAGATACATATTTCATATGGCCACTCTTCTCTTTGTAAGCTATAATTTGGATGAAAATTAACCTTAGACAATAACAACAAAAAGTAAAGAAATGTGACGAAACAGAATTATATTGATCCAGATTGGCTTCCTTTGTAAGCTTACTCATCTGGCCATACGAAAATATATCTTTTGTATTTTTCAGATATGGATGAATGCAGCATAAGGAATATGTGCCTTAATGGAATGTGTATCAATGAAGATGGCAGTTTTAAATGTATTTGCAAACCTGGATTTCAGCTTGCATCAGATGGGCGTTATTGTAAAGGTTTGTGCTATAGAACTCTAAATCATATTCTTCACCCTTTTTTTCTCCTCTCTACATTGCTTAGAGCTACCACCTTTCCTTATTGATTCTCCCTATTTAAAGTACCCCTAACTCTGTACTAAGAAACCTGACTGGGACTCCTTCTTAAATCCAGCCATCCAGAGAGCTACGATTTATGCCCAGAAGGCTGTTCTTACTTCAGAAAGGATGTTTGGTGTCTTCTCAAATGAGCCTGATAGGCTCCATAGCAAATGAATGAGAAACTGAACTACCATTTGGACTACCAAGAGCTGTGCGCATCTTTTTAAATAAGCTGAGTTCTGCCTCTTCCTTACAGTTGAGGAATAATGACAGTTGCCTTCTTGATGGCTGTCATTTGCCACCTCTTACATCTTCACCTGGACAAAATATTGTAGACTCTTATTGCGGTGATCTCTTCTTCATAATTTCCTCCAGATACCTTAAGAAACACAATTTATTTAAGCTTTATCAAATCACAGAAGCAAAAAAGGGATACAGGATTAAGCAGAAGAAATAAAGGAACCAGGAGCCATTATTTAGCTTTGTAACTTTTGCAATAATCTTATTGCTCCAAGTAGTGAAGCAAAATGAAGATTTTTATTTGTGCTGTTGAAAATTGGGGTCCTGAGAAGAGTTATCAGGAGATAACTGGAGTTATCAGGAGAAGAAGTTAAATTTGTGCTTAGTGTCTCTGCCTAATGGGGTCAAGGATGAGTAATTATTGCCCTTGTATCCAAGATCTGAGCTGCAACCAGATTTCTCAAGGAACCTCATACTCAAAATAGATCCAGGGTATCTGTTAAAATATGACACTCAAAACCATAGTTTCAGATGTAGAAGGTAGAGAGAGCATCAGGCTATTCAAGATGGAGAAGGGAAGAAAAAGTCCTATGGTGCCTCTTCTCTGGGTGCCCTTGTATTAAGTCCTTGTATTAAGTCTTCAGTGTGATGTGTATTTTCTCTAGGCTTAAAAGAGCTTCTAGCCCTTGGTTGCTTACCTATATTCTCTATGACCTTCACATCAATAGCTCTTAATATCATGGAAATCTGCCTTCACAGCAAGAAAAAGTATTTTTTTTTTCAAATTTGAAGTAGGAAATTGGTTTCCATGCTTTTGAGCTATGTGTTGGGAGGAACTTATAGTTGGGGAGACAAGATTAACGCATGGAAATATTAAGACAGCATACAACAAAGCACCAAATTGTGCAGATTAAGTGCTGTACAAGTGAAAAAGAAAGGGGAAGGGAATGATTGCTGGAATATTTGGAACTAGGCTTCCAAACAAAATAACAGAAGGAAATGTGAAAGTCCCTTTGTGAACAGAACTTTTCTGAGAACACACACTCCTGTCTTTTACCTATGCACAGAGCATGCTAAGATTCACTTTCAGTACCTATAGGCTGCCAGTGACCCAGGCTACAGACTTTTAACGGTGGCCAATAGATAATGCTGTTGTAACTATTTCAGAAGATATTATGACCTCATAGGTGAAGCTCGGTTTTGCAACTGTTTGCAATCAGTGAACTAGTATCTTATTGATAAATGGATTGTTCCAGTCATTTGAAAGTGCCTGATGATTAAAAGTCTGCTCTGACTTTAACATTCTGGCTTAAGAATCAGAGCTAGAGAGAAAGAGAGGGGGAAAATGCTCCATATCCTTACCTGTGTCATCTTTATTCTGATGTATAGAGAAGATGGAATACACAGACTTGTAGTAAGAATAAAGGAAGAAAAAAGAAAAAAATTTCTTGTATGCTGAATTTCTTTTCCATCATTTTTCTCTTGATATCATGGGATAAGATTTTCTCTTAGTGCTGAACACTTGGTTCTGATCCCACAAAGATGTGACTCTTCAAAGCTGAATGAATAATGCTAATTTAATCGCTACAGTTAACTAATCTGATGAACAGCCTGGTCTCCCTCATCACTCTCTGAAGGTGGAGGCCACTCACTTTGAGCAACGCCCTCTGGATCTATGTTCCATCGCTGTCCCCAGTAAAAAACCTTTGGATTACGTTTCAGGCTGTAGTCACCACTGTTTTACTGTAGATCTCAATTTGAACAAAAAGGTGACCTGAATAACTGAACCAGTTTGAGTTCACATATTTAAATATAACTGCTGTTTTAAAATACAATCTGTACACAGAATCTTGGACCATCTGAATATATTTTGTGCCAAATAACACAAGCTATGTAAAGCGCAGAGGTGTTTCAGTCTCACTTTGCCTTTTTAAGGTCAGAAGAAAGGAAATATTCACCTATACCAGTTGTATATTATAAAAGGAGTTGTTATAAAATGACTTGTTTCTAAGTGTTATATGTTTTCCAAAACACAGTTTTGGTACCATTTCTATTTCCATGTTGGAAATAGAACATGTTTGATACCATGTTCAGGGGGAAAAATATCTGCTATTATTAGTATGTGCCCAATAAAATCTTTTACCAGGCCTCCCTAAGGATACACATACGATACTATAAAATATTTGTAATGCTTAAGAGAGATTTTTCTTTGCTGGGTTCCAATTGCTTACAGTGCTGTTGTTGGCTAGGAATTGTCATCAAAATCATCTATATTCATTTTCTGTTCCTTTTTTATGGTGTTCCATCCAGGCTTTAGTTCTGTGTCTCCTCATGCCATTCTAATTTTCCCAGAGAGTTAAGGCATGAGTGATACTGGAATGGACACCAGTCTGGGTGTTTGATGCCAAAAGGAGAAGAAGCTTCCTGCCCAGGCCAAAGATGTAGTTTATTATCAAGCTAGATTTCTGACAGTCCTGGAAAAACTGCCATGTGAAACATTACACAAGGCCCTTTGTCTTTTAGCTGTCACTTTCCTTCTTCTTCCAATTCTGTTTTTGCCTTTGTGATTCTTACTTTGGATAAAAAAAAAAACAAAAAAAAAACAACTCAGCAGAATGTTATTGAAATAGCTTTCTATGGAAAAGAAATAAATTCAGACAGTTTATCTCTCTCAATTTTTGTTCCTCTTCTCTCAAAGGAAAATGAAATGCATCTCACTGAGCTTTTATTGTTGACACTGCATATTATTGTGAATCTTCCCCATTTTCAAGTCTTAGAACTGTAAATATGTTATGGCTTTAGATAAAGTCACTTTATTTATTTTTTTCTCTTTTTTTTAACATCTTTATTGGAGTATAATTTCTTTACAATGTTGTGTGAAGTCACTTTAGTTTTAATAAGTACTTTTCCCCACCACAGATATTAACGAGTGTGAAACACCTGGGATCTGCATGAATGGGCGTTGTGTCAACACTGACGGCTCCTACCGATGTGAATGCTTTCCTGGACTGGCCGTGGGTCTGGATGGACGTGTGTGTGTTGGTAAGGTTGAAGCCGTAACTAGATGTACGATAGAGATCCACCCTCTGTCAGTCAATAAAATCCGCCAGTAATAAATGTACTTGACTGTAGCACATATGATACAATTAATATTTGTGGGGCAACAAACCAACGGGGTCAGTTCTTTTCTTGTATAACATGGATATTAGTTTAAGGGATAGAAAGACGAGCTGAGATAAATGAAAACCAAGGGAATCCCCACCTCTCCTTCTCCCTTGTCTTTCCTAATCACCTAGCTGTCCTCAATTTTCTCCAACCCTCCTTTGTTAATAATGGTCTTTGAAATTGACCTGTATATGCCCATTATCTCATGGTGAACATTTCATTTTCATCTAGGGAATTAAATGTTCCAAGGGAGGTATAGAATGCAAAGGAGGATATGTATAAGTAAGAAACTTATATGATAATAGTTTTATGTGGCTTTATAAGAAGTTTGAGATTTGTTGATAAATAGATACAAAGTTTTTCCAAATTATGTTTAAGAAAAGTAGTCGGTAGACCCTTTGAACTGGGAGAGGATTGGACATAGCTGGAAATCCCCTCCTGGTGGTAAAGATGATACTGCTTAGTTAGACCAATATCTGCAGATTTGTATAAATGAACCTTTTACAGATTAAACATCCTCCTTTTTGAAAGTACATCTAATTCAGATACTTAATAATTGCATGTTTATTTTGAGGTGGTCTGTATTTCTAATAAAGATCTTATTTATCATAAGGTGAGATTGAATGGTCACCATCATTCATTCAACATTTATTAAGTGCCTTCTCTGTACACTCCTGGGGAAGAAAAAAATGAGTGAGGTATAATCCTAGCCCTTAAGGACCTCACAGTTGGGTAAACCTTAATAGTCCCTAGAGAACTGAAAGAGTCTAGTAATTGGTTTCCAGGGCTTGGAAGCTGAATGCAGAATGATTTGTTTCGTTTTGTTTTCTATTGGGACCTAATACCAGAGGCATTCTCTGTGAGTTAGAACAGGGACAATGGCTAAATAAAACCAGCTTCAACTTTGACCTGGGGGGTTCCCATCTGTTTGAAGTGGTAGTATGATGACAGATGCTTCTTCCTGTGTAGACACACACATGCGGAGCACATGCTACGGTGGATACAAGAGAGGCCAGTGTGTCAAACCCTTGTTTGGTGCTGTTACCAAATCTGAGTGCTGTTGTGCCAGCACCGAGTATGCTTTTGGGGAACCTTGCCAACCGTGTCCTTCACAGAATTCAGGTATGTCGTGTCATGGGGATGCCCTAGTACTCCCAGCCTTCCGCCACCATCTTCAGTCTTTGCACTTTGGGAAGTCACGGGGTAAGATTGCGTCTGCTCTCCAGGTGCGTCATGTGCCTTGCTGGGGTCTTGGCAGGGGCTGCTCAGCCTCTGCTCAGACTTCCTCACAGGCCCAGCCATCACTTGGATTAGGCAGCACATTCATGCCTCCCATCTGAACTCCTCCACCTCAGTAATAGTCAGGCTCTTTAGGGTATGTGCGACTTGCTTCGTTTTCTAAAGTAGCTTCACAGCGTTTACATTTTGTAGGAACTATTATAAAAGCAGAATTCTACAGAGTGTAAAAGTAAATAATTTTCAGATTACCTGAATGTTTCCAACTTTTTTCCAAAAGGCCATTTGTGAATTTTGTTCAAATCCTTCATTCTGGTTTAGGTGTGCTTTTCCTAAATGATTTTATTCAACTCTAGGGAAAAAGTGTTTTTCTCAATTTGAGTGACATGGCATAACGAAAAGAAAACTGGTCAGTGAGTCAGAATTCTGCTCCCCAGCCACAGGCAGACAAATTACTTAATTGGAGGTTCAGTTTTTTGTGGATTTTTGTTTATTTAGGAATTTTTCTCCCCTAATTTCAAAAGGATTTGAGATGGCTTACATTAGTAAACAATTATAAAATAGAATAATATGGAAAAGGCATCTTCACTTTTTTTTCATCTATGAAATGAATTGTCTTAGGTAATCCAGAAGATCCTCTCCAGTTGTAAATTATTTCTGTTTGTAAGGCAAAAATAGTTTATTGAAATGAAAGCAATAGACTGTCAACATTTGAACGTAATTTTAAGGTAGCTTGGCAGTTGACTTCTAATGTCCTAAACTAGAATAAGTCCTAATTTTGAAAACATGTAGCTCTGATTGGTTGGTTTACATCTAAGGTTCAGTTAGTTCATTTCTGGCCTAGATACTATCTATTAAAGACGAACTCAGGGCTTCCCTGGTGGCGCAGTGGTTGAGAGTCCGCCTGCCGATGCAGGGGACACGGGTTCGTGCCCCGGTCTGGGAAGATCCCACATGCCGCGGAGCGGCTGGGCCCGTGAGCCATGGCCGCTGAGCCTGTGCGTCCGGAGCCTGCGCTCCGCAGGGGGAGAGGCCACAACAGTGAGAGGCCCGCATAACGCAAAAAAAAAAAAAAAAAAAAAAAAAAAAAAAAGACGAACTCACAATTTTTAAACATTTGCCATTTTGAAAATGATAATATTTGAAATCAGACAGAAATTAAAATGTATTATGAGAAGTTAGAGAAAGTTAAGTGGAAGACTTTAAAAGTCTTTAAAATGGGGAAATGCCAGTTAAAGAAAGAAAGCTTTATTCTGGATGACTTGCTTCACCCAGTCATTTTATATATGATTACTAACAATTAAATACATGTTTGCAATAATACTTCGATTATATAGTATACAAATATAATTCTATCTAAAAATATACTTCCATGCAACTTTACAGTTGTATATTATTAATATCATCCTTTTAAAGTAAAGTTTGCTACTTCAATTTTTCAAAGTACTTTCCTTGCATACTTTGAATTTACAAGATAGATGGGTATCCTAAAAACTGGTACAAGGATATAGGTGATTTGTCCATGTCCTGAATGAGTAGAATAGCCAAAGCTTAGAATCCAGGATCCTTGGTACATACAGTTTTTTGTTTTTACATTTTCCTCTGGACCAATTACATCTCCAAAGAATTCTTATGCTACATAGGAAAATGAAACATAAAAGATGACCCAAAGAAACCAAATTTCTTTAAGTGGTAAAGCTTAAAGAGAGTTACATTTGAAGCTCAGTTCCACTACCTTCTGTTTTATATTTGAATCAATTTACACAAAAGTGGTCCACATGTGGAAATAGTTCCATCCCGTTTGGTTTCTCCACCTCTTTGATAGGTGAAAATGCCAAATCATGAAGGATTGAAATGTAGGATGTCCCTTATTTCAGGAGAGAGGAGTGATTTTAAAGGGGACTGGAAATATCCAGAAGGAATATCTTTAGTCAATTTAATGAGAAATTCTAACCACTTAACATCTAAAGCTCATCTTTGTGCTCTGGAAGTCAAATAAACTATATTTGTAGATACATCTCACTGGCTGCTGAGCATTTACTCCTTGTAGAAATTGGTCAGTTAAAGCCACAGAAGAGTAATGATTAGGAATTTTCTCTTCTGTCTTCATTCCACTGTCTCCATGGCGCAACAGTGAGTTAGCTCAGCAACACCTACCATTTATTAAGTGCTTGAGTTGTGCTGAGCACTTTACATGTTCTCTCAGTAAATCTACAGCACTACCACGTGAGTTGGGTATCATTTTCTACACTTTATATAAGAGGAAACTAGAGAAGGGAAAGGGCTTGCTCCCAAGACCCTCAGCAATAAGCTTTTTGGTACCATTGGTACCATTTCTATTTCTACCATTCAAACCCATGCTGATCTGAATTCACTACAGAGTCTAGTGCCAGATCCTGCCCAAATGGAAAAGAATAATGACAATAATTTGCTTCCATGTAGGCTAAGCATCAGCTAATTTAACACTAATTATAAAACTGCTTTCAGCAAAACTGGCATGATTTTGTTTTTCCTGTTTTATTAGTTACACTAGTTCACAAGTGCTTTAATTAATTGCTGATGTGAGAGAATAAAGAGGATGTATTTCTTTCTGCTGCCAGTCCCTGGCTTTCAAACACAATGGCAGCCACCTTCCCATTTTTTTCCCTTTTTGGCTCCTTTTAAGATGATTTAAAAATTAAGGGATTTCACCACTTTTCTCAAATTTATGTTTGGTAGAAGACAGAGGCTCTGAAGGAGTCAACCTTCATTTTTTAATCTGTATAACTCCTTTGCATCCCCTGTCATCAGGAATGCAATTTTCTAGAATGTGGAGGTATAGGAACTATTTGCTTCAGCACCGAGGTACAGGTGGCCTATGTAAAAAAGCCCCATCCCTAATATTCACTTCTCCTGCCACCTAAGCACAAATGATCTGCATTTGACCATGAGATTCTGTAGTTGCCAGAAACCATGGGCAACTAAGGGAAACTTGGTTTCTTTTCCTTGGATTAAGTGTGGCTCCTGTTAGTTCTCCATTTCCATCATTCACTCTTAGGTTTATCTAAATATTGTTGGAATTGTGTATAAAGCATTGCATCAATTTTAAGAAATAGAAATCTGATTCCATCACAAATTTGGGAACATATTCTATAATACCTCCATTTCTTCAGTAAGATCCAGTTTTAACATTATGCAATACATTTCCTATGGATTTATATAATAGAATGAATCTGGCATCCTGATAAATATTAACTTTAAAAATACACATAAATGCAAGTGTAGATACCGTGTTATTCTTGTGAGGGGAGGCTAGAGAATTTGCAGAGAGAAATGAGAAAATGTTAAGAACTTGATTGTACTGAAAAAAATAGCTCGAACTAAGAAAAGAATTTATTTCCAAGATGGTGGGAGAGAGTTTTATTAACAGTTAAGAAACCACATTTTAACAGGCACATTTCACTGTTAAGTGTAAAGTGTTCCCTGGTGAAAAAAATCAAGCCATAGGCAAAACACCTTTTCCGAAAGTGCTTGCACAAGGAATTGCTGGAACTCGCGGACATCCTTATAAGTCGTTTTCCACGGTGATTGCGGAGTCTTTAAAATAGGAGCCTGGTGTGACTCCCCTAGGAGATGCCTCCTTTTCCGTTACCACTTTATTTCAGTTCCACTCACTTTGGAGGAAATGATGTGTGCAAAGCCAAGGGCAGGATCGACCTGTTCTGCAAACAAGGGAATCATTTACTATCTGTTAATTTATTGCAGCGGAATATCAGGCGCTCTGCAGCAGTGGGCCAGGAATGACGTCAGCAGGCAGTGGTAAGGACTTAGGACTTGTTTTGAAATTTACTAAGCATGTGCAGAGGCAGCACTGGGCCTTCCTGTGGGTTTCCACTTGGTCCCTTTACACCAGTCTGGTCCGACCCCCCTCTCTGGCCATCACTGCGTGATCTACCTGGGACACCTAGAAGCCCCCAGTGGCAGAACAGCTATGGCACAGCGGGTCCTGGGATTACTGGGTGTGGGTGTGGCACTCATTACTGAAGGGTTGGCTGCTCTCCCAGGGTCACTGATGTGAATGAGATACAGTGACCATGGTGGCTCGTTCATGAGAAGGGGCAGCCTGGCCCTCCTTTGGATCTACCACTATCGAGTACAATTCAGGGTTACGAGCTCAACTGAACCTATGCACATTTTGAACACTTTCTCAATGGTCAAGTGCTCAGTCATTCTCAGATGGCAGTAGGGAGCCATCTTGTGTTTTGTAGCAGGTGGTGATAGCAATTAACTGAGTGAGAAGAAAATGAAATGTTTAAGTGTAGAAGTTAGAAGTAGAGAAATCCTGGTGCCATGAAAGAAATTAAAGGGGAGAATTGAAACAAGTGTAAAAATAGGTGACAAGAAAAAGGAAGGGATTACTTTATTAATAAAAAACTAAATGATTTGATTCAAGAGCATTCTGGGAAAACATAGACTGACTGAATTGATTGTCAGTTCATTCTCTTGATTGATTTCATTATTATGTTTGGCTAAAGAAAGGGTGAGGTGGATATTTGGAGGAGAAAAGAGGAGAAGTAAGGAAATGTATAATGAGTAAGGAGTTAGTGGGGAATAAATAAGTTGTGATAGGGACCTGGATAAGGAAAAAAAAAAAAGGTCAACCTTGATTTATAGAAGAGTCAGGCAACAAGATTTGAGACTAGCCACTCACTGACTGTCACTTGGCATCACCCTTGACTATTAGAGCTCTCCTCAGGCTGTGAGCAAATGGAAGAGGAGGACCCAGCCTCATCTGGACAGAGTAGCAGAGGCTTCTCCAGAGCAGGTGGTAGTTGAGCAAGCTTCGGACCAATATGTAGGTTTGCTCCAGACCTTTCCCACACAGAGTGAAGAGGGCATTATGTGTTTATGGCAGAGTAAGAGATTTAAAGTGAATAAAGAGTTCATATTTTAATTTAATCTTAAGAATACTGTCGAACCCACGGAAGTCTGAACCATGAGAATGACACAGTCACCTTGGTTTTAGGCCGTTAAGTCTGGTGGCAGTGTAGAATGTAGATTGAAGAAGGACAGGCTGATGGCAGGGAGACCAGTTGTAGGACCCTGGGCTCTGTATTTGATCAACCTTTCCACCTTGATGTTTGGACAAGAAGAAGTCCAGGAGTTCTCCTCTTGATTAAGGATTGGTAATCTTGTAGTTCTAGCTCAGATGCCAAGCTCCTCTCAGGGACTGGTGGAAGGAAGACTGAGTCAGAATATCTTGTAGTGAGAAAAAGGGATCAACTTTCTCATCAAGGAGAAACATTATTTTCCTGAGGTCCTAAGGTCTTTACAGTTATTGTAATGTTATTTTTTGATAGTTCATTTGATGTTTACTTTAGAATGTTAATGATTTTGAACTTTTTTTGTGGTGTAGATATAAATGAATGTGCATTAGATCCTGATATTTGCCCAAATGGAATTTGTGAAAATCTCCGTGGAACCTACAAATGTATTTGCAATTCAGGATATGAAGTGGATTCATCTGGGAAAAATTGTGTTGGTAAGACGTTTCACCTGTTTTCTAAGACATTTCATGCATCATGCATTCTTTCTTTTGTTGCTTGAGGGAAACCGCTCTTGAGTAGCTTAAAGGACTGGACAAATGGATGCTCTACACTTTGGGTGTCAGCATAGCTGAATCCTGACAATTTATATCTTTTGTTTAACTATGTAAAGGATGGAACATGGCAACTGTCCCTCTCATACAGCATGCAGTTCTCTAATTGCGCAGGTTGAAGCCAAGTGCTGCCCCTACTAGGTGCCTTTGTTATTAGGGCACTGCTAATTGTCATTATGCACAAAGTAGATATAGCAGTTATTTTCAAAACAGCAGAAATCTTACTCTGAGCATTTTCACCTGCTTTCCTTCTAACTATGTGGCATTTGTACTCACATAAAAAGAACTCACAGTAAATCAAAGTATCTTCTCTCCCCACCATTTAAATCAGCTTTCACCTGAGTTTCAGGCTAAGCAAGTACCTAAAAAAATGGAGGATAGAAGCAGGTCATGGGAGCCCACAGGTTTATCACAAAACCCTCTTCTTTCGACTGCAGGTTTCTTTTTCTCTCCCTAACTTTTATTGCTGGCCTAAACCTGCCCCTTCCTTCTTTATGGTCTACAGTTGAATTTTGAAAAATGATTACTTTCTCTCTCACACCCTTAATTTTAGGGCCCTTTTTGGGGGGTACAGTTGTTACATGAGCATACATGGTACTTTCAAACTAGACTCAACTCAAAAAAAAGTTTTACTATTTCATTTTCCTGTAGGAACCTCTCTACATTGGCAGACATGAAAAATCATTATTTATTTGGGCAGGCCAGAAAGGCACAGAGATGTTTTAGCTTCATCCAAAAATCACGCAAAAGGGAGAGTTTGGGAGGCAGAAGGGATTCTTCCTTCAGTGCTTTAGTGTCTACTCCAAAGTTGGGCCCATTATCATCAGGTCAGAAGTATGTTCATATTTCAGATTATGTTCAGAGGTGTGAAGCTAGGAATCAAAGATCCGCTCCAGCCACTTCCCACAGAGTTCCAGGGACTGGCTATTTTATATCTTAATCTTCAATTCCTCAAATTAAAGTTCCAGGTTCTTCTGACATCATCAAAGTTTAAGAATTGCAATATTGACCTTTTTGGGAAGTATTAGCATTCCTTATATGATTTTGACAGAATTCTCAGCATGCTATTTGCTCAGACAATACATAACTTTATACTTGATTTTCCCATATTTTAAGAACCTTGTAAACACAGCCCTCCATATCTGCGAGTTTTGCATTCACGTATCTAACCAACCTCAGATTGAAAATATTTGAAAAAAAATTCCAGAAAGTTCCCCAAAGCAAAACTTGAATTTGCCATATACCAGCAACTATTTACATAGTATTTACATTGTGTTAGGTATTATAAGTAATCTAGAGATGATTTAAAGCATATGGGAGGATGTGCATAGGTTATATGCTAGTACTATGCCATTTTATATAAGGGGCTTGAGCATCCACAGATTTTGGTAACCTGGTGCTGGAACCGATCCCCTGCAGATACCAAGGAACAACTGTTAGTTGCTGATTTAAGTATATTTACTGCTGTGAACCCATGCAGCTCTCCAGTGCTGAATTTATGTATCCTTTATGTAAGTGCTACTAGCTTGTCTAATGGTATTCTAAGCAGAATCTCTCAATGTATAAAACGTCTCTTGTGAATATGTAGTCTATTTTGTGGGCTGAGTGATGTACTTTAGCTCAAAGAGGTATAACAAACTGTTTAAGTTCTACATTTCTTAAATTATCTAAGTAATACATATCAAAAGTTTGGGTTTGCATCAGACTTGCCTATTATTCAGCTGAAAGCAAGGAATTTTCCTCAGCTCTCTGAATCTCGAGTCTTAATTCCTCATGACAATTATAAACTCTACAGATTGCTTCATACTTTATAAACATAACTGGAGACCACTTAAATTATTCTAAAGAAGAGACACCCATCCTGGAACTAATACTTATCAAAAATGGACCATACTCTCTAAATATTTATTTAGTTCCTTAAAACAATAGGATTAGTCCTTTTAATTCTGGCACAGTGAAACAATTATATAAATATTTATGATTTCCAGCAAATCTAGGTTTTCTTCCTGCTAAAGAAAGAAGCGAATTAAATAGTGTCTGGTGACTTTAGACTTTGTAGATACCTAGTATAGATAATCAGCTCAAGCCCCTATTTTCCTAAAATAGGTAATTTCAGCAAAGATCAATGGTAGAGGAGTTTTGCCTCTTTCGTTGAATTAATCATATCATTATGACCTTAAAAACTTAGCCTAAAAATGCAAAGAAATTGCATGCAAAGGATGGGATCTTTTAAAAGTTTATGTTTTTTGGTTTTCCAGATATTAATGAATGTGTATTGAATAGTCTACTCTGTGACAATGGACAATGTAGAAATACTCCTGGAAGTTTTGTCTGTACCTGCCCCAAGGGATTTATATACAAACCTGACCTAAAAACTTGTGAAGGTAAGATGTATTTTTGTTCTTATACCATCTACTTTGCTGCCTTTTGGAATGCCACTGGAAAACCACGCAGGTAAATTAGAGTCACTTCTATTTTAGACAGTTGTGTCACTTCGTTGAGATTCTGTGATCCTAAATGACACTCCTATGCACTTTGTAAGCTACTGATGGTACTTACCTGCAATTGGTATTTTATTTGCCATTTATTTTGCATTCAAATGCCATTTAAAAGTATTCACTTTGTATTTGCTACAATTGGCATTTTATTTGCCATCATTTAATAGATGATGAAAATATTAAATATGTGCTATTTGAGTTAGTAATTCAGAAATCACACTTACATTTGCTCCAGATTTTCTGAATAAAAAGATTCAGCCATGTGCTGCACATAGAGATGTGCTCAGTTATTATTTTTGGCATTCCATCTGGCCTAGAAAAAAAAATCTATCTAGGTCAGATTTACTATCTAATGAAGAATATGTGGGAGAAAATGAGACCAAAGTTTAAATATTCATTTGTGCCCAAGATTAGTTTTTAGCAGTAATGTAGACCTGTTTTTGTTTCAGACATTGATGAATGTGAATCCAATCCTTGCATTAATGGAGTCTGCAAGAACAGCCCAGGCTCTTTTATTTGTGAATGTTCTTCCGAAAGTACTTTGGACCCAACAAAAACCATCTGCATAGGTATTTGTCTTTCTGAGAATGATTTTCCTATGTCTATCAGTGCTGCTGTATTTAATGTCTGCTTTTATTCCAAAAGGGTTTCAGTATGGAAGAATAAAGTTTTAAATGATCATTATTCCTTGTTTCATGATGCTATTCTTGCTGTAATTCCAATGCACATGTTTGAATTTTTGATGTAGATTCTATTGTCTATTAAATATCATCACCCCCTTGCCCCTGCAGAAACCATCAAGGGCACTTGTTGGCAGACTGTCATTGATGGGCGATGTGAGATCAACATCAATGGAGCCACGTTAAAGTCCCAGTGTTGTTCGTCCCTTGGTGCTGCCTGGGGGAGTCCGTGCACCCCATGCCAAGTTGGTAAGAGAAGCAGGTGCTGCAGCTCCTGTGCCCACTGGGCACTTTGCTCGGAAAGGGGAAGCTGAGAACTTTGTTCATTTAGGCTCACATGGGAATTTTAGAAGATTTCATTCTGATGACCTCAATGAAACATGTGGCTGAATAGGAAACTAAGAGAAGTGTCAAGGGCAATAATTTTACGTGATTTGGTTAATGTATTGTTTTCCATCACCACACTGTAATGTAGTTATCTGGAGTTGCTTTCCTAGATCAGCAATTCCTACTGGCTCTCTCAGGAACCTCATGATTAGGGGTCCTGAACTTTTTACAGGCGCAGATTTTCTTCCCCTCAAAATGATTGATGTAAAGGCACCACTGTTCATCACTAAACTAAAGTTGTTGCAAAGCTGAGGTTTGAGAGCCTTGCTGATTCAATGCTTAGATATATAAATGTGTGCATTTATATAGTGTGAATGCTGCAGGGCATGAGATCTTCCAGTCCTAGACTTTGTTTTCCACATCCATGTTACAGTAATCCTATAGTGTGATTCAGATTTTAGCGCTAATAGCAAGAGAGAAATCGAGTCAATTTCCTTCTTAGTCATCATCTTAGTTTGATCTTTAGGGTACCTTTGGGTCTTTTAGGATATCTCAGATGAATTGAACTTTATTCAAGGAGACATTTCATTCTTCTCCTTCACCTGTGCAATCTCAGAGACACTTTGTCGTCTCAGACTTATTCATAGCAATAAAATCAATTTCATGTTAAAGGTCCTCTTTCATGTTTCTTATACCATGTCATACAAAGTCTGGATATTGTTATCTCAAATTTGTTTTTTGCTTTTTGTTTGCTTTTTTGGTACAGATCCCATATGTGGTAAAGGCTATTCAAGAATTAAAGGAACACAGTGTGAAGGTATTTATGATTATTTATAAATCATAAATTTCTGTGTGCATGAAGAATGCTTGTGTTAACTTGGACTGGATAAAGCTGTCATATAACTTCCCAGTGAGAAATGTGTAGCAGGGGAAAAAAAATAATGAGAACTGCCGAACATGAACAGACGTGAGTTTCACAAGCATATATGCTATTGCCAGCGTCAGATCACTGTGGTCAAAGGGCAGCATGGCTGAAAATGCTTTAGGCTGACCATAGTTTTGAGTGGCTACAATTTCAAACTGCTATCTATGAGGAAGACAGAAAAGGAAGTTTTTGATGAGGCTATAAAATTTACATTTTTCTTGGTTTGTCCTGGGCTTTTTTTGTTGTTGTTTGTTTCATGGTCACAGATGATGAGAAGGACACACTCTATTGCCTCGTTTTTGAAAGTCTACATGTATTCTCTCCAGTTTCCTGTGATTTTTTTCTCATGGAGTCCCAGATAGACATAGGTCAGGGTGACTAACACAACCTGACATGACACAGCAGCTGAAAAAATTTTAAAACAGCAATTAGTCCCATATGTGGAATGAAATGAACTTTTTTCTCAGCTAAAATAAAGAGGAACACTACATCCCCCACCCAAGGTCTTGCTTTCCAAATGATGATTGAATCCTTTGGCCTCTCTCTGGTCCAGACCCACTGTTAATAACTTATCTGACCTCAGCAGCACATTTTGGTACACAAGTGGCCAGAGCAAAACAAAACAAAACAACCCGAAGAAGGTAAATTTCCCCCTCCCAATTTATTTCTCTTATGAGGAAAGATTTAGAATAATTTTTTCAACATCCCTGGCTTGGAAAGTTATTTCTTCTAAATAGAGACACAGTGTGTGTGAGTTTCTTGACTAACGCTCCCCTTTTTTGGCATTGGCAGGTAAGTGCCTTTCTTTGGGTTAACTTGATGGTGAGTATTTTTCCAAAACAATGTGCAGAGAACATAATGCTCTCCATCAAGCAAACTGGGCAGGACTAGTACATTTGAGACAGATGCAGTGAATGATGAATGAATGAACATGCGCACCTTCCACCACTCCCCAACTCAGGCTGGGACCACCAAGGCTTTGACGGAACAGCCTGAGACCATTGCTGAGTTAGAACTAGATACACACTTTCTTGGGATGTCTCAGCACTTCTCAAATGAGACTCTTTTGACTGGCCCCACATATTCCTCGATGATGGATTTTTTTTCTATGCTCATCTTCAAGCTACTACTTCTTTGCTAGTTTGAAAGACCAGGCTTCTCTTTCTCTACTCACTTGCAGCCCTCTGGTCTCATAAAGCTAATTGTACGGCCCCTGGGAGCCTTACCTGAGATGTCTATAGTACCCAGACCTGTTCCCAAGAACTCCCACCAGCTCCGTGTCTTTACAAATCAAAAATTACTCCCTGAGACTGATGGAGAAACTGTTATATCTTTGGTAATAGGTGGGTTCAGTCTGGTTGCTTTTCAAACATCCCAGAAATTCTACATGAATTATTTGGAGGCAAACTAGTTTTGTAAACTTATCAGGTTTAAAATGATCTTTTCTGTTGTGGTAATAATATGACTCCATGAATGGAATGAAGTAGAATGATGTTATACAGATATATTAACTTCATGCTTTTTTTTCCTTCATAGATATAGATGAATGTGAAGTGTTCCCAGGAGTATGCAAAAATGGCTTATGTGTTAACTCTAAGGGATCATTTAAGTGCCAGTGTCCCAGTGGGATGACTTTGGATGCCACAGGGAGGATTTGCCTAGGTAAATACTGTTCATTACTTTTCTAATGAATATTTCTTAACGATTATTAAAAACTCAGTTAACAAGATAGAGCTGAATATTTGGTTCCAAGTATAGACACACACACATCCCAAATTCAGCATTTCTATTAGGATGCATTGTGGTTTCCTGGACAAATAGCCTTCCTGACTCAGCTCTTTATTCATTCTTTATAAAAAGAGTAGAGGGCCTCCCTGGTGGCGCAGTGGTTGAGAGTCCGCCTGCCGATGCAGGGGATACGGGTTCGTGCCCCGGTCTGGGAGGATCCCATATGCCGCGGAGCGGCTGGGCCCGTGAGCCATGGCCGCTGGGCCTGCGCGTCCGGAGCCTGTGCTCTGCAACGGGAGAGGCCACAACAGTGAGAGGCCCGCGTACCACAAAACAAAAACAAAACAAAACAAAAAAAGAGTAGAGAACATGTCAGTGAAGAGGAACTTTAGTTCTTTATTGTTATCCATCACAGTTATTATTCTAGAGCTCTTAAATCTGCCCTCCATGGGCCATGGACAGAGAATTCTAGGTGATTGGTAAGGAGAACACTTTTGCTTAATTGGAAACTGTAGCCTTAGCCTGCTAGGCAGGGCTGCTGTAAGCCAGAAGGACAGGTCTTTGCAGGAAACTCTTGTGGGTATCAGGAGTGAAGAGTGTAACAGCCTGAGGAGCGAACCTGAGGGAACGAAGGCTGTTGTCAATATCAGCCATGATGAGATTCTCCATGACAACTGCTAGAACCCAGGTGACAGTGATGTGGAAGAGACTGGACACCAAACCCTGAATTCTTAGAAAGCTGCCCTGTGGACTCATAGTGGCAGCAGATTTGAGATCCCACAGTCATGCTTGTGGGGTCTTTGGCTTATTCTGGTGTTACTACTATGGCTTCTGATTGCCAGGAATATGTCCTTTGGATCACTGGTTTCAGAGTCCATGACTCTGGAAGTGATGCTTAGCCATATTGTGTATCTGAAACCACTCTGAAGAGCATCTTTAGTGAAGGACCACTGTAGGTGGTTGAAAGAGCGGCATGCAGTTAAGGGATTTGCATCCTTTATGAATTAGGATTAATCAGCCTTTAAATATACAACTTTATAGTTTATAATGTAAGCAATACAGAAGAGAAAAGCTGGAATTCAGAGGCTGGAGTCTTTTCATAACTATGGATGTCCGTTAATCCTATTCTGAGTCTTAGCTTCTTTGTTTAGGAGGTATCAGCATGTAATGAGAACGCTTTTCCAGGTTCTTCAGTTGAAACATGCTTCAGTATTTAGTTTAGGATTCATTTTGAAATTAACCATCTTAATTAATAGAGGCAACCCAGATGCGAAGTTGCTCAGAAGGCTTCAGTAGCTTTCTAACATTAAAGGAAGCTCACACTCCCACAAGTATCCAGAAGAATGTGCACAAAAGCACATGTTGAGGTGAAAGAAATACTTGAGAAGAGGAGTGGATGGCTTTTCTTTGCTGTTTTTCCTCTTTAATCACAATTAGGGCAGTCCTCATTTCAGAGTTTACTATTCCACCTCTCCAAAAATGAAGTGGATCTGAGAAAAAGGTGCTGGTGCTAGCTGAGATGTTCTCCAACAATAAAGACTACAGGTGGCTTTCAGCTAGAGAGGAGATGTCAAGACATCATGGAGTGCATGCACTGGTAATAGGCATGGTCTGTACAGGGAGAAAACATCTCCCAAAAGAGCATTGCAGGAGTTCTTCGAATACTGCTCCTTATGTAGAATTATCAGAAAATACCTAGAGTTCAAAGGATACTTGCCGCAAGAAGAGGTGCACATAAATAAGAGCTGCCAGCTAAGAGTCTTTATTAAGAAGGAAAACCCACCACCAAGCCTAGGTTCCTTGGAGGAAAAAAAATTAATTTCAGTCAATAAGTTTGTAGTAAATCGTTATGTGTCCTGTACTTTGCCTAACACAACGTTGGCAGTTTGAGGCAGTGAAAACAGAGCAGCTCTCCTCAGCTTCCCTCTGTTCGTTCCCTCTGGCAGATATCCGTCTGGAAACCTGCTTCCTGGGTTACGAGGATGAGGAGTGCACCTTGCCCGTGGTTGGCCGCCACCGCATGGACGCCTGCTGCTGCTCCGTCGGGGCAGCCTGGGGGACCGAGGAGTGCGAGGAGTGTCCCCTGAGGAACACACCTGAGTACGAGGAACTCTGTCCCAGAGGACCTGGATTCGCCACAAAAGAAATTACAAATGGAAAGCCTTTCTTCAAAGGTACAGTGGTTTCAGTGGTTGATTACTCTTCTGTTAGGTCAAAAGGATGCATTTTCAGGAGCACAGAGTTCTACTGACAGAATTACAATGAATGTCATCAATGCGGTCATCCCTGGATCATTTCAGCTTGCCTTCTTTGATTGCTGAATTTTATACGGCAAAATGTTCAGTCTGTCACAGATTTTCTTTTTCTACATCTCAGGTCTTCCTGAGTCACTTGCCTCTCCCATGTAGTCACTGTTAAGCGTTAAATAGATTTTAATACTATCCTAAAGCTAAGCATAAACGGAAGAAAAATCTTCTTGGGAGATGTTTATGCCATCTACTAAAGCCCTAGAGGTAACCTTTATCTGCTGATTTGAAGCATCCAAGTCACTGTGGTCCCCCTGACTATAGATAACGGTGTGAGAAACCCAGTGACAGGTCCTCTTTGTCCAAATACAGCAAAATTCATTCCTATGGCAAACACTCCAGTGACATATTTCAAATTTTATTTTCTTATGCTATAAAACCCATGTAAAAAAAAAAAGGAAGTTACAGATTTAATCTAATTCCAAAATTGAGTTAACTTCTTATGCACAATGATACAGACCTTGTTTACTTCAGCATATGGAAAAATCATAATTGGTTTCTCAGAATTCCGATTATTCAGGGAGGCCCAGCTTATGTTCTCAGTATAGAGTTTAGTGTCGGTTGCCCATTGTGTCTGGACCTACTTATTATACTTCATAATCAAATGAATTTCTAAAAATGGGAAATGAGTATATAAGTATCACTTAATTATCCTTATATTAAAAAGTGTAGACTTTTTTTTCTACTGAGCATTTTGTTCAAGAAGTCCTGGGGTTAAAATTATACTGTCTAGAGAGACAGTTTCTAGACAGCCCTCTGAAATGTCTCTTAAGTAAATTAAAAGGAACTTGGATGATTTGCTTACAAAAGCTGTGGCGATCCATTACCGCAGAAGGACTAGATGTTCTTGAGATTTAATCTGCCAGTTCTGTATCTCATGACATTAGGTAGAAATGAACTTGTATTTCTTGAGCTGTAGGTCTTGCTTTAGACAGGCCCCTAAAAGGGGAAACTCAGATTACTCAAATTACATGTTACATATGCAGTCTCCAAGAAATTCTTATACACATTAATTATATTAATGCAAACTTCATATTAATTGAGAAAATATTTTAAATTAGTACACATTATTTGCGAACATGTTTTAAATAGTATACATCATTTGTAAGGAATTAAAGTTATAAATGGCATCTCCTGTGAAATTCTTATTTTTAGGTATTAAAAAAAAGCATCAGAAAGCATAAGTGAATATCTCATTCCACTACATACTCAATTGCTTGCTGTAGGACAATATATTTGAAAATCTTCCACATGCCTTACATATAGACACTAGTGTTTTAGAATTTCTTATTCTTTCATTCAGCAAATAGTTCAGCGTTTGGTGTGTGCTGGGCTTTTAGAAGTCCAAATAAACCCACTCTTTACTTCTTCAATAATACTTTCTAAAATGTAGAAGTTTAAAAGTCTAGATCTGTTTACAAAGTCCTATTTCTCATGGATCATCACACATTTTTTAAAATGAGTATGACCAAGACCCTCTAACTTCCTGAGTTTTTTTTTTTTTTTTTTTTTTTTACTTCCTGAGTTTAAAATGGGGTGTTGAGATCTCCTAATTGGTCACTTATGGACTTTTCCCACATTTAATTTTCCTTGAAGACATCAATGAGTGCAAGATGATTCCCAACCTCTGCACCCATGGCAAGTGCAGAAACACCATCGGCAGCTTCAAGTGCAGGTGTGACAGTGGCTTTGCTCTGGATTCTGAAGAAAGGAACTGCACAGGTCAGTGAAGGGGCTCACCCTGGAGGGACACCCTTTGGAACTCTTGGTCTTAAACATGTTGCCACAAGAAGTAAAGCTATCCTGAGGCTCATCTGCTGCCACTTGCTGCTTTTGTGCAGACATCGATGAATGCCGCATATCTCCCGACCTCTGTGGCCGAGGCCAGTGCGTGAACACCCCCGGAGACTTTGAGTGCAAGTGCGATGAAGGCTATGAGAGTGGATTCATGATGATGAAGAACTGCATGGGTGAGTGCGTGACCATTTGATCATCCCAGGGAAGAAACATTCCAAGAAGCTTCGGTGACTCATCGCCTATGTCGGTTCTTCCTGCTCCCCCAGTGCGCTGGTCTCCTGACCAGTGAGTCACGCATTGGACTGTGGCAGAGGGAGACTGACATGTGGAAGGAATGAGGGAATTCATGCTCTGGGGCAGCGGGTGGCCTCAGACACCAGGTATGGGTCCCTGAGAAGTGAGTTTAACACCTGGAATAGACACCCCAGGGAAGAGAGAACAATTCAAACATAAGCTATATTAGGGGTCACATTCTAGGGTTTCTGTTCATCATTTTTAGAAAAGGAGATTGATTAAGATAGTTTCATTAGATCAGGTTCCCTAGCAACAGGACTGAGATGGGGGCATTTTTTGAGGGATTGCTCTTAGGAGGAACCTGTAAAGAAGTGAGGGAAGCAGCTTAGGGCAGGGGAAGAAGAGAAGCCAATTGTTCGACTGGATTTTAGCTTTAACCTGATCCCACAGGGGCCTTGGAGTGTGAATAGTACCGGAGAGCGGTCCCACCTCGAGGCCAGGAGGCTGAGATTTTATACTCCCACGTCAGTTCAAGCAGTTATTGGCCATGGGCAGCCCCCAGCATGGGAGCGGGGTGTAATTTCTCACCTCCCAGGCATTTCTGAGTGAGGTGGATAGCGGTTCTCCAACAAGGAAACCTGTGAGCCATTAGCAGCCAGAACTCCCAGCAACTGGGCAATGAGTGCACTGGCCTGGTCGTGGGGCCCTGGCAGGACCACCACCCACAGCTTCAACAGGGGTCATTTCCACTTTGCAGATATTGACGAGTGTCAGAGAGATCCTCTGCTGTGCCGAGGAGGCGTGTGTCTAAACACTGAGGGAAGTTACCGCTGTGAATGTCCTCAGGGCCATCAGCTGTCCCCCAACATCTCAGCATGTATAGGTAAGGAGGAAGACCACTTACCTGCCGGCAGTCGTTTGGCCCACACCCCTGCCAGAGCCCGAGGCTTACGGCTGGGTGCTTGGTATTCTCATCTTCTATACAGACATCAACGAGTGTGAACTGAGCGCGCACCTCTGCCCCCACGGCCGCTGTGTGAACCTCATAGGGAAGTACCAGTGTGCCTGCAACCCCGGCTACCACTCCACCCCCGACAGGCTGTTTTGTGTTGGTAAGTTCTGTATGGTATGTTATTTATTTTCTTTAGTCTCTTTCGAAAGCACTCAAGCAATGTTCTCTGAGTTCTGTTTCCATCGCTAGTGACTTTTACTTAATCTTTCCTGTTTTCCTGGAGGGAAAGGTCTTCTCATGGTGGCTCACGATCTTTAGATCTCACCTCCCCCATCTGTTTAAAGAACCAATTCAGTGAAGGCTGTACAGTGTTTTAGCTCTAGCAAGTATAATTTGACCCATGCTGCTTTGACTAGTGAACGGTAGCACACGCTTTGTTTCTGCCTATGGACACCCAAGCACATCAGCCAGTGATTACTAAGTACCGCCTGAAATAAACGAGCCTGGTGAGTGCCGGGAGGAAGACAGAAAGCTTAGGGTGTGATCTCCACCCTTAGGTGGGTGGTTTGGAGCAGCTCAGAGATTCCAAAGAATAATTATTGGGAAGAAGACCATAGCATGTTTATAGCTTACAATGCAATAGAGGCCAAGTCTGGCAGTCCTTAAAAATGAGGTTTTGTGGGACAAGCGTTTTGCTTTGTGGCTGGCCCTTAGGAGGTTTAGTTGTGCTGGGAAGAGTGGCACAGAAAGTCCCATGGCTTTAGAGTCAAAGTGAAACTTTGTAGAAACAGCCAGTTTTTGCCTGGTTTGAGGTATACCCCATGTGGAACTGCCAAGTCTCACATGGTTTCTACCCAGAATCATAAATCAGCCCAAATTCTTCTGAAGCATGGCCCAGGACAACTCAGAACTCCAGCTCAGGTCCTTGAAAAGGATTGGAACCTCAGCCAAATGCAATGTCAAGTTTGTAACGGAATCTGTGACCCAGAGAATTTCACCCACGTGCCCATTGTTGTCACTGAGGAATTCTAGCGCCCAGCACTTCTCCTGCGTTGTGTGTGGCACACCATATGTTGTGTTCATCTAACTCCCCAACTGCAGTGTAAATATTATGAAGGCAGGAAGAGTGTCCATCTCATTCACTGTTAGATTCTCATCTGTAGCACATAGTAGGTGTGTAGTTAATATTTGTTGAAGGAACCAAACAATGCAGTGACTTGCAGTTGCCCTGGGATGCTTTTATAATTTTGTATTTTGTTTTGTTTTATTTGACCCATACATACCTGGAAACTTCAAACATGTGCCATCATCACAAACACAGAGGAAAGTGATATTATTTTCCTTTTTCTTAGACATCGATGAATGCAGCATAATGAACGGTGGCTGTGAGACCTTCTGCACAAACTCTGAAGGTAGCTATGAATGTAGCTGTCAGCCAGGATTCGCACTAATGCCTGACCAGAGGTCCTGCACTGGTAAGTCAGCTTTAGCTTCCTGGGAACTCTCTCACTAGCAGGTCCCTATTAGAGTGGTTCAGGGCCTGGGCTTTGGAGTCAGACAGTCCTGAATTCACATCTTTGTTTTGTCACTTTTTTGGCTGTGCGTCCTCGATGAAGATCCTTGGCATCTGATACCTCATCTGTAAAATGGGGTTCAGATTGCCTGTGTGGAAGAGTATGTACAGCACTCAGCATAGTACCTGGCACATGCTCAATAAGTGGAATATAAACTACATTTTCTTGATTGATCAGAGTTTTGAAGAATCTGATCTCATGGCCTATTTCAGTGCTACTCAGGGTGTGTTCCTTGGACGGGCAGCCTCAGTACCACCTGAGAAAGTGTTAGAAGTGCAAAATCTCAGGCCCCACCCCAGACCTACTGAATCAGAAACTCCTATGGGGGCATCTCAGTAGTCTGTTTTCACAAGCCTTCCAAGTGATTTTGGATTTGTGCTAAAATTTGAGAACTGCTGGTCTAATTTACACTGCCTGTTGTATCACATGGGCTAGCAGAGCCATGTAATCAGCCGGAGATGGGAAATGAAGTGGGTAATGTAGATTTTAATTTTGGCTCAGGTTAAGAAGAAAACTTAGGTTTAGGAACCAAAGTTATTTTATTGGACCTAGTAAAATCTACGTTAAAAGCCCTAGATATAAACTTAGCTATAAAAATTAAATTTTGAAAATCTAAGCAGATACGCTTATTTCAAGCATTTTTTACCTTAAAATATCTGTAAAACAGCAAATAATGGGCATTAGGCATTTAAATTTGACAATTAGAAAAATAAGATTCATAATCATTTTTGAATGATAAATTTGTATCAGAGATAAAAGTGCCAATTAAATGGTGGTCTTTTTTTTTTTCTTGAGTTTGGACTTTACCTAAATGTTTATTACATTTTATTAAAATTTTATTACATATGTAGTACTAGTAGTAGCTAATTTATTGAACACTTAGTATGTACCAAGTACTGATGTGCGTTTTTTTTTTAAATGATGGTCTTTTAAGTGCATGTGGACCTCCATCCTGAACTGTATGTTATAAATCTTGAAAATGGTTCTCCCTTTTTTTACCCAAGATAACCTGATGAGATAATTTATGTAAAGTGTCATTTGGATTTCAGAGCTAACAGTCTTATGCGAGCAGGCTGAGTTTACTTGACTTGGGTCACTTAACTTTTTCATCAATGATTAATGGAACCCTATCAACAACATGCCATTGTTGGTTTTATTCTCTGTAGACATTGATGAGTGTGAAGATAACCCCAATATCTGTGATGGTGGTCAGTGTACAAACATACCTGGAGAGTACAGGTGCTTGTGTTATGATGGATTCATGGCATCTGAAGACATGAAGACTTGTGTAGGTAAGCAAAAAAGACAGAATTTTCCAATTTGCTAGTTATTCACAAGGACTGTTAAATTACATAAAGATTTGTTTGGGTAGTGAATAGATCCTAAGGGAAAAGTAAGAATATTTAGGAGCATAGTGCTAATCATAATCCAAAGCTAGCACTCCAAAAAGCAACTTTCTTGTGACTGTGATATGATGCTCTTGTCAGATATGTTGTATGGACTGAGCTAACCACTGGTCAACTCCAGTGACCAAAAGACATTTCTTTTATGTCTATGCATTATTTCTGTCCACTTAACCCTCCTTTTGCTGTGACTAGAGTTTAGGCTTTTAAATTGTTTGCTTAAGGCAAGCAAAACTTATTTCTGACAAGAATGCAATAAATTCTAGAATGGATTGTTTTGGAGAGTTTCTATTGTTGTCTTCAAATCTGTCAGACTTTTTAATGTAATATCTAATCCGCCTTTAATCCCATTTAGTATATTTTTAATCTCAGACATTGCAGTTTTCACCTCTAAAAGTTTGATTTGGGTCTTTTTTTTTTTAATATCTTCTGTGTCTCTACTTAATATGTCCAATCATTTCTCTAGCTTTTTAAATACAGGAATACAGTTATAGTAATCTGTTTTAATGTCCTTGTCTACTAATTCTATCACCTGTGTCAATTCTGGATCATTTCAATAAATTGACTTTCCTCTTCATTATGGGCCATATTTTCCTCCATCATTGAATGCCTGGTAATTTTTGCTTGGATGCCAGACATTATAAATTTTGCCTTACTAGTTTCTGAATATTTTTGTATTCCTAAGCTTTATTCTGGAACATAGTTAAGTTATTTGGAAACAGATCGGTTCTTTCAAAGTCTTGCTTTGAAGCTTTTAAGCAGCAGTTAGGGTAGGGCTAATTTTCTCTATTGCTGAGGCAAGATCCTTCTGGATACTCTACTCACTTCCCTGTGAATTACAAGGTTTTCCAGTCTGGCTGGTAGGAGAAGGCACAATTCTACGCCTTCTGGGAACTCTGATGATTGTTCCCTCTAATTCTTTTGGATGGTGCTTCCTCCAGATTCGAGAGTTTCCTTACGTGAATATACTGATCACTACTCATCTGGGTGCTTGACTGGGACCCTCTGCAGATCTCTGGAGTTCTCTCTCCTTCTCTCTCTCTGTACATCTCTTTTCGGTCCTTTACTCAGCGCTATGAACTCTAGCTACCTTGGCCTTCCCCCTCACCTCTTCAGCTCATGGACATTTCCTGGTTCCATCTGTCATCCCCCTCCCTATGCCATTGCCTTAAAACTCTCCCTACACAGTACTCTGGGGCCTTTGTAGAACCCACCTAGTTTGTTTTTTCTCTCAGGGATCATTGATTTTGTTGGCAAATTGTCCTTTCTTGTTGTTGTTATTTTAGGTGAGAAGGTGAATTTGGTTCCTATTGCTCCATCTTGGCCAGAAGCAAGAGTCTAGAATTGAAATTTTAAAAATCACTTCACATTTGTGTCTTTCAAAAACACTTACCGAATATTTGTGAAGTCCTAGAAATTAAAATGAATGTCATAAAAAAAGATAATTTTTAATTTGGGAAAGAAGTGAAGTTTGTAACTATCTGCACTAAGACTACTAGTTTATCTGTCTTTTCTTTCAAGATATGGAACTAAAATGTTGGCCTCATGCAGTCTGAATTAAAATTTTCATCTTGCAACAGAGTATGCTGTTTTAAAAAGTTTTCTAGACTGTCACATAAACAGGCTCTATCCCCAACCTCGAGTCAGTCAGTTTATTTGATTACTTGACCTCCTGCTTGTGGCCCAGATAAAAAGCAGGTCTGCAGGGTTAGCCTTCAATGTAGGAAGCAAATGTGAATTGGGCTACGTAAATATACTTTTTTTTTTAAGTGAAAACATCTCATCTTTTCTATTTGTTTGTCATAGTTGCTTTATCTCAGGGGAAATTTTTCAGTGATATCAAACAAATGGTTATATGTACTAATAATATCTGTATTTTACAGATGTCAATGAATGTGATCTGAATCCAAATATCTGCCTAAGTGGAACCTGTGAAAACACTAAAGGCTCATTTATCTGCCACTGTGATATGGGGTATTCAGGCAAGAAAGGAAAAACTGGCTGTACAGGTATGTTTTTTCAAATTGAACAATAAAACCGTAAGTGATTAAGACATTGCTACCGTAATTATAGATTAACATAAGTTTTAACACTATTAATATTTTAATTACCTTATAAAGCATTTTGTTAGTATTTTTTCATTAACTTAGCCTGCACTTCTCTGAAATTTGTCATACTTTAGATTGGATCTAAGGTGAGGTTTTTTTCCCTTTACCTGTGAAAAAAAGGCATATGAGATAAATTACCACCATAAATAACACTATAAATATCAACATTTTATGAGGTTAAAATAACATTTTTATATCAAAGTAGTTAACGTGCTAACTACCAAACATATCCCTTTATTAAAGCAGACCTTTCCCAATAGCCTCCATTGCCAACCCTTTCATTTAAGGTTTTATAAGTGAAATTACTTTTTAAAGAAACACATCCTATTGTAAAGCAATTATACTCCAATAAAGATGTGGAAAAAAAAACCCAACACATCCTACAATTCATATATTTCATCAAGTCTCATCAGTCTTCTAGTTTCTTAAATTAATGTGCTTTTTTTTCAATTAAGTTGCTTTAGCCCTAATTAGTCTTTATTCGTGGGACTTAGCAAATCTCATGAAGTGAGAAATTAAACCATTAATTTTGCTTGTTTAATACCAATAGCACATAAGGTCTTTTCACAATATTTGTAGGAGATTATTCTGTCAAACATCAAATGGAAGCAGTCACTCTGAGTGAATGTTGTTCTTTCTAAGTGTTTAATTGATGTTTTCATACTTGAGGCAGTGATGCTTAGTACACGGAACAATAAAGTTTTACTGTAGTTACCTATAGTAACAAAACAGATTATGGCATATAACATAATTTAAAACATAATGGAAAAAAAAACATAATGGAGACCATGGTGGGCTTGAATTAGGTAACTGCATCATTTCTTTACAAATAATAGACTTTAATTTCAAAAGGCAGTTTGGCAAGCCATTGTGACTTAAAACAAACGTTAAAATATTTGCAGATTGGCAGTGTGGTACAGGTACAGATCTTTTTCTTAATTATATCAGCGTTTTTCAAGAAAGTTCCCAATATATGCATTACCATTTTAGACTGTTCAGTTATGCAAAGTTTCAAATACAGATATACAGACATCACCAATAAATTACTATTAGTTCAAAAATGACAGATTCTAGACAAATTATAAAAAGAAGCATGTAGCTAGAATGCTTTCATGCTCACTATATTAGTCTTCATATGAAGCATGTCTAGGGGTCCATTCTGATAAATGGCACAGAGTTTAAAATCTCTAGTCCTCATGTGGTCTCTGGGGGTACAAATGATGCTTATATCAGCATATCTGTGGTTCAAGATTTATTTTTAGCTTTCATTAAAAATATAGGACTTAGGGTAAGGGGTGTTGGTCTGGCAGTAATGCAGGGGAAAATTGGACAGTTCTATATTGCATTTTACCTATTAGAGGCTAATACCATTGTTTGGCAAGGTTGAACTCACTGCAAGTCAACCCAGAGAACCGTGATTCTTATGAAGGGAGAAGTTAATCTAATGGGACAGTCTTCTTTCCCTATAAGAAAAAGATCTCTAGAATTTTATGCTCCAAATTCCCGCTAACAGAGGCATGTGCAGAGGCTGACTGTTTTAGGCCTCTTATCATGAAGAAAGCTTAAATTTTCATGCAACATTAATATCATTTAAGGTACATGAGGTATAATGCATGTAATGCCCTTGGCACAGTGCTTGGCATACAGTAGCTGGTCAGTAAATAGTAGCTATTGTTGTCCTTATAAAATGAGACACATAGACACAGTGTCTAGAAGCCATTTTAATTAAAAACATAACTTCTAGTCTAGCAAAATTCTGTACTTCTATTTACTGATATGCTTGAAATCAGTTTAGAGAAGGAAAATCTTACTCTGTATATTGAAAGGCTTGTTTTTCATAATTGAGTTTGCACAGATACTAAGACTATAGTGACGAGAGCTATGTACTCCACATTAGATGAGATGACACCAGTTTTACATTAAGAACAGCAGTCTTTTAGTAAATTACATGAACAGAAACATGGATTTGAAGTCCAAGAAATATTCTGTATCTTTCCCCAAGGGCCAACATCCCCCTTCCCCCTTTTAAATTATAGCCTAAAATGATTTTTCAATTGCATAAAATTCAGCTAGTACTGTAGGGAGAAGAATTGAATTTCATGGTCCTTTTGATATCATAGTGGCATGGTATGTGGTATTCTCATGTAAAGGAGTAGACCTCTGGATTTTATTCCTAGTTCTTTTACTGGTTCATGAGCTTGAAGAAATCACCAGGGTGCTCCATGGTTATGCAAGTGTTCCCCTTGGGTAAGCAGCCCTGCAGTGAAGTATGGAGGGAGAGGGTGTATTAGGGGCAGGAAGAAAAAGAGGTTCTCTGTAAATCCTGCTATTAACAACCAAGGGTATCACATTTGATTGGAAATGACTTACACAAACAAGAATTGGCAGCAAGTTTGGTATACTCAAAAACAAGTTTTAAAAAATCTGAGCCAAAATGTTTTTTGAATCCCATGTAACTAGGACTCTTTTAGCCTGCTTTTAGTTTAAAATTTGTGTCACTCACAACTTAGAATACCATCAGGTTACCTTGGTGATAGTATGTTAAAGACAAGTGTTTATAATGTCCCAGGCAACTAATGTAAATAGAGATATGTATCTTGCTTAATGGGACAAGCAAGCCTCACAACAAATAACAGTGAAGAACAGACCTGGAAATATGTTTTAATGACAGACAAGGGAAATATATCTACTTC
Organism: Mesoplodon bidens; assembly: GCF_964165515.1. Taxonomy (NCBI): domain Eukaryota; kingdom Metazoa; phylum Chordata; class Mammalia; order Artiodactyla; family Ziphiidae; genus Mesoplodon; species Mesoplodon bidens. The sequence goes on from NC_138178.1 coordinate 87,448,924, forward strand.
TATTTCCATACATATATAATATGTATACATACATATCATATGTACACATATATTTTAATGAGTACCTTGTAAAGGAATTATAAAAATATGTATGCTATTTCATAGGGAGGAACTTTGTTTCACAAGAACTTAAAAAATGTCCTCTGGGTTCCATTACAGCTTTGTCTAAATATTTCAGCTCCCTTGTCATTACTGATTGTTTCCATTTTAACAAATAAACATGTTTTTTTTCCCCCCAATCACTTTAGCAGTGTTCAGAATCCACCCACTGACTTACATTCCCAGCCCACACAGATGTTAAGTGTTCCTTTTTTCTCCTTAAGCTTTGTTCAAATCGTGGATATGGCTGAGGGGAACGTTCAATTTAATGAAGGGAGAATGGACATTTTCCTGTAACCTAGAACACATCTCTTCTATCCTTGGCTTAAGGGGGCTGGATTACAGTTTTTCTGTGGCCCACACATACAAGGCTTCTGATGCCCATTCTACATAATTGTAATCAGACAACAAATTGAAAGAAGAAAAATTAGACTGCTGCTAGGTGCCATCCTTGGTGCGTCCTGGCTTTCTCATGCTAATCTGTAAGAATGTACCTACCATCACATGCTGACTCACTCAGTCAGTGAGTAAGGCACACAATTAAAATCAGGATTGTTTTCAGTTAAAATATCAGGATTGCTGAGCAACTCCATTTCTCAGTCGTTCAGCTTTTCATAAGAGACATGTTGCTGTGGGTATAGTCCATGAAAGAGAATCACGTACTTCAAAACCACCAGCACTCAGTGAAAATTTGCCCTCATTTCCTTCCAGCTCCTTATCACTGCTAATTGTCCTCCACTGGCTGTCAGCCTGTGAAAACTCTGTGGGTGTTCAGTTAAATAGTCCTGGCTCAAATTTGGGTCCAAACTGAAAAATCCAAGTAGCCTTCACGTTTGGCCTCTCCATTCACCCTAACGCCCTCTTCCCCAACGCCTCACCAAGGAGATTCCACAGTGTGCCAGCCCTGCTGGACTAGGGCTCTCGTGACTGATGCCCAGATGGCAGGAAGGCAGGCGTTTGTGTGGGTGACACAGCCTCTCCCGCCATGACTGTCAGAGGAAGCCAGAGCAGCTCAGAGCACAATCTCTTTCTCGAATGTCAGATTCAAGTGGAACACACCCAGAACCTGTGCATGGGGTCTGCTCAGACCACACCCTTGCCCTTCACGAGAGCCATGCAAGTAGGACCTTTGAGTCTCTGTGAGGGAGCTTTGGTGGGGTGAAGGAGGTTGCAGTGTCAGCCCTAAATTTGAATTTCTTTGCTTTTCTTGGCGTGTGCTTAATCTTAAAAAGGAATTTTCTGTCTGGAGCAAACTTGTGGGGGAAAGAGAACATTTGTACAGAAAGAGATGTTCTTGGCAAGCGTGTGCTATGTTTCCCTCACATTATTGAAGAGTGGAGTGTTTGAATATGGTGTTTTTGTTTGGTTGTTTCCCTTATGGCTCAGTTTCCCCTTCTGTTTGCTTTTATAACGAAGTACAGTCTTAGGCACAAGTCTGCCGTGGAAACAATTAATGAATAATAGTTGGTGTGTACATGCACACACACACGTGAAGAAACCTTTTATTCAGAGATGCCTTTAGACATTATGACCAAGTCTTTCTAATTCACTTGTGACATACCGGTAGTGTAAGCCATTGAGATAATGACTTATACAAAGATTCACAAAATGGAAAATTGAATATGGGCACCTGAGTTACTCTTCCCTCCTATTCCAAAGCCCACAATACACGGCCTCTTGCAAATATAATTTATTTTCACCCTGAAAACATTGTGGTAAAATGGCAAATATTTTCTTGAATTAGAAATGTATGTTCATATATTATTCATGATAACAAAAAGGAGGGAGACTCTCCTTTTAAAAAACAATAGTTATTTTCTTAATTTCAGGATTAAATATGGAAGGTAAAAAACCCACATGAAAATAAGAGTATCTTTGGACATTAGAAAATTGAAAAGAAAAAGATAACAGGATTACTAGATTGACAGGCTATGATCATCTCTGAAAATTGTACTCAGTAGAAAAGATTAGTGAATATTTCTATAAGTCTGTTAATACCGCCAAGGTTTTGAAAGCAGACCTTTAATCAGGACTTAGAATAAAGTCCTGATGTGACTAAAGAAATCAGCTTGATTAGGCAGCTGTGGCTCAAGACAAAGAGCACCAAACAGGGGATGGGAAACTGGGTTCCAGGTGCTTCTGGCTCTGCCCCTCACTGACCTTGGGGCCCTGACAAGTTCCCATGCCTTTGGGGACCCTCTTTGGTTTCCTTCTCTGAGAAACTGAAGATTAGGAAAGTCAAATTCTAAGGTCTTTGCACTTAGAAAATTCCTTTATTTTTTAACATCTGGAGGTTTCATCACTTAGGCAATCGAAAGTCATTGTTTCTACCTAACTCAGAGATCAGGACAAATAAAGGAGGGACATTATGGCAGCACACTGCAAGAGTGGTGCTTTGCATCATTAACTCTGAGGGGAGTGATTATCTGAGGAAGAAAGAAGTGTCTGTGGCCCTGCCTGGGAGCCCTTAGGTCAGGCTTCCTTTCTTGAATTCCCTGCCTATTTACCACTATTATCCCTGGGCTGGCCTTCCTCCTCATTTCCTTGGAATGTGCCGTGCTCAATTAGTCCGTTGATTAAAGCTCCCAGTCACAACTTTAAAGCTGCCTGGTATGTGCTTCCCTTGACCTGCCTTAATAACTCAGTAGGTTCATGTGGCTGCCAAGGTTACATTAAAATTCACCTACACAATACGTTGTAACTGTAAGAACATTCTTCTAGGCGTGTTTTCATTTTATACTTATTAGTGATATTGCAAACTATTCTTGTAGGAAAAGTAACATTATTTTATTTTGTGTTTGCTCTAGAAGTTATAACAAAGCCAAAGATCTCAGGACCATTTCAGAACTTCAGATGGAACATTTGGCAAACAGCATGTTTCCATACACTTTCAAATCATTTAATTGGGCTTCTTAAGTAAACAAAAGGGTAAACATAAGTTGCTTGTCCAGTTTATTTTTCATGTCACTACTCAAGTGATCACTGAAAATTCTTGCAACATTTCATATGCCAAGATTTACCTTCTTAACCTAAGTTTTATGTTAGACGTTGGTTTCCATACAGAATCATCGTATCCATACTTAGGAGTTCTTGTTCTTAGCTAATGAAAAAGTTGGTTATGAGGTTAAGTGCTTGTCTTTCATTATGAAATAGATCAATTTGGGGAAATAAGATTCTGGTACCAATTCCAATAATGATCACCAACTCCCTGTCTTACAGTTCAACTCAATTCTGACAACCACCTACCTGGAGAGAGTGTCAGATTCCACAGGTTAAGGACTCAGTCCCATAAAATTGTCCACACTTCAGATGCCAGTCGCAAGTCTAGGTTGTCTGTTATGAGTGCTTCTGACCAGTTGGCTATAAATCAAAGGTTCCCACCACCTCCTTGAATTTGATTAATTTGCTAGAGTGGCTCACAGAACTCAAGAAACCAGTTTACTCGTTAGATGTATCAGTTTACTATAAAAGAGTATAACTCAGAACAGCCAGATGGAAGAGCTACATAGGGCAAGGTATGGGGAGATGGCACAGAGCTTCCATGCCATCTCTGAGCAAGCCATTCTCCCCAGATCCTCACTGTTCACCAACCTGGAAGCTGTCCAAACCCTATCTTTTGGGGTTTTTCTAGAGGCTTTATGACAGAGGCACGATTGATTAAATCATTGACCTTGCCCCCCCATCCTTAAGTGCTTTCCAAACGTCACCTCATTAACATAACAAAAGACACCTTTTTCACTCTTAGCACTTAGGAAATTCCAAGGGTTTTAGGAGTTCTGTGCCAGAAACAGGACAAAGACCAAATATACACTTCTTGTTATAAATCACAATATCACAGGAAACAAAACATATTTTACTTTATAATTTATAGTCTCTTCTTTTTTTTTATTACATTTTATTGGAGTATAGTTGCTTCACAGTGTTGTGTTAGCTTCTACTGCACAGCAAAATGAATCAGCCATACATATACATATATCCCCTCCCTTTTGGATTTCCCTCCCATTTAGGACACCACAGTGCATTAAGTAGAGCTCCCTGTGCTATACAGTATGTTCCCCTCAGGTACCTATTTTATGTATAGTATCAGTAGTGTATATGTGTCAATCCCAATTCCTCCAACCCTGCCCCTTTCCCCCTTGGTATCCATACATTTGTTCTCTACATATATTCTCTTCTATAATGCTTTTATATTATAGAATCTATCTTGGCTAAATTTGGAAATGGAATTTTGAAGAATGGAGAATTTTTGAGAATTTGAAGTCTTTTAGCAATGTGGCCCTAATCTGTTTCTCCCTTTACTGAAAAATCTCTCTTGAATTGACTTGAGTTTTACAGGAAATATGCAAGAAGCCTTGGGTCCCAAAGTGCTAGCTAGAGAAAAGATAGTTCACACACTGCCTTAAGGAATATTCTCTGCAAATGCTTGAATTAGCAATACCTAAAGTAAAACTTTTATAGAAATAAAGCGTGATTAAATAATACAGTGTTTTACATTTCAGAAAAAAACATATTTAGTGTACAGAATATGATTGAAAAAGTTTTCTAACATGCCAACCACATGGTATTCCTTTGTCTATATGAGATATGAAAGCAATGTGCATCATTTCTCTATAGTTGATTTAATAAAAGTATTGGGAATAGAAACAAATGACCATGAGCATTAATAGGATAGAATGTTAGGCAACTCACTTCTTAAGATCTTCAACTGGAAGGAGCTTCGTTTTGTTTTGTAGTGGCTGGACACTTACATTAAAATAATGGAAAATAATTAGAGTTAACAACAGCAAGTAGCAGTATGTTGTTCTTTATAAATTGAAATTTAAATCTGTTCCATTTATGTAGCATATACATGTGGATGCTAAACCAATCTATGTTATACTGTGAGAAATGTGAAAGCAAGTCAAATTTTGAATATTGCTAAGTTATTTAAAAGACCCAAAAGGCACCTTTGCTAAACTTTTTTTAAACCACTGGTTATTTTTCCAGACATCAATGAATGTGAAATTGGAGCACACAACTGCGACAGACATGCTGTATGTACCAACACGGCAGGAAGCTTCAAATGTAGCTGCAGCCCCGGGTGGATTGGAGATGGCATTAAGTGCACTGGTGGGTTGGAAAATAACAGAAACTGCTTCTCATAAACTGCATGGATTATAAACATGAAAATATCAACTCTGTAATGAAAAATTTAACTTGTGTTTTACTGATTTTAAATGTCACATTTTCTGTTCATAATGATGTGTGACCTCTTTCCTTAAGATCTGGACGAATGCTCCAATGGAACCCACATGTGCAGCCAACATGCAGACTGCAAGAATACCATGGGCTCTTACCGCTGCCTCTGCAAGGAAGGATACACAGGCGATGGCTTCACTTGTACAGGTAGGCTCGTGTTGGAAACAGCTGTGTAAACGGCAGTCAGAAAAGCAAGGTGCTCGATGTCTTTCAAACCATCAATTCTTTTCTGAAGGCTGGGTCAGTTATAGACAACTTGGAACAGAAAATATTGGTTACTTGAAACGACATTCCTGTGGAATGGAAATTTGTAGCTGACTCAATTAGGGAGACCTCAGAAACTAAGTATATATATATACATAGATGTATATATAGTTATATAGTTGATATATGTGTCACAGTATGTAATGATGTCATGAGTTTAAAATAAATCACACTTCCTTTCATTTTATATTTTTGTGCCTGTTTCTCACTGCTGACTTGTTTTCCATGTTAAAACCAAGTGTGAACTTGCTGTAGGAACCTATGTGAGGAAAAGAAATTAGACATTCTGGATCAGATCAACAGCATATATTTTTCTTCCACTTGCCATCGTTGTTATCATTCCACATTAGCACAAGTAAGAATTTCATAACTGCTTTGAAAGGAATTCATTCACTTCCAGTTTTACAATATATTAATGAAATTTTCTTCTCAGTGCTAATGAATAGTCATAGAATTAATGTGAACTATTACATACATTTAAATATGTATGATTAGAAACATGATTATAAAGAAATGATATATACACTTATCATGACCATGTATATACAGACAGCACTTTTTAAGTCGGTGCGTTGGTATTAAATAAGATATTGAGGTACATTTTTCATTGGCCGTTAGGTAGCATAGAAGCTCATAGGACCTGAAGCATCAGTTTATCCTGAGCACTCTGCTCACAAGAAGTCATTTAAACATAAAAGGGGCTGAGGGCCAGTAAGTGATTTATCTGGATTTTGTTTTAGCTCACTAAAAGTTTTATCGTACTTGAAATTGTTTTTGCTTAACCCAATGAAGTTTTGTCATCAAAAACTTCCCATTGCTTTTTAGAAAATATTCCAAGTTTCATGTACCAGGCATGTATGGTTCATGTGTTTGATATTTAACACCTGTGATTAGTAGCAAAACTCAGAAGAGATTAAGCAGGAATTTTTGGTCTCCTCTATAGTTGCTATTCTAGGTCTTTTGCTGCCCATCTGAGCAGAGCCTGAAGCTTAAGAATCAGGCACAACCATGACATGTTATTTCCTGTCATGGATGCGTCCTCATGTTGATGATCCTGCTTGCAAAAGTCTTAGTGTGAATGATCTGTTTGACTTATTACCCATTAGAGATAATTTAGCATTCAGGATTCTGTATCTGAACCCCATGTTTACTATATATTCAATATTAGTATTCAAAAGGGAAAAATTGAGTTTAATGTGTCAAGTAGAAATTATGATGAAATACCGCTACCCTCAGGAAGCTGACAATTATAAAAACTGTTGGACCTGAGGAATCAGAAAACTCCTAAGGAAGAGTAACTTGTGTTTCTTTCTGGCTGTAGATCTTGATGAGTGCTCTGAGAATCTGAATCTGTGTGGCAATGGCCAGTGCCTAAACGCCCCAGGAGGATATCGCTGTGAATGTGACATGGGCTTTGTGCCCAGTGCTGATGGGAAAGCCTGTGAAGGTAAGTGATGGGCAAGCTGCCGGGGGCCTTGCAGGGCCTGATGAGATCAGTTTATTTAAACACTCCTGATGCCTTTCATTTGTTTGTTTTTTACACCAAGTTGTGTTTTGGCTTCCCATCTAACCTGGTCAGTTCAGTTTGTGGAGAGATTGGGTCTCCAGCTGGACCATTTCTCTTTGTGTAGAGAAAATCTCAGCTATTGGGCCATAAGCTACACATCCAGCCTTGGCCAGATGGTTTGCAAGAGCACACCCATTAGTCATAGGAGAATGGGGATAACCCAAGTCAGTGCAGCATATTCATCCCCATTGCTGGTGGAAAGAGCTCAAAGTGCTGGTGCCCTGATAGTGAAGGATTCTTTTAAAATATGGAAACACAGCTTTTAATCTCTGCTATGGTTTTGTTTCTAGAAATAAAGGCTTTAAAATAACAGCAGAGTGGATAGTCTTGTCTGTAGGTAGAGCAATGTCCTGGCTATGTCTCACATGGTCTCCAAATATCTAATACATATGAACGTGGAACAGTCTTTCACAAATCCACTTAGTAAGGAACCCCTAGGGATGATACCATATGTCAAGATGTCTCTCAGCGTAAGGCTCCATCTTCCCGAGAAGTGTTGGTCAGACAGGAAGTGTCCTGAGAGCCTGCTGGCTGAGGATGGATCCCACTAAGAAACACAAGATTCTTCTCTTTACCCACACTTGTCAAATGTAAGCACATTATCCCTCATTGAGAAGAATTAGTGACCACAGTGAACTGAAAAAATTTCAGTAGAAATAAACACATGGTAACGATTGACAGTAGAGGTTTAAACAAGACCCTGATTAATGTCTTAACTAATCGTTGTTGCTTGTTACTAGGACATTAACTCCAAGTCAGTCTTTAGCTGTGACATGTATACTAATTCCCTCATATAGTTCTATGTAAATACTTTTCTTTGTTATGGAACCATTGGATGTTCTTTATACAGTTTATATGAAATAGGCAGAGTTTGATATAAAATTCCTCTGAGGCAAGAAACTAATTATGCTCTTGATCATGTGCCTGATGCCTTGTTTACTTCTGTTACTGTGAACATCCAAGGAAAACAGGTACTATGCCACCTCTGGGAGCAGAAATAGGCACAGTGAAAGTTTTGCTTCCCTTAATGCTATAAGGGAATGTTTTGTTTGTTTGTTTGTTCTTAATATAAATCATCACTGGCAGAGTGTTCATGGCTATTAAAAGCCAGTCTCAAGGCTGCAGATGTGCCTGCGTGCCAATTACACAAGCAGTATGTTAATGTGAGGCAGGGACAGAGGCCTGGAAAAAGCCTCCGCAGGTTTTAGATCTCCATCAACAACTGCAAACACACACCATGGTACTAGGAACACAGAGAACTATAAAAACTGATGATAAAAGTTACCACAAAGCCTTTGTGGATCTTAACATTTTAACTCACAACAAAAACAGTGAATGTATAGATAAGAACAACCAAAGAATTTAGTCTAAGTTGGCTTGTTTGGCTCTTAACTTCACAAAAGCAATGTGGAGCTACGCAAAACACCGTAATGAGATACATATACATAAAATGCTTAGCCCACTGCTTGGCACGTCATAGGGACTGAGAAAAGGGAAGTTCTCACCTAGGAGACTTCCTTACAGATGACAGATATCTGAAAGTCTATAGGAGAAGGACCTAGGTCGATGTCAGATAGTCTTCATTTTCTTAATAATAACATCCTTTGCCTAATTACATTAGGCAGTTTCTTTAGCAAAGAAAATAACTTAATTTCTCCCCCTTTTCCTCCTTCCCCAAGATATTGATGAGTGCTCTCTTCCAAACATTTGTGTTTTTGGAACCTGCCACAACCTCCCTGGCCTGTTCCGCTGTGAGTGTGAGATCGGCTACGAACTGGACAGAAGCGGGGGGAACTGCACAGGTAAGGCATCCATTTGCCTGGAAATCTGCTCCCAGGCGTCCCAGGGGACCCAGCTGTTGGGGCCTTGCAGGATCGCACAGGGATGTGCGCAGAGTCACAGAAGAAAAGCAGGGATGAAGAAGCATTAGGAACCACAGAATAAATTTCTTCAGACCTGGAACTGATTAGATGTGAGCATGCAGAGGGAAAAGTTGAAGAGAGTTGAAGGTGCAGAGTTAGTAGCCTAGAATCGAGCTCATGGTTACTCATGTTCCGGGCTTGCCGTGCCTTTTCTCCTTGGGCACACTTTTGGAGAGTTTCCTTTTGAAGGCTGTGCCCTGGGATCATGGGTTTTGTCTTGAACTTCTCTGCTGAGACACCCACTCCTTCCGAGCCCTGGCCTGTTGGTGGTCACCAGAGAACGCAGTACCTAGAAGTCAGCCGCCCACGTCTAGTGTGTCGATCATTTTCTCATAGAGCAAAGAACTCTTCAGGACCATTAAAAAAAAAAAATTAGAAAAGCCATAGCGGGCACTCTGTAGACCCTCACTGGTTGATCTCGGCACTGAGTTAAGACTCTGAGAGCCATTTTCAGTTCTCCACCCTAGCGTCCCCTTCGATTCAAGGATACTAAGGAAATAAGTTCCATTCTGTACGGGCTCAGGATTTCAAGAAAACCCTAATTTTTCCAGCTGTCTAAACAAGCCGTGACTCAGTGGCTCTCCAGTTATGACCACCTCCCTGAAATTGCTCAGGACTAAGGTATTCTTGCCCAAGCACACCTACTTCTCTTGGATTTTCAAAAAACTATTATGACACCAAGCCGGCCTCTAGCACACAGCAGGAAGTCACCTCTCCACCGCCATGCCTTCTCCTCAGTTCTCCAAATCCCCACCAGCATCATTCTACCTACCCTGATTCCTGTTAGTCTATCCTGTCCCTCTAAGGTCACATGCAATTTGAGCAAAAGAATTTTCCACAGTGGAACCTCCAAGAGGGTTACCGGGTCCGAGCAGGAGGACCGGAGCAGAAAGTATCATCCTCATTTCCCAGTCTCTTCTCTCTGAATCAGCGTGTCTGTTCTTGAACATTTTACAAGTATTCAAAATAGACAAAAGGATTGCACAGGGGTGGAATTCGCCAAAACCCATGTCTTAAATATCTGGAATTCTGTACTTGTTTTTGGAATAGAAACTGAACGGGAAATATTCAACCCAGCTTCAGTGATGGGAGAGAGACTCTTAACAGGCCTGCAGAAACACGCTAAGCCTTGTGTGTGTGTTTGTGCTTGTGCTCAGCCGCACCGAGGCAAGCACGCCCAGCGGGGGAGGCAGCAGAAGTCGCCGGCAACTGACGGTTCCCTGGGACATCTTGCTCTCATTTGATAAAATAACAAGCTGCACATATTAAATATATTTTCTTAAAACCTGTGTCTGAAGTTTTGGTTGACCGAGGTCACAGTAGTGTTTTGCTTTCAGTTACCTTCACTGAAATATTTTTCCTAGTTCCAAAGTTATATTTTCTCCTGATGACAAATTTGAATGCTAAATGTGTTCCAGGGGAAAAAGACCAAAGACTATGACATATTTCCTTCCTGAGGGGTTTTATTTCAGAAGTGGAAGACTGTATTTCTAGGGGTAATTACAACTGGAAACTCTTAAAAATTCTAGTTGGGAGCCCTAGATTTGGTGCTACCGTTTTATGGTGATGCCTTCCCCCGTGTTGGCACGGGTGATAACTCTGCCCTTTGCTGTTTGGTTTTAGATGTTAATGAATGTCTGGATCCAACCACGTGTATCAGTGGGAACTGTGTCAACACCCCAGGCAGCTATACCTGTGATTGTCCACCCGATTTTGAGCTGAATCCAACTCGAGTTGGCTGTGTTGGTAAGATCTTAAAAACTTTTCAGAGAACCATACTGTTTGTTATTTTTAAAGCAACATTGAACGTTGCATTCTCAAATTTTTAAAAAGTAATCGTATAAAAATTTAAACATTTCCTAAATATGGTTTATACTTTCAGGTCCTTTTCTCTAGGTAAATTCCCAGTATATGTGTTTGGGCACTTTTTAGTTTCTTAGTAAATTATGGTTATTAAACAGTCTTGGAAGTGGGTTTGAATTTTCAACCCTTTCGTAGAAAGAATTTGCCTGATGCTTTTTTATTTGTATATGGTAAATAGATACCCGCTCTGGAAATTGCTATTTGGATGTTCGACCTCGAGGAGACAATGGAGATACAGCCTGTAGCAATGAAATTGGAGTTGGTGTTTCCAAGGCTTCCTGCTGCTGTTCTCTGGGTAAAGCCTGGGGCACTCCTTGTGAGCTATGCCCCGCTGTGAACACATGTAAGTGGACATCCTCCTAGTTATTATTATTATTCCAGCTCAGTCCCGTTCTCCTTTCTAGCTCCAGAGAATAGAAGCCACAGAGGGAGGGAGCTGCCACTGGTCTCTACTCTTTAATCAGGGAGGGGAGATCAGTCCTTCCAGCCCTGTTGAAGAATCCCACTCCCAATTTGGAAGTCAGAACAAGTCTCCAGTTGGCTTGCACTAAAAGGTCAAGTAGGGCAGGCAACATCTCATTTCTGTCTGAGTGAAAAGAAGATAGCAGTATTTTAAAGAAGATTTTCCAGGCTAGGTTACTTATATTAGGACACATTGATCTCTCCTCTTGTCATCTATTGGCTAGTCTTAGAAGCTCTAGGACAGATGGGAGTTTCCCTGGGTGAAAGAGAAGCAATTAACTAAGCAAATATGAAATGGAAAATCATTCCATTCTTATGGTATGCCTTGAAAGAAAGCTTTAGAGTGTGATTTTAAGGACATAATGTCTTCTAAAAACATAAAAGGCTTTCCTTTATTCTAAGTGGATGCTGTATTACGATTTAGAGTCAGATGTAGCTTCTGGGGCAAAGGTCAGTGGCTGCTGCTTACAGGGTATATTGGGATAGGTATTGATTCTTTCCTGCTGAAGGGTCACTTATTTACTTTTTCTAAAATTATTTGTTGAGTACCTAGAGGATGTACTTTGTGTGTGCAGAGGTGATAATTTATGGATAATTGGATGGCTAATTCTAGTCTAATGGGTAGTTCCTGTCTTCCAGGAGTGTACAGTCTAGCAAAATATGACCTAAACATAAGAGCTGTAATTCAATGTAGACCTCAATAAGGGAAGAAAGAAGAGCAGACTCAGTGCCGTGAGTGGGAGAAAGAGAACACCTGGTTCCAGTTAGGACTGTGTCACTTGCCACCCATGTAACTTTGGAGTCAGCAAGCCTGTTTCCTCATTCATAACATGCCTCATAGGATTAAATGAAATCACTCATGTAAAGCACTCAGCACAAGGATGGATGCTTGGCAGGCACCTCCTTCTCTCCTTTATTCAGAAAGGGAAGTCAGTTGTGATTGGCAGTGTGTGGTGATAACTTGGTGCATTTTTTTTTTTTTTACTTGGTGCATTTTTTAATTGGGGCTTGAAGGAAGGGTGTGACATGAACGAGGGGACTTAAAAAGAGTAGATGATTGCAGAAAGGGGAGAGAAAAATAAAAGAGGAGGATAGTTAATTTCACTGATGTTGAAAGAATCAAAGCAAGATGGTTAGGTGGGGTGCAGGGGGAGTCAGTTCTATTGAGTAACAATGATTAGCCAAGCAATAGAGGTCCACCCCACCTTAAACTGGATCAGAGCTAGAACTGGAATACATACATATATACATGTACGCATATATACATAAAATTTCAGAAATCAAAGAGGGGGATTATCAGATTTGGAAAGACCATGATCAATATGGAAGAACTGATTCTTACAGACGCTTATCAAGATGATACAGCAGATTTGGGTCATTCTTATCCATATGTTCCTGTATGGACCACACTGCTGGTGCATGGCACTGAAAGAAATGTTTTCGAGTGAAATACTTGGATGACAGAATTAAGGGAGGGAATCAAAGGACACTGTAAAAAGTTGGTTTTGGAAACCAGGGGAATTAGTGTTGCCATCAGTAGAAACAGAGGGGCAAGAAAACTCTCTAGTCATTAAGGAGAGAAGTGGGATGGGAACCAAGAAAGAACAGCTTTTCCTAAGGCTCTGTTTGGAAAGGGTTTTGGAGACAAGCTGATTAACAATATTAAGGGAAGTTGTGATTCCCAGGAAATAAGACTGAACAAAACATAAAAATGGAGGAGATGGTTACAAAATAAAAAGGGAAAGAAAAATCTTTAAAAAGAAATAATGATGGAGATAGAGAATAAAATAGTTCATAAGAACATAAGACCAGAGAGTAGGCGGAAGGTTCAGAGACTGAGGACAGTAGCCTTACATTTGGCACACATAGAAAAAGCCATTTGAAAGGACAAGTGTATACAAAGATGTTAACCTGCTTCAGGTGAGTGGGGTAACTGCCAAAGCTTCCTGAAAATGAATATTTTCAGATGGATATGTCAGTTTTTCTCTTGAGGATACTATTTTTAGAAATTTTTGATTCAGAAGAACTCAGTCTGATTTTTTTGTTTGTTTGTTTCCATAGCTGAGTACAAAATTCTTTGTCCTGGAGGAGAAGGTTTTCGACCCAACCCTATAACGGTCATATTGGAAGGTAATTCTTTTTCGCTTATCTTAAAGTGCGCACCTTTGGAACTTCCTCGGTTTTATTTACAATGCTGTCGTTGTCATTTTGATAGATATCGATGAGTGCCAGGAGCTCCCAGGGCTGTGCCAAGGCGGGAAATGTATCAACACCTTTGGCAGTTTCCAGTGCCGCTGTCCGACGGGCTACTACCTGAATGAAGATACCAGAGTGTGTGATGGTAAATGGCCCTTTTAGGATGACAGGTTCTTTCAGATATTAAGAACTGACCTCAAAAACCAGCATACAGTTAGTCACCAGGGAAACTGAGACTCTAGCAATACAGCACAATAGTCTAAGTGCGAACATGGCCAGGAAACGATGCCACACGTGGCAGCTTGCGCTCATGTTAGTGACAGAATATCATGTCCGATACACCCTAAATCGCCCTCTTTTTTTTTTTTTTTTTGAGAGAAATGGTGTTTTGTTATCTTGAGCCGTAGTCCTGTTTATGCCTGCAGAGTTTTCTATGCTCTTCAGAAAAGCCATTTTTATTGGAGTGGCACAGGTCTCATTTCAGTGGCTTCTATATTCTGGACAGTTCTGGGCTCTTCTTCTTGTCCTTTACCACTTATCATTTGTACTAAGCATTTAAATGAGCTTCTCTTTGGAGGCAGCCCCTTTGGTTTTATGATGCAAGTGATGACTTCTGTTCATCCTGTGTTACTGGGAAGATGGAGACTATCGACCACTGTTAGCTTTCAGAGCATGTGGACCACTGACCAGCGTGGGGAAATGGTTTTCATCTATATACAGGAGTCACACAACGGATTTGGGAAGAGAAGACCTCCCTGTGTCCTGGAGGGGAAATATTCCTCTGGTTCTCCAAAAGGCTTATTAGGTGACCTTGGCAGTGACAACCTTGTTGAGTATTAGTCAAGCATCACAATACACATGACACAGCTTAAGACCCATGGAGTTAACAAAAATTAGAATCAACCCCTGTGTTTGAAAATGGGGAAGGAGGCATGATATACCTACTTCTGTGCTGTCTTACCAGTGCAGATTCATGAAGCCAGTTTTTGATGGCTTCGGGATATATCATATCCTTCCTGAGATTTTGTGAGCATATGAAGTACCTAGCTATCTTCCTGAAAGATACTTGAGAATTATAATTTCTCCACATTACCATCACTGCACGTGTTTGAGGATGTTTTGGACTCATTTATGAAGAACTCATATCAGAAGGTAAAATGTCCTTTTCTAAAACTCCTCTCCTGAAAATGCACACATTAGCACAGACTAAGGACACTGAAGAATGAAACATCCATTTTCCTTATCCAGTTTGCGAAGTGCCCTGTGGATTTTCTCCAAGACCATCAACATTTATATTGACCCTGAGTACCAGACCATTCCAAAGAGTGAAATTTCCGTATTCACATACCACTTTCTCTTTGGATTATAGATGTGAATGAATGTGAAACTCCCGGAATCTGTGGTCCAGGGACATGTTATAACACCGTGGGCAACTACACCTGTATTTGCCCTCCAGACTACATGCAAGTGAATGGGGGGAATAATTGCATGGGTAAGTCCCAGCTTTTCTTTATAATGCATGTTTGGTCTTCATTTGCAAAGAGAAAAAGAGCTTCCGAGCCAGCAATTAGTCCTCAGCATTAAGTTACTCTAAGAGCGAGTACTGCCACCCTTTCACTGAGAGAGCCTCCTCCCCTGTAAAGCATAAGCTGGGCCTTTTCTCACCACCTCGTGTGGGTGGTTGGGAGTTTTCTTTAAAATGTAATGTTGGAAAATCCCAAACAAAGGTTTAATAGTACTTCTTTTGTTTGATTTTGGGTGTATCTTTATACAACTATATTTACAGCACTGACCTACAGTATTAAAACATCATGAGTCGGAAATGAGAAAATCACTGCCAAATAGCAGTGGAGAATTGTTACTAGGAGACTGGGTGGAGAGTCACGTAAAGTTTCTTAACACCGCAGCTACATAATGACTAAGTTCTGTGGCACAAAACAACAGGGAATATATTTCTCAAAGTCCTTTTTCTTGTAGCAGCATAGGACGATGGAGAGCTGTGTGAGAGCAGGCTTTTCCTGCCCTGATTGAAGTCAAGTTACAATACACTTCAAAAGAGATTCACTCCTTAAGTATCCCCTTAGAATCTCCCTGTCGTGATTTCCCCATGGCATCACCAGTCCCTTAACTTCCTCCTTTCCTCTAGATATGAGGAGAAGCTTGTGCTACAGGAACTATTACGCTGACAACCAGACCTGCGACGGAGAACTGTTGTTCAATATGACCAAGAAGATGTGCTGTTGTTCCTACAACATTGGCCGGGCCTGGAATAAGCCCTGTGAACAGTGTCCCATCCCAAGCACAGGTGAGTTTTAGTTTCACCGTTACCAGAAAGATAGCTCGGTACAATACCCACAAATTGTTGGGGAAAATGAATCTCAGCAAGGGAAGAAAAGGGTGCATCGTTGATCTTCATAAGAAAAGATTAGCTCACAAGGGCAAATAGTTAAATTCACAGTTTGATCTTAGTCCTTGCAGCTGAAAACTGAGTCACAGAATATGCTTTCTAATTTATACCCAGGTTCATTCACCAGACGTATAGACTCAGTATATCACAAAAATATAAACATCGTTCTCATTGTTATGGAGTCTGCTATATAAGTAAAAGTCTGGAAACATTGGGCAAAGCAGTATGACAAATAAGTAAACCGTAGTCCTATCACTTTTACTTATTTATAACTAATCTTGTTCCAGAAAGAATTCAAGGTGACCCACAAAGATTCAAATGTAAAATAAGAAGGCCTAATGCAAATGGCAAGCAAGGGTAAGAAACTCAGAGCAAGGAACAAGGGTAATACACAAGATCCAAGCTGGGAATTCCTACACACTTGCCAGCAACGAGCAATAACTTGGGCTCTAAACCTTCTAGCAGCTCATATAGAGGGAGATGTGATCGAATCCAAGAGTCTCAATGACCACAAAGCAAAATCAACACTAAAGAAAAGCAGAGAAGATCAACTCCTTGATATTGAGATCTCAGAGAAATTTCTTCTTATATCCTCATACAGAAAACTCCAAATAATGTTATCTGTTTGGAAAAAAAAAGTCTAATTTACATCTTAGCAGTAAATGAAGCAAAAACTTTGGTGCGGTGTTCTTATACGGTAGATGATATATGTCATATATATCATGATGACATCATTTACTAATGATGATCTAGATTATCTGATTGAATGAACTACCATGCAGAGCATTGATCTGAGAATTGTGTGGTACCTACTCCGTTCCCCACAGTGATATGTAAAATCCTAAACCTATTGTCCGGTGCTACCTGACAGTGCATAAAACAGAAGATTCTTTTTTAGTAAAATATACCATTTCATCCATTGTTTGCTCTGGAAATAGTATAATAACCATTACTTAGAATTACGAGTTGTCTCCACTCTGCAAGACGTTGTTAGACCAGGGGTTGGCAAACAAGAGCCCATAGGCCAAATCCAGCCCTCCTCCTATTTTAGTATGGCCCACAAGCTAAAAATAATTTTGACATTTTTAAATGGTTGGAAAAAAAGTCAAAGGAATGATATGTCATGACCTGAAAATTTTATGAACTTCAAATTTTAGTAAATAAAATTTTACTAGAATTCAGCCCCACTAATTTATTTACATATTATCTATGGTTGCTTTCGTGAAATAGTTGAGTAGTTTTAACAGAGACTGCACAGCTTGCAAAACCTAAAATATTTACTTTTTAGCCCTCTAAGAAAAAATTTGCTGACCCCTGATCTTGACCAATGGCCTTCAAATCTTTTGATCATACATACCTATCGTTAAAAAACCTGGAGGTTACACACACTTGCTGTGTGTATTTACAAGTAAAAGTATATGTGTATGTGTCTCTATATATTTGTTTAAAAAAATTATATCGAGAAATGAATTATTTTCATAAACTGTTCTATTATAAAATATACACAAAATTAATTTTAAAATTGGATTTTACAAAGATAGACATCCTAGTATTTTCTTTTTTACCTTGATGGATCATTGTACATTCCCCTGCAGACCACTTTGGAGATCTCTGATAAAGACTATCATTTACTTTCAGAAATATCTGTCTGAGTTTTAAGAATCTGCATACTCTTAATATAAAATGCAAGGTTTCGTCTTCATGTTGAATATTGGCCAAATCCAGGCATGGCTGTTCATTAGCTATGCAGTCTGCACACATTGTAGGAGTCCCTGAAATTTGTCTGGATGGTCAGTGGAGCTGGTGTGACACTTGTTGGAAGTGGACCCTAACTCCTTTTTTTATAAGGAAATAAAAGCACTAGGAAAAGAACATGTTACATTTTGATTAAAATACTTTTGGAAACCTTTTACTAATTTTCAGTAGGTTTGACCCATAAGGCAATGGCCGTCTTGAGCTTAAATTGATACCATGCTATACTGGTTACACTCATGATCTGGAATTACAGAATTGCAGAGTTAAAAGGGACCACAGATGACATTTAGTGCATCCTTTATTATCAACTTTGATGAATTCAGGTGAAGGAGAGAAAGATAAAGGGTCGGGGGGAGGGAGTGAGAGAGAACAAGAGAACTGCATCAAAAGAAATCCAGCTCCAAAACTTGAAGTAATGAGGTAAGTTGGTTGGTTGACTTGAATTAGTCATTAATAGACCTCCTACCAAGAACTTAGCTAGATTTGACATGGTCTCCCCCAGTCTATCGAGGAAATGGCTTTTGTATACATTCATTAAACCCTAGATCCCTTAATGCAGAGTGGAAAGAGGCACTCATGCCAGTCCCTGGGTTCAGAGCTGAACAACATCCTTATAGAAACCCAGATTCCTACAGGCAGGATCATACAAATAAGTGGCATATGATATAGAGACCTCTGCTTCTGCCTCATTATTACATCAACATGAGGTTACTTTTCCTTCAGTGCTTGTCTTAAGGAGAAGTTTACACCATCTGTAGAAATTTTCAGATTAATTTTTTATTTAAAATTTTTCAAAATACAGGTAAATACCTTTCAAGAATGTATACAAAGTAATTTTGTTCAGCCTAATTATTGCTCTCTGCTCACCCCTATTCCCACCCCGCCCACCCCACCTTTGTTCAATCACTGCAGATGAATTTGCTACACTCTGTGGAAGTCAAAGGCCAGGCTTCGTCATCGACATTTACACTGGTTTACCTGTTGGTGAGTTATGATGCCTTTGTTGGAACTTTTTGTCTCTGCCTTTGTGTTAAGAAAAGGAAGTACACACTGTTATTTTCTCAGTTTGCTTTTTTTTTTCTTAGAAGGAACAAATCATTAAACAGCGCCATTTAGCTTTATTGAAACTCTGATTCTTAGTTTGAAACAAACAGTACAGACACCCCGTGTAGCTCCACCTAATTGGCAGCAGCATTTGTCGGTCATGATTAAGGGGACTGGAAAGCTTTTCACAGAATTACAATCAAGCTTAGTTAAACCAACCCTGGGCATCAACAAAGAGAGATTCTGGGAGTAGGGCCAGTTGACGTTTGATTTGACTATAATTCCCAATCCTTCCATCTGACTAAGACCTGAGTTTAATATGACTGTTCATACCAATCCTTATGTGTAGGTGGATCAATTTTATCTCACATAGAATCTCCTCAGGTCATCTGCTTTGGGATTTTTAGATATGAAATTAAAAAAAAAAAAAATCTTTCCAATCTGAGGCCCTGTCTGGTAACTGGAGCAGAGACCACTGCAGTGCTAGTGAAGCTTATGCAAGATTCAGAAGTATCGCACAGCGTCCAGCCAATGGAAGTGATGCCTTTGTGGTTTAAAACCAAATAACATAAAAGTAGATGGAAAGCTATTGCATTCTCAGAGTCTTTCCCCAGTGTGATGTATATGGATCCTTAGATGCCCCTCTTAATTCTGAGCAGTTGTGTCTAGTAGCAAACATCACCTTATTCCTAATAAGTAAACTGAAATCCACGTCAGCCTTTCCAATGACCTTGTTTTAGAAAACAAGGGTCCGGTCCAGCAATCAGCCTGGCTCTCTTAGTGCCAAATACATATGGCTCCATAGTCAACGTCCAAAGAAACTTCATGATTTGGAAAGAAAACCTGTTAAATGGCATTGGCCTGAAACACCCGGCTCTAGCTGCTTTGTTTTTCCCCTTCCCAAAACAGATCTTTTCATTTCCTTAGAATCTCTGATCTGAGGATAAGTGGTCTTTTTTTTTTTTTCTCTTTTTTTGCGGTACGCGGGCCTCTCACTGCTGTGGCCTCTCCCATCACAGAGCACAGGCTCTGGACGCGCAGGCTCAGCGGCCATGGCTCGCGGGCCCAGCCGCTCCGCGGCATGTGGGATCTTCCCGGACCGGGGCACGAACCCACGCCCCCTGCATTGGCAGGCGGACTCCCAACCACTGTGCCACCAGGAAAGCCCAGATAAGTGGTCTTTAATAGTAGAATCCATTGTCCTCCGTGGATAGACCAGGCGTGTACCCCAGCAAGGCCTACCTTCTAATGTTGGTAGCAGGCAAAGACTCAAAAGAGCATTAACATCATCCACTAATAAAACTGGAAAGGCTTCAGACATCATCTAGTCCACATCAGCTAGACCTTGCCTTACAGTTGAGGGGACAGAGGCCTAGACAGGGGAAGGGACTCAG
Organism: Mesoplodon bidens; assembly: GCF_964165515.1. Classification (NCBI taxonomy): domain Eukaryota; kingdom Metazoa; phylum Chordata; class Mammalia; order Artiodactyla; family Ziphiidae; genus Mesoplodon; species Mesoplodon bidens. The sequence continues at coordinate 87,469,135 of NC_138178.1, forward strand.
CTGAGGTCACCTGGCTAATTAATAACAGAGCTGAGACCAGAATCCAGTCCCGACTCACAGCTTGCTTTGCCTCTAGCTCTTGAAAACTGGAAATGTGATAGTTAGCAGTATACTTATTGTTAGCAAATTCCAGCATGACAAAATATTTAGATGACTGAGAAACTTTGTTTTATTTAAGCTTTATACTCTTCTTCTGAAAGGTCTGAAGATTGTTGGCATATAGAACCCATTCGTGTGGGGTTAAAACTATAGCAAGTTTATTAATCTTGTCTTTAAACATAAACTTTTCCAAGTTGAAGTTCAAATGGAATCCAGACAGGAAAAGAAAATATAATTTTTAATATATGCTTTTGCTCTTTTATGCCTAACAATGGCTAGAAATTTGACCCAGCCTGTTATTGTTAAACTTGAAAATACATCTCTTATATTTAAAACAAATGAATGTGAACATAACATTTCATGTTTTAACCCGTACATAGTTCAAGAATGTCTGAATTTTTTTTTTCTTTTTGCTGATAGTGCATAGTTGTGATATTTCTTTGCCTAACTTTTTAAGAACATGAATGACAAATGTGTGAAAAATCTAAAACATAATTACTTGTATTCAAAATGGAAATATACCCTTTGATATTCTAAGCTGGGTTTTTTCCATTAAAGAGATCAATTTGTCTTCAAACAAAATCAAGCCCTTTAGAAAAAGGTCCAACATAAATCCATGTCCTGTCAAATTTCTCCTTTAAAACAGATTGGCTTTAGGGTGTGATTCTTCTGAAAGCTCTTGTGAGTTCCACTTAAGTCTATAGCCATCTTCTTACAACTTATGCAAACAAAGTATCTTGCAGAGGCTCCTGACTATGATACGTAAAGGAAAGTATCTCAGCAACAATAACAAAAACCTAATGGATTGGAAAGACCAAAGCTTTACATTCCCTCCCTGCTTCTGAAGTGTTTTGTGAAACTCTGCCAGAGGGCTGGTAGAGGGGCCCTCTGGGATAACAAGCACTTCGCTAATGGTTTTGTGAAGATTGTTTGACTGTGGAAAAGCATACGGGAGACAGGACAGCCTGTTAGCGGATTCCTGGTATCGAATCCCAACTCTGCCTCCTGTTGGCTGTACCGTCTTTGGCAAGTTCCATGCTCTGACTTGGCCTTAGTTCCATCATCTGCATCATGAGGATAGTCAGAGTACCTAGAGACCATCTCATAGGGTGGCCCTGATGATTTGGTAACTAAATTCAGGTTAAATGCTTGAGAAATATACCAGGCATACAGCAAGGGAGACACTACTGTTACTGTCACTGTTACCGTTATTATCCTAGAGGACACTGAATGGTCAGGAGCTCAGAGCAGGTCAAACAGCGAGTGGACCCACCAGGCTGGTGAGGAGACCAGACTTGCCTACATGGCTCCCTCACCCGCTGGCCAGCCTGCTTTAGCAGCCTGGGTCCTGGCTCTGCTCTCACTCCTACTTTGGTCCTGTTTTAATGCTCACTAACCCCACTTCCAGGTACTGGTTCTTAATTGAATACATATTAATTGGCACTTAACATTTGTCAGACAGTGTACCAGGGGCCAGTAACACCGTAGCGTAGAACCCAGCCCCAGCGCCTGGGCTTGGGAAGCCACAGTCTACTGTGACAGTCCTTCCTTGGTGCTTGCTCTCTCTCCATGGTCAGCTCAGGCCCAGCTTACATCCCCAGACCTGACTTACCTCCATTCGAAAGCCATGTGGAGGAGAAAGGGGGTGTTGAAGTGGAATTTGGAAGATCAGAGTTGGCCGTGACCATGGGCTCCTCCTCTGTTCTTCACCAGCTCTCCTCTCCCATTCTAGACCAACACCACCACACACTTGGGGTAGCGAGACCACTTTCTCTTGGCAGTCACTTTTATTCTACTCATCTGGTGCACAAGGCCCGGTGGGTACAAAGATGGCTCCTACCTGGACAAAGCCGATATTATAAAACAAAACCAGAAAAACAGATAGTCAGTCAGATAGACACATGAGTGTCTGACAAGCAGTCTAGTTATCTCAGTTTGCTCTTCACTGACGTCCCCGCTTCCATCACCACCCCAGCACACATGCACACACGCAAGCACATACACACACACTTTGTCTTCTTTGGCTTTAGACCTTACATAGAATGAATTAGAAGCAGCTGACTTTCAATTCCAGTTTACCCTGCCGAGGGACCACGTGCCGTTCCGTCACTCACACGTACCTACTCTGTTTCTAGATATCGATGAATGTCGGGAGATCCCGGGGGTCTGTGAAAATGGCGTGTGTATCAACATGGTTGGCAGCTTCCGATGTGAATGTCCAGTGGGCTTCTTCTATAATGACAAGTTGTTGGTTTGTGAAGGTAAGAGAGGCTGTCACTATGTCACATCCAGAAATGAGCCAACCGATGAGCTACATACCCACACACACATGTGGCCAATTTCACAACGTTGGAATTTCAGAAATCCATCTAACTCTAGCAGTACTGAAGGGCACCATGTGGATCAAAAGACATTTCATGTAAAAATTCCCTAACACGCAGCGGGAAAAGCAGGATGTCCATTCCCCAGCCCTCTCCCCCCACACACAATGTATTAGATTTCCCAGCTGATATGGAAAAGCCTTGAGATCCCGGGTGTGTCCAATAGATGGCTATTGTTTCACATTGCTTGTAAGTGGGCGTGAGTGGTGGGCAGTCGTCTTGAGCTGAACCTCAAAATCAGTGTTCCCTTCCAAACGGAGCCTTTGCTCCCCCCAAGTGAAAACAAGGTTAATGCAAATATTTCAGATGCATGAGAGAATCCCAAATGGCAAGAACAGCAAATTCGATTTTATATGAAGAATGTTGGCATGAGTGCAAATGGTACTTTTTTCATTTTCAAATTACCTCCGCTTGCCATGTGTTTGTGATGTGATTCTGCGCATTCCTTACCGCACTTCATATTTTTCCGACATCTGGGGAAGATAGTGTTCTTTTACATTTTAGTAAAAGGGACGTTCCTGGTTATTAAATATACCATGGGCCCTAGAACAGCTAGAATAATTTTCTATTTAATACTTAGAGTCTCTAGCAGAGTTTCTGTTCATGTTAGAGCATGTATTAGAGCACATAGGTCAACGTTTTAATATTAAAAAATCTTTTTCTCCTAAACTGGGGACCACTTATAGACCACGAGTCAAGTTACAGCCCCAAGCACATGCTTGTTAAATTCTCCTCACCAGGCTTTCTCTTCCTGTGGCCAAGTTGGCCCACATTCCTTCCTCTGCCTGCTCTGCGGGGGAGTGGGAACAGGGTGACAGCCATTCCTAGCCTTCCTAAGGAGATAGTCATTTTGGGCTTTGGTTCAGGCCCTGGGCTTCAGATCATCAAGGATCAGGTGTGGGGAGGAGGCATGATGTGGGAATGGAGAACAAAGCCCACAGCAGGTGACCTTATAGTGCGAGAGGTGGCCGCCTGCTCACAGCCACCGTCTTCCACCTGTTGTACATGCCTCAGGATGTCTTCCCTTCCATTCCCTTCCATTCTGGTTACTTGACCCAGGTGCCTCTTTGGCACTTATATCTGCTGAAGCAGCAGCCGTTGGCCAGAAACCAGAGGTAAGGCCACCCAGGACCACCACGTCAACCTAGACCTTGCTACACACATGAGACTGAAAACCTACAGCTGTACCAGCGTAAGGCACTTTGCTGTCAGGGTAGCATTCAGTGGATATGGAGATTATAAAGCGCTCCAACTTTTGGTTTCCGTTTCGTAGGATATCCATCTTCAGGGTGAATGTTTAATCCAGGGTCCACTGCTTCCCAGCACACTCTTAGCTCGCAGAATCAGAAAAGGAAGGTTGATTTAGTACATGCCTCAGCCAGACTGAAATTGGAATGGATTCCAGAAGTGATTTAGGGAGCATCCATGCGTCTGCCCTCCCCAAGTATGTATATAATCAGATGTTAGGCATCTGATGCATTACAGAGATGCTTGTCTGTGACACCGACTGGCTTCTCCAACTACACAAGGTACCCTCTGTGTTTCTGTACACCCTTAATGAAGAGCAGGGCAGGCCTGGTGGTGAGGTGCTGCTGGGTCCTGGGTCCACTGTAACCCAAGGTAGGCATATTCTGCTTCTGTATCTGTTGTACAGAGAGGCACACCCCGTATTAGACGGAAATTCCCACTGACTGCCAATAGTCCGGAGGTTTTCCCACCACAAAAGCACACACCTAGGAGGCCTAGGTTGATGTATTTGCCGCCCCCTTGTGGGAACTTCTTTGGCTGAGCCGACTTCTGCATGAAACCCCGGTACTGGTGCTGAGCTGACTCCCACCTGTGTTACAGGCTATTCCCTTTACTGGATTTAGACTGAATTCGAATGTTTCATAAGAGCAGGGGAAGGGAATATGTATTTTGCCCCACGCTATAGCCTGGACTATGCAGTAACTTTTGCAATGCCATGAATTTGAACTGTATTAGGTAGCTGTTAAAAGTTTTAAAAGATAGACAAACAACTCCCTGAGCATAGTCAAAGCCCTGGAGCACACAATATCCATTTTATTCTTTCCTTTGATAGTGAGCGTTTGGTTATTTTCAGTGGTTTTATGTGCAATCTCTCATGTTAAGTCTCCTTGATTTGACTGCCATGTGGCAGAAATTTAAGCAAGAGCCTGTGCAGCCCTGCAGTTCAAAGCACTGTCTGTGGACCAGGAGCACCAGCATCACTTGGGAGCTTATTGGAAGCACAGAATCTCAAGCCTCTCCCCAGACAGGCTGAATCAGATATGCCTTTCAAAACAATCCTGAGTGATTCATATGCGCATTCAGGTTTGAGATGCTCTGCTCTGCAGACCTCAAAACCTTCCAGACAAAAGCAACCCAACTGAATCCTAAAACCCCCAGGCTTTGAGCAAATACAAGATTTCCTAGGATATTGGTCTATACCCGTATCAAGTCCTGGCCCTTGAAGCTGAGTTTCACAAGTTTTTCTAGACATTAGAGATTAGAACCTGTATCTGGTGATAAGTCAAGTATTTGCATTTCTGAAAAATATTTGTAAAACAAAAATTAGAAAACAAAATTTCTATCTTCCACGGTTTGTTCAGTAGAACCGATCAAGACAGGAAAATATAAATCCATGTTGTGTGAGAGGCTTCATCAACTTGACAGCAGATTCTGCGCTCCCTATAATTCAGTTCTCTCCTGCTTGTAGATATCGACGAGTGTCAGAACGGCCCGGTGTGCCAGCGCAACGCGGAGTGCATCAACACTGCGGGCAGCTACCGCTGCGACTGCAAGCCCGGCTACCGCTTCACCTCCACAGGGCAGTGCAACGGCAAGTAGTCCCCACCGCCCAGCGCCCACCCAATGGGCCAGGCCCATTGAGCTGCAGATACCTGGATTTCTTTGAGATGGTTAGGTTGAAGAATACATGACTTCTGAGTTGTAGTAACTAAACTGGGAAAAGGGAGAACTGTTGAAATGTCTTCACACTTAGCTTTTTTCTCCCTTTGGAGGCGTGATGTTTCCAAATTTGCCTCTCTGCTGCCCTGCTGCAAACACCCACTCCCACAAATGCACACACACACACACACACACACACACACTCCCTAACTGGTATTCAGGACCAAATACTTTTTTGTCCTTTCACATAATCCCCCTGGAGTGGGTGAGGTTGTCACCATTCTGGCCACATACACCAAGTCTAGATGGCAAAGCTCTTCTGAGCTGGGCCAGATTAAACTGCACAAACTAAGGAAAAAGAACCAACAGTATCACTTTTTCTCCTAAACAGCTTACACAGCTGAGGGCGGCAAACGTTGAAAGCCTTTTATTTGCTATGTCACCTACAGTAAAATGAGAAACTATCCGCTAGAGGTTAAATTTTTTTGTTGTTCCCGTTTGTCAGGGATGTGGTAGAAATAAGAAGGATGAGCGTGTTACCAACTTAAATTGATGGTAAAATTATTAGGTGTCTGATGGTATCTTGTAGCCAATGGTATCAAAAACACTGGTGTTTCAGTCCAGAAGGAAAGTAATACCTCAGAATGATTTTCATCTCAGTTTTTTAGTAATTATAAATCACTGTATATTTAGCAAGGAGGTCAGGAAGAATGTGTTATTTTGCTTCTGGCTCATTTCACAAGGAATTTCCTGGATATTTTATGCATTTGTGAATGAAACAACACCAAGGAACGTGGTCAGATTTTCCTTGGATTTCCTTGCCCACCAGTGATTAAGTGGTGGGAAGTGCACTGCTTTCCGTAGGGTATTTTGCATTGTTTTATGAGACTTTGGTGGGAAGAGGGTGTAATAACAGAACAAAAACTCATTTTGAGAATCAAGACTTGTTTTTTGGGGTTTAAAGGAACATGTGCAAGTATTTAGCATTTTGTCAGCAGAGCAGTTGTTATCCACGTACTGAAAAAAAAAAAAAAAACAGGACAGGAAAAGTGAGGACGTCTCTGATATGAGTCACAATGCTCTCATGAAACTTGGCATTCATACCACTTCCCTGCATTTTGCTTGTAATTTATATTTATTTGAAACTGCGTGAAATAATTCCAATCAAAATAAGGAATTGCTGATAATATAGAACATGTCATTTCACACCATTTCATGCTCAGGCAAGATGAGGGAAGAACTATTTTATACATCAAGGCAAGACGTCCAACCAGGGCCTGCTGGGGCTTAAGCCCTGTCATGTTTTCCTGTAGAATATTAACATAAATAAAGCTCATCCGGCGTTAACCAGCGATAAGTACTGTGAAGGAGTGTTGTCTGTAGCCAAATCTTCATTTCCCTCATTCATTGAAATCCTCACAAGAAAGGGAATGTACTTTAATTTGAGTTTTGCAGCTATTCAGCCTCTAGGGCTGAAGACTTCACTCTGGAAATGTCTTCACTTACATCTTACTTTTAAAATTTTTTAAAATGTCTTTAAATACTGTCCTATACGTGGCATTTTTCAGACATATTGTAAAATACTCCTGCCTTCCTGTGTTTAAGATGAAAAGAACTAAAATTTCCTCATCATAATAAGATTTTTATTTGAATCCATAAGTACATCATTTCAACAGCTGGCCATAATACCCGCATTGTTGCTGAGAGATTTTTAGAGAACAGTTAGGTATCGAAGCCGAGGATGCTGGTCTCACCTGAGGAGCTGTGCATTAGAGCAAATGCAGCCCCCTTCTGAAATGGATTGCCCAGCTAAAGACATATTCTTCCCAGCCATTTCCTCATGGACTCCTCTCTTTCTGCTGACTGTGTGGGTGTTTTCCCCCAGTACCCTGTTTAAATCCCCTATCTCAACCTCAGACAGAACCTTCTGGGAGTTTAAATCTTGGTGCTTGTAGAAACCTAGTTTTCTGGTCTCAATACAAAGTGAACTTCACAATTAAGTTCTCTAGAATTGTAACTTTCTGTTTCACCAGTAGAACTGCAAAGTAATCCATGTTTCATTTTTTAAAAATCATCATGAAATAGGCAATGTAGGAAAGAAAATTCCTAACTGAGGATCCCTTTCTAATAAGATGCTTAATGCTCTCCATTTTCTGTGGGTCCCAGAGATAAGACAGACCTGGTCCTTGCATTCTCCCAGATCCATATTATCAGAGGTTACCCAAGGTTTGGGCCAACGCTCCTCAAAATCAGCTCACTCCACAGAGCTTGGCAATGGAAATCAATTTCCTCTGCCTATCTCAGGGAGCAGCTTGCTCATTTTAAATCCGTTTTCTCTGATGGGAATAATCATAATTTGTTCACAAGCATTTCTGCATAGGCTAGCCATAGCTCCTAAGCTAGTCTATCCCAATTTCCCCTCTTTATGATATACTCAACCCCACCTGAGACTTTTAAAGGGTATGGTGATTCATCAACTCTAAATGTTTTGCGTATTGGAAGGAAGTAGTTCTAAAAATGGCAGCCTGAGCATGTGAAATGGAGGGAATATACTCTCTCCTGGCATGGACACAGCTGCTTTGTGCAGCAGAAAGTGCCTGTTCCCAGTTGCTGTCTTCTCAGTAGATAGGGCAGGCAAATAGCAAGTGTGGATTATTCAGCTGAGAGCAAGGTGCTGCGGTGCTCTACAACATCTACACCCGAGGCGGCATTCTGCTATTTGCTTTCTTTTGTGACAATAGGAAAATCAGGACAACGCAGTGCCTTTTTAGTTACATTTTCCCTAAACGTAGAATCTTGAGAGCTTTAGAAAATTAGAGGCATAAGTAGGCATGTAATTATGTCATCTGTGGATTCCTGCAACAAATTTGGCCCCTGAGATAATCAGATTTCAGGAGAGCATCACTTGATGACAAATATAATTTAAAGCCTAAAGACTGGCAGAAACAAGATGAGAGGGCTTCCTTTTGAAAGAATATGGATAAAAAAGAAAGAAACATCATTAGGATTGTCAAGTGCTGAAAGGAGCCGTGTGTAGACAGGAAGACTTGGTTCAGATGGAACAAAAGGTTATAGGAGTGAGACAAAATAATGATGTGTAAGTGGAACAAGGGACGATGCAGGCTGTCCATCATGAAAACCTATCTTAGCAATGGGATTTGTTTAAATTTCTAGAGGAAGCCATGAGGCTTCCATGATTTGAGGCACCAAATCTTGACTAGACAAAATACTTCAATCAATTACACAGTCTAAGATACTGCCTAGGCAGATAATCAAGTGGATTATCTACCAGTTTGGATTTCTCTTCTTTTAGAAGATGTTTTTGGATACCGCCCCTGTTTTTCATTGCTTGTGTATTGTTAATATGGTCTGAAGGTGCCCAGTAAATGAGAGTAAGTTTTAACCTATTTTGAGTCAAAAATAAATATGTCAGCATCTGTTTTACTGGCTTAGTTTAGAGCTAGGATTAATCCTGAGAGCAATACCTAGAAGTAAGTTATTTGATTTGATTTTGTCTTCTAAGTTTTCACTTAATTTTTATCTACAGATCGCAATGAATGTCAAGAAATCCCCAATATATGCAGCCACGGACAGTGTATTGACACAGTTGGAAGCTTTTATTGTCTTTGCCACACTGGTTTTAAAACAAATGCTGATCAAACCATGTGTTTGGGTGAGTATGTGACTATCATTTCATTTTTTCTTCATAACCTATTGAGAAATTCATTTGTATCTGAATATATTTAAAGCTAACACTAAACTTTTCAGTAGTTGTTTTGTTATTTATAAAATAAAAACAGAAGCACGTGTGTAGCATTAATATCCTTTGGTATTTAAGCTTTAGTAATCTGAACATCATAAACCTCTTTCTTGATAATCATTTGGCTGTCAGTTCAGAAAAACTTTTGACTAAGAGATAAATTGAGAAAGATATTAAGACAAAAACTTACTATTTATTAATATTAAAAGCCTATTATTCTTTTATAATATTTATGTGAGTTTGCCTTATTGGAAAGGGTGCAGCTTTTGATTGTTTGAGTATGAGCATTTCTTGAGACGTGTCTGTAGTTTGTATCAGATCCTTAAAGACAAATTTACAGATCATTTTCCTAGGGGAAAAGAGCTCAAGATTTTAAATCTCTTCCTTGGTCTTAGTACTGAATCAGAATGTTGATTTAGAATAAACTTCAAATATGTAATCAATCAATTTCTCTCTTTCCCTCCTTTCTGTTTCTACTTTAAAGCAACATCTATTAAGTCTTCTGGGGACTTCATGAACATGAATCAGTTTCACAGCTGGAAAAAGAACAATCAATAGAGTGATGTTTAAAGTGCTTGCCTTTGGCTGTAATTGGATTTATCCATTAGGGAACATTCTCATAAAGTTTGGTCATCTTCAGAGTAGATAAGTTTTAAGTTAAAGATTATAATAGGCCCTGTTCATCACTGGAGAGATAATCCCTACATATTAATGAAGCCCTGCCCAACTTTCATTCTCCGTCTTCCATCTGAATTATGTAGAACCCTCTACCAAAGAACCTGCCCAACTAAAGAACTTCACTTGCTTGGCTAAAAATGAATCAAGGCAGAAGTTTTTGACTGCTGGCAGGGTGACTCATCTGGATGCAGTCGTCAACCACAGACACACATGTTGGAGTCACATTGGGCTCAGCAATAGCTTCTTGATTTAAGATCACAGATAACTTATCTTTATGTCCAAAATTTGAAAGGAAAGGAAATCCTAACTCTAAACACTCTATTTTGCTAATCTGAGGTGTTACCTTCCACTCCTTCCCCATCTCTTTGTCCTTGCCCTCCTCATTCTGCCTGTTGATATAACAAGCCAACAATATCAACTTTTTTCATTTTAATTTCTTATTTCCTCCTTAATATAATGGACACCTACTCTTTATGAGAAAGATGATAGCCGCTGTCTCAAGATGCAAAGACACATAAGATGCCAAAATAGCTTTACAAATAGTCAAAGTGAAAAGTCATAGACCAATAAAAAGACAAAATATACTGCAAGAGAGGAGAGCCAAATTAGGGGCCATCACATTGGGATAGTTTAGAAGGGAGATAAGTCACCATTTCATGGGACTGGTCGTGGGTTTTCAGGGGTGGACTTGGAAAAAGAAACATGTCTAAAATTCCAGGTGAGTTAGAAAGCTAATTTATTTTGTGGCTGATTTTGGGGTAATATCAGGTGACTAACTGCTTTTTGGTAAACTGGAGTGAGAATCTTAAAGGCTGAAGTTTGCCAAAGGTGGCAGTGAACCAAGACCCAGATGTGCACAGAATTTTCCATTTCCAAGTGAAAGTATTTGAGAAAAGTGGCAAGGGTGGAGAATTCTAGAAGTAAATAGAATAAAATAGTTCTTGTCCAGTTCTCATGTCCTTAGCTTGCCTCCTTTCACATGCCAACCAAGGAAAGGATTTTCTCCCAAGGCTTAGAACCTTGCCTTTGGCTGGTTTCTCACAGGGAGCTGCCACTGCTGGAACTAATACCAACATCGAATCTAGAAGTTCTCAGCCTACGTATGACATTTTGTGAACTCTAAAATGCCTTTTCACCGCAGGTAACCATATACCCTCTTCTTCTGTTAATAAGCATGTTTTTCTATGTCCTTTGTTCCTGCTAGACATAAATGAGTGCGAAAGAGATGCCTGTGGGAATGGAACTTGCCGAAACACAATTGGTTCCTTCAACTGCCGCTGCAATCACGGTTTCATCCTTTCCCACAACAATGACTGCATAGGTGCGTGTGCAAAACAGTCAACCACCAAGGGAAGGCAGTTTTATGTGTGTTCTTTGTCATGAGCGTGCTGGCAATCTTTTTTAATATATGCCATCTTATGCGTGACAAGTGGTTAAAAAGAGTTGTTAAATACAATGTGCTAATTAAGTGTCAAATACAGTTACTACATCTATTACTTTTATTAATATACTCATTAGCAGCTATAATTTTTACGTCTACTATGCTGCGAATTAAATGCATTTCAAAATAAATCGAATATGTTTTAAAACATACAAAAGCTATCCTTTGTATAGAAATTACGTAGTTCAGGAGCAGTGTGGACCTACTTGTCTAGATGTCTCACTATAGCCTCCCTTCAAAGAAGTTAAAATTCTTCTTATAAAATATGCTATATTATTCACAAGCAAGGGTAAGGAACCAAATTTGGTATTGTGCTAGAGGCTACTTTTATATACTTCTGATTACAAGAATATTTAATTAACAATACCCTCAGCTGTATTGTGTATTAGTAATTCAGTTTTAACCTTTAAAAATGAAACCTAAAGGATGATCAAGGTGAAACTCATATAAAATCCTAATATAAATGATCAATCTCTAATTAGTAGAATTATGTCATCTTGTTAGGTTCTGACAGGTGAATAAAGCCAGGTCTGTTGTTATAAACTAGATCACATTGGAATTTCTTAAGTCTGCCTGAGCCAGCAAAGGCCACTGAAGTTCAGTATAAGTATTTTTCCCTTTAAAAGTTTTGATCATTGATGGTATTATGACATTTTCTTTGGAACATATCAAGGGATATTTTTTTGGCAGATGTTGATGAATGTGCAACTGGAAATGGGAACCTTTGCAGAAATGGCCAATGCATCAATACAGTGGGGTCCTTCCAGTGTCAGTGCAATGAAGGCTATGAGGTGGCTCCAGATGGGAGAACCTGTGTGGGTGAGTGCTGCTTCAGAAAGACCCTCCAAAGTTCATCCCAGAGGCCACTCCAGGAATCATGCAGTCTCTATCACAATCCTTCCTTCAGAAGCCTGAAGGAAAAAGATCAGAGTAGAAGTACATTAATCCTGCCTGTATGTGTGTATGGTATATATACCGCTCTTCCCCTTTATCTTTTAAAATTAAGTGTTTGTAATTACAGAAACAGTTACAGCGTTCAATGTAACTGTTAAATTGTTCTATAAACAACTGTAATTCCCTTTCTTTTATTCTTTTTCTTCAACATAGCTTTGTGGTAAGCTCTTATACAGTCCTTTGGGTGTCCTCAAAGAACTTCATACCCATTGACTTTTCACGTGTTATGCTTTCCTGGAAAGTAGATCAAATAAAATATGGTTGTTAAATACATTGCACACTTCTGAAAGCTAATTTTTATTGAGCTGTTTTTCTCCAGGGTAGAGTTTGTGGACTTTAGATTTATGTATTTCTTAGATTTTATTCCAGTTTCTTTCAATTTTAGTTGCTTGATGGAAATCATGCCGGTGGGAACCTCTTTCTTCTTTTTCCCTTTTCTTTGCAGATATCAACGAATGTCTCCTAGAACCTGGAAAATGTGCACCAGGCACCTGTCAGAACTTGGATGGGTCCTACAGATGTATATGTCCACCTGGATACAGTCTCCAGAATGACAAGTGTGAAGGTAGGAGGGCTATCAATATTTGGTAATTAGCAGTATTGGTTACTGCATTGACATTATCAAATTTTTGAGATGGTGTGATGGTGTCTTCATTTTGGAATACTTTATCAGAAACAAATCCAAGGGTAGGGTATGACTCATGGGCCCAGAATTAGATGGTGAGACAGGAACATCAATTCTCATGCTAATCTCTGATGAAGCTATTTTGCTCTGTGTATATGGGTGGTTACATGACCCTGACACTTTCCCAATATACTTTTATGCAGCTGGTAAAAATTTCTGGATTACATGTTTTTAAGTGCCAATGGGTTGCAACTAAACATAGCTTCCTGATTCCAGTTAAAATCTTTAAGTGACCACATTCAAGGTTGGATGAATGTGGCTATATAATTTGTCTATGTTATTTTGACTTGTAGAATGGTAGAAATGTGTAACTACAAATAAATTCTCAGGAAATTTTATAGTACCATATTCCTCAATACGTACATATATCATTGCATTAAATGAAGGACATTAATTGCCAGAACTTCATCAATGAATAGGGTGAAAGGACTTTTAAGAAGTCACCTAGTCCATGCTCCCACCTTTAAACAAGTCTGCATCTAATCCATAATGAGTAAGAATTGTCCACTTTTAATATCATCAATGACAAATATTTATTATATATCTAATTTAACTCTCAGTCAAGAGATAATATTCTAAATGGAAACACTTGATCAAAATTAGACCTAAATACAAATTATTAAGTGTTATTTTACTTCTATTAGAGATCAGCTTTATTCACTCCATGATTAACGCAAAATGACCCTAAAATGAACAGAATGAAAATGTATAGAAAGAAAAATGACTTCCAGAATAGTTCATAAACGTGTTCATTCTAAATCTTTGTCCCTACCCTTAAGAAGTTGGCACCTACAGTTTGATTTCTACCGTAACAACAACAAAAACAAAAAGGAGACATCCAAGCATTTTTACAAAAGTTGACTTTTAAGCAAAGGTTGGATGTCGGGGTGGAGGGAGTGTAGGAATGGAGCAATTCAATCATCATCAGCAGTTTAGATAATAAGCCACAGGAAACATGATGCAACTATAAATGCAACATAAGAACATGAAATGAGGAAGAAGCTAGTTTTGCATTGTACAGGAAGATACTTTGCACTGCACATTTCTAGAAAATCTATTGTGCGGTATTTACAAAACTAAGTCAAAACAACAAAGTTAATATCCTAACTTCCCTTTAGTTGGACCTCGTGGGAATAAAGCTGTATAATGCGAATACATTTTGGTGTGGGTAGAGCTCGTTGCACCAACCTGAAAATAAAGAGTCGCAAGATACAAGGGATATCTGTTTCGTTGGAAAAAAAATTTCCATAAAAATAGCATGGCTCAGAATCAAGACTTACCTCTTTTTCACTACAAATTCCTGCTGAAAGTCAGGGAAAAAGATGGGTACGTCTCTTGGAAAGAGTGGTCATACTTTTTCCACAAGTAGGGTCATCATGTACTTTACTGACCAAACCAAGACAGTATTAATAACGATAATACTATAATAATAATAATAATAATGCCTGGGTCAACAGGCATAAACTAGGACTCTCCCAGGCAAACTAGAACATACTCAAGCCATTGAAACTTCCCTGCAAACCATCCTTAATTACTCCTTTACAGTAGATAAGGTATATTAATATGCTAAAGGAAACATGCCACAATTATGTGTGTCAAATTCCTATCATCTATATGATAAAAGAAAAACTATAGTCTATACACAGAAGATATTTTTGTGTCTTCAGACAAATTAAACTGCAAATGAGAGATAGGAGCCTCATCTCTTGTGATATCTTTAGTTTGTATTGCATAGGATTACTTTCATGAGTACTGGTGTCCGTGTAAAAGTCATAGTTTTAGGATATTGTAGCATGGGGTATTGGGGAAAGCACTGTGGACAGATGGGTGGAGGGGAACAAATTTGGTTCAAAGGCCTACATCTCTCATGGGGTAACTCATTGGCAACACAATTAAAATTTCAGAGCGTCTGCTTACTGTGTAGTGGTGAAGTCAGACTCTAGAGTTTCTTGCTTCTTTCCTAGTTTAGGGTGGTATGAAATTATTCCAACTTTTCTAATTATCCAAGAAATTCAGTCTGGGTAAAAGATGTTTCTCACTGCATCCCTAAGAAGGCACTTGCAGAGTCCATTTTTACAATAAGAACCATCAAAACTAGTTTTTTAAAAGTCATCACAGGGACTTCCCTGGCGGTCCAGTGGTTAAGACTTCACCTTCCAACGCAGGGGGTGCAGGTTTGATCCCTGGTCGGGGAGCTAAGATCCCAACATCCTCATGGCCAAAAAACCAAAACGTAAAACAGAAGCAGTATTGAAACAAATTCAGTAAAGACTTTAAAAAAACGGTCCACATCAAAAAAACCTTAAAAAAAAACAAAAGAAAAAATAAATAAAGTCATCACAGCCTAGAAGTCCACTCACAGCATCATGATACAGGAAAAACCTTCATTGTTAGAAGAGTTTTGAAACTCAGTTACACTTTGTACTTTTACGTTGTGCATTTAGTATCCGATGGTGTCTCCATCATGTTTTGACCTTGTTTGACACATGTACTTCTTTTAGATATTGATGAATGTGTTGAAGAACCAGAAATTTGTGCCTTGGGCACATGCAGCAACACTGAAGGCAGCTTCAAATGTCTGTGTCCAGACGGGTTTTCCTTGTCCTCCACTGGAAGAAGGTGCCAAGGTAAGTGCTTTTGACTTTTGGCTTTAGACTTTCATTACTCTGTGTTTATTTGTTGTGGTTTTATTTTTTAAACATGGCGAAGTTTTGATTCTTTGTGAAAGAGAAGATGGAGTGTTTTCATTCATCCAGACATCTAATGATTACCATATGTCAGAAAGTTCATTTTTACTTTTAAGGTTAAAAACTCATCCATCAAATTATGGTTGCTTGTACAACAACTGTCCTGGCACTTTAAACCTGTCTCTCCCTCTGAGAACACAGATGCTGATAGGTCAGTCAGCAGGGGATCAGCCATGAGCCACTGAACATGGCAAAGCCTGGGGGAAGTTCAGTTACAAGTTCTCTGCCTCTGAAGAGGTAACCTCTGTAAATCTGGGCCAAAACCTAGACTTTCAGACAGAAAAGTGCAGATTAACTCATGTGCTCCCTGGATTATAATGCCTATCTCTTACATCACAAGTTTTCTAAGAAAACAGAGAAATAAATGTGAACTGACCAGGATTCTTGCTGGCCCACAGTCTGTTTTCAGGAATGATACTTGTGAACTTAAAAAAAAAAAATCAAAAGGGGAACCTGAACTTAAGCATAACACAGTTTATTATGTCTCAACAAACTATTCAGATTTTACTAAACAATCAATTGTGTGTGTCTGTCTACTTATACAGACTAGTTTAGTGAATTCAGGACAAAAAAACACATGCAAACAGACACATCCTCCCCCCACCCCCATCCCGCCCTCTTCCGGTGGTTTTTTTGTTGTTTGTTGTTGTTATATTTTTTGGTTCAGTTTTTTTTCCTTGGTTGTTTTGTTTTGTCTTTTGCTTCCATATTACCAAGTAAGAGGCAATGAATATCATTTAAAATTCCAAATATTGGGCTTAGGGGTCTCAGCCTTGCCATTTATAGCCTAGGGCAAGTCATTTAATCTTTTGGAAGCTCAATTTTCATATTTCTTATTTTTAAACAACAATAAGAATACCTGCCCAACCAGTCTTACTGAATACGTGAAAAAGCTTTGTTCATTTCTGAGTCCTTCATAGGCTCTTGCTATTGTTGTTCAAATTGATTAACTTTTTACTTTTCAACGGGTCATTTGGTCACCTAATATTTAGGGGTGTGAAGGGAGAGAGTTGAGAATTCTCTGTTGGTTTGATCCTGTAGGTAGCTATCAGAGGCCCATGTGGATTTCTGGGTTATGGGTGGGATGGTGCTTGATTCAAGCAAATATTCTGTCTGTATGGTACAGACCAGCCAGATAAATTCTTACTCCTACTCCCTTGTCTTTGTGTGCCTTTGGCTTGGCCGGAGTTTGGAAAGAAAGCAGTGAGAAACCAGGTGTGAATCTGCCGATGTGGCAGGCCAGAGGAAATTCATAGGCTATTAATTCAATTTGCACTGGCCTGTCACAGAGCAAGCTAACGCTGCAGGAAGAATCAGCCCAGCTGTGAGCAGCCCTGCCACATGCTCAGCTCCAAGAGGCAGAGCCAGAATTGAGGAATGCAAGCAGGGAAAGTGACTTTTGTAGCTCTGATGAAATTTCAAAGGTCATTAAGGCTCTTTGCAGATAGACCGGTAAACAGGCATCCTAGCAAGCCCTCGTTAAAGGACATGGGCATACACAACTCTCTTTCCTGATGCAAGGCACCTTTAATTTAAAAACAAAACCAAGGGCTTCCCTGGTGGCGCAGTGGTTGAGAGTCTGCCTGCCGATGCAGGGGACACGAGTTCATGCCCCGGTCCGGGAAGATCCCACATACTGCAGAGCGGCTAGGCCCGTGAGCCATGGCTGCTGAGCCTGCGCGTCTAGAGCCTGTGCTCCGCAACGGGAGAGGCCACAACAGTGAGAGGCCCGCGTACCACCAAAAAAAAAAAAAAAAAAAAAACAATTCTAGAGGATCATCACAAGCAAATGCAAATCTCCCAAAGAGCACAGATTTTGCTAGAGCCAGGGCATTAAGAGCTGGGTTTTTACTGTAAGATGACAAATTAGGAGTCAGGCTTCTGTTGTCCATGAAATGAGAAAATTCCACAGAACCACAGATAATGTTTTTGAAGGAACAAATGTGATATAGGACTCAGGTGAACAGACCCTGGCACCTAAAGGCCACAGATGTAAATGAGCCACTCCCACTTACAAAGTTCAGGGAAGGGAATTTGTCACTTAGGCTCACTCTAAACTTCATACCTAGATTTTTTTTTCCCCCGGGGTGAGGTGATAGAGCGGCTTTGGGGAGCTGGGCTGGGGTATGGAATAGGGTCAGTAATGAAAGGAGAAGAGAATGAGAAAATTAACAGACCAATATTAGCACATGCATGTATCTAAGTTTAAAAGAAACATTACAAGCTGAAAGACAAAAGGAGAGAATTGAGTTTTGATATAATTGTTGAGACATTTTTGTGAGTAGTCATTAAATTATATCTTAAGACAGTTGTAGGCATAGATAATAAAAACTGGACCAATAAAAACACAAAACACTGTATGTGATGATGAACTTGAAGAATAAAGCACATCAAAAGGTGTCCTTCAAGAAACTACAATTTGTTAAATCTTGACACTTCTCAGCAAAGCAACCATTTAAATAGCAGAGATGCTGCAGGACAAGGATAGGCTTTCATTGCTCTTCACCTTCAGAAGAGTAGTTTGCTGAAAGGTGCCTTTTAGGTCCCAGGCATAATGGATGTGAAAATGGAGTAGAAACTAGAGACAGTTGACCTAAAAGAGTTGGTAGCCATGAAGAGTTCAACACGTTCGTTGGAGAGGTCAACAGAATTTGACTTACTGGAGCCTGGTAAATGTGGTTGACTGATTGACTGATTGATATTTTTACTTTAATTCATAACAATTTTTCTGCTGTGATCTTTGGCAACTCAGTTATTCTTACCTTGTCTCCTCTTCCATGAAATAAAAGATGGTGAAATTGTCTTAACCGAAATCATAAATGGCTATAATAATATGCTACCTGGAATTGAAAACAGTGACGGGAGAGAGCAGACCTGGTCCTACATAAAGGAAGGGGGATTGTGCAAAATGGATATGAAAGCATTTCCTTAAAACCTGCAGATTTTAGCCTCTGTGTAACTCAGAGGAGTTTGCAAAGCTTTGGAGGTCAAATTTGAGGGGAAACATACTCCAGGCTCTTGGATGAGCTCACTTTTTAGAGTCACCCAATTTGCTCTATAAGAAATGGAAAAGTCAGTTACCAAAACTGTCAAGCAAGTTTGGAGAATTTTGTAGGAACTAGATCCCAGCCCCATGTTCCATGTTGGAGTTACCAAGACATAACTGATATTAAAGAAATATATTCTTTGGAAGAACAATTCTTCTCCTTCACATCCACCCATCTCCCTGTCCTCCTCTTTACCTTCCCTCTCTCTCTGGCACTAAATAAGCTTGTGTGTGTGTGTGCAAGTGTGTACACACACGTGTGTAAAATCTGCAGAAAACCTCATATATTTTGTAGACAGAAGCTGCGTCAGTAGCTGCTTCAGTGAAATAGCATTGAGTTGTATTTTTGCCAGTCCACAAAATTGCCACATCTTTATTTGCTCTATGCCTGGAATCTGGGGTTTTATTTTGGCTCCAGGGCTTAGGGGACACAGAATAAACAGCATAGTGTGATATCACAGTGAGTGCTGGAGCTGGGAGGTCTACCTTAACTTAGTGTGCTTGCTAAATGTTAGACCATCTCAGTGTCTCCATCCTGAAGTCACTGATGACGTTAGCATTGAAATGTGGCAGTGTTGGTTTTTATTATTCACATCAGGTTATTTTGGAACACTGGATAAAATGAGAAATAATAAGGTAAGAGCCACACAGCTTTGTTCATCAGCTCTCACTACAAAAGTTACTTACCACTTTAAAGATCTCAGCTCAATTACTATTATAATCACTTAAAAAGTGTGACTTTAGTAATGAGAAGAGATCACATTTAACAGGGTGGATTGTTTCTTACTCAGTATTATACAATAATGACTTAGTAGGAAAGCAACTGAGGGGTCTCTTGAATTTGTGCTGCAGATTTGCGAATGAGCTACTGTTACGCCAAGTTTGAAGGAGGAAAGTGTTCATCACCCAAATCCAGAAATCACTCCAAACAGGAATGCTGCTGTGCCTTGAAGGGAGAAGGCTGGGGAGATCCCTGTGAGCTGTGCCCCACTGAACCCGATGGTATGTCTACTATCTGCATTTCTCTTTGGCCATTCAAGGCACAGGCTGTAAGATTGTAGACCTCCAAAACGTAAGGCAATTTAATTGTAAGTCCAACTAAAATGTTCACTAAAATTATTTTATCTCAGGAGCTAGGTAGTTATTTTCTTCTGAACTATGTTATGACTCAAAGCTGCCCGAGTAGTAGGTACACCAGCTCTGGGAGCTTTGTTATCTTTCTCTGGTTTCTGGGCTTGGCTTGTTCATCATGTTCCAATATGTGCAGCTTCCACACAGTACTTGGGGAGGAGCCTGTAGTTAATTGCCTTTGGCCCACCTATTAACAAGAGTTCATCTCCACCACAGAGGCCTTCCGCCAGATCTGTCCCTATGGAAGTGGAATCATTGTGGGACCCGATGATTCAGCGGTTGGTGAGTGGCTTGTGCTGGATTCTCAGCATTTCTTAATATTTTCAACCAGCCTCTTCTTTGTCCTTTCTCTAGCTGTTATTTCTCCACATTTATCTTGGAAAATTAAGCTTTTTTTTTTTGGTCTTTTCATTTAGATACCAATTGTATTATTGTATTGCATGTTAATATTGTAATACTAGATATTTCATCGATTAGGCACTGAAATGATCATAATTTACCTTTGTGTTTCCAAAAATACATTGTTATTCACTATTTTTTCCTCCTTTGCTTAAGATATGGATGAGTGCCAAGAACCTGATGTGTGCAAACACGGGCAGTGCATCAATACTGATGGCTCCTATCGCTGCGAGTGTCCCTTTGGCTACATTCTGGAAGGGAATGAATGTGTGGGTGAGTAATAAAGCAGTTTCTGTTATTGGGATTTTACAAATCAGAAATTAAGCTATTCAGCATTCACACTAGGAAGAATAAGTACCAAGATGGGACAGAAATAAGTTTTATACACTTGTTCACGTATCATTCATCTAGCAATACTAGCTGAGTCCCCACCATGTACCAGGCACTGTGCTAGGTTCTATGGCTACAGTAGTGAACCAAGCCAACATGGTCCTTCCTTGCATGGACCTTACAGTCTGATGAGGAGGACACTGAACACGTTTGAAGAGATAGTAGAAAGGACAGCATATATAATGAAAGCCTTTGTGAAATTTAAAGGTAAAAAATTGTTAATGGTCATAATCTTATTCTCTTAGTATGTAAAACACAAAATTTACCCAGATTTTGTTACAGTTAGTACTATGAAAGGCTGTGTACCCAGTGTACATTCCTCTTGTTTTAACCCCCTTATTAAAATTTCAAAGAATGGTTCCTACGGCTGATCTTTGACCTCTTTTATCTAAGAAATCCAAAGCCATTCAATGTAACCGAAATTAATAATGGCATAAATGCTGAGGGTTTGTCTGTGTCCATTAGAAGATGTTCTTTCCTTATAGGGAATCAGGGCATGAGGTTTTAACTGCCTTTCTAAGCCTCAGAATGTAATATCATGCAGATGGATTAAAATAGTTCTAATTACCTTACAGCTCTAAAAACCAATGATATTGTGATTTGTATTAACTTGAAAGAGATGTAATATTCTTGAGAGCGAAATGCAATTTCATAGCAGAACAAAAGCAAAGCTGTCCATGTTTTTTATTCAGTATCTTCAGTTAGTGCTACGATGTATAGGAGAAATAAGCATCCTCACCCAGGGTCTCTCTGCCATACCCTCTTGCCCTCACTTGCTGATTTCAGAACCTAACATGAGACATAATCCTTGATAACAACCCATCACTCTTCTGTGCTCTAGATAGCTGAGATAGCAATGTTACTTCTCTGAAATGTTCCTTTCCCAAAGGAAGGTACTCTCCCCCAAGAGCTGTGTCAGAATAAGAACAGTCAGTATTCTAGGTGGATGGGTGAGGAGACATACATATTTTTTAGACTTCCTTGGTAAGATTTGTTCTCTCTCCACAGTTGTTTAGAGAGCTCATACCCTAAACACATTTCTTTCTAGCCTTTCTTTTGCCTAATGTAAACCATCTGGTTTCAACAAAATCAACAAAATCTACTTGAATCTTGACTTTATCTTGTGTATTAATTTTGCTTAACCTCTGGTCTCTTATTTTGCGTATGTTTAGTCTTCTATTTTATATCTGGCAAAAATGCATCATGTTTAAGACTTCTTGGAGAATGATGTAATGTAAGGCCAAACTGGAGATGTATTTCTAGCTTTAAGTAAGCGAAAACTTTTGACTTGTGAGAGAAGCCTTGTTTTAACCCTTTGAGTATCTGTTCCCCAGTAGATGTACTTCATAATGTAGAAGGCTGGGGACACTCATGATGAAGAGCACTGTAAGGGCTAAGAAGCCCAGGTACCATTACTGTTACTGCCACTGCCACTCAGCAAGTCAAATTTCACAGCTATACATCTGTAGTAATAAGACGCATGCACTCCTTTCTCAAGGACAGAATGAGAATAAAACAAGATGTTAGAGATCAAAATATTCTGATAGAAAGAAAGGCATTCTCTGAGTCCAAGTCCATTTTTCTCCCAATCCATCATGTTTTGACTACACTTCTGATCAACTGCAGATACTGATGAGTGTTCGGTGGGCAATCCTTGTGGAAATGGAACCTGCAAGAACGTGATTGGAGGTTTTGAATGCACCTGTGAGGAGGGATTTGAGCCTGGTCCAATGATGACTTGTGAAGGTAAGCCTCTTAAACACAGAATAGTTGGTTACATGTTCTGATCACAGGGACAGTACTTGGTTGATTACAATTCTGAATATTAAATACCACTCAGGGTATATAAAATAAGGAAAATCTGGGCCTGGTGGGCCATGCTATCGTTTCTTCTCTATGTGGCCTCCTCTCTGCAGAGAGTATCTGAAAAAGATGTAAGTGGTTCATGGCACAAGTTATGCCGCATCTCATGCAGAGTTCTTGTTGGTGTCTCTACTACCAATATTTATTTTTTATTTTATTAAATTTATTTATTTATTTATTTTTGGCTGTGTTGGGTCTTCGTTGCTGCACACAGACTTTCCCTAGTTACGGCGAGCGGGGGCTACTCTTTGTTGCAGTGCACAGGCTTCTCATTGAAGTTGCGGTGGCTTCTCTTTTTCGCCAAGCGTGGGCTCTAAGCATGTGGGCTTCAGCAGTTGTGGCACGCGGGCTCAGTAGTTGTGGCTTGCGGGCTCTAGAGCTCAGGCTCAGTAGTTGTGGCACACAGGCTTAGTTGCTCCACGGCATGTGGGATCTTCCCGGACCAGGGCTCGAACCCGTGTCCCCTGCATTGGCAGGGGGATTCTTAACCACTGCACCACCAGGGAAGTCCTCTACTACTAATATTTAGATACAACACCTGCCTTGTCTACTACCCTCTTTTTTATTTTCCATTCCCCCCCTGCAACCTTTTTTCTTTGTATCCCGTGCACCCTTTCTTTTTCTTTTGCTTTTGCTTTTCTACTCATAGAAAGGTCTACTACACACTGAGATAACCACCAATATCCTTTAACTGTCTGGGAGCAATCACAGCAAAAGAGGCTGTCCATACTCTAAGCAACTGTTAGTATGCCTGGTAGGATATAAGGAAAGAAAGAGGGATGTAAGGAAAGGGAGGGAGTGTCTAGAATAGTGGTTCTCAAAGGGTGGTCCCTGGATCAGCCACATCAGCATCACCTGGGAACTTGCTAGAAATGCAGATTTTCAGGCCTCGTCCCAGACCTCCTGAATCGGAAACTCTAAGAGTGGGGCCTAGCAGCCCTCCAGGTAATTCTGATGCACTCTCAAGTTGAGAACCACTGGTTTAATAAAAGAATGAAGGGGAGGAGATAGTTAAGTGGGTATTAAAGTGAGCTCTTCATTAGAAATATGACCCATCAATACTCATAGTCAAAGCTGTTGGTGAATTTTTTTTTTTTTTTTTTTTTTTTTTTTTTTTTGCGTTACGCGGGCCTCTCACTGTTGCGGCCTCTCCCCTTGCGGAGCGCAGGCTCCGGACGCACAGGCTCAGCGGCCATGGCTCACGGGCCCAGCCGCTCCGCGGCATGTGGGATCCTCCCAGACCGGGGCATGAACCCTTGTCCCCTGCATCTGCAGGCAGACTCTCAACCACTGCGCCACCAGGGAAGCCCTGTTGGTGAATTTTTAAATCATGATCTAGGGTCTCACTTGTGTTCTCAGTCAGGATCATTGACCTTAGGGAGAAACATAATAATCAAGATGGTCTGTTTTAACCCTACTTTTCCAAAACATATTCTGATGGTTCCAAACTATGCAATCTACAGAAACCACTTCTATCTATTAATCTATCATTATTATTATTCCTAGATATTTAAGGCTATTACTTGGGCATCAGTGTGAAATTATTCAGAACACCATTTTCTTGGGCATAAGAATCACTGTTACTTCACAGGAGCCTCTCTTATTTGGGGAAGGGGAGGTGGTTAATGATATTGGATGGGTTGCTTCTGTTCTGACAGCAGTTGACTTGGCAGTTGTTTTGGCTGAATGGGGTAAAACTGATCCCCACTCCATGTGATTTTAGGGAGAGGCAACTGGTCAACTTGAGACTTCAAAGCCAGGATTTCAGAAAAGCTCCCTATATGTAGGGTGACCTGTAATTTCTCATCCACCTAAATAACAGTTAATAGTTATACCAGCACAATAGGCATAAACTGAGTTTGTACTGGAAGAAGCAAGATGTATGATCACCCTACTTATGCCAATTATAAAATAACCAACTCAATTTTATAATTCTTTGAACATCAAAAGACTGCTTGGCCTATCCATGTTTATGACAGTGAAGCGTTACCACTTTTGCTAAAAGTATATTCCTTTTTTTCGTTGATGCCTATGATCCATTATTCTCTTACTACATTCTGCCACAGATATAAACGAGTGTGCCCAGAATCCTCTGCTCTGTGCTTTCCGATGTGTGAACACTTACGGCTCATATGAATGCAAATGTCCCACTGGATATGTTCTGAGAGAAGACAGAAGAATGTGCAGAGGTGAGACACTCATGTTCAAGGTCATCTAAGCCAGGGAGCCCTAACTTTGTCTATGATGGGAGGTGTCCCTCCAAAGCTTCCAATTAGTAGAGGAAGGCTGGGAATTGGGGAGCACTGCTGTAGTCCACGGATAATATGGGGGTTGTCATTGCTACCTTTTCTCCTAAATTGTAGCTTAAAGCTGAGTCAAGGGCTGCACTACAGATCCTTTTTAGTTCACCATGCATTGCATGCCTGTGACATGCCAGTCATTCTGCAAGGCATGAAGATATAAAGAAAAAAAAGACATTTCCCCACATGCAAGAAGCTCAATATGAAGAGGTTGAGACAGACAGATATAATCATATCCCAGTATGATAAATGAGAACACAAGAGAAGGAATATGAATATTAAAAAGTAATCCCCACCACTAAGGGATATTATAGTCCAAGAATGGGGTAACACATGGAATCTACTTTAAACAATGCTTACTGAACACCTTCAATTTCCAAAGCACTGGACTAAGCTCTGTTATACAAAGATGGGTAAATCCTGGGGATCCTTGAAGAGCTCTGATTTGCTCCTCCCACAGTCTTAAATGAGCAGATATATGTTCTCCTCAAATGGCTTAAATAGAATTTTTCTTAAAGGTAGGAAAATTCCCTAAGTGAGAGCTCCATGTCACATGCAGGCTAAAGTCCAAAATTTTCAGCTCAGATAATATAACAGGGAATGATAAAGAGAGGGAAATGCCATAGGACGGAAAGTAATGAATGAAGAAGAGCCACACTTACAGAAAAAAAAGGAAATGGAGGGAAGAACCAGTAGAGAAGAAGATATTTGTGGATGCTTGCCTTTTCCTCAAAGTACAAAAACCAAAACTTTCATTATTATATTTCACAATGATTCTAATATATTATTCTGATATTAAGATATAATCTATTATATTGTTATAAGTATTGTATAATGGAAGCTTTGGTTTATTATTATATCCGTATGATAATGCTGTTGTTATAATTATCATCATACTTTGAAAGCCTTTTTAGTTCAATTCGTCAAAAAGAATTGGAAATCACACTTCCTGCCTTTGAAGAATTTATCAGAGAGAAATTTCTTCATTAAGTTCAAAGGGGGTTAGAAGACTCCTTCCCATCTTGAGACCACCTCCCAACAGTGCAAAAGGAAGTAGATTAATGCTGAAATAGTGTCAATGAAAATTAGTTACTGAATACCATTTTGTGTTTAAAAGGCAGGAAATTAAGGCAGCTCCTTTTATGAATTTGTGGTTGTACATTCTTTCCAGATGAGGATGAGTGTGAAGAGGGAAAACATGACTGTGCTGAAAAACTGATGGAATGCAAGAACCTCATTGGCACATACATCTGCATCTGTGGACCTGGGTACCAGCGAAGACCCGATGGAGAAGGCTGCGTAGGTAAGGGCATCCCCACCAAAGGAGCTTTGAATGAGTGGGAAGTGACAAAGGACAGAAGAGACGTGGGCTCTGGGTCCTTGTGGACACTGTGTTCTTCCTGCCTCTCTTACCTCACATCATGACTTCCTGTAGAGGTCCCCTTGCCTCTCGATTATCTATGAATTCCACCAGCAACATCATTCTCTTCCTCTGAGCTGGCCTTTGCCTGCTTTCTAGGCCCATTTTGCTGCCAGGATTAGAAGACCAGGTATTTCCTCTAGTCCCTTCTTTACTGTTTTTATACTCTGTTGTTTGGGGGTCAGTTCTTTCCACCACATTGGAATACCTCTCTATTGACTTAACTTTCTACCACCACTCTGACATTGAGTCCAGATGCCTGGTCCCTGTGGGCCGGGAGCATCACTAGACCACGGGGCTCTACATCCAGAGAAACTGGTCTTGTCTAGTTTGAGGCCCAGGCACTGGCATTTTTTTAAAGCTCCCCAGGTGATTCTAATGTGGCTTCAGCCTTGAAAACCATAGTAGACCAGGGATTGGCAAACCACAGCTCTAGGGCCAAATTCAGCCTGGCAGTCTGCCAGCTGTCTTTGTAAAGAGACTCATATTGGAACCCAGCTGTAACCATTCATTATTTTCCATGGCTGTCTTCATGCCACAATAGCAGAGCAGAGTGGAGCAGTTGCAACAAGAGATCAAATGGCCTGCAAAGCCTAAACTGTTGACTGTATATTATATAGTAATACTATAACATTACTGTTACTTACAGAAAAAGTTTCCTGACCTCTGCTTTAGTCAGTAAATATAAGAAAAAAATACTAGAAAATTCCCACATGTATCCTTTTCCTTTTTAATATTCAGTCACATCAGGAAAGTATATTTTATGTTGTTGGTCAAGAAGCTTAAGAACCTCATTGTCCTCTTACTCTGTAAGATACAGAATTAAACGGAAGTTGAAGAGCAGACTTTCAAAGCACAGAAAAAGCATGTGGGTTTATGATCATACACTGGATCTTCTGGGATCAGTGATTTTCAGCCTCAGGTGCACACTGGAATCACTCAGAGACCTCAGGTCCCACCTCAGATATTCTGATTTAATTGGTATCAGGGTGGCCTTGGCATTGGGAATTTTGAGCTGTTTTAACGCTGTTCTGAATGTCACCTTCCAAGCCTCTGCCTCTCATAAGGAGATCTCTGCCTCAGGGGCTTGAAACTATTCTCAGTTGGAAGCGCCTAGGCAAATTACTTTACGATCTTTCTAAACACTCATAAGACTCTCCAGCTATTTTAAGGCTTTTTTTAAACCTGGGAGACTGAATTATGATTCCTTGATATTATTGAAGTATTATAATAAGCATAATCTACATTGAATCAGAAGATTAGTATAGATAAACTCCCTCAGGTCAAAACTGACCATCACAGACATTATTCTAGTGAAGTATTGTAACATTTCTTTAACAGATTGATCTTAAGGGTTTTTTTCCTTCATTTAAAATAATCCTTTGAGAATCCTCTACATGTACAGATATGGAAAGTTTTAAATTTTATTAAGTGAAAAATGTAAATGTACCTAATATAAAAATGCTATCAATTATGTTTTTAAAAGGGTGGAGGTACATGCATGAATGGTTGTGTTTGTTTGTATGGGCATAATTCATCTCTAGAAGGATACTTTAGAAACTGGCAGTAGCACTGGTTGCTTCCCAGGAGGGGAGTTTGGTGGCTGGGGAAAGGGGAGGGAGGGGCACATTTGCTGAATATTCTTTTGTACCTTTTGAATTTGGAACAATGTGAATAGGTTACCTATTCACAAACTAAATTTTTAAAAGAAAAAGAATCCATCTTTGTACAAAGCAGACAGATGACTCCTCTTGTTTTTGGCCCTTCAATTAAACCACACAGATGAGAATGAATGTCAGACCAAGCCTGGGATCTGTGAGAACGGGCGCTGCCTCAACACCAGGGGGAGCTATACCTGTGAGTGCAATGATGGCTTCACAGCCAGCCCCACCCAGGATGAGTGCCTTGGTGAGTACAGATGACAGGATGCTTTTGTAACCCCCCACTGGGACACTTGAAACCAGATCTCTTATTTGAAATGATAGAAACTGTTGAAATTTGAGCAAGGGTTAAAAATGTTCATATTTTGGAGATGACTCAATGACCGTGATTGTCCACTGGGTTTAGCACCACCCTGCCGCTAACTTCTTCCTTTGCTAATTGTATCATTGAATCACTTGCTTGGAATTTCTTTCTCAGCTGCCTTTTTAAGCCCTTGATCCTCAGGATCAGTTTCCAAGTGTTTCTCTGACCCCCTCTATAGCAAGACTGTTCCCCCATATTTCTGGGAGCAGATAGAGTGATAACCTTGTTGAGGCCAATGCCTTTCTGCCCACTTACTGAATTTCTTGTCTTTCTTATTTTCCCCAGATGTTATCCTTTCTCTCTTACTGCCGTTTCCAGCTTTCCCTTCTTGCTCCTTCTCACCCAGGGTAAAGTGTTAACATCCTTCTTGGGTTTTATATGTGACCAAATTCTGAATACCTTGTTATGCTCCTAAAATTCCCCCAAATCCTCTTTACAATATCGTGTCCCTTCCAGACAACCGGGAAGGGTACTGCTTCACAGAGGTGCTCCAAAACATGTGTCAGATCGGCTCAAGCAACAGGAACCCAGTCACCAAGTCTGAATGCTGCTGCGATGGAGGGAGAGGCTGGGGTCCCCACTGTGAGATCTGCCCTTTCCAGGGCACTGTGGCTTTCAAAAAACTCTGCCCCCATGGCCGAGGGTTTATGACCAATGGAGCAGGTACTTTATTTTGTTCTGATTTTTGACTAACAGAGCAGGTACTTCATTTATGGTCCAAAAATACTTCCAGGGAATTTGTTTCATGAAGAACAGATGAGCATACAGAATCTATAATATGGCCTAGGCTGAGTTGCATAGTATAGGTTGACAAAGAGTCTTCATTATGGTATTTTAGCTATTCAAGTTCATGTTGCCAAAGTGTCCTTGGTCTGATTAAATTGTGTGTGCTTGAGTCCCTGCCTCTGCATTATGAGTCCTCAACTTTTCAAGCCAAAGTTTGTTATAAGTCAGCTACTGGTTACTCAGAATACATTTTTTTAGATAAACTCTGGAATAAATGATCACTAAATTCCTAAACTAGTCCACCAATGTGTATTTTATCTCATAAAATTGGCTGAAATACACTGCATGAAAGAAGTATAAACAACGCTGATACACAGTCAGCCTTCCATATCTGTAGGTTCCACATCTGTAGATCCAACCAACCCTGGATTGATATCGATTCGCGGCTGACTGAACCTGCAGTGCCAACTATACTATGCCATTTTATACAACGGACTTGAGCATCCGTGGATTTTGGTATCAGTGAGGGGGTCCTGGAACCAATGCCCTGGATATGGAGGGGCGATTGTATTGGCAATTAAGACAATTGCCTCTGGGAAACTGCAAGTTGCTTGAACTTGTGAGGGATGAGGAGGCTGTTGAGGTGTCTGAGGCAACTGAAA
This sequence comes from Mesoplodon bidens, assembly GCF_964165515.1. Taxonomy (NCBI): domain Eukaryota; kingdom Metazoa; phylum Chordata; class Mammalia; order Artiodactyla; family Ziphiidae; genus Mesoplodon; species Mesoplodon bidens. The sequence goes on from NC_138178.1 coordinate 87,498,749, forward strand.
AAAAATTTCAGGTCTGTGTTTATCAACAGTAACTGCAATTGTTTTTAGTCTCATGAAAGAGAAAGGAGAAAGACTTTTTGAGCTCCTTGGGAGGAAATTAGAAGTGAGAGGAGAAGAAAGAGATTAAAGAGGATTTGTGTTCATGTTAGAAAGACGTGGCTAACGGTAGAATAACAGAACTGGATGTGGTAAAAGACAGAATAGATAAGATGGAATGACCAAAAGCAGTTTATGATTCTTCGGAGGATATGAAAATGAGACAGTGGAAAGACTCATTTCTTGAGACCAAGGTGGGTATGCTAAATTGCATTTCAGAGTAAACTTGAAAATATCAGGAAAAATAAGAGCTGTTGATAGAAAATGGTTACTTGGCAATCAAAGGCTAAGAACTCACTTGGTATTGGCATCCCACCAAGCAGTAAGGAAACAGATGGGTCAAGATATGGGGGACAGTGTCTTTAATGCCCAATAGTACATATTGACCAAATCTTTCTCCCTGTGGTGGAGCTGTGAATAAGGGTCTCTCTTCCCTAGCAGGCTGCAAAAACTCAGCCCAGTGATCCACTGATGCCTCCCTTAACCAAAGGAGGGAAGTTTGGTCCCATTTCCCCAGTAGTATGCAATTTGTTATTTTTCAGGATTAACTTTAAACTCAACAAAAAGAATAGAAAGAAAACGTTCCTTGTTTTGGACATACACTATTAGAAGAAAATGGGATTTCCTTATCAAAAGGATCTTCTGCTGTGATTCATTTATGAGATGTCTGGAGGAGGCAAGCTTGATGGCATGAGATGGAGCAAGGAGCTAATAAATATGTCTAGATGAGATGGTTGTTCTCTGAACCCAATGGAGAAAAACTATAAATTTAGAAGGGCAATTATTAAATTTTCCCCTATAGTCTAATAAAGTTATTCATTTCCCTTTCAATACAGTTACCATTACATATGAAACATATGCTGTCATCCCTTTGGTTTAATTCCTTAGGTCCATAATATAGTCACACAGTTTTAGTATTTACAGTGAAGTTACCCCTATGTATGAATGTTGTCCATTTTATAATGTCTTTCTCATTTTACTTTTTACTCATTAAATTATAGATATTGACGAGTGCAAGGTTATTCATGATGTTTGCCGGAATGGGGAATGCGTCAATGACAGAGGATCCTATCACTGCATTTGTAAAACTGGCTATACTCCAGATATAACCGGAACTGCCTGCATAGGTAAGTGCTCTATTTCTGATGCTCAGGTTTATTCCCAGGTGGAAATTGTACATTATGGTGAAAAAAAAAAAAAACCCAAACTAAAAATCTAAAAAGCCTATGTAATTTCTTAAGGAAATGTAAGACAGTGATCAAAGACTACACAGAATTTACTTTTTCCTTCCTCAAAACTAGGATTCTTTGTTAGATGCTGTGGGTATTGAGCATTTAGGCATCTTTTTAGATGGGTGGTCACATTGTATCTCTTTGATCATAGATCTGAATGAGTGCAACCAGGCCCCCAAACCCTGCAATTTTATCTGCAAGAACACAGAAGGGAGTTACCAGTGCTCATGCCCGAAAGGCTACATTCTGCAGGAGGATGGAAGGAGCTGCAAAGGTAAAGTAGAATTTTCCTCCACCCACTCATCTGTCTCGTGGGCACATGGTCACATTCCTTGTGCCTTTGAGGGATCCAAAGCTGAAAGACCCTCTCTGCAGGCAAGAAGTGCTTCCCTGGGCTAAGTGGCTCCCTGTGACCCACCTCCTATTCTGGTTGGAGGGAGGCTGAGGCCAGGGAGATTGCAGAGGACCAGTGGCAGCAGCCATCCTCGCTGCCTGCCCCATGGGCATCCATGGGGGATGTCCCTGAGCATCTCAGACAGCAGGGCCAGCTCTCCAAGGCTCAAGTGGATCAGATACCTGATCACATTAATGCAATAAATAGAAAACAGAAAGGATGTAATCAGCCTATTCAATAACTATATAGCCCAGCATGGTCCTGCCTACCTCAGGTTAATCAGTGCCATGATCCTAGAGAACACTGTGCCTAATTAAGTAAACACTTTGTCTAGGTTTTTATTCTGCAAAATAGGGCCATTCCTGACCCTCAGCAGCTTCCTGACCCTCAGCAGCTTATTTGAGACACAGATATTACAAAGAATTAAGAAACATCAAAACTCTCTGCAGAAATTCCTGATCAACCAGAAGTTATCCTTTGCAAAATTATATTGGTATAAATTTGTTCTCATAATAAGAACTTCACATATTGAGTGAATAGCACAAGTGAGTCAGACTCAAGGATAATTTGAAGAAGGAAAGATAGACCAGATGGCAGGATAAGAGTTAGTGTGTTCTGCCATGAAGCCTGGGAGGAGAAAAAGGGAAGTAAAGGAAGTTAAATGGTAGGATGGAGTGGAAGAGAAGAGCAAAGAGAAGTAGAGCCATCAACCCTTTTCCTCTGTCTGCTGAAAGGGGGAGAGTTAAGAGGCAGGTAATACAGGATAACATATGGACAATGCTTGAAATGTCCCTGTGCAGCACAAGTCCTATATAATCCTGCAGTATGGGGAGAGGAAGTTGAGAGAGCTACTCAAAAATTCTGTCTTAAAACATAGAACTTATTCTACATCTGTGGATCACAGTGAGTTCTGGGCAGCGTGAGGCTACAGCTCACAGCCACAAACTTATTTGTGTAAATGAAAAACCAACTTCAGGGGAAAAATGTCTCTCAGTGTGTATACTATCTGTATGAATCAAAACAAATTTACAGCATGTTTCTAACTTGTGGGGGCAGAAAATCCTAAAAATTTCTAGCAATTAAGAAATGGAAAATGAAAATAAATTAAATGTATAGTAGTAGTTATGTTCTTTTACAATTTATTAATATGAAAAACATCTGTAATACTCTGATTTTAGGAATACAAAAAATTTTTACAGATCTACTTACAATATAAGACTCTTTCTCCTATTTTTCTCATAAGGTCTAAGTTTTTCTACATACTTGGCATATATGACTAAAATATCAAAATGAGTGGTGCATATACATGTATTATTGAAACAGAGGAAAGAGGCTAGAAGGATGACCCCAGGGGAAATGAAGCACCAGCACTCACCCCATGAGAGATGGGTAGGAACCAAGTAAGAGGAAAGAAGGGGATTCTTGGATTCCCCTTCTTGGATGTGAAAACAGCAAGTGCTGCTGTTCTTAATGGTGTAGTTAAAGATAGTATTGTAAGGTTGGAGGCAGAGACAAGATGGTGAGTTAGAAAGATGTGACCTCACCTCTTCTTACGAAAACACCAAAATCACAGCTGCCTGCTGAACAACTATTCACAAAAAAACCCCACTGGAACCTACCAAAAAATATACAGTAAGTCCCCTACATATGAATGATTTCCATTCCGAGAGTGCGTTCGTAAGTCTAATTTGTTCATTAGTCCAACAAAGTTGGCCTAGGTACACAACTAACACAATCAGCTATATAGTACTGTACTGTAATAGTTTTATAATACTTTGCACACAAATAATACATAAGAAAACAAACACAAAAAATAAAGAAAACATTTTTAATCCTACAGTATAGAACCTTGAAAAGTACAGTAGTACCAGCTACACCAGTGCTGTTTTTACACTTGCTTCCAGACATCCTGGGCTTGAAATAAAGATACTGTACAGTACTGTATTCTATACAGTACTGTACAGTAAAGTACACAAAAGCACAACCACTTGTAGGGGATGCACACACGACAGTGTACACCAGAGACATGAACTAACTTACATGATTGATTGGACATGTGCATGCACGTTTGCATCTTTGAAAGTTCACAACTTGAAGGTTCATATGTAGGGGACTTACTGTATCCTACATCCAAAGACAAAGAAGAAGCAAGGATGAGATGGTAGGAGGGGTGCAATCGCAATGAAATCAAATCCCACATGCACTGGGTAGGTGACCCACAAACTGGAAAATAATTATACCACAGAAGTTCTCCCACAGGAGTGAAAGTTCTGAGCCCAACACTGGCTCCCCAGCCTGGGGGTCTGGCAACGCAAAGAGGATCCCCCAGAGAAACTGGCTTTGAAGGCCAGTGGGGTTTGACTGCGGGAATTCTACAGGACTGAGGAAAACAGAAAATATGCTCTTGGAGGTGCACACAAGATCTCATGTGCACCAGGACCCAGGGAAAAAAGCAGTGACCTCATAAGAACCTGGGCCAGACCTACTGGCTGGTAACTGGAGGGGTCTCCTGCAGAGGTAGGGGCGACTGTGGTTCACAGTGGGGACAAACACTGGAGGTGGTGGTTCTGGAGAGTACTGAATGGCATGAGCCCTCCTGGACACTGCCTTTATCTCACCAAGACCTGGCCCCACCCAACAGCCTGTAGGCTCCAGTGCTGGGACAACTCAGGCCAAACAACCAACAGGGCAGAAACACAGCCCCACCCATCAACAGACAGGCTGCATAAAGTCTTCCTGAGTAAACAACTGCCCACTAAACACACCCCCTGACACAGCACTGCCCACCAGAGGGATAAGACATACCTCCACCCACCAGTGCGCAGGAACCAATCCCTCCCATCAGGAAGACTGCACAAGCCTCTTAGACAGGCCTCATCCACCAGGGGGCAGACAGCAGAAGCAAGAAGAACTACAACCCTGCAGCCTGCAGAATGGAAACCGCAATCAATCACAGAAAGTTAGACAAAATGAGACAACAGAGGAATATGTCCCAGATGAAGGAACAAGATAAAATCCCAGAAGAACAACTAAATGATGTGGAGATAGGCAATCTACCTGAAAAAGAATTCAGAGTAATGATAGTAAAGATGATCTAAGATCTTGGAAAGAGTGGAGGCATATATTGTGACTATACAAGAAATGTTTAACAAAGACCTGGAAGAACTAAAGAACAAGCAGAGATGAACAATACAATAACTGAAATAAAAAAATACACTAGAAGGGATCAATAGCAGAATAAGTGAGGCAGAAGAACGGATAAGTGAGCTAGAAGACAGAATGGTGGAAATCACTGCCATGGAACACAATAAAGAAAAAAGAATGAAAAGAAATGAAGACAGTCTAAGAGACCTCTGGGACAACATTAAATGCACCAATATTCGCATTATAGGGGTCCCAGGAGGAGAAAACAGAAGGGACCTGAGAAAATATTTGAGGAGATAAATAGCTGAAAACTTCCCTAACGTGGGAAAGGAAACAGTCACCCAAGTCCAGGAAGCATAGAGAGTCCCAGGCAGGATAAACCCAAGGAGGAACACACCGAGACACACAGTAATCAAACTGGCAAAAATTAAACACAAAGAAAAAAAAATTAAAAGCAAGAAGAGAAAAGCAACAACATACAAGGAAACTCTCAGCTAATTTCTCAGCAGAAACTCTGCAGGACAGAAGGGGGTGGCACAATATATTTAAAGTGATGAAAGGGAAAAACCTACAACTAAGAATACTCTACCCAGCAAGGCTGTCATTCAGATTCAGAGAAATCAGAAGCTTTACAGACAAGCAAAAGTTAAGAGAATTCAGCACCACCAAACCAGCTTTGCAAAAAATGCAAAAGGAACTTCTCTAGGCTGAAAAGAAAAGGCCACAACTAGAAACAAGAAAATTATGAATGGAAAAGCTCACTGGTAAAGGCAAACATACAGTAAAGGTAGGAAATCACCTACACCCAAATAGGATATCAAAATGAGCAATGGTGAGAGGAGGAGAGTACAAATGCAGGATATTGGAAATGCATTTGAAATTAAAAGACCAGCAACTTAAAACAATCTTGTTTACATATAGACTGCTATATCAAAACCTCATGGTAACCACAAACTGAAAATCTGCAATAGATACACACACAAAAGAGGAATCCAAGAGAACAAAAGAGGAAGGGAAGAGAAAAGACCCTCAAAAACAAAGCCAAAACAATTTTTAAAACAGCAATAAGAACATACATATCGATAATTACCTTAAGTGTAAGTGGATTAAATTCTCCAACTGAAAGACGTAAACTGGCTGAATGGATAGAAAAACAAGACCCGTATATATGCTGTCCACAAGACACCCACTTCATATCTAGGGACACATACAGACTGAAAGTGAGGGGTTGGAAAAGGTATTCCATGCAAATGGAAGTCAAAAGAAAGCTGGTAGCAATACTCATATCAGACAAGATACACTGTAAAATAAAGACTGTTACAAGAGACAAAGACAAAGGAGGACACTACATAATGATCAAGGGATCAATCAAAGAAGACAATATAACAGTTGTAAACATAAATGCGCCCAACATAGGAGCACTTCAGTATATAAGGCAAATACTTACAGCCATAAAAGGAGAAATTGACAGGAACACAATACTAGTGGGGGACTTTTAACACCCCGTTTTCATCAATGTAGAGATAATCCAGACAAGAAATCAATAAGGAAACATAGGTCTTAAATGACACATTAGACCAGATGGATTTAATTGATAGTTACAGAGCATTTCATCTGAAAGCAAGGGAATACACATTCTTCTCAAGTACACATGGAACATTCTCCAGGATAGATCACATGCTGGGCCACAAAGTGAGCCTTAGTAAATTTAAGAAAACTGAAATCATGTAAAGCATCTTTTCCAACCACAGCACTATGAGATTAGAAATCAACTAAAAGAATGTGGAGGTTAAACAATATGCTACTAGGGACTTTCCTGGTAGTCCAGTGGCTAAGACTCTGCACTCCCAATGCAGGGGGCCTGGGTTCAATCCCTGGTCAGGGAACTAGATCCCACATGGTGCAACTAAAGATTCTGCATGCCACAACTAAAAGATCCCACAAGTAGCAACAAAGATCCCATGTGCCACAACTAGGACGCAGCACACCCAAATAAATATTTAACAATATGCTACTGAACAACCAATGGATCATTGAAGAAATCAAAGAGGAAATCAAAACATACCTAGAGATGAATGAAAATGAAAATGAAAACACGACAATCCAACACCTGCGGGATGCAGCAAAAGCATTTCTAAGAGGGAAGTTTATAGCAATACAATCTTACCTCAGGAAACAAGAAAAATCTCAAGTAAACAACCTAACCTTACACCTGACGCAACTAGAGAAAGAAGAACAAACAAAACCCAAAGTTAGTAGAAGGAAAGAAATCAAAAAGATCAGAGCAGAAATTAATGAAATAGAGATGAAGAAACAATAGAAAAGATCAATGAAACTAAAAGCTGGTTCTTTGAAAAGATAAACAAAATTGATAGACCTTTAGCCAGACTCATCAAGGAAAAAAAGGGAGAGGGCTCAAATCAATAAAATTAGAAATGAAAAAGGAGAAGTTACAACTGACACCACAGAAATACAAAGGATCATAAGAGACTGCTACAGGCAAATGTATGCCAATAAAATGGACAACCTAGAAGAAACAGACAAATTCTTAGAAAGGTACAATCTCCAAAGACAAAACCAGGAAGAAACAGAAAATATGAACAGATCAATCACAAGTACTGAAATTGACACTGATTAACCCCCCCCCCCAAAAAAAACCCAACAAACAAAAGTTCAGGAAAAAATGGCTTCACAGGCAAATTCTATCAAACATTTAGAGAAGAGTTAACACATATCCTTCTGAAACTGTTACAAAAAAATTGCAGAGGAAGGAACACTCCCAAACTCATTCTGTGAGGCCACCATCACCCTGATACCAAAACCAGACAAAGATACCTCCAAAAAAGAAAATTACAGGCCAATATCACTGATGAACTTAGATGTAAACATCTTTAACAAAATACTAGCAAATCCAACAAATACAACAATACATTAAAAGGATCATACACCATGATCAAGTGGGATTTATCCCAGGGATGCAAGGATTTTTCAATATCTGCAAATCAATCAGTGTGATACACTACATCAACTAATTGAAGAATAAAAACCATATAATCATCTCAATAGATTTGCATAAAAACGCAAAAAATAAAAATGCAAAAAAATTTTTTTTGAATTTTAAAAATATTTTTATTAATATACATGTATTTGATAACTTCGAATTTAGAACACTTAGAATCAGCATGAACAAGGTAAACTACACTTCAGTGACAAAGATTTGAAATGGGGGAATAGATACTGTAACTGGTTCATATTAACCTCCCCTTGCAATCTGTGTCTGTATCTTGTCCGGTGAAAACTTGATTTACACAGCTCTACAAGTGCAGTATTTTTCTAACAACCCATTTTGTAGTCTCGGAACACTTTTCAGTTAAACTGATTTAGATGTTTAAAGATGAAAAATAAGAAATTTGCACTCTAAATTTGAATATCTAATTCACATTTCTTTACATTAATGTAAAGCAGGAACAATTTACAGTAAACACAAAAACTATTCACGATAGTAGTAATAACAGTTCACATTTTTACTGAACACTTACTTCTTGTGCACTAAGCATCTGAACATGTAATTTCACATTTTATTCTTCAACAAATTGAAGAATAAAAACCATATAATCATCTCAATAGATTTGCATAAAAATCAAAACCTATTTATGATAAAAAAAAAAACTCTCCAGGAATTGGGCATAGAGGGAACATACCTCAACATAATAAAGCCCGTATATGACAAACCTACAGCTAACATCATAGTCAATGGTGAAAAGCTGAAAGCATTTCCTCTAAGATTAGGAACCAAACAAGAATGTCCCCTCTTGCCACTTCTATTCAACATAGTTGTGGAAGTCCATTGCTATGGAGCAATCAGAGAAAAAAAAGAAATAAAAGGAATCCAAATTGGAAAAGAAGTAAAACATGTCACTGTTTGCAGGTGACATGATGCTATACATAGAAAATCCTAAAGATGCTACCAGAAAACTACTAGAGCACATCAGTGAATTTGTTAATGTTGCAGGATACAAAATTAATACACAGAAATATGTTGCATTTCTATACATCAACAACAAAAGATCAGAAAGAGAAATAAAAGAAACAATCCCATTTATCATCACATCAAAAAGAATAATACACCCAGGAATAAACCTACCTAAAGAGGCAAAAGAACTGTACTCCGAAAACTAATAAGACACTGATGAAAGAAACTGAAGATGACACACACAGATGGAAAGATATACCATGTTCTTGGATTGGAAGAATCAATATTGTCAAAATGACTGTACTACCCAAGGCAATCTACAGATTCAATGCAATCCCTATCAAATTACCAATGGCATTTTTCACACAACTACAACAAAATATTTTAACATTTGTATGGAGACACAAAAGATCCCAAATAGACAAAGCAATCTTGAGAAAGAAAAACGGAGCTGGAGGAATCAAGTATAGTCTCACTTCAGACTATACTACAATGCTACAGTCATCAAAACAGTTTGGTACTGACACAAAAACAGAACTATAGATCAATGGAACAGGATAGAAAGCCCAGAAATAAACCCACGCACCGATGGTCAACTAATCTATGATAAAAGAGGCAAGGCTATACAATGGAGAAAAGACAGTCTCTTCAATAAATGGTGCCTGGAAAACTGGACAGCTACATGTAAAAGAATGAAATTAGAACAGTCTTGAACACCACACACAAAAATAAACTCAAAACGGATTAAACACCTAAATGTAAGACTTGATACCTTAAAACTCTTAAAGGAAACCATAGGCAGAACACTTTGACATAAATTGAAGCAACATCTTTTTCAATCTGTCTCCTAGAGTAATGGAAATAAAAATAAAAATAAACAAATGGGACCTAATTAAACTCAAAAGCTCTTACACGGCAAAGGAAAAACCATAAACACAACGAAAAGACAACCCACAGAATGGGAGAAAATATTTGCAAATGATGCGACCAATGGGATTAATCTCCAAAATCTACAAACACCTCATGCAGCTCTATATCAAACAAACAAAGAAACTACCCAATCAAAATATGGACAAAAGATCTGAATAGACATTTCTCCAAAGAGAAATGGAGAAATGTGCCCCTTGGCCACACAGATGGCCAAGAGGCACATGAAAAGATGCTCAACATCACTAATTATTAGAGAAATGCAAATCAAAACTACAGTGAGATATCATCTCACACCAGTCAGAATGGCCATCATCAAAAAGTCTACAAATAGTAAATGCTGGAGAGGGTGTGGAGAAAAGTAACCCTCCTACACTGTTGGTGGGAATGTAAATTGGTACAGCCATTATGGAGAACAGTATGGAGGTTCCTTAAAAAACTAAAAATAGAGCTACCGTATGATCCAGCGATCCCACTCCTGGGCATATATCTGGAGAAAACCATGGTTCAAAAGGATAATTGCACCCCAATGTTCATTGCAGTGCTGTTCACAATAGCCAAGACATGGAAACAACTAAATGTCCATCAATAGAGGAATGGATAAAGAAGATATGGTACATATATACAATGGAATATTACTTAGCCATTAACAAGAATGAAACAATGCCATTTGTTGGAACATGGATAGACCTGGAGATTATCATACTAAGTGAAGTAAGTCAGGCAGAAAAAGACAAATATTTCAATATGATCAATTGCTTATCAATATAAGCAATATGATACTGCTTATATGTGAAATCTAAAAAAAAAAATCATACAAATGAACTTATTTACAAAACAGAAACAGACAAACTTAGAAAACAAGCTTATGGTTACCAAAGGGGAAAGGTGGGTGGGAGGGACAGATTGGGAGTTTGGGACTGATATATATACACTACTGTATTTAAAATAGACAACCAACAAGGACTTACTCTATAGCACAGGGAACTCTGCTCAATATTCCACAATAACTTAAATGGGAAAAGAATTTGAAAAAGGATACATGTATATGTATAACTGAATCACTCTGCTGTACACCTGAAAGTAACACAATGTTGTTAATCAACTATACCTCAATATGAAATAAAAAAATTTTTAAAAATCACTGAATTGTCCCCCTCACCTGTTTGCAGGTAAGCTTCAGTAACCGTGTGATGGTGCTCTAGCAAGTCCCCTGGGGTCATAGAGAGGGGAGGCCACCTGCTGGCAGAAGACATACAGCTGCCAATCATGCAGAAACCAGAAAAGCAGAAACAGCAACTCCCCAGCAATGGAAAGAGCACAGGATTGGCTCCTTTTTAAGAGATGTCAGCACTGGGAGAAATATGGGCTGTTCTTAAGTTCAGGTCTACTCCAGATATTAGTCTAGCCAGGAACTGGCACTGATTTGCAGCTCCAAGCACAGCTCTGTATACAGTGATAAAAGAAGATCACAAGAAAGGGAGGGAGGCAGGCAGAGAGCCAGGCAGGAAGGAAGGTAGGCCGATAGATTTCTAAATTCTCTGCAGCTTTTTTTTTTTTTTTGATTAAAATTCAACTAAAAGCTGGAACACACTTTGTATCTCTTGAAGGTTTAAAATAGCTATGGAGTTCAGAAAGAGCCACAAGCTCTGGCAGTGAGGAAGGAGGCCTGGTCAAAGCGGAGGATTTTATTGAGAAGTGGAAAATAATGTTGGATAAATACTGTAGGCAGTCTTTAAAAAAATGCTATTGGTTTATCAGAATGATTTTTTTTCTTTCCTTTGTTTCCTTCCTGATTACTCAATTTTGTTTTATCCAAAGGAGAATCTAAACAAAATAGTTAGTTTTGTTTGGTTTGACCTGGTTGACCAGCTCATTTGAGAAGATTAAAAACAGCAAACAGGAAAGAACCAAGCAGAGAAATTCATTTCCACCCTCAACATTTTTTTTAAATTAATTAATTTATTTATTTATTTTTGGCTGTGTTGGGTCTTCATTGCTGCAGGTGGGCTTTCTCTAGTTGCGGCGAGCAGGGGCTACTCTTTGTTGCGGTGTGCAGGCTTCTCATTGTGGTGGCTTCTCTTGTCGTGGAGCACAGGCTCTAGGCACGCAGGCTTCAGTAGCTGTGGCTTGTGGGCTCAGTAGTTGTGGCTCACGAGCTTCAGTAGTTGTGGTGCACAGGCTTAGTTGCTCCGTTGCATGTGGGATATTCCCGGACCAGGGCTCAAACCTATGTCCCCTGCATTGGCAGGCACATTCTTAACCACTGTGCCACCATGGAAGCCCAACATTTCTTTTTATATTTTAACTTGAATAGATCTTTTCAGTGCTTTGGAAATTTTTGAGAATCCTTAATCTTTTATTTCATTTTTTAATTCATTTAAATTTTATAATTTATTGGACATTTCTTTGCTGAGAAATTTCTGCATTCCTATAACTAAAGGGAATGGGTTTTTCTTGGATCCCCAAAGAAATGCATTTTTGGTCTGAATTGAAACCATGCTTTATCTTTCAAACCCTTATCTCCTGGGTTCCTCCTAGTCATTTGCTGTGGCTCTCTTCTGACCAGGTCATTTGAGATGTAGAAAAGAAAACTCAGAGCTGCTCCCTAGGGCAGCTTCTAGGTACCCGGGCTTCAGCTCAATTCCAATGCCCATCTTGCATTTTCTTATAGATCTTGATGAGTGTGCAACTAAGCAGCACAACTGCCAGTTCCTGTGTGTTAACACCATTGGCAGCTTCACATGTAAATGTCCTCCTGGATTTACCCAACACCATACTGCCTGCATTGGTAAGTGGGAGGGGAAAAATCCTATATGGAGTGCAGCTATTCCTCTAAGGGATTGTTTTCGAGCACTTCTGCTGTTGGAATAAGAAGATAAAACTCAAAAAAATATGTGAGTACATGTATGTGTGTCTCTGTGTGTGTGCATGCGTGTATGTGAAAAGTTATTGGCCTTTTCTGAGCAAATCACCCTTCTTTCTTTTAAACAACACAAAGACAGCTTTGGGGAAGTTTCACCCTCTCCTTTCCCCCACTGCTTCTTACAGATAACAATGAATGCACCTCTGACATCAACCTTTGTGGGTCTAAGGGCATTTGCCAGAATACTCCTGGAAGCTTCACCTGTGAATGCCAGCGGGGATTCTCACTTGATCAGAGCGGTGCCAGCTGTGAAGGTGAGTAGAGCCCTTGGCTTGATCCAGCTGGTCGGTCCTTGTGGAGGTGGCCTATAAACACCTGCATCATCGTCCTCTATGAGACATCGGAACTGAGCACAGGGGAGATAGCCAGCTGAAGATGGGAAATGTTTTCTCTAGTTTGCACGGGTCCCATATCTGAGAGATCCATCTTTTGTCTCATGCTTGATTGTGTCCATAACACATGCTTCTCCTGAATATAACAAGACTTTTTCTGCTCAGTTGTTAATTTAATCTAATAGGGAATGACCCAGTCAAGAAAAATAGCTAGATTCCTGAATTTGACTAATTTTCTAGTCACTGGATCCAGAGTCTTAGCAGGATTCCCTCAATGTGGATTAAATATGAGGAATAGCTCTTCTGCTAATATACGATTAAATGTTTTACTTATATTTTTTAGGATTTTGTTTTTGTACTGACATTTTGGTTTCTAATTCTGGCACAAATAAGGAAATATAAATAATTTACACAGCTGTCTCATAGAGTGCTCTTGTGCCTTGCGTTAGTTTCTTCATCATTTTTATTTGTGGACTTTACCAGGGATATATGAATGTTTTTTTCCTTGGACTTATCAAAAGCTCCAGAGTAGATATTCTTGAAGTTTCTGGTGGTAGAATAATTTTTTAAGGATGAGATTTCTTACTAAAATTGCCTTTCACTTTCATGTGCATATAAATGTTGCTTCAGAGAACACCTCTGAGACAAGGATTGATGTGACTTAAAGGCGACTCTGCCTTCCTTTTCAGATGTGGATGAGTGCGAAGGAAACCATCGCTGCCAGCATGGCTGCCAGAACATCATTGGGGGCTACAGGTGCAGCTGCCCCCAGGGCTATCTCCAGCACTACCAGTGGAACCAGTGTGTTGGCAAGTAGTTTTCCCTTGTTGACAAGATGAATTGCTATCAGCTCCTATGAGTCAGAAAATTGCTTTCTTTCTAAAAACTTTCAACTTGTCATTGAAGCAACAAATACTCATTTCAAATTGTCCGTACCTGTTGAATCCAGAAGGAAGTCACAGCCTTTGCAAAGTAGTAAACTAAGGAAAAAAAATAATGATAAAGGGTATTTTGAGGGCATTTGAAATGAAATGTCCCCAGAATCCCTTGACTCCCAATATCCCCTTGCTCTCCTGCTTCATTGCTAGTCATCAGCCCACATGGAGTTCTCTTCACCTTAGAGGCCAACAAAATCCTGCTTCTGACTGTAGTTTATCAGCCAGTGAGAGGCTGTTATGAGCAACTTTTGGCCAGAAGATGCAGAAGTGGTTCCATTGAGTGCTATACATCTTTGGGGACAGAGTGCAAGCAGCAAGCACAGAAAGTTTTTTTCAGGATTGCTAATTTGTTTTGAATAATAAGGGAGTCCCCTAGAATCTCCCGTTAAATTTTTTTTTTTTCAGGGAGAACAATTTGCTATTTGGCATAAAGTCTATTGTACTAATTCTTTTCTGAGGTCTGATAGTGTCTCTCTTTTCTAATTTGTGATATATTGTTATATTCTTACAGTACATCCCCCAAACTCACCTACTTTTGCTTCAGAGAGCTCACGTAGAGTTCTGTTATATGATTCCAAATAAGTCTGAACTTTTAACATGATCTCAGAACATGTCCTGAGCCCCCGAAGATCATTCTTGCATTGATCCTCCCAGGGTCTCATCCTATTCCCCTAGTCATGGACTTCTCTGACTCAGTGCTTCTCATCCGCTTATTCCTTTGCTTTAGATCATTTAGCACCAACTCTGACTTCTATATCCTAGAACTCTTTTTTTCATCCTATTTGTTTGGCAAAATGTTTTGGGCAACATTTTGCTCTAGTACAACTTGGCTGCTTACATCCTTGGTAAATCTTGGCACTGTGCTTTAGTTTGCACTTCCCATGTCCACATCTAAACTCTCTCCCTAGGGAAATCAGTTCCAGATGTACCAAGACATAGCCTGGCAAAGTTGTCTTTCAGGAATGAGGAGTTCATCACCATTAGACCTGTCTTACAAGATGCTGAAAGGTGTTCTTCAAGCTGCTAGTATTGGAGGGTCTCCTGCTGAGGCAGGGGTTGGCTGTGCCTCACCGTGCGGACAAGGACACTGGCAGCAGAGGTTCTTGGAAGTACTCCTTGGCGTGAGCCCTCCCAGAGTCCACCATTAGCCCCACCAAACAGCGCAGGTAGTCTCCAGTGTTGGGTTGCCTCAGGCCAAACAACCAACAGGGAGGGAACGCAGCCCCACCCATCAGTAGTCAAATGGATTAAAGGTTTACTGAGCTCTGCTCACCAGAGAAACAGTCAGCTCTACCCACCACCACTTCCTCCCATCAGGAAACCCGCACAAGCCGCCCAGACAGCCTCATCCACCAGAGGGCAGACAGCAGAAGCAAGAACTACAATCCTGCAGCCTGTGGAACAAAACCCACATTCACAGAAAGACAGACAAGATGAAAAGGCAGAGGGCTATGTACCAGATGAAGGAACAAGATAAAACCCCAGAAAAACAAGTAAATGAAGTGGAGATAGGCAACCTTCCAGAAAAATAATTCAGAATAATGATAGTGAAGGTGATCCAGGACCTCGGAAAAAGACTGGAGGCAAAGATTGAGAAGATGCAAGAAATGTTTAATAAAGACCTAGAAGAACTAAAGAACAAACAAACAGAGATGAACAATACAGTAACTGACATGAAAACTACACTAGAAGGAATCAATAGCAGAACAACTGAGGCAGAAGGACAGACAAGCGACCTGGAAGACAGAACGGTGGAGTTCACTGCTGCAGAAGAGCATAAAGAAAAAAGAATGAAAAGAAATAAAGACAGCCCCAGAGACCTCCGGGACAACACCAAACGCAACAACACTCACACTATAGGGGTCCCAGAAGGAGAAGAGAGAGAGAAAGGACCAGAGAAAATATTTCAAGAGATCACAGTTGAAAACCTCCCCAACACGGGAAAGCAAACAGCCACTGAAGTCCAGGAAGCGCAGACAGCCCCACACAGGACAAACCCAAGGAGAAACACGCCAAGACACATAGTAAACAAACTGGCAAAAGTTAAAGACAAAGAAAAACCATCGAAAGCAGCAAGGGAAAAACGACAAACAACACACAAGGGAACCCCCATAAGGTCAACAGCTGATTTCTCAGCAGAAACCCTACCTCTCCCGTTAAATTGAAGCTGTCATTTTTGATTCCACAGTATCATAGGAAAATAACTCTTAATGCACATCAGAGAATCCCGATACTGCAAATTTAGAGGGACCCCAATCCATCTAGCCCAAGCCCTTTGTTTTACTGATGAAGGCTTAGAGGCCCAGGAAGGAAAGGTAGTCTGTCCTTACCGGTTCTTTGGTGGCAGGACCAGAGCTAGAACCCAAGGCTCTTAACTTCATGTTTTAGGGCCGCCTTTCTAGTGTCACCTTCACTTGTTTTTTGTTTTTTGTTTTTTTGTTTTTTATTCAGCAAGTAGCACTGCAAGCTTTGTGCTCTGGTGACCTGTTTTGGCTGCCACTCTCTTGGGTACAGAGCCCTGCTTAGCAAAAACAAAGAGCAACTGCCTTCTGGGTGGCTGCTCCACATTGCAACACTTGACTTTACTCCAAATGAAGACACATTTAGTACATGTTCATTTATCAAACACACGTGTGTCTCTCTCATCTGGTTTGATTCTTTACAAGATGCAGTTTTGCAGAGGTGAGTAGTGTTGGCTAAAATAACCACAGTGCTAGAGTTTAGGCTGCACAGCTTGCTGATTAGCTGTCTGGTTTTAATAAAGAGCCCTTTGTTATCAGCTCAGGAAGGTCTTGGATTTTAATCACCAGTTTCTGACATTGTTCACAGAACTTCCAGCATGAGCTTTGTTGATTCAATACCCAGCATATGAGCCTATCTGCCCTTATTACGTAGGTCCCTTGAATGAAATTGGAGCTGTGGAGAAGAGTATAAAAGAGGTGAGGTCTGTCACTGCTGGGCCTTAACCCTCCTCTTCCTACACTCAGTCCAGAAATAGTAGAGATAGCCAGGTCATGCCCTCGTTGCCTGGAGATTCTATTTTGGCCCCATGAAGATCATCTCCTGCCTGGGACTTGTAGAAGAATGAGTCTATTAGGAAGTGGGAAGAGAGGGAAGGATCAAGATGGCAGAATAGGAGGATGTGGAGCTCACATCCCCCCACAAACACATCAAAAATACATCTACACGTGGAACAACTCTCACGGAAAACCAACTGGAAACTGGCAGAAGACTTCTTATTCAACCAAAGTGGCAGGAAAGGTCTCCATGAAGCTGGGTAGGGTGGAAAAAATAAAATAAAAAAGAAGGCATTGGGATGCGACTGGAACCCCTGGGACGATCTGTGAAGAAGGGAAGGTCCACGTGGACAGCCCTCACCCTGAGGAGCTTCCTTGTCTGCTGGGACAGATGGAGGGAACTGGACTCTGCTTGTGAGGAGTGCACATGTGCCGGCTTGCTAGCAGTCAGGGCGGAGAGAGACCAGCACTGACAGCTGCCACCTTGCCACACTTCTCAGTCTGAAACTCATGTGGGGCTGGGCTGCCAGTATAAGCAGTGACTAAGTGCTGAATCTCAGGCAGGGGAGGATCTGGCCATGGTGGATTTTGTCAGCACACACACCAGGTGGTGCCACAGAAACACATGACTTGGGTGGACAGGCCCTGGAAAGGAGTATGCAGAGGTTGTTTCCTGGCAAGAGCACTCATCTCCACCCATTCCACCCCACAGCTTGGAGCCGGATCTGGGGTGGGCAGGTCCTCAGAGTGGCCTGTCACAGAGGCAGTCCAGGTTCCAGACAGTAGCACAACCACCTCGATTCCTGCAGCCACAGCACCCTGGCCTCCAGCACCAGCCCACTCCACACCACAGCCTAGCACTAGGTCTGGGATGAACACAACAGGAAGGGACACAACCTTGGGCTGCTTCTCAGTAGAACCATGGACACCTGCATTGGTGGCACTTAGGTTTGCTGTGACCACACGGGCCTTACTTGCTTCAGCAGTCACCTCCTTTGGGACAGAGCACACACTCAAGGGCAATGGAGACTGACCAAACCTGACCCTCAGGGCTTCCACCCCAACAACTGTGGAGCAGACACCACCCTGACAGGGCTGTGACAGCCACAGAACAAAAAGGAGGCCCCACCCAACATCCAGTGCAGGCTATGGATGCACAACACCAATCACATCCTCTATCAAAGGAATAATGGCCAGCACACTCTGAGGAAAGACGTGGCTGGCATCCATACCATAAATAGCCTTCTCACCAAAAATATTGGAATCACGCAGTCTATAAAGGGATGCTCCCACATAAAACACCCCTTCAAGACCACAGTAGATAACTTTCTCTGTCTCTATGAATTTAGG
Source organism: Mesoplodon bidens (assembly GCF_964165515.1). Taxonomy (NCBI): domain Eukaryota; kingdom Metazoa; phylum Chordata; class Mammalia; order Artiodactyla; family Ziphiidae; genus Mesoplodon; species Mesoplodon bidens. The sequence goes on from NC_138178.1 coordinate 87,517,078, forward strand.
AGAAGCAGCATAGGAAAACCACAGCATAGAAAAAGCATAGGAACTATTCCCAATTAAAAGAACAAGAGAAACCCCCTGAAAAAACAGATAATGAAATAGACCTCACCAGTCTACTAAACCCAAGTTCAAAAAGGAGGTAAGAAAAATGCTAAAGAATTAATAAAGATTATCAATAGATATGAAGATTAAACAATGAACTAGAAACTATAAAGAGGAACCAGTCAAAATTAGACAACTCAATTGCTGAGATAAAAACCAATCTAGAAGCAATGAATAGCACAGTAAATAACACAGAAGAACAAATAAGTGACCTGGAGGACAGAATAATGGAAATCACCCAATCAGAACAGCAGACAGAAAGAAAAGTGAAAAAAATGAAAGCAACATATGGGGCCTGTGGGATGATACAAACTGTGCCAATCTACACATAACAGGGGTTCCAGAAGGAGAAGAGAGAGGGAAGGGGATCTAAAGTGTATTTGAAGAAATTATGGCTGAACACTTCCCAAACCTAAAGAAGAAAACAGATATCCAGGTATAGGAAGCACAAAGGGTCCCAAACAAGATGAAACTAAACAGACCCACACCAAGACATATCATAATTAAAATGGCAAAAGTTAAAGAGAGGATTCTAAAGGTAGCAAGAGAAAGATTCAGTTACAAGGGAACCCCCATAAGACTATCAGCTTATTTCTCTGCAGAAACTTTGCAGGCCAGAGGGAGTGTCATGATATAATCAAAGTCTTGAAAGGGAAAAACCTGCAACCTAAGATACTCTACACTTGGCAACATTATAATTTAGAATACAAGGAGAGAGAAAAAATTTCTCAGATAAACAAAAACTAAAAGAATTCAGCAATACTAAACCTACCCTAAAAGAAATATTGAGGGAATTCCCTGGTAGTCCAGTTGTTGGACTCCATGCTTCCACTGCAGGGGGCATAGGTGTTATCCCTGGTCAGGGAACTAAGCTCCCGCATGCCATGTGGTGCAGCCAGGAAGAAAAAAAAAAAAAAAAGAAATATTGAGAAGTCTTCTCTAAATAGAAAAGCAAGAATCTATAGGAAAGGGATAATCCCAATAGGAAAGGCAAATATATAAAAGGATTGAGGATCATTTAAGCCAGTACATAGATTAAAAAACAATCAAAAAATTGTTTTTTAATTTTGGTGATTATATCTACAATTAATAGCAAAAGCATAAACATGAAGATGTAAAATAGGACACCAAAATCACAAAATTTGGAGGAGGGGCCTAAAAACTGTAGATTGTTTAGAATGTGTTTGAGCTTATATGACCATCAGTTTAAAGCAAGTAGATATAGTTATGGGTCAACATACTTGAAAACCAGGGTAACCACAAATTAAAAACATAAAATAGATTCACAAAAACCAAAAAGAAGGAAACTCAAACATAATATTTAAAAAACCATCAAACCACAAAAGGAAAAACAAAAAAGAAGACATGAACAAAGAAGAACTACAAAATCAACTGGAGAACAAGGTTTAAAATGACAATAAGTACATACCTCTCAATAATTACTTTAAATGTCAATGGACTAAATGCTCTGATCGAAAGACACAGTGGCAGATTGGATAAAAAACAAGAACCTAGGGCTTCCCTGGTGGCACAGTGGTTGAGAGTCCGCCTGCCAATGCAGGGGACACGGGTTCATGCCCCGGTCCGGGAAGATCCCACATACCACAGAGAGGCTATGCCCGTGAGCCATGGCCGCTGAGCCTGCGCGTCCAGAGCCTGTGCTCCGCAATGGGAGAGACCACAACAGTGAGAGGCCTGCGCACCACAAAAAACAAACAAACAAAAAAACAAGAACCTATAATATGCTGCCTACAAGACACTCACTTCAGGGAGAAAGACACATAGATTGAAAGTGAGGGGATGGAAAAAGATATTTCATGCAAATGGAAATGACAAGAAAACAGGGGTAGGAATACTCATATCAGGCAAAATAGACTTTAAAACAAAGTCCATAAAGAAAAAGAAGGACATTATATAATGATAAAGGGATCACTACAAGAAGAGGGTATTACACTCAATAATACATGCACCCAATATAGGAGCACCTAAATATATAAAACAAATACTAACAGACATAAAGGGAGAAATTGACAGGAATACAATGATAGGAGACTTTTACACCTTACTGACACCAATGGACAGATCTTCCTCAGTGAGGCAGCAGAGGTCCTAAATGACACAACAGACCAGTTGGACTTAATGGATATCTACAGGACACTACATCCAAAACAAAAACACCAGAATACACATTCTTTTCAAACACACATGGAACATTCTCTAGGATAGACCACTTCCCAGGTTACAAAACAAGCATCAAGAACTTTAAGAGAATATAAATTATTTCAATCATCTTTTCTGACCACAATAGTATGAAATGAGAAATCAACCACAGAAAGAAAAATGGGGGAAGAAAATGAACACATGGAGACTAAACAACATGCTACTAAAAAACCCAATGGGTTAACAATGAAATCAAAGAAGAAATCAGAAAATACCTCGAGACAAACAACAATGGAAACACAATCTTACACAATCTATGGGATGCAGCAAAAACAGTTTCAAGAGGGAAGTTTACAGCGATACAGGCCTTCCTCAAGAAACAAGAAAAATCTCAAACAACCAACCTAACCTACCACCTAAAAGAATTAGAAAAACAACAAGCAAAACCTAAAGTCAGCAGAAGGAAATAATAAAGATCAGAGAGGGAATAGAGATTTTTTTAAAACCCAGAAAAGATCAATAAAACCAAGAACAGGTTTTTTGAAAAGATAACCCAAATTAACAAACCACTAGCCAGGCTCACCAAGAAGAAAAGAGAGGACCCAAATAAACAAAATAAGAAGTGAAAGAGGAGAAATAACAACTGATACCACAGACATACAAAAAATCATAAGAGAATACTATGAACAGTTTTATGCCAACAAATTGGACAACGCAGAAGAAATGGACAAGTTTTTAGAAACATATAGCCTGCCAAAACTGAATCAAGAAGAAACAGATAATTTGAACAGACCAATCACTAGAAGTAAAATAGAATCTGTAATGAAAAAAAACTCCCTGCAAACAAAAGTCCAGAACTGGACTGCTTCACTGGGGAATTCTACCAAACATACAAAGAAGAACTTATACCTAGCCTTCTCAAACTATCCCAAAAGATTTTAAGAGGAGGTAACACTCCCAAAGTCATTATATGAAGCCACCATCACCCTGATGCCAAAACCAGACAAAGACACTACACAAAAAGAAAATTACGGGCCAATATCTTTGATGAATATAGATGCAAAAATCCTCAATAAAATATTAGCAAACGGAACCAACAATACATAAAAAGGATCATACACCATGATCAAGTTGGATTCATTCCTAGGTGACAAAGGCGGCTCACATGCAAAATCAATATGTTACACCACATCAACAAAAGGAAAGACAAAAATCACATGATCATCTCAACAGATGCAGGAGAAGCATTTGATAAAATTCAACATCCATTCATGATAAAAACTCTCACCAAAGTGGGTATAGAGGGAACATATCCCAACATTATAAAAGCCATTATGACAAACCAACAGCCAATATAATGTTAAATGGTGAAAAGCTGAAAGCCTTCCCACTAAAATCTGGAAAAAGACAAGGATACCCACTCTCACCATTTCTATTCAACATAGTATTGGAAGTCCTAGCCACAGCAATCAGAGAAGAAATAAAAGGTATCCAAATTGGAAGCAAAGAGGTAAAACTGTTACTATTTGCAGATGACATGATACTCTATATGGAGAACCCTAAAGACTCCAGAAAAAAACTGTTGGAACTAATAAATGAATTCAGCAAGGTAGCAGGATACAAGATTAATATACAGAAATCTGTTCCATTTCCTTACACCAACAATATGAGAAAGTAAAAAAAAAAAATCCTGTTTAAAATCACATCAAAAAAATGAAATACCTAGGAATAAACTTCACCAAGGAAGTGAAAGACCTATATGCTGAAAACTATAAAACATTAATAAAGGAAACTGAAGATGATTCAAAGAAATGGAAAGATATCTCATGCTCTTGGATTGGAAAAATTAATGCTGTTAAAATGGACATACTACCCAAAGCAATCTATAGATTTAATGGGATCCCTATCAAAATTCCTGTGACATTTTTCACAGAACTAGAAAAAAATCCCCAAATTTATATGGAACCACAGAAGACCCAGAATTTTCAAAGCAATTCCAAGAAAAAAGAACAAAGCTGCAGACATAAACCTTCCAGAATTCAGACTATAATACAAAGCTGAAATAATCAAAACAGCATGGTACTGGCACAAAAACATACATATAGATCAATGGAACAGATAGAAAGCCCAGAAATAAACCCACACACCTACAGTCAATTAATCTGCAACAAAGGAAGCAAGAATATACAATGGAGAAAAGACAATCCCTTCAGCAAGTGGTTCTGGGAAAGCTGGACAGCCACATGTAAATCAGTGAAGTTAGAACACTCCCTCACACCATATACAAAAATAAACTCAAGATGGTTTAAAGACCTAAATATAAGACATGACACCATGAAATTCCTAGAAGAGAACGTAGGCAAAACATTCTTGGACATAAATCGTAGCAATATTTTCTTAGATCAGTCTCCCAAAGCAAAAGAAATAAAAGCAAAAATAAACAAATGGTATCTAATCAAACTTAAAAGCTTTTGTACAGCAAAGGAAACCATCAACAAAATGAAAAGACAACTTATGGAATGGGAGAAAATATTTGCAAATGATGAAACCGACAAGGGGTTAATATCCAAAATACACAAACAGCTCATACAACTCAGTATCAAAGAAACAAACAACCCAATCAAAAAGTGGACAGAAGACCTAAATAGTCATTTCTCCAAGAAGACATACAGATGGCCAATCAGCACGTGAAAAGAGGCTCAACGTTGCTAATTATTAAAGAAATGTAAATCAATACCACTATGAGGTATCATCACCTTACACTGGTCAGAATGACTATCATCAAAAAGTCTACTATCTCCAAAAAAGTCTACTATCGTCAAAAAGTCTACATCTGGAGAATGTGTGGAGAAAAGGGAATCCTCCTGCACTGTTGGTAGGAATGTAAATTGGTGTAGCCACTATGGAGAACAGTGTGGAGGTTATTTAAAAAACTAAAAATAGAGCCACCATATGATCCAGCAATCCCACTCCTGGGCATATATCCCAAAAAGATGAAAACTCTAATTTGAAAAGATACATGCACCCCAGTGTTCATAGCAGCACTATTTACAATAGCCAAAATGTGGAAACAACCCAAATGCCCATCAACAGATGATTGGTTTAAGAAGATACACACACACACACACACACACAATGGAATATTACTCAGCCATAAAAAAATGAAATATTGCCATTTGCAGCAACATGGATGGACCTATATAATATATATAAGTGAATCACTTTGCTGTACACATGAAACTAACACTATTGTAAATCAACTAAACTTCAGTTTTAAAAAAGTGGGAAGAGGTTTGGGGGTTTTGATGCCCAGAAGATACCAGTTCAAACTGGTCTCATAATTCTTGGGAATTACAGTTACCCAGAATGAGCACTGTATTGCCTTGGGCCAGAATGGCTTCCCCAGAGCCATGCAGAACAGATCTCTTGGACCAGCCCTCCCTGGATCCTTGCTCCTAGGCAGCCAGAAGTTCACTCTTGGAAGATGGATGGGTTTATAGGGTAAAGGGCCACGGATATCATTGCTTTCTAGAAAATATCAAACTTGCAGCTTGAAGTTGGAGCTGACCCATCATGACCTATAGGAAATTAGTAAAGGAAAGGCTGTTCTACATTTGGAGTTCTCCCAGTGGCTCTCCCTTACCACCACAGCTAAGACACACTATGCAAGCCCGATGCTGGAACCTTTGAGTTTAGAGGACAGAGTAAGTAGGTTTCCATCTGCTTTTAAGGAGTGTCTTTCAGAGACTCTAACGCTATTTCATTCAAATTAGAATTGTCTCTTTTTATGAAACGAGCAAAACCCTCACCAATTTAAGTAGCAACTGAAAGAATAAAACAAAGATTTTGGCGTGTAGAAAAATCCCCTGTGGAGCCATTTGCTCCAGGGTGCACACACAGGATGAAAAAGGTCAGGAAAAGTGCAAAACATGTTAAACAAATCATGGTATTTGTATATTGATAGAAAGGGTGAGTGCACAAACAGATTGTTTTCAAGCTGTAAACATTGAACATTTGCCAATTTCTTATCTTAATCCGTGCTCCACTCTACCCCATCTCTCCAACCCAGATAAGCAAGTTTAATTTAAACTTATTAGATTCTCAGGGAGGAAAAAATGTAAAAATAAAGTAGAAAAGAATGTGAAAAGGGGACAGGGAGAGTTCTTGACAGGAATAGATACTCCAAGTTAAAAAGAGAGATACTCAAATTTAGAAAGAACCTTAGCAGTGATCTAGTCTGATCTGTTTCCTAACATATCAATCCCTTTCCAACCTAGAAAGGTACCCACCTTCTCCCAAGATAGCCCAATCTATGCATAGAAAACTTTAATTTTTAGAAATATCTTTTTCATAAAGGATGAAGCTTTTCTCCCGCTAACTCCTAACCATTGGTCCTATTTCTGCTCCTTGGAACAAAACAGAATAAATCTAAGCTCTGTATTAACAGGTCTTCCCCACATATACCCATACCTTAGAGGTTTTATCAGCCAGAGTCCCAGCAGGTAACAGATGGCTGAGCCCAACCAAAAGCTCAGGATACAGGAGAGGAGCTTGTGGATGCTCCATTCCGATCAGCCTTGTAGAGCTGAGGGCAGGTGAGAAGTCTGGAGGTGGATAAGCAAGGCAAGGAGAAGACATTCAGCCCAGAGATATTCCCTTCACCAAAGCAACTACCCTCGGTTCTTCATTCACCCTTGGATGCCCATGGTCTCCATTAGTTTCTATCACACAGCTCACCTCTAATTTAAAATAAGGGAAAAAAGAACACAGATGATGGCATATTGAATCGTTTTGTTTTAGGAACCTTAGAACCTAAGTGACCTTGGGTGGGTACTTGAGAGCCCTTGGATATAAAGGATCTCAAACAGATGCATAGCTAGGCACTGAGCCATAGCAGGCAGCTCAACCAATAGCTTTCTTATTGTATATCTACTCCTCCTTCTCTCTGTAACTAAATACAGGCAAGAAGTGGAGGTGGGGGGCAGGTCGAGAAAGGAAGGGGGAGGAAGAGAAGGAAGAGAAGAAGGAAGGGTGGAAGGCAATGTGAATTGTGTGTGTGTGTGGGTGTGTGTGTGTGTATGCAAGTATCCTGCCCTCACCGTTTTTACCCACCTGTTCTCCTAATTTAAAAAAAAAAGATATTTTCTTAGAAACAATTTTGTTCTTGAAAAATGAATCTACCTCAGCAAATGAAAAAGTAAAAGAGAAAGGACCAGTTTAAATGTGGGTGAGTCTTTTGAGAGACACTGTGATATAAAGGAAAGCATGTGACTTTTGTAGTCAGACAGACCTGGGTGTGCATCTCTGCCCGGCGGCTGCTGCTGGGAGATCTTGGTGGGGCTTTCTGAGTCTTGCTTTCTTCACCTGGAAAATAGGGATTTTAATACCTACCTCCGTGACTGTTAGGCAGGTTAAGTAAATGGAGTGAAATACCTAGTATCCCAACTGTCATACAGTAGGCATCTAATAAGTGTTAGTTGCCTTTCTCCTCTCTTCCATTGGAAGTAGGTATTTGCTAAGTGAGGAGAAAGTCAATCACATTCATTCATATGAACATATGCCTGAAAATGGGCTCCAGCACTTAAGAAATGTCTTACCAGCAAACTTCCGTGCTGCCCTACAAAGGCAGGTCTACAAAAATATATTGGAAATTTCAAAAAAGTATACATCAGACATGATGAGAAACTTGAGGGGTTTTTTTCCCTTTGAATTGATTTGTTAAAGTTAGATTTCTTTTTCCTACTTATTGCCATCAGACTTGGCCGGTCCCTATCTGTAGCTGTTTCTGCAGCATCTGTGTCTCTTGTAGGTTTTCCCCAATTATTGCCTGTGAAGTCTGCACTGAATCTGTTCCAGCCATACTTAGCTTTAGACATGGCCCAGACTCTGGGCAAGGAGGTGGTTTGGATAAGGGGGCCCATTCAGAGATGGGAGCAGACATACCAGAAGACCCTACTCATCCCCAGGGCAAGCACCTGGGGGCTTTTATGGACTTTTGAAAATGAAGTCCTAGTGGGCCAACACTTCCTGCAGGATGTCAGCCCTTGCCAGCCCTACTCATCCTGAAAAAGGAAGACTGAGAAAGCAGCCTCCAGGAATATGGTTCATCTCTGCTGTGGAGATAATCATCCTATTACTGGGCACTTGTGAAGCAAAGGTGCAAAGAACTGATTCCTGCCCTCCCACCCTGAACCCTGAACCTTAGCCATGAACCATCCCCACGTTCTACACGGGATGCTCCCGTAGAGCAGAACATGCAAGTATTGGCTTCAGATGAGAACTGGAGTCTGCTGGTCCTCAGAATGCCATTCCCTAATGTACTCTGCCTGGTGCACTTGACCTCAGAAACCACGTTTGCTCACCATATGGCAAGAGACCACATCTGTTTCCACATCCTCCTCTCTTGTTCCCTTTCCCACTGCAGCCACCCCTGCCTGTGTTACCTTCCCAAGAGCCTAGGGGAGGGCCAGCTGGCCGGCAGCAAGTGGCCTGATCCAGACACCTCCATAGAAACCTCTGGCCGGTATCACACATGTGGTGTCTTCTGGTTTTTTTCTGCAGATGAAAATGAATGCCTCAGTGCTCACATTTGCGGAGGAGCCTCCTGCCACAACACGCTGGGGAGCTACAAGTGCATGTGTCCTGCTGGCTTCCAATACGAACAGTTCAGTGGTGGGTGCCAAGACATCAACGAATGTGGCTCTTCTCAGGCCCCCTGCAGTTATGGCTGTTCCAATACCGAGGGCGGCTACCTCTGTGCCTGTCCACCTGGCTACTTCCGAATAGGCCAAGGGTAAGCACTGCTAGCCATGGTCGTGGTTGGAGGCTTTCTCATTCATAACATAATTAAGTATATTTAATTCAAAATGACCTGTCCTAGTAGAGTAGAACCATACTTTTTATGATTCTTGAGTTAATTCCAATTAGCGCTGCAAAGGTTTTAGGTTATTTTATTTGAAAGGGGACATCTAGGTTTCTGGAAATTCATAGAGTGTCAAACAAAATAATGAAATGACATTGTAAATACCTCGCTCTATGGCTTATCTGTCTCATTCTCTTGATCTTCACGTCTTGTTGGAAAGTGATTCATCTCTCAGGAAGTACAGGGGCTGCGACCCGTGACAGAACTGGATTCAGGCTGCACTTTGCTGATGCAGCCTTCTCCTGGGGCAAGCAGGATTCTGTCTCGACTTAAAATGCCTTCTCATCTAGCTCCTGTTAGGATAAACCAAAAAGATACCTTTCGTGGAGTCCTTTACAGTTTTAAAGTATATTTTACATTTCAGACTTAAATTTACATAAAAAATGGCCAAAATAGCATTAAATATAAGAGTTAAGAGAATTACTGTATTTTCCAGGTAGAATACTTCACCACATTGTATGTGTGAGAGCTGGGGCAGGAAATATGTGTTTTTATTCTACTCAGTAATTTCAAAGTTAGTGTTAAGTTTTCAAAGTTTAGGTGTTCTTCCCCACTGAATTAATCTGGACTTGGCTGTCTTGGTTTTGGCTATTCTGTGAAGGAGCTCAAATTTTAACTTTTTAATTAGGAACACAGACATTGAATATACATATACATATATATACACACCAACACACACACTTATATATACTCCCCCACAAAGTCACATATTCCACAACACACACATACATGTATATATCAAATTGTTAATTTTGTGTTCTTTGATTTCTTGACACACAAACATCAAGTGATTCATTTTGGGGTGTGTAGAAGGTAAAAGAATGTTTCATGGGAAGCACACAGAATGCCAGCAATAGGACTCAAATTTCCAGATGTTTGTGTCTGGCTCTCAGTAGACTCATTCTTTATAAGTTTAATGCCAGAACCATTTTCCCAGCAAAAATTGTGACACTCCAAACTGGCTTCTGGCCAGTGGGACTTTATAGTCACACTTCTTGTAAGTGGTGTTCCAGGGATATGAAAATACTGGAAGGGAGTTCTGAGAAAGGAGCCAAAAGCCTGTGAATTTCGGGTTTGCCTTCCAATAATTTAATCATTATGTGAATGTACACACATACAGGATGAGCATTTATCATTTCATCCATTTTATTGTTTCTACACATTTCATGGTGCAAGATTAAAGGACAAGGAAAGGAAATGTGTCCAGCTCAGCAGGATTACAGAAAATATTAGAAACCTGTAAATTGCTGCAAAATACAAAGTGTTCTTCTTATTGGCATTATATTTTGAATCTTAAAGGCATAAAGGAAAATGAGTTATAAAGAACAGATCAACTAATACAGAAAGAGAAAACAGTATTTGGTCTACATTATGGACCCAGTAGTGGACCCAGTAGTAGAGATCTACCCATTTATAACAGTTTGGGCTCCTCCGTGAGTCACTAGAGTGGACCCTACCCCAATGTAAAGACTCTTTTAAGATCATTCAAATATTTCAACACATTTTGAAAGAGGAGCCTGGTAAATACATTCCAAGTGGCCTACGAAATAGTAAGCAGAATAACAAAACAAGGTACTTGTGAAACATGCAAGCCTCCCTCCATAACTTGGCTTTAAAAACTGAAAGGCAAAGAAAAACAGCTGAACTAGTTTTCTCTTGGGCATGGGTTTGTTTATCCAGCCTCACATGAGTCAGAGCCAGTGAACCTAGTGGTTTTGAATGATTTGAAACAATTTCCCACAGTTGGGCAAGCTTTGATACATGTATTTTATACATTGCATATCCTCACAATTTATATCTAAATCAACCTCAGGTATCACCTAGAGCTTTCTTCTTATCTCCAGGAGGAGCTTCAGCCAAAGTGAGAGGTCTGATAATAGGAGAGATTGCTCAGAAGCCGGAGTGGTGAAGGCTGGTGACAGCAGGGGTGGTGGAAGTGGCGGTGGCAGTGATAGTATCAGTTAAGCAGGAAGAGGGCAAGGAACTGAACAGTGATGTCTCATCCCTTTCTCACTCATGTGGAGCCTGTTTCATAAAAAGAAGGCATTTTTATTGAACCTCCCAAGTCACATGGTCTCCCTCATCCTCTGTTCTTCTCGTTTCCACTCCCCGTTTCCTCCCCAGCAGTACAGCAAAACACCTGCCACATTTCCTTTGGGAAGTGAAGGGACAAATAAATATGCAAAACGGGGCCTTGAGAGACAGTAAAAAGAAATCAGTCAACCCAGGGAACTGAGAATTTGAGGCCAAACACCGAGGGCTTCACTGTTGTTCTCAGAACCAGCGATCATCCAGTGGACAAATAATCAAGGACTGAATGTCACTAGAGAGGGTCCAGGCTTCACCAGAACTCTCCCTCCTCCATCTCCCAATTCTAACGAAAAACATCTATGTTTCCCTTCTACCATAGGCACTGTGTTTCTGGAATGGGCTTGGGCCGAGGAAACCCAGAGCTACCTGTCAGTGGTGAAATGGATGACAATTCCCTCTCCCCAGAGGCGTGTTATGAGTGTAAGATCAACGGCTACCCCAAGCGGGGCAGGAAGCGGAGAAGCGCAAATGAAACAGATGCCTCCAACATTGAGGTAGGTCAGAAGGTGGCTTCTCCTGATGTCTCCTACTGCAGAAAGGTCCTCCAGATTCCTACGGTTTCTTCCAAGGATGCCCCAAAGTGTGAAAAATCTCCCTGAGGAGAAAATCCAGACATTCCCTGAGCTCTAGGCTGTATTTTACAAGGGTCTGTGGGGCTCTCTGGAGTTTCTTGCTGCTTTTAGGGAGTGGCCATTCAAAGGTTTTCACATACTTGCTCATTTCCTCTGTCTAGCCAAAAAGAAAGTCAAACACCCACCCAAAGTCTGCTGAAAGGACAAAGTCTGAGATCCAGGACAGCAAGTGGGCAGAATAGTGAAGTGACATAGTTCTCCCTACACAGGGATGACAAGTTCTGAAAGCTAGAGGCTCCTCTACTGAAAAGAGCCATGTGGAGTGTGAGGGAACTTGGATTCTAGACAAAAACAACATGGAGCTCAAGCAGCCTGGTTTTCTTTGCCTACGGCTGCTGCAGCCTTTCAGTCAACTCAGAAATGCAGATACTCACCCAGACCTCTGGCTGCAGGCCCGGAGAATCCAGCACATGTGGTCCCAGAGAGGCAAGCAAGAAGCCAGTGGAAAGCATTGAATATTAGCAGATCATCAGAGCCAGGAAGTAGGTTCATAGGTGTGTCTTTCGGTGTGGATGGTTTTGCGTCAGTGAATAAAATTGAAATAAACTGGTTCTTTCTTAGCATCAGTGCTGCAACCCATCTGCTGTGGTTTGGGAAATGATGGACTTGAGGATAAGGGGAGGGGGAAGGGTAAGCTGTGACAAAGTGAGAGAGTGGCATGGACATATATACACTACCAAACGTAAAATCGATAGCTAGTGGGAAGCAGCCGCATAGCACAGGGAGATCAGCTCAGTGCTTTGTGACCACCTAGAGGGGTGAGATAGGGAGGGAGACGCAAGAGGGAAGAGATATGGGAACATATGTATATGTATAACTGATTCACTTTGTTATAAAGCAGAAACTAACACACCATTATAAAGCAACTATACTCCAATAAAGATGTTAAAAAAAAAAAAGCAAGCAGATCATGTTCTGATATCCAGGAAGAAAAAAAAAAAACTTGAGTGTGCATCTGAATCATCTGGAAGGCTTGTTAAAACGGATTTCTGGGGCTTCCCTGGTGGCGCAGTGGTTGAAAGTCCGCCTGCCGATGCAGGGGACATGGGTTCATGCCCCGGTCTGGGAAGATACCACATGCTGCAGAGCGGCTGGGCCCGTGAGCCATGGCCGCTGAGCCTGCGTGTCCGGAGCCTGTGCTCCACAATGGGAGAGGCCACAACAGTGAGAGGCCCGCGTACTGCAAAAAACAAAACAAAACAAAAAAACGGATTTCTGGAAAACATCCCCAGGGTTTCTGATTCACTAGGTCTCAGGTGACACCAAGAACTTGCATTTCTAACAGATGCCCAGGTGATGCTGATGCTGTTGGTAGGGGACCATACTTTGAGACCCACTGCAATAGAAGACCGCCAAATACAAGTGATTTCAACTTTCTCCTTGACATATTTTTTAACATTATAAAAATGTTCCAATTTAACATTTGTGGTTTAAGCAGTATTTTATGAATACTCACTTTCAATACAGTATATACATCATGAGAAGAAAGTTGTGTTAGTGTGAGATTTGAGTCACTTTTTCTTTACTGAGTGGCATATTTACCTTTTATTTAACACATTGCCATATGTCTTTCCAGGAACAGCCTGAGATAGAAGCCAACGTGAGTCTTGCAAGCTGGGATGTTGAGAAGACAGCCGTGTTTGCTTTCAATATTTCCCACATCAATAACAAGGTCCGAATCCTAGAACTCCTTCCAGCCCTTACGACTCTGACGAATCACAACAGATACTTGATTGAATCTGGAAATGAAAACGGCTTCTTTAAAATCAACCAAAAGGAAGGGATCAGCTACCTCCACTTCACAAAGAAGAAGCCAGTGGTTGGAACCTATTCATTACAAATCAGTAGTAGTCCACTTTATAAAAAGAAAGAACTTAATCAGCTAGAAGATAAATATGACAAAGACTACCTCAGTGGTGAACTGGGTGATAATCTGAAGATGAAAATTCAGATTTTGCTTCATTAATTCACCATCCAGAGACCAAATAATTAAAAAACAAAGATAGATAGGTAGAACTGAATTTTTCCCCCAATCAGAATCTTCATATTATAGGTACAGTCTTTCACCACGTAAATTGCTATAAATAAGCACTATTCTTGTATTACAAAAGCAAGGTACAGGTGACTACCCTAGTTCAAAACAACCACTTTCTCAGGCTTCTCATGTATGTAGCTAAGCTACCTTGTCATATGTGTTTATTTTTGAAAACTGGGACATGTATTTCCACTGGGGGTTGGCTATTCATGCTGACGTGCCATCCTTCTAGCAGACGTACAGGAATGTGCTTTCAATTTATGGACTGTTCTATTTTTTCAAATTGTAAAACTTTGCTTCTCCAAATACAAGTATTAGGTTGGCCATTTATAATATCTATTTGGTGCTAGTAAATTCTCAAACTAGATTTATAAATGCACTGTAATATTTACACAACTTAGAAACCAAATTACAAGTATTCAGTTCAAATACTTCATTAATTTCAATCAACCAAAGTTAGTTCAGTAGCTTATCTCAGTTATGAGTATAATACATTACATGTAAATTAAGTGTGTGTATACTGTAATCGTGCTATTTTTTATCATTGAAACATTTATAAACTAGAATAATAATGCCCTTAATGTGAGGGTTTGTAATGGTGCTTATTAAGACCAAAGACTTGTTAAATGTATACACCAAGTGGTAATGAAATTTCTGTGACTGGCCCACACATGCATGGAGGTCTGGGAGGACCAGGAAACAGCCTCAGCAGCCAGAGGATCACCAGTGCATCCTTCATCACACCTGTGCAATATGCCAAGATTACCCTCGGCCATTCCTGTCAACAAGGGGTCCATGTCATAAATGACACAATAAAACAGTCTCTTTTTTAGTGTACCCCTTGGCTTTGTGTTCTTGCATGGATGTGGGATTGGAGGGGCCATTCTGGGGACTAAATAAAGTCTCCTGAAATTAAACTATCCTGGATCTGTTACAGCATCTAAAGGTGCCAAATATATAACCACTAGAAGAAAATTTAACATTTGAGTCAGTCCTTTGTTTTATTCATTCAAGACAGCGGAGTTATTTCTCACCAACAAGATATTTAGACTGTAGCATTATTTCTAAAACGTGACCTAATTAATCCTGTGACTTTTAAACTACTAGATTTCAGTACTTAAAAACATCAAGTTCATTGTCTTAGAGCACATGCGTTCCATTATAAAAATTTATCATGCCCCCTCCCCTCAAATATACATAGTGTTGGCAAGCTTAGGCGTTCCATCCTTTTTTTCTCCCCTAAACATCTGTTGTTAGTCAGTGCTAGCCTAATTACAAAGGGATAATCCCAAATTGAATCCAATTGAATGCTATAACTCTTGTTTTCTGAATGTCATAATTTGAAATTGCTGTTTTAAGAGCAATTTTGAATATTTAACAGTTAAACTTGTTCAGTTGATAATGAATTTTTAAAAGCCCTTAGGGCGTTTAAGCCTAGTGAAAATAAAAGTGAAATGAGGTTGCCGCATGGAGAAGAAATCATACAGGACACAGAATAGTTCTCTCAAAAATCTTCAGAAAACTAGGCTAATAAAGATGGAGTAGGTATATTCTAGAAGACAAAACCAGGGCCAGTTGGTGTAAAGCTCAGTTTAGCACTCACCTTCCTAATTGTCAAGCTACCCATTGAGAGAATGTGTTTCCTTGCAATGTGGTGAGCTCCCTTGTCACTAGAGTGTTTCAGTTTAGGCAGCCAGTGGACAAGGATGCTTTCTTCCACTAACAGGCCATGAACATCTCAAAGTATTTTTTTTTAATCTAGTATTTTGCCATCCAAAAAAATTTCATCTCTATTGAGCATCAGTTATGAGTGAGTCGAATGACTAGTTTGGAAGGGATTTGTACCTTGGTTAGGAAGTTAAAATGACTCAAAATTTCCTTTTATCTCTGCGCCTATGGTTCTCTGATGGAGGTGTACTAAAATTGTTAGAGAAGAATATATAGCATATGGTAAACAACAGCTTGGAAAAGGAAAATGTCTTTGATAATTTAACCTGAACTGCATTATATTCAATAATGGATTTTCTTTATAACAACAGAACAAAAGAGAGTTGGCACAGAGTAGACCACTTTGATACTTTAATAGTCTCAGTGTGGATTTTATTTACTTAAGAGCCAACAATTCTCAACAGCATATTTTCCGTGTTTCTGACTGTAACAAAACATTTTCCTCACTGTTCCATTGTAAATATTCCTCTTGCTGGAACTCTTTTTTAATTCTGAGATTTAAACCTGTACCTTTCAATTGTCTGTGACCTTTTGATTTTACTTTCAATGGTTGAAGAATTTGGTTTTATAAATCTCAGAAGCTTGAAAAGTCTTGTCTCTACCCCTCAGCCCATTTCACTTGCCAGTAATGATTTTGTAAGTAGGGTTGAAATGAACTCAGCTGGCCTTATGAAATGTTTAAACTTGCACAAACAACGACATTTTTGTTCAACAAATAGCCCTTCACTCAGCCAAAAGTGCTTTGGACATTGCCATTACAAATACTGTTCAACTTCAGAAATCATGTTTGTAAATTAGATAAGCCAAAATAAAGGACAATTAGGTTGATATTATATTAGCATACTTAAAAATTATATACCTGTAAATTGTTAGTTTTTTTTTCAGTCAGCTTTGTCCACAGAATGTACTATATTCTGACTTTAACTGTAGTTCCTAGAGATAGGCTACAAACGTAATTATTAAATGGTTTAAAGACATTGTTTTTAAATGCTAGTAGATTACTGGGAGAAAGATTAGTTCTCACGTACATTGCTGAAGACAAAATTATTTCCCCCTTGCCAATTTTAAACACTTTGTCAAAAAAAAAAAGGCAAACCAATTTACTTTTTTAAGCATTTCAATACCCAATATGAGCCTAACATTATGTACTGTTAGAAAAGGATTCTCAGTATTACGAGTTTAGGGTTAGAGAGAAAAAGGTGGCTCTGAATTTGATTTTGCAAATTCCCATGTGTATCCAAGACTGGGTTCACTTACAAGATTGGGTCTCAATGAAAGGTTCTAACATTCTCACAAATGTCTTTATAAACATAAGGGTCTTGTACATTTGACACCTGACATACATTTGGCAGGACCTGGTAATGTCACCAAATCTGTCATTTCAACTAACTGCTAATGAATCCAAAATGTTTTTTTGGCAACGTCATAATCTCTTTTCAGGACATAGGCTGTTTTGCATCCTTGATGTAAGCTGGAATTACGACCTCTACAAATAGAGGTCAGTTTCATTTTTACTATTGGACAGTGGAAGATGCCTTCTTTTTAACTGAATGAAGTCATAGCAGGTAAGTGGCTGTGATTTCCCACTAGCTCAACTCTCTGCTCTCTATCCATTCCACACAAATATTCACTGTCAGTTTTGGTCTTTGCAGCTACTCCCATTTCATAAATCAATGCAGCATTACCCTCTCTATGTTCCCTTTTGCCCCTCAAGGGTTGGTTGTAGTGTCAGCTATAAGGCATCACATTCAGTATATTTCTAGAATCCTTAGCTCGAGTTCAAAGTTAAGCAACACTGAGGTAGAGATGGTTAGCAGAAAGCAGCTGCTCCATTCAGCAGTTTCTGGGTAACTTTCATACCCTACATGATGTGTTTTTTGCAGCTGTACTGAGACTTGCAGAAATCAGAAGAGGTCTGTTCCCTTTTTAATGTAAAATTCTCTCTGGTGGAGAATTAAATCAAACCTGAATGATTTAGCTTTTTCTTTTCCTGGAACTGGAGACGTGAAAAAATCCCGATGATAAACACACATCCCATCAATCCCACCAGCCATTTACATAAAAAGGTCACAGTCCTGTATAGTTGTATCTGCATGGCAAGCTCTGTTCTGGGTTTCCCCAACAGCTCTCCTATGACCAGACCTATCAGGAAAGATTAACAGGACCCTGATATATCAGAATTTCAAAAGCATGACAGGCTGGATTGGGTTTGTGTCCATGTATTTTTGTTGCTACATGAAATCAACACGATATGCTATTCAGTCTTTCTGCCTCCAGCTGCACCAAGATTATCCCCCTTCAGCGTGTTCACTGCACCTGTCTACAGCAGTTCTCTGATCCAACTCCAGTGATCCTGTCTCTCAGGAAGGTTGCAAGTTCCTCTGAGGCCTGCTGCTTCCTACTCACTTGTAAACTGACCGCAGCAGGCTCTCTTGTGGGTCATTCACCACAAGCATTGAGCCCAGGAGTTAGAGTCTACTGTAGAACCAGCTCTCTAGGAGAAAACTGCTCCTGATGATGCCCACTCATCCACACCCACTCTCACAGGCCTCTCACCCACCAGGAGAGGGCATGGAAGCTGGGACACCATTCCTAAAGGCTCTCCATCTCAAGGTTTCTTTCCCTCAGGGTCTGAGATTCTTAATTCACAGTTCTGACCTTTACTTATCATATCAAGAAAGTTGGCTGAGAGTTCAGTTCAGTCCTGAGGTCCTCGGGAGCACCGGATCCAGAGTCCTGACACTGTAGGCAATCTGGGGTCAGAAAACTGTGTTCAGGAGATTGGCCAAGATGGCCAATTAGAAAGACCCTGAGCTCACCTCCTCTCACTGGAACACCAAAATCACAACAATCTGCAGAACAACCATTGATGAAAAAGACCAGAACCTGCCAAAAAAGATCTTCTACAAATAAAGACATAAAGAAGAGACAGGTAGGAGGGGCAAATTCACAATACAGTCAAGTCCCATGCCCCTGGGTGGGAGACCCACAAACTGGAGAATTACATTGCAGAGGTTCCCCCAAAGGAGAGATTCAAGCCCCTTGTCAGGCTCCCCAGTCCAGGGGTCCTGCACCAGGAAGACAAGTCCACAGAGCATATAGCTTTGAAGGCCAGCAGGGCTTTCTTCTGAGAGTTACAGAGGGCTGAGAGAAATAGAGATTTCACTGTTAAGGGGTGTACACAAAATCTCACATGCTCTAGGACCCAGGGCAGAAGCAGTAATCTGAGAGGAGCCTGGGTCAGACATACCTGCTGATTTTGGAGAGTCTCCAGGATAGGCAGGAGGTAACTACAGTTCACCCTGGAAACATGGACACAGGCAGCAGCCATTTTGGGGAGCTCCTTCTACCATGTGGACACTGCTACTTCCAGTGCCACTATGGAGTCCCCCCTCTAGCTCATTAGTGCTAAGACCTGGTCCCACCCAACAGCCTGTAGGAGCCAGGGCTGAGATGCCTCAAGCCAAGCAACTAACTGGGTAGGGACACAGCCCCACTCATCAGCAGACATGCTACCCTAAGATCCCCCTGAGCCCATAGCCACTTCAGGACATGGCCCTGCCCACCAGAGGGTCCAGGACCCAGTTCTACCCACCAGTGGGCAGGTACCAGTCCCAGAATGCCCTGGGGCCTAGCCCTGCCCTCCACAGAGCCTGCTTGGACCAGCCTCACCCACCAAAGGGCAGGCACTAGACTCAAGAAAACCACCATCCCATAGCCCATCAGCAGGCCACACCCTACCTTGTGACCAGCTGGACCCAGCCCTGCACACTAGCAGGCTCACACAAGCTTTGAGACACCCTGGGCCACATACCCAACCAAGTCAGGAACTACCTCCCACCACCAGAGATCCAACACCAGCTCTGCGACCTCTGAGTCTTACAACCGGACTCCAGGAACTGGCTCTACCCTGGCTTCACCCACCAGTGGGCAGGCAATAGACCGAGTCTTCTGGACCATGACTCCACCCACCAGTGAGCCAGCATAAGGCCTGGGGACCCCTGGGGTTCTGCAGTCAGCCACCTCATTGCCCGGTCCTACCAACCAGCGGCCTCTACAGAAGGCAGGGCCTGGCAACCAACCAGACCAGGGTCCAACCAAGCCTACCAGATTGCCCGCAGAGTCAGCCTATCACAACAGAAGGACCCACAGTCCTCATAGGGGAGCCCCTAAAGCATATAGCCCAGTAACAAGAGGGGAGTGTGCTGCTGAGACACATATGACCTCTCCTACAAAAGGCCACTTCATCAAGCTTGGGAAACGTAACCAACCTACCAGACACAAAAATAAAAACAGCAACTTATGCAAAATGAGGCAACAGAGGAACATATTCCAGATGAATGAACAAGAGAAAACCCCAGAAGAACTAAGTGAAATGGAGAGAGGCAATCTATCCAATAAAGAGTTCAAAGAACTCAGTGAAATGGAGAGAGGCAATCTACCCAATAAAGAGTTCAAAGAACTCAGGAGAAGAATGAATGCATAGAGCGAGAAGTTAGAAGGTTTTTTTGTTTGTTTGTTTGTTTTTGTGGTACGCGGGCCTCTCACTGTTGTGGCCTCTCCCACTGCGGAGCACAGGCTCCGGATGCTCAGGCTCCGGACGCTCAGGCTCAGTGGCCATGGCTCACGGGCCCAGCCGCTCTGCGGCATGTGGGATCTTCCCGCACTGGGGCACGAACCCGTGTCCCCTGCATCAGCAGGCGGACTCTCAACCACTGCACCACCCGGGAAGCCCAGAAGTTTTTAACAGAGTTAGAAAATATAAAGAACAACCATATAAAGGATACAATAACTGAAATGAAAAAATACGCTAAATGATACAAAGGAATGGGTCAGCAAGTTGAAATGATACAAAGGAATGGGTCAGCAAGTGGAAATCACTGACGCTGAACAGGAGAAAATGAAAAGAAATGAGGACCATTTAAGAGACCTCTGGGACAACATAAGCACACTAATGTTTGCATTTTAGAAGTCCCAAAAGGAGAAGAGAGAAAGAAAGGTGTTGAGAACATGTTTCAAGACAGTAGCTAAACAGTTCCTTAACCTGGGAAAGGGAACAGATATCCAAATTCAGGAAGCACACAGAGTCCCATACAGGTTAACACAAAAAGGAACACACCAAGACACATGACAATTAAAATGGCAAAAATTAAATATAGAGAGAATATTAAAAGCAGCAAGGGAAAAGAAATAAGTTATATACAAGGGAATTCCCAAAAGGCTATCAGATAACTTTTCAGCAGAAACTGCAGGCCAGAAGGGAGTGGCATGATATATTTAAAATGGTGAAAGGGAAAAACCTACAACCAAGAATATTCTACTCGGCAAGGCTCTTGCTTAAATGTGATGAAGAGATCAAAATATTTACAGACAAGCAAAAGTTAAGAGTTCAGCACCATCAAAACAGCTTTGCAAGAATATTACAGGAACTTCTCTAGGTGAAAAAAGTCAACAACTAGGAAGATGAAAATTACAAAATGAAAAAGCTCATCAATAAACGCAAACATACAGTAAAGGGAGAAAATCATCCACATACATAGCTAGTAGGAAGGTTACAAGACAAGAGTAGTAAAATCATCTATATCCACAATAAGCAGTTAAGGGATACAGAAAACAATTAGCTGTAAAATATGTTGTCAAAAACAGTTATAGTGAGGGGAGGAGGGTACAAATGCAGGATTGTAAAAGTGCATTTGAAAGTAAGATAAGCAACTTAAATCACATATAAATATTTCTAAATATATTAAAGCTTCACGGTAAGTAAAAACTAAAAATTTATAATAGAAGTTTAAAATGTGGATGCCACATATATACAATGGAATAATAGCCAAAAAAAGAAACAAAATTGAGTTATTTGTAGTGAGGTGGATGGACCTAGAGACTGTCATACAGAGTGAAGTAAGTAAGAAAGAGAAAAACAAATACCATATGCTAACACATATATATGGAATCTTAAAAAAAATGGTTCTGAAGAACCTAGGGGCAGGACAAGAATAAAGATGCAGACATAGAGAATGGACTTGAGGACACAGGGAGGGGGAAGGGTAAGCTGGGACAATGTGAGAGAGTGGCATGGACAAATATACACAACCAAATGTAAAATAGACAGCTAGGGGGAAGCAGCCACATAGCACAGGGAGATCAGCTTGGTGCTTTGTGAGCCCCTAGAGGGGTGGGATAGGGAGGGGGGAGGGAGATACAAGAGGGAGGAGATATGGGGATATATGTATATGTATAGCTCATTTACTTTGTTATAAAGCAGAAACTAACACACCATTGTAAAGCAACTATACTCCAATAAAAATGTTAAATAAGTAAGTAAGTAAATAAATAAATAATAAAATGTGGATGGCAGGCGTGGGAGACAAGATGGCGGAGTAGAAGGACTTGAGCTCACCTCCTCTCACAAAAACACCAAAAATCACAACTAACTGCTGAGTAACCAGCAACAAAGAGACTCAAACCTACCAAAAAAGATAATCTACACCCGAAAACGAAGAAGCCACAGTGAGACAGTAGGAGGGGGGCTTTCAAGATATAATTAAATCCCATACCCATCAGGTGGGCATAAATTACTTGAAAATAATTTATCACAGACAGGGGAGAGAGTTCTGAGCCCTACATCAGCCTCCCCAGCCAGGGGGTCTGGCATCAGGAGGAGGAGCCCCCAGAGCATTTGGCTTTGAAGAGCAGTGGGTCTAGAGTGCAGGACCTCCACAGGACTGGCAGAAACAGAGACTCCACTCTTGGAGAGCACACACAAGTTTCATGTGCACTGGGACCCACAGCAAAGCAGTGACTCCATAGGAGCCTGAGCCAGACATAACTGAGGGTCTCAGAGGGCCTCCTAGGGAGTCAGTGGGTTAGCTGTGGCTCACTGTGGGGGCAAAGACACTGGCAGCAGACATCCCAGCAAATACTCATCTGCATGAGCTTTCCTGGAGGTTGCCATTTTGGCACCAAGACCAGGCCCACCCAAAAGCCTGCAGGCTCTGACGCTGGGATGCCTCAGGCCAAACAACCAACAGGGTGGGAACACAGCCCCACCCATAAGCAGACAAGCTGCCTAAAGTCTTCCTGAGCCAACAGCTGCCTGTTAAATACACCACTTGAGATGACCCTGTCCACCAGAGGGACAAGACCCAGCTCCACCCATCAGTGGGCAGGCACCAGACCCTCACACCAGGAAGCCTGCACAAACACCTGGACCAACTTCACCCACCAAGGGGAAGACACCAGAACCAAGAGGAAATACAAACCTGCAGCCTGAGGAATAGAGACCACAAACACAGAAAGTTAGACAAAATGAGATGGCAGAGAAACATGTTCCAGGAAAAGGAAAAAGATAAAATTCCAGAACAACAACTAAGTGAAGTGAAGATAGGCTATCTACCTGAAAAAGAATTTAAAGTAATGACAGTAAAGATGATCCAAGATCTTGAAAAAAGAATGGGGGCACAGAACAGAAGGATAAAAGAAATGTTTAATAAAGAGCTACAAGCAAATGAACAATATAATAACTGAAATGAAAAATACACTAGAAGGGGTCCATAGCAGAATACCTGAGGCAGAAGAACGAATAAGTGAGCTGGAAGACAAGTTGGTGGAAAACACTGCTGCAGAACAGAATAAAGAAAAAAATATGAAAAAAAAATGAGTACAGTCTCAGAGACTTCTAGGACAACATTAAAAACACTGACATTTGCATTATAGGGGTCCCGGAAGGAGAAGAGAGAGAGAAAGGGCCTGAGAATATATTTGAAGAGATAATAGCTGAAAAATTCCCTAACATGGGAAAGGAAACACTCACTCAAGTCCAGGAAGCACAGAGAGTCACATACATGATGAACCCATGGAGGAACACACTGAAACACATTAATCAAACTGACAAAAATTAAAGACAAAAGGAAAATATTAAAAGCAACAAAGCAAAGCAACACACAATATACAAGTGAATTCCCATAAGTTTATCACCTGATTTTTGATCAGAATCTCTGCAGGCCAGAAGGGCGGGGCACAATATATTTAAAGTGATGGAAAGGAAAAACCTACAACCAAGAATACTCTACCCAGCAAGGCTCTTGTTCAGATTCAACAGAGAAATCAAAAGCTTTACAGACAAGCAAAAGCTAACAGAATTCAGCACCTCCACAGCAGATTTACAACAAATGCTAAAGGAACACTGCTCTTGGCGAAAAAGAAAAGGCCACAACTAGAAACAAGAAAATTATGAATGGGACAGCTCATTGGTAAACACAAACATACAACAAAGGTTGGAAACCATCCACATACAAATGTGATATCAAAACCAATAATGGTGAGAAGAGGAGAGTACAAATGCAGGATATTGGAAGTGCATTTGAAATTAAGAGATTAGCAACTTAAAACAGTCATGTATATATAGAGACTACTGTATGAAAACCTCATGGTAAATGCAAACCAAACTCTACACTAGGTACACACACAAAAAAGAAAAAGGAATCAAAACAAAACATTTAAAGATAGTCATCAAATCACAAGAAAACAGAACAAAAGAGGAAGGGAGGAAAAACACATATAAAAACAAATCCAAAACAATTAACAAGATGGCAATAAGAACATACATATTGATAATTACCTTAAATGTAAAAGGATTAAATGCTCCAACCAAAAGACATAGACTGGCTGAATGGATACAAAAACAAGACCCATATATATGCTGTGTACAAGAGGCCCACTTCAGCTCTAGGGGACAAATAAAGACTGAAAGTGAGGGGTTGGGAAAAGGTATTGCATGCAAATGTAAATCAACAGAAAGCTGGAGTAGCAATACTCATATCAGACAAAATACAGACTGTCACAAGAGACAAAGACAAAGGACGACACTACTTAATGATTAAGGGATCAACCCAAGAAAAATATATAACAACTGTAAATATATATGCACCCAGTAAAGGAGCACCTTGATACATAAGGCAGATGTTAACTGCCATAAGGGGAGAAATTGACAGTAACACGATAATAGTGGAGGCCTTTAACACCCCACTTTCATCAATGGAGGCTGTTGAGCCAGAAAATCAATAAGGAAACACAGGCTTTAAATGAAACATTGGACAAGATGGACTTAATTGATATTTATAGAACATTTGCCAAAAGCGGAATACACATTCTTCTTATGTACACATGGAACATTCTCCAGAATTGATCATGTGCTGGGCCACAAAGCAAGCCTCAGTAAACTAAAGAACACTGAAGTCATATCAAGCATCTTCTCCAACAACAACACTATGAGATTAGAAATCAACTACTTGGAAAAAAAATTCCTGTAAAAATCACAAACACATGGAAGCTAAGTAATATGCTACTAAATAACCAACGGATCACTGAAGAAATCAAAGAGGAAATCAAAAACTACCTAGAGACTAATGAAAATCAAAACATGATGATCCACCACCTATGGGACACAGCAAAAACTTTTCTTAGAGTGAAGTATATAGCAGTACAATCTTACATCAGGAAACAAGAAAAATCTCAACTAAATAACCTAACCTTACACCTAAAGAAACTAGAGAAAGACGAACAAATAAAACCCAAAGTTAATAGGAGGAAAGAAATCATAAAGATCAGAGGAATAATAAATGAAAAGAGAAAAGGAAATGATAGAAAACATCAATGAAACTAAAAGCTGCTTCTCTGAGAAGATAAAAAAATTGATAAACTTTAACCTGACTCATTAATTTAAGAAAGGGAGAGGACTCAAATCAATAAAATTAGAAATGAAAAAGGAGAAGGTACAACAGACACCACAGAAAGACAATGGATCATATGAGACTACTACAAGCAACTATAGGCCAGTAAAGTGGACAACCCAGGGCTTCCCTGGTGGCACACTGGTTGAGAGTCCGCCTGCCGATGCAGGGGACAGGGGTCCGTGTCCCGGTCCAGGAAGATCCCACATGCCGTGGAGTGGCTAGGCCCGTGAGGCATGGCCGCTGAGCCTGCGTGTCTGGAGCCTGTGCTCCGCAACGGGACACACCACAACAGTGAGAGGCCCGTGTGCCACAAAAAAAAAATAAAAAAGGACAACCCAGAAAAAATGGACAAATTCTTAGAAAGGTACAATCTCCCAAGACTGAAGCTGAAGAAATATTGATACAAAATATGAACAGGCCTATCACAAGTACTGAAATTGAAACTGTGATTTAAAAACCCCCAACAAACAAAAGTCCAGGACAAAATGGCTTCACAGGTGAATTCTATCAAACATTTAGAGAAGAGTTAACACCTACCCTTCTGAAACTGTTACAAAAAAATTGCACAGGAAGGAACACTCCCAAACTCATTCTATGAAGCCACAATCACCCTGACACCAAAACCAACGATACTCCCAAAAAAGAATATTACAGGCCAATATCACTGATCCACATAGATGCAAAAGTCCTCAACAAAATACTAGCAAACTGAATCCAATACTACATTAAAAGGATCATACACCATGATCAAGTGGGCTTTATCACAGGGATGCAAGGTTTTCTCAATATCTGCAAGCCAATCAGTGTGACACACCACATTAATAAATGGAATAAAAACCATACGATCATCTCAGTAGATGCAGGAAAAGCTTTAGCCAAAATTCAACACACATTTGTGATAAAACCTCTCCAGAAAGTGGGTACAGAGGGAAACTACCTCAACATCATAAAAGCCACATATGACAAACCCACAGCTAACATCACACTCACAGGAGAATAGCTGAAAGCTTTTCATCTAAGATCAGGAACAAGACAAGGATGTTCACTCTTGCCTCTTTTATTCAATGTAGTTGTAAAAGTCCTAGCCATGGAGTGGAAAAAGAAATACGAATTGGAAAAGAACTAAAACTGTCATTGTCTGCAGATGACATGATACTCTACATAAAAAATCCTAAAGATGCTACCAGAAAACTACTAGAGCACAACAATGAATTTGGTAATGTTGCAGGATGCAAAATTAATACACCAAAATCTGTTGCATTTCTATACACAAATGATGAAGGACCAGAAAGAGAAATTAAGGGAACAACCCATTTACCATCACATCAAAAAGAATAAAATACTTAGGAATAAACCTACCTAAGGAGGCAAAAGACCTGTAGTCCAAAAACTATAAGACGCTGATGAAAGAAATCAAAGATGACACACACAGATGGAAAGATATACCATGTTCTTGGATTGGAAGACTCAATATTGTCAAAATGACTGTACTACCCAAGGCAATCTACAGATTCAATACAATCTCTATCCAGTTACCAAAGTCATTTTTCACAGAACTAGAACAAGAATTTTAAAAAATTTGTATGGAAACACAAAAGACCCCAAATAGCCAAAACAATCTTGAGAAAGGAAAACAGAGCTGGAAGAATCAGACCCCCTGAATTCAGATTACACTACAAATCTACAGTCATCAAAACAGTATGCTACTGGCATAAAAAAAGGACATATAGATCAATGGAAGAGGATAGAAAGCCCAGAAATAAACCCACACACCTATGGTCAATTAATCTATGGCAAAGGAGGCAAGACTGTACAATGAAGGAAAGAAGTCTCTTCAATAAGTGGTGCTGGGAAAACTGGATAACTACATGTAAAAAAATGAAACTAGAACATTCTGTAACACCATACACAAAACTAAACTCAAAAGGACTAAAGACCTAAATGTAAGACTGGATTCGATAAACCTCCTAGAGGAAAACATATGCAGAACACTCTTTGACATAAATGGCAGCAGTATCTTTTTGGATCAGTCTCCTAGAATAATGGAAATAAAATCAAAAATTAAAAAACAGGAGCTAATTATACTCAAATTCTTTTGCACAGCAAAGGAAACCATAAACAAAATGAAAAGACTACTTATAGAATGGGAGGAAATATTTGCAAATGATGTGCCCGACAAGGGATTAATCTCCAAAATATACAAAAAGCTCATACTGCTCAATATCAAGAAAAACCCAAAACAACCCAGTACAAAAATGAGCAGAAGATCTAAACAGACATTTCTCCAAAGAAGACATACAGATGGCCCAGAGGCATATGAAACGATGCTCAACATCATTAATTATTAGAGAAATGTAAATCAAAACTACCATGAGGTATCACTTCATGCCAGTCAGAATGGCCATCATTAAAAAGTCTACAAACAATAAATGCTGGAGGGTGTGTGGAGAAAAGAGAACCCTCTTCCTACACTGTTGTTGAGAATGTAAATTGGTACAACCATTGTGGAGAACAGTATGGAGGTGTCTTAAAAAAACTAAAAATAGAACTACCTTATGATCCAGCAATCCCCCTCCTGGTCATCTATCCAGAGGAAACCATAATTCAAAAAGATACATGAACCTCAATGTTCAATGCAGCACTATTTACAATAGCCAAGACATGGAAGCAACCTAAATGTCCATCAACAGAGGAATGGATAAAGAAGATGTGGTACATATATACAAGGAATATTATTAAGCCATTAAAAAGAATAAAATAATGCCATTTGCTGCAATATGGGTGGACCTAGAGATCATCATACAAGTGAAGTCACACAGAAAACAGACAAACATCATATGATATCACTTATATGTGGAATCTAAAAAATGATACAAATGAACTTATTTACAAAACAGAAACAGACTCAGACTTCAAAAACATATTTATGGTGATCAAAGGGGAAAGGTGGGGGGAGGGATAAATTAGGAATTTGGGATTTACATATACACACCACTATATATAACATACATACTCACTAAGGACCTCTTGTATATCACAGGGAACTCTATTCAATATTCTCTAATAACCTATATGGGCAAATAATCTGAAAAAGAATGGATATATGTAAATTACAACTGAATCACTTTGCTGTACACCTGAAAGTAACACAACATGGTACATCAATGGTATTCTACTATAAAAAAGAATTATTTAAAGCAAAAACTAAAATCTATAATAGGTACATGCAAAAAAAGCAAAAGGAATCCAAAGACAACAAATCACAAGAGAACAAAAGATACCTATGAAAAAACAACCCCCAAACAATTAACAAAATGGCAAAAGAACATAAGTATCAATAACTACCATAAACATAAATGGCTTAAATGCTCCAATCAAAAGACAGGGTGGCTGAATGGATTCAGAAACAAGACCCATATATATGCTGCCTAAAAGAGACTCACTTCAGATCTAAAAACACACACAGACTGAAAGTGAGGGAATGTAAAAAGGTATTCCATGCAAATGGGAAATCCAGGGTAGCAGTACTTAGACAAAATAGACTTTAAAGACTGTTACAAGAGACAAAGGAGGACATTATATAATGATTAGTGGATCAATCCAAGAAACTATAAAAATTTTAAATATATATAAACCCAACACAGGAGAAGCTAAATACATAAAGCAAGTATTAATAGACAAAAAAGGAGAAATTGACAGTAACACAATAGTAAGGGATTTTAACACCCTACTTACATCAATGGACAGATTATCCTGATATAATCAATAAGGAAACACTGGCCTTAAATGACACATTAGGTCAAATGGACTTAATTCATATATAGAACATTCCATCTGAAAGCAACAGAATACACATTCTTTTCAAGCACACATAGAACATTCTCCAGGACAGATCACATTCTAGGCCCAAAAAACAAGCCTCAGTAAGGTTAAGAAAACTGAAATACTAGCAAGCATCTTTTCCAACCACAACACTCTGAGACTAGAAATCAACTGCAAGGAAAAGACTTACACAAACATATGGAAGCTAAACAATATGCTACTAAATCAATCAATGGATCACTGAAGAAATCAAAGAGGAAACTAAAAAATAAATGGAGGGACTTCCCTGGTGGTGCAGTGGTTAAGAGTCTGCCTGCCAATGCAAGGGACATGGGTTTGAGCGTGGTATGGGAAGATCCCACATGCCACGGAGCAACTAAGCCCATGTGCCACAACTACTGAGCCCATGTGCCACAACTAGTGAAGCCCATTTGCCTAGAGCCCGTGCTCTCCAACAAGAGAAGCCACGCGATGAGAAGCCCGCGCATGGCAACGAAGAGTAGCCCCTGCTCACCGCAACTAGGGAAAGCCTGCCGCAACAATGAAGACCCAACACAGCCAAAACTAAATTAATTAATTTTTTAAAAAATTCAATGGAGAGAAGTGAAAATGAAAACACCTTGATCCAAAATCTTGGGGACCCAGCAAAAGCAGTTCTAAGAGGGAATTTTATAGCTAGTGATACAAGCTTACCACAGGAAACAAGAAAAATCACAAACAACCTAACCTTACACCTAAAAGGAACTAGGAAGAGAACAACCAAAGGAAAGAAATCATAAAGATCACAGTGAAGTAAATGAAATAGTTTCCTTGGTCTTTTCTACTTTGTTTAGTCTAAGAGTTGGTTCTTTGGAACGATAAAGAAAACTGATAAACCTTTTTAGCCAGACTCATCAAAAAGGAGAGGGCCCAAATCAATAAAATCAGAAGTGAACATATGATCAAGGGATCAATCCAAGAAGAAGATATAACAATTGTAAATATTTATGAACCCAACATAGGAGCACCTCAATACACAAGGTTAATGCTAACAGCCATAAGAGGGAAAATTGATAGTAACACAATCATAGTAGAGGACTTTAACACCCCACTTTCACCAATGGACAGATGACCCAAAATGAAAATAAATAAGGAAACACAAGTTTAAATGATACATTAAGATGGACTTAATTGATATTTACATGACATTCCATCCAAAAACAACAGAACACACTTTTTTCTCAAGTGCTCATGGAACATTCTCCAAGATAGATCGTATCTTGGGTCACAAATCAAGCCTTGGTAAATTTAAGAAACTTGAAATCATATCAAATATCTTTCCAACCACAATGCTATGAGACGAGATATCAATTACAGGAAAAACTCTGTAAAAAATAAACACATGGAGGCTAAACAATATGCTACTAAATAACCAAGAGATGACTGAAGAAATCAAAGAGGAAATTTAAAAATACCGAGACACAAATGACAATGAAAACACGATGACCCGAAACCTAGGGAAGGCAGCAAAAGCAGTTCTAAGAGGGAAGTTTACAGCAATAAAATCGTACCTCAAGAAACAAGACATGTCTCAAATAAACAACCTAACCTTACATCTAAAGCAATTAGAGAAAGAAGAACAAAAAATCCCCAGAGTAAGCAGAAGGAAAGAAATCATAGAGATCAGATCAGAAATAAATGAAAAAGAAATGAAGGAAACGAGAGCAAAGATCAAGAAAACCAAAAGCTTGTTCTTTGAGAAGGTAAACAAAATTGATAAAACATTAGCCAGACACATCAAGAAAAAAGGGAGAAGACTGAAATCAATAGAATTAGAAATGAAAAAGGAGAAGTAACAACTGACACTGCAGAAATACAAATGATCATGAGAGATTACTACAAGCAACTCTATGCAAATAATAACAGACAACCTGGAAGAAATGGACAAATTCTTAGAAAACCACAACCTTATGAGACTGAACCAGGAAGAAATAGAAAATATAAACAGACCAATAACAAGCACTGAAATTGAAACTGTGATTAAAAATCTTCTAACAAACAAAAGCCAAGGACCACATGGCTTCACAGGCAAATTCCATCAAACATTTACAGAAGAGCTAACACCTATCCACCTCAAACTCTTCCAACATACAGCAGAGGGAGGAACACTCCCAAACTCATTCAACAAGGCCACCATGGCCCAGACACCAAGACCAGACAAAGATGTCACAAAGAAAATTAAAGGCCAATATCACTGATGAACATAGATGCAAAAATCCTCAACAAAATACTTGCAAACAGAATCCAACAGCACATTAAAAGGATCATACACCACGATCAAGTGGGGTTTATCCCAGGGATGCAAGGATTCTTCAATATATGCAAATCAATCAATGTGATACACCATATTAACAACTTGAAGGATAAAAACCATATGATCATCTCAATAGATGCAGAAAAAGCTTTCAACAAAATTCAACATCCATTTATGATAAAAACCCTCCAGAAAGTAGGCACAGTGGGAACTTACCTCAACATAATAAAGGCCATATATGACAAACCCACAGCCAACATCATTCTCAATGGTGAAGAACTGAAACCATTTCCTCTAAGACCAGGAACAAGACAAGGTTGTCCACTCTCACCACTATTATTCAACATAGTTCTGGAAGTTGTAGCTACAGCAATCAGAGAAGAAGAAGAAATAAAAGGAATCCTAATCAGAAAAAAAGAAGTAAAGATGTCACTGTTTGCAGATGACAAGATAATATACATAGAGAATCCTAAAGATGTTACCAGAAAACTACTAGAGCTAATCAATGAATTTGGTAAAGTAGCTGGATACAAAATTAATGCACAGAAATCTCCTGCATTCCTATACACTAATGATGAAAAATCTTACGGGAAATTAAGGAAACACTCCCATTTACCATTGCAACAAAAAGAATAAAATATCTAGGAATAAACCTACCTAAGGAGACAAAAGACCTGTATGCAGAAAACTATAAGACACTGATGAAAGAAATTAAAGATACAAACAGATGGAGAGCTATAACATGTTCTTGGACTGGAAGAATCAACATTGTGAAAATGACTATACTACACAAAGCAATCTACAGATTCAATGCAATCCCTATCAAACTACCAGTAGCATTTTTCACAGAACTAGAATAAAAAATTTCACAATTTGTATGGAAACACAAAAGACCCTGAATAGCCAAAGCAATCTTGAGAAAGAAAAATGGAGCTGGAGGAATCAGGTTCCCTCACTTCAGACTATACTACAAAGCTACTGTACTCAAGACAGTATGGTACTGGCACAAAAACAGAAATATAGTTAAATGGAACAAGATAGAAACCCTTGAGATAAACCCATGCACATATGGTCACCTTATCTTTCATAAAGGAGGCAAGAATATACAGAGGAGAAAAGACACCCTCTTCAATAATTGGTGCTGGGAAAACTGGATAGCTACATGTAAAAGAATAAAATTAGAACACTCACTAACACCATACACAAAAATAAACTCCAAATGGATTAAAGACTTTAATTTAAGGCCACACTATAAAACTCTTAGAGGCAAAAACAGGCAGAACACTCTATGACATACATCACAGCAAGATCCTTTTTGACGCACCTCCTAGAGAAATGTAAATAAAAACAAAAATAAACAAATGGGACCCAATCAAACTTAAAAGCTTCTGAACAGCAAAGGAAACCATAATCAAGACGAAAAGACATCCCTCAGAATGGGGGAAATATTTGCAAATGAAGCAACTGACAACGGATTAATCTCCAAAATTTACAAGCAGCACATGCAGCTCAATATATCAAAAAAATAAACAACCCAATCCAAAAATGGGCAGAAGACCTAAATAGACATTTCTCCAAAGAAGATATACTGATTGCCAACAAACACATGAAAGGATGCTCAACATCATTAATCATTAGAGAAATGCAAATCAAAACTACAATGAGGTATCACCTTACACCAGTCACAATGGCCATCATCAAAAAATCTACAAACAATAAATGCTGGAGAGGGTGTGGAGAAAAGGGAACACTCTTGCACTGTTGGTGGGAATGTAAATTGATACAGCCACTATGGAGAACAGTATGGAGGTTCCTTAAAAAACTACAAATAGAACTACCATATGACCCAGCAATCCCACTACTGGGCATATACCCTGAGAAAACCATAACTCAAAAAGAGTCATGTACCACAATGTTCATTGAAGCTCCATTTACAATAGCCAGGACATGGGAACAATCTAAGTGTCCATCAACATAGGAATGGATAAAGAAGGTGTGGCACATATATACAATGGAATATTACTGAGCCATAAAAAGAAACGAAATTGAGTTATTTGTAGTGAGGTGGATGGACGCAGACTCTGTCATACAGTGTGAAGTGAGCCAGAAAGAGAAAAACAAATACCTCATGCTAACACATATATATGGACTCTAAAAAAAAAAAAAGGTCATGAAGGACCTAGGGGCAGGGTGGGAATAATGACACAGACCTAGTTGATAGTGGACTTAAGGACACAGGGAGGAGGAAGGGTAGGCTGGGACAAAGTGAGAAATTGGCATGTACATTACCAAATGTGAAACTGATGTTAATGTGAAACTGATAGCTAGTGGGAAGCAGCCCCATAGCGCAGGGAGATCAGCTCAGTGCTATGTGACCACCTAGAGGAGTGGGATAAGAAGTGTGGGAGGGAGATGGAAGAGGGAGGAGATATGGGGATATATGTATATGTATAGCTGATTCACTTTGTTATAAAGCAGAAACAAACACATCATTGTAAAGCAATTATACTCCAATAAAGATGTTGAAAAAAAAAAAAGAAATGAAATTGAGTTATTTGTAGTGAGGTGGATGGAACTAAAGTCTGTCCTACAGAGTGAAGTAAGTCTGAAAGAGAAAAACAAATATCGTATGCT
Organism: Mesoplodon bidens; assembly: GCF_964165515.1. Classification (NCBI taxonomy): domain Eukaryota; kingdom Metazoa; phylum Chordata; class Mammalia; order Artiodactyla; family Ziphiidae; genus Mesoplodon; species Mesoplodon bidens. The sequence continues at coordinate 87,551,225 of NC_138178.1, forward strand.
AACACATATATATGGAATATAAAAAAAAAGATTCTGAAAAACCTAGGGGCAGGACAGGAATAGAGATGCAGTCATAGAGAATGGACTTGAGGACACAGGGAGGGGCATGGGCAAGTGGGACGAAGTGAGAGTGGCATGGACATATATACACTACCAAATGCAAAATAGCTAGCTAGTGGAAAGCAGCCGCATAGCATAGGGAAATCAGCCTGGTGCTTTGTGACCACCTAGAGGAGTGGGATAGGAAGTTTGGGAGGGAGGAGATATGGGGATATATGTATAGCTGATTCACTTTGTTATAAAGCAGAAACTAACACACCATTGTAAAGCAATTATACTCCCATAAAGATGTTAAAAAAAAAGAAATGAAAACATAATAGTTAACACCTGATACCACAGAAATACAAAGGATCATAAGAGACAACTACAAACAACTATATGCCAATAAAATGGATATCCTCTAAGAAATGGATAGATTCTTAGAAATGTACTATATCCCAAAACTGAACAAAGAAGAAACAAGGAAAATAGAGAATAATTTACCAGAAAACTACTAGAGCTCAATGCATTTGGTAAAGTTTCAGGATACAAAACTAATACACAGAAATTGGTTGCATTTCTAAACACTAACAACAACTATTATAAAGAGAAATTAAGGAAACAATCTCATTTACCATTGCATCAAAAAGAATAAGATACCTAGAAATAAATCTACCTAAGGAGGTAAAAGACATCATACTTGGAAAACTATAAGACTGATGAAAGAAATTGACGACAACACAGATGGAGAGATATACTTTTTCTTGGATTGCCAGAGATATACTATTCTTGGATTGCCAGATTTAATATTGTTAAAATGACCATACTACCCAAGGCAATCTACAGATTCAATGCAATCCCTATCAAAATACCAATGACAATTTTCACAGAAAACCTTTTAAATTTGTATGGAGACATGGAGACACAAAGACCCCAAAGGGCCAAAATAAGCTTGAGAAAGAAGAACAGAGCTGTAGGAATCATGCTTCCTCACTTCAGACTATACTATAAAGCTACAGTCATTAAAAGAGTATAGTACTGGCACAAAAACAGACACAGAGATCAATGGAATAGAGAGCCCAGAAATAAACCCACACACTTATGTTCAATTAATCTCTGACAAAGGAGTCAAGAGTATATAATGGGGAAAAAACAGTCTCATCAATAAGTGCTGCTGGGAAAACTGGACAGCTACATGTGAAAGAATGAAATTAGAACATTATCTACAAGCAAAAGTAAACTCAAAATAGATTAAAGACCTAAATATAATACTGGAAACCATAAAACCTTTAGATGAAAACATAGGCACAGCAGTCTTTGACATAAATTGTAGCAATATGTTTTAGATTTGTCTCCTAAACCAAAGGAAATAAAAGCAAAATAAATAGAACCTAATTCGACTTAAAAACTTTTGCACAATAAAGGAAACCACTGACAAAATGAAAAGAAACCTATTGAATGGGAGAACATTTGCTAATGATATGACCAATAAGGGGTGAGAAATGGAGTATTTCCTGCCATATCAGTAACCAAAGGATGTCACGGTCATCAACAATTGCAGCCCTCTAACATGAGCCCTGAGGGAACTCAGGAAAGAAAAGAATACCTGCCATCTAGCAGCTATCGGACTGCAGCCATTCCCTATGGTGAGCCCTGAGGCAACTCAGGATGTGAAAATACAGGATACTGGCCCCATATAGCTGAGGTGCATATCAAAGGAATGAGTTCAGTGAGCCCAGACTCTTGCATTTTCCCATACACAGAAAAGCGCTAAATTCCTTAAAGAAAACCAGATATCCGAGTTCGCAATAATCTCTTGATGTTCCTGACTACCTGCCCTTTGTTGCAAAACTTCTATATAACCTGGTTCCCCCCCTCACCTCCTTGAAGCAGTTCTCTCAGGGTTACTTGAGATGCTGCCTCCCAGGCTTGAAGTCCTAAAAATTCCCACTGAATAAAACATAACTCTCAACTTTTTGGTTGTGAATAATGTTTTAAAGTCAACAGGAGTTAATATGCAACATGTATAAACAGTTCATACAGCTCAACATAAAAAAAAAAAAAACCTAACTTTTAAAATGGGCAGAAGACCTGAATAGACATTTTTTCCAAAGAAGACATATAGATGGCCAACAGGCACATGAAAAGTGCTGAACATTGCTAATCAGAGAAATACAAATTAAAACCACAATGAGATATCACATCACACCTGTTAGAATGGCTATCATCAAAAAGAACACAACAAATGTTTACATGGATATTGAAAAAAGGAACCCTGGTACCCTGTTGGTAGGAACGTAAATTGGTGCATCCACTGTGGAAAACAAAAAACTAAAAACAGAACCACCATATGACCCAACAGTTCCACTCCTGTGTACATATCCAAAAAAACTCCCACCAATTTGAAGAGATACACATACCCCAATGTTCACAGCAACATTGTTTGCAATTGTTAACATATGGAAGCAACCTAATTATCCATCCACAGATGAATGGATAAAGATGATGTGTATAATAGAATACTACTCAGCCACACACAAAAAATGAAATTTTGCCATTTGCAACAACATGGATGGACCTGGAGTATATTATGCTGAGTGAAATAAATTAGAGAGAGGCATATACTCTGTTATCACTTATATGTGGAATGTAAAAAATAAAATGAATATAATGAAACAGAAACAGACCTGCAGATAGAGAGAACAAGTAGTGGTTACCAGTGGGAAGAGGGAAGGAGGGAGGGGCAATAAAAGGGTAGGGGATTAAGAGGTACAAACTATTACATGTAAGATAAGCAAGCTACAAGGATTTGTTGTATAGCACTGGGAATATAACCAATATCTTATAATAGTTATAAATGTGTAGCTCTTAAAAATTGCAAAACACTATGTTGTACACCTGTAACATATAATATTTACATCAACCATATCGCAATTAAAAAAGTTAAAACAAAAAACTGTGTTCAGGGTTTCCCTGGTGGCGCAGTGGTTGAGAGTCTGCCTGCCGATGCAGGGGACGCAGGTTCGTGCCCCGGTCCGGGAGGATCCCACATGCCGCGGAGCAGCGAGGCCCGTGAGCCATGGCCACTGAGCCTGCACGTCCGGAGCCTGTGCTCCACAAGGGGAGAGGCCACAACAGTGAGAGGCCCGTGTATGGCAAAAAACAACAACAACAACAACAAAAAACTGTGTTCAGGTCTTAGTTCCCTTTCTAAGTTACTTAGCCAGGGCAACTCAGTGTCTGAGTTTTGTTTCCCTCATCAATATTTGGCGGTTAATAACAACACCTTCCCTATGCCCTCACAGAATCAGTATTGCTCAATATATATATATATATATATATATATATATATTTTAATCTAACACCCCTAGCTTAAGAAGCACTTGTGAACAGTGTACCTCTGAACCTGATCCCAATCCTCAGAAATTATTCTCATTGTGCAGGACTAAAGGTGTCTCGCCAAAGGTCTCTCACCTTAGAGAGGTAGAACTGAGATTAAAACCCCAGACCTTCTGACAACAAAGACTGTATTCAGGGCTTCCCTGGTGGCGCAGTGGTTGGGAGTCCGCCTGCCGATGCAGGGGACGTGGGTTCGTGGCCTGGTCTGGGAAGATCCCACATACTGCGGAGCGGCTGGGCCCGTGAGCCATGGCCACTGAGCCTGCCCATCCGGAGCCTGTGCTCCGCAACGAAAGAGGCCACAACAGTGAGAGGCCTGTGCACCACAAAAAAAAAAAAAAGAAGATTGTACTCAACTCTTTGTATATGCCAAAAGAAGAATATGTGAAAGCAAAACAGGAACCTGTAAAGCTACAAATTACATTTGTGATTCAAGATCTAGCCTCCTGTCTTCTCTCTCAGCAACTGAAGACCAAAAGAATGAGACACCCCCTGCTCAACCCTCCTGCTTTCCCTTCCCCAGCCTCCCTCCACCCTCAGTAAATGTTCATCATGACCCTGTAACCCACTGCTGCCTCCCCTGCATCATGTGAGACGTCTGATGGCAAAGAGTCTGCTTTGTCTTTGGAGCTCCACTGCCCAGCTCAGTACTTTGCTGCTGGGCTGTAACACACAGGGCTGCAAGCCTTGTGGTTGCCCAGCCTTGAGACTGAGGACTCCAGAAACAGCAACAGAGACATCAACGGTTTATCATAAGATTCCCTATCCAAGTCGGAAGCAAAAGGTCCTAGAGCGAAACCCCACAGTGTTAAGGCTGTCGACAAGCAGAACCTGGCAATCTTCACCACTCAGGGGAGATGGAGGCTACAATTTAGAGGGGGAATTGATGTCAGGTTGGCTCATCAGTTACCACAGAAACCAGAACTGGGGCATGAACCTCACAGCCCCTCAGGTTAACGACCATCACGAGGGCAGATGTTTCCCTTTAATAGACTAGCAGGTGGAGCCATTCTGGCTTAAGGATTCGAATAATCACGAACTGGGGCAGAGGGCAAGCACCTTCATGAGAGCAGGGTGTAGGTGAAGCAGGAATTGGTCCAGGAGGGGATGAACAGAGAGCAAGAGAACAGCCATCCTGAGTAGCCTGACCCTACACTCAACCCCTACATACTCCGCATGACCCTTACCATCTTGGTCCACCCTCTTCTGCGATATCCCTGTGTTGAGATATGTACAGGTACACTGCAACCAGATACCACAAATGCAATACAGAAACAGCTGCTAAAGAGTATCAAAAGAAAGCCAGACACTTATTGGGTCAACTTTTCATGGAAGCCCAGAGGAGGACGACAATGGCATTTCACTGTAGACCCAGGTATCAGGCTCATTTTACAATGAGGCCACCATTGTCACCCGGTCCAAGAACAGATCCCCTCCACTCAGTACAAAGTAAAAGACGTTTAATACGCACAATACAGGGACAATCATGACCACTAAGCAAAATACAAGCAGTAACAGTATTGTGAGATAATACCACCCCTGCCTGTGGGTTTTGCCCTGGCGTGCAGTACCGTCCTGCCTGTCCATCCTCAGTCCCCATAGCTGTGCTGGTATCTGGAGAGGCAGTGTGACAACAGGCCACAGAGTTAATATAATGGTGCCTTTTCTCCAGTTGGGGGCCCAGATTAATGACCTTAGTGGTCTTAGGTGGGGCTGGGTAAAAGACAGGTAAAATCTGTTAGTCCCTTTCTAATCCTGTTCCCCACATGGCAGCAAACCCAAACCACTGGGGACTTACCTGCCAGTCCCAGGGTCATTTTACAACGTGTTCCCCTGGGGGTAGATCCTTTTGCCCTTTGGCAAGGGCAGAAGTGAGTTATTGTCCTGACCAATAGTTGGCAATGGTCCTTCCACAGTCAATAGCTGAACTCAGATGGTGTTGACTAGTTGCTTCTGGGTGAACATGGTGTATAGGCACTGAGACCACTGCTCCTGGGGTGTTCAGCTATGGTTCTTAGGGCTTGAGTTAGCCTCTGATCCACAAAGGAGAGAGTGGCTTTCTGACTCAGTTGTTGTTTAAATACTCCATTCACCCTTTCCATTAGCCCGGCAGCAGCGGGGCTGTAGGGCAGGTGGAAATGGTAGCGTATGTCATTTTTGTCAGCTCATTCCTGAACTTCACGTCTGGTAACGTGGATTCCTTGGTTACTCTCGATGCCCAGGTGGGTTCCGTAAATCACTGTTGTAGACCCTGGATAGTGGGGGTTTTTTGCATTGCTCAGTGATTCAGGTAGGCCTTTTTTAATGCCTTCTACCTGTTGTAATGCACCGTCAACTGCATATAGCCATTGTTCCACCACACTGTATTGTTGCTCTGCCGGCTTGCATAGCTGGAGCCAGAAGCCCATGGGTACTCTGATTATTTTGCCCTTCCCGCAGGCCCCAAGCAAACCCTTCCAGGTAACTAGCCACATTCAATTCACAAGCCTGTACACGAGTTAACATCCCTAAAGCCTGTTTCTGTAATTGGTTAGGGGTGGTGGGTTGGGAGTATGCTTGTATTCTGTAGATAATCCAGGTCTTTGCATTTTGTCTGTATTCACCAGCCATACCTATGCAGTCCAAAGAGCACGAGATGGCTACTTTTAAACTGGAAAGAGACTCTGAGGTTAGCAGGATAGCAGCAATATAATGGACGAGAAAGATGCTTCTCATGGGAGTCAGCTGCTATGGGGCTCCAAATGCTAGTGGACAGCCACCTCGGGATTATCACCAACTTTCCATTTGCCAACATCTCACTCATGGGAGTTTCCTCGGCCTCTTAGCTGTCTTGCTAATTGTTGTGCTGTACCCAGAAGCCTGCAATCCTTATAGTTGCCCAGCCTCAAGCCTGAAGAAAGAGCCCAGAAACAGCGAGAGACATTATAACCACATAGGACCCTATAGGGTCTGCCTGGGAAAGACCCCTCCCCCCATATCCTCTGCTTTAGCTCCTCTCTGAAGTACCCAGATAAAAGTATCTCAGGCATATTTTCTGAGTTTTTCAGGTGCTGTAAACCACCACCAAATGGAAGAAATTAACTACTTGATGATCATGAACATGTAGCCCCTAGACCTACAGGTGCCTAAGGATTAATAGTTAACTGCCCTATTACCTCAACATCAACCAATCAGCATTGTGCAGGAGCTGATCACATACCCTCCACTCTCCCTCCACCTCACCTGGCCTTTAAAAATGCTTTGCTGGGGCTTCCCTGGAGGCGCAGTGGTTGAGTCCGCCTGCCGATGCAGGGGACACGGGTTTGTGCCCCGGTCCGGGAAGATTCCACATGCCGCAGAGCGGCTGGGCCCATGAGCCATGGCCGCTGAGCCTGCGCATCCAGAGCCTGTGGCATGAGACACCTGTCCCCTTGCATGGCCCTGCAGTGAAAATCTCTCTGTGCCAAACTCCAACATTTTGGTATTGTTTGGCCTCACTGTGCGTCTTGCATGGGAACTTGCGTTCAATAACAACATGAACGGTTTATAGGATAGGGGATCTTACAGGTCCACCGCAAAATGTCCTGGAGGGACTCCCCACCCCGTATGGTTGATGGATGGGTGGTTTGCTGCTCAGGGGAGGAGGCTACTACCATTTATAGGGGGAATTGATGTCAGGTTGGCTCATTAGTTACCATGGAAACCAGGACTGGGGCACGAACCTCACAGCCCCTCAGGTTAACAACCATCACCAGGGCAGCTGTTTCTCTTTAATTCTGGCCTAAGGACTAGAACAATCACGAGCTGGGGCAGCGGGCAAGCACATCCATGTGAGCAGGGTGTAGGTGAAGCAGGGACTGGTCGAGCAGGGGAGGTACAGAGAGCAAGAGAACAGCCATCTTGAGTGCCCTGACCATACACTTGCACACAGTAGGCACTTAACATGCATTGAATGGATCAATGACTGAGAGTGGAAGAAGGAAAAGTACAAGTGAGAACAGGAAACACCCATGTAGAAGATTAATCCACTTCCTCTGTCTCTCCTCCTCTTCCACTCCTTCCTTTTGTGTTTCTCAGCAAATATTTTTTGAGCACTTGCCTTTTGCCACCTGCATGAAGCACTAGGGACAAAGATGAACGAAGCCAGGTTACCAGACAGAGCAGCTCTTTCCCAGTTGTATCTTTGGTGAAGACATGGTTAAACTTTGCAGGCTCCCGAAGGAAGTAACAGGGTGTAGGGGTCCTCACTTCTCACAGTCCTAGGAGACAGAGGACGAGATACGGGTCTATAGTAAATTCACCTTTGACATCTAGAAGGCCCATGTCTAGATCTTTATGATCTGGATTAGATCATAAAGAAACACCATTAGAAATTAGAAACAACATTCTAACATACCTCCCCCTCGTAATACTGAAAAGTAGTGATTTTCAGTGGCAAGTTCACTTTTAAAGTCTTAAGTTTAAATGAAACTTACCCTGAAATCTAACACATAAAATATAGGCAGAGCTGCTTGGGTTAAAGCAGAGTTAGAAAGCCTGGGGTCTCTCTACTCACTGCCTCCAAGACAATTCTTATTGAAACTTATAACTCAAAGGTCCTTTAGAGTCTTATTGATCCTACAAATGTAAGACAAATATAAAGTTAATCTTAAATGTTGATGCTTAAACTCTAAGCCCATTGTTCTTTAATAAGGGCATTATAAACATTTTTATAGTATTTACATACGGCAGAAACTGCCTAGATGCTTACCAACTCTGATTTTCCCTCCTGGGCCCTCAGAATGGCTGCATCTCCTAACTTCCTCTGCAGTTAGGTGAGGTCAGATGATAGATTCTAACCGCTGAGATGTCAGGAGAAGTACTATATGCCAGTTCCAGATGAAGCCTAAAACACAATCATACATACACAATCCTCCACACTCAAAAGAAATAAACTTTATTGCATTAAACTACTGATATTTTGGGATTATCAGTTACATGTTTTTTATATTTATAAACATATGTATATTTGTACATATGTATATTTGTCTAGGCTGTCTAGAGTTGTATATACATATTTATAAGTATTACATGTAATTGCATTAGTCAGGATAATTTATATTTGTATTAGTCATGGTAATTTATTTTCTATATTTTTAAATATATACCTCCACTTTTTTCCCTACAAAGAATCTACATCAGCGGTTCTTAACCTTAGCTGCATGTTAGAATGACTCAAGTAGTTCTTAAAAAAAACTTGGTGTCCAGGAAGCATCCCAGATCCATCAATTCAGAATCCCTGGAGCTGATATCCAGCCATTATCAGTTTTAAAACTCCAGGTGATGCCAATTTGCAGCCAAGACTGAGAACCAGCCCTCTAAATCATTAGGCTCATTGGGAAAGCCAGGCAACTTGGGAAAATCCACCAGGTAATTTTGATATGCATCCCATCCACTGTTAACACAACATCTTGAAGGCCAGCAGTGTCATCACCTAATAATGTTAACCTTAACACTTCCTGATTCTGCAAACTGCATCTTTTCCCTGGAGTTTGGGGTGCAGCCTCAGAAGGGAACAATCAAGTGGCAGTGAGGTGTGGGTGTCGCACAGTGGTTGCCTGGACTTATTAACCTACCCCATGATAGTCAACCGACCTAGCCTTGCGGCAAGATTGCAATTGTTGCCTCCATACTGGGTAGTTCCCAGGGAGTCAACATCTCCAATGTGAAGTATGTTCATAGCAAAATGTCAAGGAAACCCCTAAAAATATCTAAATCAGAAACATGGTCCAGTTAGCTCAAGTTTCCTCATCTGGTCTTTACAAAACTGGAAAATACAAATTAGTTCTTTTGAAGCAGACAGTTATCTGGTAGTGAAAATGGAAACTCATTTCAAGAAACAATTTTCTACTCAGAGTATGCAAGTTACATGGTGGAATATGGGACCAGGCCACCACCAAGCCAGCTGACCTGCCTCCAGGCTCACACCACTCAACTCTGAAATGCTGAAATGACAACATGGTGCCACTTACCAGGAATGGGTGATGCATTCTGCTACCTAAACTATAAACCTCTAATATGCCTCCCAAGAAGTTTTCTGGTTCAGAAAACCACAAAAGAAAAACTAAAGACAAAAGAACTACAGAAAAGTGGGATGTGATTGCCAATGAGTCAGAAAAAGGAAGTTTAAAATGTTTTGAATATGAATTCTCAGGTATATTCCCATGTACTTCACGTGAAGGATGATCCAGTTATAGATGACAGAAAAGATGTGAAATAACAAATCATTCCAAATAAGTTTAAATGTTATGTTACATTCGATGCATGTAATAAATTCTGTGCATTGAATATGAAGAGATCCATTTTAATTTTAAAAAATCAATTTCTTCCTGTCTCTACTAAGTAAATGTTAAGAAATACTTAAACAATATCTACTTGAAGGCACCAAATTAGTACCCTGCCTAGAGCAGCCACAAGCCAGTTTTAGCTTTCCTTGAAACCTCTAACGCAGTTTTCCTCTAGAGCAGTTCAGACTTTAATGAACACACACATTAGCCACAGATCTTATTACAATTACCATTATGAATTCAAGATTCTGGGGTGGGGCCTGAGATTCTGCATTTCTATCAAACACCCATATGATGCCAATAATGCTCCAATAAAACCTTATTTACAAAAACAGGTAGCCAGCCCACAGTTTACAGTTTTGTTACCAACCCTCCTGTGTCAGATACCAGCAAGAGTCCTTCTGCCCCGGGTCACTTGTGCCAATAGAAGGAGACCAAGGTCGGTTCAGAAGCCAAAGAAAGCTTTGTTCTTCGTCAAAGGATGGAGAGGTGCGAGCTCTCACCGTAAAGCACAAACTCTCTGGAAAGGCCCTGAGCGGCGGCCTACTGCAGGGAGGCTTTATAAGGTCCTCGTCAGCGGGAAGGGGGCGGAGCTCTTGTGGGTCTGCGCAGCTGCGCGCTGCTAGCGCTGCTCAAGGCTCCAGATCACAGCCCCAGGCGCAGCGTCTCTGCGCACGGCCCCGCTGAGCCAAGGTGTCATGCGCAGAGCTTCTGCACGCAGCGCACCAAGCTCAAGTATCAGGTGCAGCCATTTCACGCTAGGAACTCTTTTTTTTTTTTTTTTACAACTTTATTGGAGTATAATTGCTTCACAGTGGTGTATTAGTTTCTGTTTTATAACAAAGTGAATCAGTTATACATATACATCTGTTGTCTGAATTGCCAGGAAGAAGGCCACTGTACGCGGTACCCTATGAGCAAGTGAAACTAGACTAAGCATGAAGGAAAAAAGGTTAGATTTTATTTAATTACCCAGGTTCTATTGCCCAGGAACTGTTAATGGGCTTTGCTGGTGCCAACCCCCTCCTCGGGCTTTTGTCTTGCTCTTCATTCTTGGGGGGCGATTAGAGGTGAAGGTCCATCTTCTGTAACATTCCTGCTGGTTTGGGTCATCATCATAATCCCAGGTGGAGGAGCAGAGCTTCTCCCCAGCTGCCTTTAGATGTGTTTGATTGTCACCAGGATTTAGCCCTAACTGTTCACATCCCTGAGTGACCACCATTTAGAATTTTATAAATTCTAACCTTTTGGAGACAAAGGACACAAGACAATTTAGGAGGCATGGCCCAAATATTAGCAAGAGAATGACAGTCACATGTCAAATTTTTCCTACAAATGAAGGTATCTAGGTCTTTTGCCTATAGCAAAGGTGTGCCCTGATGTTGAGGCTCAATGCTGTGGCCTGAATATCCCTGGTCACACTATTGTTTTTTGGAAGAGAAACTTCTGGTCAGAGAGATGTTCACAGAGTAGTCCAGGCGGTCCATTGTCCCAGGGCAGAATGTGTAGTTAGAGTCCCCAAGTGGGGTCTGTTCCACTTAGGAATAAGCTGATCTTGTGGGCTGCCAGTTTTCCAGGTTTTTAGATACACTCAGTCTCCTGTCAGGAAGGTGTGGAGAGCCAGATCAGCGGGTGCAGGCAGCACCTGGTTACTGTGTTCCATGAGGGCTTTCATGGTTTCTCCTACCTGGAGGGCATACTTGAGTTGTTCCATTTCAAAGGGGTTAAGGTGTCCCTTTGCTTGGGCTTGCAGAATGGGGCTACCATACATAAGTTCAAATGCATTTAACTTTATCTCTTGAGGCTAACAGCATGCAGACCAGGGCAACTGGGATAATGTAATCCAATTTTCTTGAGTCTCCTGGCATAGCTTGGCTAAGGTTCATTTTAAGTGATTGGATCTCTCTACTTTCCCTGATGATTGGGGTCTCTAGGCTGAGTGCACAGTCCATTTTATGCCCAGCATACTTGTTATCCCTTTTGTCATTTGAGACATGAATGCTGGGCCATTATCACTTTATAGGGATCCTGGGATCCCAAACCTTAGGATTATCTCTTTTGGGAATAGTTTAACCACTCTGGCTGGCTGCCATTTTGGTTCTAGTGGGAAATTCTTCTACCTGCCCTGAAAATATGTCCACTAGCACCAAGAGGTGCCTGAGGTTGCCCAGTGCTCTTGGCATGACAGTGAATCTGACAGTCTTCTCCAGGATATGTCCCTCTGGTCTGAATGGGCCTTATCTGGGGCCCTCTGGGGATCTGGTGTTAGGGGGGTTCATTGTGCTGATGGGGCATATCTCAACTATCTGACTGATTATATTTTTCATGCCATGAGTTACCATGACCTCAACTAACATAACCAATTATATAGGGCTTCTCTCCCATAGTGAGTTCCTTGATGGGCCTCCCAGATGGCTTGACAAGCTGCAGTTTGGGAAAGAAGTATTGCCCATGTTTATTAACTAGCCACTCATTTCTGGGCTTTGTCTAATTCTTACTTTGTATAGATTGAGGAGTATTTGGATGGATCTGGCCTCTTAGGTATGAGGCCTAGTTGACAAATTACTGGTTCTAGGGTTGCCATTTTGGCAGTTGCGTCCTCTTTGTTGTTTATTACCTCCGCATTCCCTTTTTGATGACCCCTATAGTGAATCACTGCCACTCTTTTTGGAAGCTATACTGCTTCTAGGAGTCTCAATACGTTTTACCTGCTTATTCTCTGCAGTAAGCTTACCCCCTTTCTTTCCAAATAGCCCTGTGCGCATGTAGGATGGCATACGCATACTGAGAGAGTCTCTGTAAACTTTCAAGACCTTCCCTGTCCCAAGTTCTGAGGCTCGGGTAAGGGCTATCACTTCTGCCTTTTGGGCTGAAGTCCTTAGGGGTAGGCTTTGTGCCTCTATGACTTAGGTCTGGGAGATCACTGCATATCCCAGCCCTTTTCCCTCTTTCATAAAACTTTCCCATCCATGAACCACTCCTCCTAGGTGTTTGGGAGAGGCTTACTTCCTAGGTCAAAGTGACTAGAATAGATCTTGTCTATGCTTTCTATACAGTCATGCTCCAGGAACCCCACTTCTGTGGGTAGCAGGGTGGCAGGATTTAGTGTGTGACAGGTTTTTATGGTAGCCACTGGGTCTGAAAGCATAGCCTGAACTTGAGTCAACTTTCTGGGGGATAGCCATTCTGTTCCTTTAGAACTTACTAAAGCCTAAAACTGGTGTGGATTCCATACAGTGATTGGCTGACCAAATGTTAACCTTTCAGCCTCCTTTAGTGGGGTTGTAGTAGCTGCTACTGCCCATAGGCAAGGAGGCCACCCCTTAGCAGTTTGATCTAAGTGTTTAGAGAAGCAAACAGCCACCTGAATAAGGGGTCCCAGTTTTTGAGCTAATACCCCAAGGGTGATTCCCCTTCTCTCATGAATGTGGAGGTATCCAGATCTGGCCAAACTTGGCCATCCCCAGGAAACCCCTAAGCTGTCTGCAGATGGCTTCTTTTCTTTCCTGGGGTAGGCTTCTCTGACCTTCTGTGAGAATGAAACCTAGGTCGGTCACCCTAGTTTGTGATATTTGAGCCTTTTTCTTGGACACCTTATATCCTTTATCATCTAGGTGGTTCAGGGTGGTTATAGTATTTTTGTCAGAGGCCTCCTTAGTAGGGTTGGCAATCAGAATATCATCCACATACTGGAGGAGGGTGGATCTTTTAGGTCTTTAGCTAAAGTTTCCCCAAAAGATGGTGGGGAAATTCTTGAACACTTGGGCAGGACTGTTTAGCAGTACTGTTTTTGTTGTGTGTTTGGGTCCTGCCATGCAAAAGCAAAAATTTCTTGCAACTCTGGGGCTAATGGATACAGAAAAAGGCATCTTTTACATATAATACAGAATACCAGGTCCTGGTGGATGGTAGAGTGGCCAGCAGGGTGTAGGGATTAGAGACTCCTCATGTATATCCTCAGTGGCTTCATTGACTGCCCTGAGGTCCTCTACCATCCGGTATTCCCCATTAGGTTTCTTTATTGGGAGAATGGGAGTATTACAGGCTGATTGGTATGATCTAAGAAGGCCCTCATCAGTTGGGCCCTGTATAACAGGGGCAGTGCCCAGCAAGGCCTCCTGACGGAGAGCGTACATTTTCTATTGGGCCATGTATGTCTGAGCTTTAGGTGGACTATCGTGGGAATGGCTCCTGCAGCCTGTCCTACCTGTCCCTGGGCCCAGACCTTGGGAACTGCTCCAGGGAGGTTGACTGGCCCTGTCTGGGGAGGTTTGTCCTCAGCCATTACCATTATTACCTTGTGCCCCCTGTCTAGGGGAACCCCAATCTCCAGTTTGTCTCCCATTAGGTGGTTAGTAGCTCCCAATTTATGCAAGATATCCCTTCCTAGCAGGAGTATAGGGCATTTGGGAACGTATAGGAAGGAATGGGTAAGAGTATGTTTCTTCAATTTGCATTCTAATGACTCTATGAATGCTCATTCTTGGGTCTTCCCTGATACCCCCATTATTTTACAACTCTTGTGACTGAGTTTGCCTGATCTGGTGTTCAGAACTGAGTAAGTGGCATCAGTGCTAACTAAGAATTCGACAGGATTTCCCCCTATGTCCAATGTCAGCCAGGGCTCCTTGAGGGTCAATCGGAGTGCCAGCTTAGGAGCCCTTTGGCCCCATAATTCAACAGCTGTTCAAACCATGTGCCCTGGAGGGTAGTGGCCAGGATCTTCCATTTCCATCCCCCTGTGGGGACTGTGAGGGATTCTCCCTTCCAGTGTCCCTCTTGTTTGGGGTAGCCCATTAGGGCTCATTCTGCAGGACTGGAAGTTTTCTGGGTATCATCCCCAACACTAAAACATTTAATCTTCCTATGTAATACACCCTGGCCCCAATACCAGCTGGGAGATGGAGAAATTTGGCCCATCAATGGGTCTCTAAATTACAACACCATTATTTTATTACCCAGATTCTGTTTTTATTTCTTGGGAATTGTTAATGGGCTTTGCTGGTGACAGTTTGCAGTTTGAATTTTTAAAATATTACTTATTTTGTTACTGAGTGTTTTTGGTGCATTCAAGTAGAGTGCCTCATTTGTCTTGCCCTGGTCCTGGCTGTCTGTGCAGCCTGCAGACCACACTTCCAGTAGTGACGTCCTGGTGGACTGCCTCTTTGTTTATTGTTCCTGGTCTGAGACGGATTCACATGCACTTCACTTTCAAATCCATCTGTTACGCCATCCAGCCTGCCTCCACTACACGCCACCAGTGCTCATCTTGTGTAAAATATGTTCAAAAGCCCAACTTTTCAAGAAGATACTGGAATGTGTTCTAATTATTTATGTCTATCTATCTATATCTATATCTATATGTCTATATCTATATCTATACAGTTTCTGAAATTTTATCTTTCCCTAGATGAAATTCCTGTTTCAGGGAAATAATTTTTAAAATGCTTTACTACAGTTGTAGATGCTACATTTCCTGATGGTGTGTGTATGGGCACATGTGTATGTGTGTATATATATACTCTTTTTAAAGTGAAGTCCAAACATTTAAAAATTTTTCTTGAATGGGGCCTCACGAAACGTTTGCCTCCACTGGTTGGGCATTTGTTCTCTATCTAATATGATCAGAATATACTGGAGTTACTCTCCTTTTCTTATAGACC
This sequence comes from Mesoplodon bidens, assembly GCF_964165515.1. Classification (NCBI taxonomy): domain Eukaryota; kingdom Metazoa; phylum Chordata; class Mammalia; order Artiodactyla; family Ziphiidae; genus Mesoplodon; species Mesoplodon bidens. The sequence goes on from NC_138178.1 coordinate 87,566,631, forward strand.
TTTCATCAGAAGAGTAGGCAATATGTTCACATGTAAAAAGCATGCCAAACATGGTGAGACTTAAAAGGAGCTTTAATTGCCTCTTCAACAGTGGGGGACGGAGTTAAGATAAGCTAAACTATGTTGGCTTAAAATGAGTTCAGATAATCCATCATTTCTTCATTGCTCTTATTCTCTAAATATGTGTCCTCCTTTTAAAAACACATTGACACAATTTCCAAAGTCTCAACATACCAGTCTGATGAGATGGTTGTTCTTCATCAACTTGATATTTTATACTGAGCAGAAGTGTTTAGCAACATCTTCCAACTTAGAGATTTCATCATAAAACTTGTGCCTACAGCTCATTTATAAAACTATGAAACAAGGTCACCTCCAGCAAGGTTTCCTCACGATCTGTTTCCAAAGAGCTCAATAATCGGCCTCTCCCTTCCCTGTCTGGCTTCTGCTGCATTGGTCACAAACCACAAAAACACTTTATCCAAATAGATACACCCATTAACTCACATACTGAGCAACAAGTTTACACAAAAATACACTTTAAAGGTTGTGGGTTGGTAGGAAGTCAAGGGAACTGGACCAGTGGGAGAGGGTCGTAGGTGGAAGAGAATAAAAGAACCTGTGTGATGGGGTGGGTGATGGGTGGCCTAGGAGGGGAGATGATCAGAGAGGTAGCACAGGAGGATAGTTTTGCCTGTGCTTTAAACCAAGATGGTTTTTGCCTCTTAGTAAATATTTATTGAGATCTTCTATGGACTTTACCCTGTGCTGGACTTTATGGCAAACTCAGAGGGGGTCTACATCATTGAACCACTACTCAAGGGATTTACAATCTAGGGTTAAGATTAACACACATGAAGCCACTGCATGAGAGCACGTACACACACACAAACACGAAGATACAGAAAATATTTGATTTCTTCAATATCTCAAGTACTTCAGAAATATCCAATTTATTCCTCATAATAATCCTGCAAAGTTAGGAACTACTGATCCCCTCTTATTGATGGAGAATCTGAGGCCCAGGAGGGTAAATAATCTCCCCAGCATCACACAGCTATCAAGAGGCAGAGATATGATTCAGTCCTAAATTTGTCAAACTTTGTTTTGATCTCAGTGGTTTAACCTAATAAGAGCTTTTTTTTTGGCCCAGAGTCTGAAGATATTCCTGGTTGGTTGAGCTTTCCTGGAAGGTTATTCTCCAGGTGGTGACTCAGGAATCTAGCCCCTTCCATCCTGAAGCCCTGCTATTTCCAACTTCTGGCATCCAGAATTGTCAATGAAGAGGAAGAGTGAGCAATGAATGGCACATGAGATACTGTAACAACCCTCGCCCAAAACTAATATAAATCACGTTTATTTCATTGACCATAATTAGTTTCAAAGCCCCAGTAAGATGTAAAAGGGTTGGGAAATGGAGTGGCTGGGTAGCTGTGTCCCAGATACAACTTGACCTAATGGAAGGATAGCACATATCTTTGGCGGTCAGCTAGCTCTCCCTGCTACAAGCTCCAAAGCCACTAAACGTCACACTTCTGAACCATATGAGGAAGAGCTAAATTATTTGTTGCTAAATTACAAGTTCCTGAAAGAAGTTCAAAGCAGTGGGAGATCTCAGGGTTGTAGCAGAAAGAAAGGAACCTGAGTAGGGTGCTGAAAAGTGGGTATGAGGAAGATATTTCTGTCTGAGAAGAAACAGAGTGAACATGCAAAGTAGGAAAGATAATGGTGCTCACAGTCATGTTACAAAATATATTTATGAGGTGTATCACATGCAGTGATATGTAATCACAGGCTGAGCTCCCAGGCGAGGGCAGCTCTCTGAAAAAATAGGGCTTAGTAAATGCTTTTCAGCTGATGCAGACTGCAGCCTTCCCAGGGACTTCTCAAAATGTAAACTCAGAGGCCAGGGACCATGGTTTTTTGTTTTGGTTTTTGTTTTTTTTCATGTTGTATTTTGCTATTCAGCACCTAGAACTTGGCAATGGTTCAGAAAAGATGAGCTGTGAATGTTCCATGGACAAGGGTAGGCTTTCAAAAAGTGTGCTGAGAGATGGTTAATCCAAGGTCTTCCTTTTTCATTGTCCACTATTGGGCTTTTCATTACCTAAAAGAAGTTGTAAATTCCTGGAATCTTGTATTATGTATCTTTTCCACAAAAGAAGTCCTAAAAATTGGTAAGGGAGCATACAGTGGAGGTGGTGAAAGATCATTTCCATCAGAGGTGCTGGTGAAAGCTTCCTGGAGATGTGGCAGCCAAGCTGGGCTTTTGCATAGAGAGAATACCCTGCGTACAGGCACTGAAGTGGGCAAGGACAGAGTGGGCAGCAATGCCCACTGGCACGGACAGTGTATAGGGAAGTAGAGCCCTGAGGTTGTGGTCTGGAAGGGCGAGAATGATCATCTAGAGTAATTTGGAATACAGTGGGTTGTTTTGGGAATATTCAGAATATTAATCCAGCGGGATTGCACAGGATCATTGAGAAGTTGAAAGACTGAGGTGGTAGAATAAATCAGGAAGCCTCTGACTTCCCTTTTTTCATTGCTCATTTACGATCATTTGGCTAATGCCCCCCTATCTCACTGGGCATTTAGGCATGAGGGCAAGGGCTTCTGTCTCAGTCATTTGTTGAAAGAATGAAATTCTGTTGGAGTCCAGGCAGGAGGCCTCAGTAAGGTAATTATTTGGGGAGTGGAAGGGAGGGGATGGATTCAAGAGCACCAGTGAGGTGAGAGGTCCTTCCCCTTGCTCTGCTGTTCTGTTGAATGACCTAGGGAGAGTCAACTCTCTCCTTGTCTCCGTTTTTTCACCTTTACCTGGTTTCCTACACGTGAACACTGAGGAGATAGGATTATAGAAGAGGTTATGGACGACTAAAAGTAAAAGGGCTTGTATAAGAGCTTGTTAAAAGAAAAGTGAAGCAAGCATGACCGGGATCTCAAAGTTTTGGGGCTGGGTGACAGCTTCAGGTGGTGGGTGCTGTGGCGGCTGAGGAATGCAGAGCCCTGTGGGGAAGCGGGAGACGTGAAAACAAATACCCGAGTCCATCATGTATATTGGAAGTGAGTGACTATAGAAGGTGGTTTTGCTTTGGTGGCTGGAAAAAAACAGTTACATATAAGAAGTAAAACAGTTTTAAGCTTATAAAAGGCCACCGGGGCAAAAGGACCTAGGGGATCCAGTGCAGCAAGAGGAGGCAGCAGCTTCAGTAGTGGATCTGGGTGAATAAGTGAGCCCTTCTATGCTTCATCTGGTACATCTGTAAAAGGAAATTATATGGTTCTTCCTGAAAGCTGCCCTGGATGACTTCCCACACCCACCTACTTCCCTATCTCCCTCCTCTGAGCCAACGCTCTGTGCTCCCAGCTCTCAGGTGCCATGAGAATTGTTGCCTGGGATGGCCCAGCCCAAGTCTCTGTCTAGTTTTCTTATTTCTTTAGAGATACAGAAAGGGTCCAGGCAAGAATATGGATCCCAAGTCTTGCAAACTGCAGTGGCTAATGTGGTACCTCCACCCCAATGTGACTTAAGTGATGCGAATCCCCTTTTGAGAGCATTGACACAGGATCCTGTGCTCCAAGGTTTGAAAAGTCCTACCGCTGAATCCCAGGCCGAGGTCTTCTACATCTGGAAAGTACTTTCCAACTCGCAAAGCCCTGTCATGTGGGCATGATCTCTCCCAGACTGAGGAAGATAAACAACCCTATGAGCCCATGTTCTGGCTGCTGTGTGCTCCAAGGGAGGGGAGGCCTTCCTGACCACAGGAGGTGCCCCACACCCTCTCCACTCCCTTTCCCACAGCCTTTCAACCCCCAGAGAGTGCTGGAGGAGATGAGCTAGTGCTCAAGGCTCCCAAATCCGGGTGAGCTCTGGTTCACCCACTCTGTCTCCCAACCACAGCCAGCTAAAAGGAAGGATGCTCCCAGCTCAGGTCTGTGACTGGAACCAGAGAGACTCTGGAGGCCAAGAAAATTGGGTCAGACTTCTGTGCTGGGATGGGAGATTCCTTGGAGTGACTGGGTATGTGTCAGCCGCTAAATGATTCCGCTCTCTTCTCTCAGCTCCTAAGCCACCGCCCTCCCCTTAGGGAGCTCCAGTTGCCAAGGAGCACTGCCTTGCCCTGTGGCTGCTGCAGCACGCATGCTTAATAATAATGAACATCATTTATGGGGCCCTTAAAATGTGCCAGGCAGCATGCTCACCGCTTTACAAATGTGACCAGTTCGCCAGCTTGGGACATGAAATGAAATCACATTCTCTCAAACTCGAACATTAAATGCCCCTACATCCGCATTATGTCTGTTCAGGAGCTCCAAGGCCCTAAGAAGAATTCTTCTGTCCAAAGGGTCAGTCCAGATTAGTGTGGCCTTAAGGCATTAAACCCAAACCTTGCCTAGTTTGCCAAGGAACCTCATTCTTTTTGGCTGTGGTTGCCACTGCTAGCGGCCGCTATTGAGATTCCACAAAATTCCCTCAAATCAATGACCCGGCTTCTGAGGTGGCCACTTCCCATTTCAAGGGCCAGACCCCTTCAAACAGGCATTTCCAGCAATGGTAACAAGTCCAAAATCACTGTGTATGTTAGAACAGGCACCTGCTATATTCCACTGTCCTTTGTCTCTGTCACCTCAACTTAGGAAATTTTAGGAGTCAAACATCAAGTGCCAGGGCACAGCTCTGATTTTTATACACAGCATTCTGAGTTCACACACAAAGTTATTTTTCCCAATTCAGCTTCCCATCATACTTCCTATTAAGCTATTGATATCATCCCTTAAATATTGAAGAAGGGACCACCTCTCCATATGTAACATCAACCCTATTTCCCGTGCAGTAGGACTAGCATATTTTTCAGGGAATCACCAACCCTATTATTTGTGGGTTATCTTTTTATAAATTCCCACACCCCCTTTGCATTATTAGCTCCATTTTACAAATGAGGAAACAGGTAGATTGATGGGAAGGAACTATTTCAAGGCCACACAGCTAATAAGTGGTAGAACTGGGATTTAAACTCACACCTGGTTCACAACACAGCACTGTTCCATCTTACTAACGTGTTCTTGGTTGGGACGTCCATCCAGCTCAAAGTCTAGAGAAGAGGCTCCTTAAGTAGGTAAATGTGTTTCTCTGTGGAGCCCCTGGACCTGGGGGAAATCATGTGGAGGTGGCCCAGCTAAAAGCCCTTATCTGAACTCCACTGGAGGAGACGGACACTCCAGTGGCTTGTGAGTAGCCACAACATGTCATGCTGAACATGGGGTGTGGTGGTTTAGCACACATGTTGATGTTGAACTGTGGCCTGGCCTGGCACTTTTATTAGGCCAACGACCTAGGCTAAGAAGACCCGGGAGGGTAAATGTGAGAGAATCTAAAGGCATTTGTGCCAGCTATGAGCCTCAGTCCATTCCTAGGCTGGTTTTTGGCCTCAAACTCAGCACTAGCCTCCTTGGCCATAATTGTCTCTGCACTGAGCCTGAAGATTCTTGGACAGAAACACATGGGAAGAAGGGCTTTATTTGGTCTCACTTACAGTTATTTGGATATATAAACTTGACTTTTCAAGTATCACGCCTGATCACCCTCTTCTATCCCAATAAAGGCCCACAGTGAAACATAATGTGCTCCAAACAAGAAGTTCAGATGGAAAATATTTGAACAGAAGTTATATTTGAGTCCCAGACAAGAGCCAAGTAGCTGATGATGAAATCAGAGATCGAGACTATGGGTACTGAGGAGAGAAGGAGCAGGTGCCTCTGAGAGAGACCCATATTCTAGGGTGAGGGTGGAGGAATGTTAACCGGAAGTAAGTGGCGAACCGCCAAGCCAAAGCAAGTACAGGATCCAAAGCTGCCTGTATGGCCTGTGCATAAGGAATGTTGCCAAGAATGAGCCCAGCAGGGAAGAGAGGAGTTGAAGATTCACCAGCATCTTGCTTAGCAGCCAACAACTGGGGGTGAAGTGGCGCCAGCAGCGCATTCTGGGCTCTACCTCTTGAGTAATTCAGATGGGGTGTTTCTGTCCCTTAGATCTGGGAACAAGAGGCTTGAATCCTATCCCCACCCTCACCCCTACTTAGATTTTGGAAATTCAACACTCTCCCTCGGATTTCTATGAATTCCTGAGGACTTATCACTGTATCCTCTGCTACTTAAGTTTCTACTTTCCAGAATGTTGTGTCTGTTGTGCATCATATTGACCCAGATATCAAACACAGTGACCTCCCTCCAATTTCTGCACACCTGTGCCCTCTCCCCTACTTCCAAAGTAGACTTTAAAGGATTTTGGTTTGAGGGGAAACGGAGGAGAGGATTCATCGTGGTGATGTACAGGAATTGTTATAGATGACAATGTTTTATTCTTATTATATCTGCTTGCTTTGTACTTTTTCATGGAGTGAACACTTTATTACTACATGTGCCAAAATTTGATATTTCTTTCATGACCTTGGGTGAATGGATTTCATAGTATAAGCATCAGATAATAACCATGAGTATAGCTCACATTTATTGAGAATGTACCATGTGCCAGGCACTATTAAGAAATTTATAAGGAATAATTCATTTTATCCTAACAACCATCATCATTTTAGAGGATAGGAAACTCTCTATTAAGAGGTTGAGTGGTAAAGTAACTTCTTCAAGGGTACACAGCTAATAAATAACAGGAATGGGATTTAAGCTCAGGCATTCTGACTCCAGACCTTCACTTCCCACTAGTGCCTGCCTTGATCCCCTATCTGGAGCCCAACATCACTAGAGAGAGCGAAGAAGAGCTACATGAGTACCTGGACTATCTGTGTGAGCAGCAGAAGGTGGAGGAAGGGGAGAGGAGATGAGAGAGACTGAGAGGTTATTAAATGGTCAATAGAATCTGGGTACTGAGAGAGAATGATCTATTTCATGAAGAGGCTGATTTTCTCCTAGAGTCATAGACTCTGGACCTGGATCAGAGCAAAGCTCAGAAAAGAAAAGCTCTAGTGGACAGGGAAGGTACCCTCAGCCCAAACCTGGAGAAACAGGGCATGAGAACTTGGCTGAGGACTCAGGTTTCCTGGAGGCTGTGCAGGAGGTTCTGTCTCTGTTCCATACTGCAGATACAAGAAGGTTCTTGGTTATTTGCCACTGATAATAGAATACTGGCAAATAGGTAGGAAAAGCAGCAAAAGAGAAGCCTCCCTCTGGAGTCTGAAGATCTCTAGGTGTCCTTTGCTATTGATCTTCAGCTTCTAATCTTTTTAATTTAAAAAACTTTTAATTTTATTCTCTAGAAACTTTTTTTCCAATTGTGTAAATGATATATTCTCACTGTGGAAAATTTGAAAAAAAGGTATAAAGAAGAAAATGGTAATCTCTCTGAGACTCATCTCTATGGGAATTAATCTTATAATAAAGGTCACACTGTAGATCAACAGAGAAAAGCATATTTTTCCATAAATAGTGATGGGATAATCAGATTTCCATTTGGCAAGAGAAATGGAATCTTTTCTTTTGAAAGATCTCTATCTTTCACCACCACCATCATCATCATCATCAAAAAATTTCTGGGTGGCCTAAAGATCTAAATCTAAGCTACATAAGTCATAGAAAGAAAAAAATATATATAAATATACACATATATGAAATATATGTAAGAAATGTATATATATACATATATACGAAATTTATATGAAATATCCAGAAGAGGAAAATCTATAGAGATAGAAAGTAGATTATATAGTAGTTGACTTGGGCTGGGGGAATGTGGGGGAACTGGGAGTGACAGCTAAGTGCTGCAGTGTTTCTTTTTAGAGTAGTGAAAATATTCTAAAATCGATTGTGGTAATGGATGCACAATTATGGGACTATATTAAAAGCCATTGAATTGTATACCTTAAATGGGAGGAATGACATGGCATGCTCAAAAAGTTTTGAATGAAGAGAGTTTAACACAGGATTGTTTACAGAGGTGTGAGCAGGGTTAAAGGAACCACTAGGATGGCAAACCACTGGGGACTAACAATGGGAGGTCTTTACACTGCTGGGTCTGAAATAGCAGGAGGAGGAAAGAGTCTTACCAGAGCCTTGTGAGAGCTAGAACTGAAGAAATGCAGTGCAGCTGCTTCCAGAATGGTGGGAAGGCAGAGAGGAAGTCAGGGGAATTCATACTCCAAGCATTGTCCTTCTCACCCTCCAAGCTTATGCTGCTGCCTCCCATTGGCCAACTGTAAATAAAAGCTAGAGGCCAGGCAGTCTGGTGATATAGTTCTTAAAAAGACACAGAGCAAGGCAGAGAAAAATGAAGAATGGATCAGGATGGGAGGGTAGAAACGGAATAAAACCAGCACCTCCCACGACCAGCAAGTGCACTCAGAGGTTTTAAACAGTAAAGAAGCTCAATACACTGTACAGTGTGTGTGTACAAGAATGGTGGTAGCACCATTGCGTGTAGTAGACCCAAACTGGAGATGACCCAAATGCCCATCCATGCTAAAATGGACAAGTGAGCTGTGCTGTGTCCATTCACACAAAGGAACACTGAAGCAATGAAGTGATGAACTCCACACACATAACGTGGAGCAAAAGGAACAAGAAAAGTATGATTCCATGTACATAGAGTTCAAAATTGTCAAAGCTAATTTATATTGCTTAGGAATACAAACAGGACATATATGTAATGATTATCATAAATGTCAGGATAGTGTTTTTTTCCTAGGGAAGAGAGAGGATTATTTATGATAAATGCTGTACAAGGGGAGGAGGTTGGGGAGAGGAGGTCCTTTGGGTGTTGTCAGTGTTCTAGTCCTTGATCTGGCTGTGGTTGCACAGATGTTTGCTTGATACATATTCACTAAAAATATATTTTATCTGCATAGTTATAATTCAGTTAACAAAAAGGAAAACACTGTGGTATAATTTTCACATATTTTCTGGGCATATACATATACATATACACACACACACATATATAAAATATTTAACATTTCTGCACTTGCAACTTTTCTCACTAAACAACAATAGAGCATAAAGCTTTTATGAAATCCATAAAAACTCTTTTCCAAGTTAATTTTAAGGCTATATAATATTGCCAAATAGTATATATTATAAATACCTAACTATTCCTGATTGAGAACATCTACATTGTATCAGTACTCTCTCATTTATGACACTTCTTACCTCTTCTAATGAGTAGCTATTTTAAGAAATTCTAACCCATACTTTCATACCTTGGCTTCATTTATGCAATGGGAGAAAAATGAAAAGAGTCTTAAAGCTCCAACTGACCCCCAGTCTGGGTATGTCTCCCTAGATTAGCCCTTGTCACCCTTTCCACTTGTCCTCCATGCCACTTATCATCATTGTAAATATTGTAATTAGTTATCTGTTTACTTAGTTGTTTTTTGTTTGTTTGTTTGTTTGTTTTTGCGGTACACGGGCCTCTCACTGTTGTGGCTTCTCCCGTTGCGGGGCATAGGCTCCGGACGCGCAGGCTCAGCGGCCATGGCTCACGGGCCCGGCTGCTCCGCGGCATGTGGGATCATCTCAGACCGGGGCATGAACCCGAGTCCCCTGCATCGACAGGTGGACTCTCAACCACTGCGCCACCAGGGAAGTCCTGTTTACTTAGTTTTTAATGTCTATCTCTCCTACTGGAAACTCCATGAGGGCAGAGACCACATCTACTCTGTTGACCTCTGTCCTTAGAGCCAGCATAGAACCTGCCTGACATAAAGAAGATGTTCAATAAATATTTGTTAAAAGAATGAGTGAATACATGAATGACCAACTTACTTTGTATCCAGTCTATCTGTCCTGCCCATCTTTGAAAATGAGTCCATTTCCTCCAGATAATAGCCTCACAAAATAGAGATACCACTGGGTGTCCAGCAGAGGCCACATGACCAATTGGGAAGGATGAGGGTGTGGACAGAATCCCTTCACTGTTTGTGATTTGGAATAGAGGTCTCTAAGCTCCTTTGCCAAATCCTGGTATCTAAGGTCCTTTCCCAAATCCTGGGATCAGTCACCTCGTCAGAGCCAGGACTCAAGACGGGAAGAGTGGAACTTTGTATCTGAACAGAAAGAATTTGTTTAAAAGTAACTGATGAGTTACTGGAAGCCATTTTCTTACTGAAAAAAAAAAAAGGAATTTTTTGTTAACTAATTGTACAAGTACATGAGCTTCAAGGGAATGATTAAAAAATGGAATCTAAATGTCTTAGGGGCAAAAAAAAAAGTATTACTAAAATTTGGCAATGCTTAAATAAAAGATGCATTTTTTAAATCATTTGTCTCAAAAAACTAGGCCAGTAACTGTCCATGGCTCATGCTCTTCTTACACTCTGAGTTGAGAAGTATTCAAAAAACTGAGTTTTTCCCCATTTATTGGAATTAGGGACAACTGACATTTCTTATTAGAATGTAAAACAGAGAAACGTAGTTCACATATGTTACATAAAATTGTTTTTTTAAAGAGATTTCCTCTGGAAAGAGACAGAACTGTGTACAATGGAAAATTGAAAATTCCCCAATATCAAGATGAGTCAGCAAATAACTTCTTCGTGACAGCAACCTGGGAACCCTGCTGAACAGACAGACCTACTTTAGTGGGAAATCAGCTCTATTTCCTGGCTTGCAGGAACTACTGTCATTTGCAGACATTTTAGGTGATATGTCTATGTCTTTGCCTGCTGAAATTTATTAGGAACAGAGCATGATATTCCCAGGACAATATTTACCCACAGGAAAGGATTTGTATTCAGTGGAATGTGATTACATCAGTCCTTTTCATCCCACCCAACCTTTTGGTCCTTGCATTCCCACAGGGTGCAAGCTGTTTGGTGCAGCTGCCAGCTTTTAATTAGAAATTCTCATATTTGCAGAGAAGTCATCAATACCTGGCTTCCTGCTTACACCTCCCCTAATACTGCCCCCAGAAAAAATATTAATTTCCCCCTTGCTCTAAAGGCAAATGCTTTTGCCAAGCATTCTTAATCTTTAGTGATGTGTTTACTCAAAGGGAGGTGGGGAAGGCAAAGAGGAGAAAATAGCAGAGAAGCAATCGTTAGTTCTCTCCTTTGAGCTCTGGTCATCCAAATAATGTTGCCGTTTCCTGGTGCTCTATTTGGTGCCCTCTTATTTCTGAGATGACACTGTCCACTATGTAAATTACCCGTCTATTCTTAACTGATAGAATTAATGCCTTCTATACCCAGTGGGATTGGCCTAAGAGACTGAATACCTGAGTTTCTAGGTCCTCAGGCAATGACACCAATCTGTTTAGTAGGTCCTTATGTTCCTCCTAACTCTGAATCCATGTGGTTGTCTCAAATTTCATTCAGCTCAAAATTAAGTTTTCCTACAAAAATGACATAAATGGGGGGCAATACCTAGTTTTTCTGCAGATGGAGTTGAAAAGATGACTGTTTTCCTCTCTCACAAGCCCAGGGTTAACCAGCCACAGACACACTTTCAAATGTATTGGTCACCTTTCATCTGTTTGCCCTCTCTTTTTCTGGGAATAGCAATGCCCTCTCTCTGGGAAACTACCTCACCACTTCTCTAACCAAGTAGGTCTTATTGGGGCAGAAAGGCTTGCTCCACCTGAGAGTCTGCCCAAGGTTCTTATACCCTGAGAAGTTGTCATATTTCTCTAGCAGCATGTCCAGTGAAGCATAACTTAAAAACATTTTTATGTATTTAAAATCTTATGTAAGTTGAATACATTTTACTGTATTTACATGCATACAGCTTTTGTGCCTAGGTTGATGCAGAAAATCACTCTGGGACAGATTATCTTTGATGTTTCCCTGTAACATTTGAGTGGTCTCAGTTAAGCAGTCTTGGTTGCTCTCCAGGGAGAAGGGTATGGTTATACACTCCAGTCTCAGAACCACTGGGATGCTTGTGGAGTTCAGCAGGATTAAAACCCTTCCAATGAATCAAGGTGGCCCTGATGGAGGTTCACTGGGGTATGAAGTGCCCCAAAGAGGACCTCCTTATGTAGGAAGGAGGAGTCTGGATCAGTGCACAGGGATACTGTTTGGTGGGAAAAGCTAGTTCCAGGAGCACAGCTGATGTTACAGTCTTGTTCATCTCAGAGCAGCCAAGCTGGTGAGGTTGCTGTGTTTGGGAAACAATAGCTGATCCTTGGCATATAACCAAAGACAGCCTAAATCTTGGAGCCCAGTGGTGAGGTATATTCAGAGCCAGTGCAGGGATCACGAGTTCTCACCACAATGCACAAGAATGCAATGGATTCTACCATCTACACCAGGACATTAGCAACACAAACATTCTGGAGCTTAAAAGCTGGATCAACTATTTAGACTGAACAAGACCCTAGGGTTTCTGTACAATTCAAGTTGTGGGCAAAGTCTTCAACAGGAAACACCAAATTTCCTGCTGATATGGGCAGGTGGAAAAGGTTGTCCAACAATTAATTGGAACAAATAAAAATATTCCTATTAGGGGCCAGATGTGTACTGAAATTGGTTAAATGAGTCATGCTAGTGACATTTTTCATACTTACCTCTATACCCAACTATTCACTCAAAAGATCCTTAAAAAAAACAACAACAACTTACTCTCTGTCAATGGTATAAGAATTAGAAAAGAGAGGGTGCCTTTATATGAATGTTTATCAGTTGGGAGGTACTTGCAGCAGAACACTGAATGCACGTAACTTGAAAGTGTTTATACAGCCCCCTCCACCACCACGTGATCAGGTATTTAACTGTGTCTATTACTTCAAGGTTAAGACTGAGTCATCTCCATTTCTATGTCAGTGGAGACATACTCTATATATGAACAACCAAGACCTAAGAGAACAAACACCTGAAATCAAAACTTAACACTTCATGCATGGTATTGGTGTTTTAGCAGAGTGGTTTATGAGCATGAACCCTAAAACGAAACTGTTTTGGTTCAAATCCCAGCTTGACCACTTACTAGCTGTGTGACTTTGGGATAGTTACTTAAATTTTCAGTGCCTCTCCTACTCATAAAATAGAAATAATAATAGTACCCAGTTCATAGGCATGTAGAAAAATTAAACGAATGAAACATATAAAATTCCTAGAACAGTGCCTGACACACAGCAAACACTCAATAAAGATTAGCCAGTATTATTACTATCAAACATATTTGCTGACACAAGATAAATAATTGTATTGTGGTTAGTAATAATAGCAAGAGCAGACATCTATTATTTTTGCTGTCCCCCCCACCAAAACAAAATCCTCCTTATTCTGGTAATAACATTTTTTTTCTTTTGTGGAAAATATTAGTTAAGGAAAGGACACTTAGCCAAGTCCATCTAATGAGACTCAGCCCAGTGAGTTTGTTGTCATTTTTGGGATAGGGAGGGTCTCTATTAGAATTATTGGCTGGGAGGATGGTATAAGACAGACTGCAAAGAGCTGCATCTGAGAGGCCTACCTACAAGTGAAGGTATCAGTGTATTTGGTATCTAACATCAGTTGCATTAGGTATCTATTGCTGCATTAAAAATTAAAACTCAGAACTTAGCAGCTTAACACAACACATTATCTTACACAGTTTTTGAGGATCAGGCATCCAGGAGTGGCTTAGCTGGGCAGCTCTGGCTCAGGATCTCTCATGAGATTGCAGTTAAGTTGTCGCTAGGGGCTGCAGTCAACCAAAGGCTTGGCTGGGGCTAGAGGATCCACTTCCAAAATGGCACACTCATATGGCTGTTGTCAGGAGACTTCAGTTCATTACCAGGTGGGCCTCTCCACAATGCTGTCCACAACATGGCAGCTGGCTTCCCCTAGTGTGAATGGTTGGAGAAAGGGGGAGAAAGAGACAGACAGACAGACAGAAAGACAAAGACGCTAAGAGGGAAACCACTTATGTGTCTTTTATGACCTAAATTTGGAAGCAACATACTATCTCTTCTGCCATATTCTATTGGTCACACAGACCAACTCTGGTACAGTGTGGGAGGGGAACACACAAGCATATCACCAGAAGGCAGAGATCACTGGGGGCCATGTGAGAGACTAGCTACCACAATAACAGAATCAAGAGAGGGAAGGGGAGACTGAGTCTTATTGACACTGCTTGAGTCCCTAGAATATCCGTGCCTTTTATGAATCAATAAATGCCTTTCTGTACTTGAGTTCTGGGCTGCTTTTTTTTTGGTTCATTGCTACCAAAATGTTCTTGACTAGTACAGTTGCTAACTTTTATTGACCACATTCTCAATGATATGGAGTGCCTTGCTGTGGATTACTTCATTTAACCCTCATGACAACTCTGTGAGATAGGGACTATTATTATTATTATCTTATTGAGGTATATTTGACATATGATATTAGGTTAGCTTCAGGTGAACAACATAGTTTTCTGACAATCAAACACATTATGAAATTATCACTATGACAAATAGGGAGTATTATTTTTAATCTTCTTATCCCAGATGAAAAAAGGGAGACTGAGAGAAGTTACATGGTTTGGCAAAAAGTCATGCAGCTGGTAAGTGGTAGATGCAAGTTTCAAATCCAGATGATTCTACTCTCAAACCTGCTCCTTTGCCACATAAAAGATTACTCTTCATGCATTTCTCCTCTTGATTCAGTTTGAGATCTTTTCCCTGTGAGATGAGCTCTGAGCTTGGATTCTGCTGTGGAGTGGCTCACACACAAGCTTGAGACTGGCTCACACCCACTGAGAACGGGGTCCATTGCCCAGGACAAAAGCTGTCTGGATCACAGGAGAGAAAATGTTACTCTGCTAAACCATTCCCACTGTGGCAACCGTGGTGCATATTCAACAGAGAGCAGGGCCAGCCAGTCATCCATCACCAACCCAAAAGTTGCCTTCAGTTTCTGATCCCAGTAATTGAGGACATGTGTTACTCTGCAAACAGTACTGATGGGAAATGGCTGATAGTTCTTCCCCTCTGAAGCTTGGGAAATGAGAGGGAAGAGGAGGGGGGAAGGAAGGAGTCTGCACATTTTCATTTTCTTATGTTAACAACTCTAAAAGATTAAGGGTAAGAAGGGAATGGCAATAGAATATAAAAACGCTTTGTGTAAGGTTCACGTTGACTCGCACTGTTAACTCCACTGTGGTTTATTAGTTCATGGGAAAAAATGACAAAAAGGAATAAAAACCTGACTATGAATCCAGTATCAACAATTCGCAGCCATAGTAACAAAGAAAGTGCAACTCATGAATTGAAAAAAGAAAAAGCAAGTGTGTGTATGAGTGTGTCATCGGGAGGATGTCAGGAAATGGTTACTGAGTGAAGAAAGCAGTTAACCCCTGGTGGCTAAGAGGGCAGCTCTGGATCGGCCGAGTACACGCTGTGGCTGACATGTACATCAGGAGTTGGCAGAGAAGTTCTAATTCCTATATGATAGACTTTCCAACTCAGCTGTAAAAATTCACTCAAGGATAAAATGACGTAAAAAAGGCTCTGCCTAACAAGAATTTCTTGTTTTTTTTTTTTTTTTTTGGTTTAAATCAAATTTGGTTTGCATTAGTTCAGCCCAGCTTCATTGCAGGAAGGTAATAGGGTGTGTGGCTTTTCATGTGTTTCCACAGCTAGCTCTGGAATGACTTGGAGCTGCTTTATGAATACAATTGTGGATAAAGTACAGCATCTCAGAGTTCAGAACCACACCCCATCCTCTTCACCTTTGGGATATGTCATCCGTTTCTTATTTGGGTAGCCAGATGCCAGCAATGCATTGCTCCAGGACCCTGAAAGGGAGTCAAGCAAGTGCTAGTGGTTTTGGAGGTCTGGGAGCAATCACCCACATGGGAGTTGTGGGCAACTTAGGAACCATCCAATTATCAAATTTGGGGCTGGAAGCATCTCATTGGTCATCTAGTCCAATGAGCCATATGATGCTTGAATTTTCCTTTTCCCCCAAACTTTGTGCCATGCTCAGACCCCACCCTTCGGAAGGAACTCTTCTCACCTTGGGGCAATCCGTATAGTTTTGACTGCAAAAGACTCAAATTGAGTAGACATCTTTCTCCCTGTAAATTACCACTCACAACCCCGTAAAGCAAGTCAAATATTCACACATTTGAAGATGAATGGATATTTTTTCCTCAGAGGACTTCTCCAGTCTAACCATAAAGAGTTCTTGATCATCCTGCATTTAGCTCTTCTGAACACCTCCAGGGGGCCTCCTGAAGTATAGTCCCTCAAATGAGCACAATACCCAATGAATAGTCAGACTGTCCAGGGAAGGGGAGTAACACCATTATTAGCTCCATCATTCTGAGATTTTACTTTTGTTTATGTAGCCTCATATTTAAATATTTCTAACAGCTTTATGGTATTCTGGACTCAATGAATTTACTTCCCACTAAAATGTATGTGATAGGCAAATTAATAATACTTCTGATCATTAATCACCAATTCTGCTGTACTCCCCAGGCACATGGGAGGAGCACATGTCCCCACTCTTTGAAATTACCTGTGGTCATGCGACCAGCTTTGCCCAATGAAAAATGAGCAAAGGTTTCATATGTCAATTCAGGGTAGAGGCATTTAAATACTCATTCTCAACTTTCCAGCCCACTTTTCCCCATCACAGCAACTGTCAATGCATGTGTTGATTAGGAAGTGTCATGGATTGAATCAAGCTGGAATGTTGAGCCAACACATGGAGGACAGATGCACTGGTGCACTGCCTGGACATGCCATATACTTTGCTTGAGTAAAAAAACTTTTGTTGCATTATGTGCAAGATTTGGGGATTATTTGTTATTGCAGTATAAACTAAACTTTCCTGACTCAATATATAAGGTTTTTTCATAAGTGGAATCAGATTTCCCACTCTACACATCTCTCTATACCACCTTTTTATATTTTAATATTAATATATTAATATTAATATATTAATAATCTGATTCAGGGACTTATATTTGTTTTTCTCATAAAAATTAGTTTTAATAATTTTAGTCCAATGGACAGTTCTATTAAAAAGTTTTTTTGTATTTGATTCCATCAAACAAGGGTATTCAGTCTTCCTACTACCTCCCTTGCATTTGAAACTCTGATAATAAATACTTCAGGAATGGAAAGAAGACATTTATGATGACTTACTTTTCATAGCTCTCTATTCTCACAGTAATGTTCAGCCTTAATAAAGACAGTTCCAGGCTTTCTTAACTCAGCATAGAGGTTAAAAAAAAAAAGTCCCTGGGGGACCAGTAATCATTGGAGTCTTAGTTTATTAGCTCGATAAGATCTCAGTAATGTAGACAAGACATAACTATGGGAAAAGTATATAAATGATTCACTTTATTCAACTACAAAATCATTCTATTTTGAGTACTTTTGGGGGAATCTAATGATAAATAAGACTCTTACTATTCTCAAGGAGTCTAAAGCATAGACTTGTGAAATATTTAGGTTGAAATCAGGTTGCTTACATTGAGAAATAGCTCCAGCAATATCATTGTGGCTGACACTGCTGGTTGTGCACCCAATGGCCATCCCCACCAACTCCTTCCTCCGCGTTAACCAAACCTTGACTTTGTTCAGGTATCAGGAGTACACAGGCTTTAGGAAATATTGGCCCCTTCCCCCCAGAACAGTTATGGGAATTATATTTTCTTTTGCCCGTCACTGGTTTGGGAATGGTCATGTAATACAGTTTTGGCCACTGAGATGAAGGTGAAGTCTGCAGAGAATTATCTGAGAATTTTTTAAAATTTTTCTTAAAAAGGGACAGAGAGAAATAGTGTTCTCTCTTCCAGCCTTAAATATGAGTGTGTTAGAACATGGTGCTTAGAGCTGCCCCAGGCATCTCTCATCATTAGAGGATAAGCATGAGTGTAAAAACGAACAGTTAGCCAAGCAAGTCAGAAAAGGTGGAGAGAACTAGGTTCTTTATGACATGGCTGAGGTGCTGAATTAACAAGTTCAGGAACTGCCTCACCAATAGATTTCTTAGGTGAGATAATACATCTCTTTATTACTTAAGCCATTTTGAGTCGGGTAGGTCTTTTCTTACTTGCTGTCAAAAGCATCCTGATTGATATTATCATTAAGATGTATTTTATTATAACATCATTATGCTGTTTTATTAAAAGTAGAATCATAATAGGAGGACGAGGAAAGCAGCAGTAGTAGTAGCAGTAATAGTAGAAATGACAATACTCTTTTACAGTTATGAGAACCTACTTTGTATGAGGCACTATGAGAATCATTTTAAACAGTTTTTCCCTTTACTCTTCTAATTCAGGACCATATCTCATACATTCTGGATTGTCATGTCACTCTGTCTTCTGTGCTCTTTTTTACCTAGACCCTGACATTCAAAGAAACCAGGACATTGGGTTGTAGTTAGTTACCATGTTGGTCTCAGTCCATTCACAGAGAAGGTACAATGCCGCCCTTTCTGCATTCCACTGGTGTTGTCATTGGGTTGTCGCCACACTGGAATCTGCTACTTCTGGTGCTTGATGGAGAAAGACGGGGTACAGCAGCAATACAGGTTCTTAATGGCCTTAATGGTTTCTGGCCAGTGTGAGAGTTTTAACTCACACCTTCCTAAGTTGGTCCCTGGGAGTAAGAAGAGGGAACCCAACACTGCTGCTTCCTATATTCCCCTCCAGGCCGACAGGGCTACCAGGGAACTATGGCACATAAAAACATGAGTAAACAGGATGAAAATTTCTGTTTACAGTATTCCTTCCACATTTCAGCAAGGAGGCCATCTGTAAAAACAGAACATTCTCAGTGTCATCACCCAAGAAAAGAAAACAAAGGCATGTGGGCATTTGGGATGATGCTTCCTGGCCCTCTTGTCCAATTCCAGCTGCACTAGACTCAGTAAATAAATTGCTCTTCTAATTGGTCATAAAATCCCAGCTTGGAAATGGTCATGTTTATTTTCTAAGAAAAGATATTCTAGTGCCAGAAGTCACCACCTCAACCATTTTATTCTGAGGGAAGTGGGGGTTAGAAAAAGGAAAATGAACATGTAGTGTGTGGTAAATGTAAACAAAAAAATTAATCCCTGGTGGTTGCTGAGTATGCTCTGTCATAAATAGACACAAAAACATAAAGTGGGCCTGATTTAATTTTAATTTTATATTTAATTAAAGTAAGAATAAATATGGTTTAAAAAACATAGGGAAGAGCTTTAAAGTGATAGTTTTTCCTTGTACCCTTCCCATCCTACCCCCATGTCATGCCCCAGAGGCAAGTACTCCGACATCCGTAATCCTGGATAATAAGCATAAATTTCTATTTCTTGATCTATCCACTCTAAGTGATACCAATTTTCTCTTAAAGTGATGATTTAGCTCCTTCACCTTCCCTCCCCCTTATCCTCCTGGTCTTTAATAATTACATTACTACTTTCAGTTTTGCCATTGGCTACCTTTGTGCCTTTAAATAACACATTTATATCACTATTTCATCCTCCATCAACCTTAGTCAATGTTTCAGTCCCTTTTTTCCATAGGACAAACTATGACTATAGACATAATCTTTGCGTTACCAAAGCTGTTAACATTTCTTTATGCTCCAGTGCCAGGCATGTGTGCTGTGTATTTATTAATTTTAAAAGATAAAAGTGAAAACACACATCTTGAGTTGAGTGTCCTGTGAGGAGCTTCAGCACACGTCCCGAGCTGAGGTGTTGGCTCAGCCGTTTCATGAGGAACTCTGGTCTGAAGGGCGGGGGGCAAGGCCTCTGCATGGAGCCCGCTATGAGCAAGTGAAACAGACTAAGCACAAAGGGGAAAAAGGTGGATGGGCTAGGCCTGAAGTGACATTGCCAGATTTATGACCTTTCCAGATGAAAGGAGTAATGGATGATATCCCTAAGTCTGCCCTCAAGCTTTTCATTGTTCTGTGAGTATGGAACCTTCAAAACTGAATAGTGTGAAGAGGGATGACCTTCAAGATGGCAGAGGAGTAAGATGTCGAGATCACCTTCCTCCCCACAAATACATCAAAAATACATCTCCATGTGGAACACCTCCTACAGAACACCTAATGAATGCTGGCAGAAGACGTCAGACTTCCCAAAAGCCATGTGGCTGAAAGGGTCTTGGTGCTCTGGCCGGCTGTCAGGCATGAGCCTCTGAGGTCGGACAGCCAAGTTCAGGACATTGGACCACCAGAGACCTCCTGGCCCCACGTAATATCAATCAGCAAGAGCTCTCCCAGAGATCTCTGTCTCAATGCTAAGCTCTCCCAGAGATCTCTGTCTCACTCAATGACCAGCAAGCTCCAGAGCTGGGCACCCCATGCCAAACAACTAGCAAGACAGGAACACAACCCCACCCATTAGCAGAGAGGCTGCCTAAAACCATAATAAGTTCACAGACACCTCAAAACACACCACCAGATTCAGTCCTGCCCACCAGAAAGACAAAACCCAGCCTCATCCACCAGAACACAGGCACCAGTCCCCTCCACCAGGAAGCCTACACAACCCACTGAACCAACCTTACCCACTGGGGGCAGACACCAAAAACAATGGGAACTACAAACGTGCAGTCTGCGAAAAGGAGACCCCAAACGCAGTAAGTTAAGCAAAATGAGAAGACAGAGAAATAGGCAGCAGATGAAGGAGCAAGGTAAAAACCCACCAGACCAAACAAATGGAGAGGAAATAGACAGTCCACCTGAAAAAGAATTCAGAGTAATGATAGTAAAGATGATCCAAAATCTTGGAAATAGAATGGAGAAAATACAAGAAACGTTTAACAAGGACCTAGAAGAACTAGAGCAAACAAAAAATGATGAACAACACAATAAATGAAATTAAAAACTCTCTAGGGGGAATCAATAGCAGAATAACTGAGGAAGAAGAACAGAACAGATTAGTGACCTGAAAGATAAAAGAGAGGAAATAACTACCACAGAGCAGAATAAAGAAAAAAGAGAGAAAAGAATCGAGGACAGTCTCAGAGAACTCTGGGACAACATTAAACGCACCAACATTTGAATTATAGGGGTCCCAGAAGAGAAAAAGAAAGGGACTAAGAAAATATTTGAAGAGATTATAGTTGAAAACTTCCCTAATATGGGAAAGGAAATAGTCAATCAAGTCCAGGAAGTGCAGAGACTCCCGTACAGGATAAATCCAAGGAGAAACATGCCAAGACACATATTAATCAAACTATGAAAAATTAAACACAAAGAAAAAATATTAAAAGCAGAAAGGGGAAAACAACAAATAACATACAAGGGAATCCCCGTAAGGTTAACAGCCGATCTTTCAGCAGAAACTCTGTAAGCCAGAAGGGGGTGGCAGGACATACTTAAAGTGATGAAAGGGCAAAACCTACAACCAAGATTACTCTACTCAGCAAGGATCTCATTCAGATGCGACGGAGAAATTAAAACCTTTACAGACAAGAAAAAGCCAAGAGAATTCAGCACCACCAAACCAGCTTTCCAACAAATGCTAAAGGAACTTCTCTAGGCAGGAAACACAACAGAAGGAAAAGACCTGCAATAACAAACCCAAAACAATTAAGAAAATGTTAATAGGAACATACATAGCAATAATTAGCTTAAATGTAAATGGATTAAATGCTCCCACCAAAAGACATAGACTGGCTGAATGGATACAAAAACAAGACACGTATATATGCTGTGTACAAGAGACCCACTTCAGACCTAGGGACACATACAGACTGAAAGTGAGGGGATGGAAAAAGATATTCCATGCAAATGGCAATCAAAAGAAAGCTAAGTAGCAATTCTTATATCAGAAAAAATAGACTTTAAAATAAAGACTATTACAAGAGACAAAGAAGGACACTACATAATGATCAAGGGATCAATCCAAGAAGAAAATATAACAATTGTAAATATTTATGCACCCAACATAGGAGCACCTCAATACATACAGCAAATGCTAACAGCCATAAAAGGGAAATCAACAGTAACACAGCCATAGTAGGGGACTTTAACTCCCCACTTTCACTACTGGACAGATCAACCAAAATGAAAATAAATAAGGAAAAACAAGCTTTAAATGACACATTAAAAAAGACGGATTTAATTAATATTTATAGGACATTCAATCCAAAAACAACAGAATACACTTTCTTCTCAAGTGCTCATGGAACATTCTCCAGGATAGGTCATATCTTGGGTCACAAATCAAGCCTTGGTAAATTTAAGAAGATTGAAATTGTATGAAGTATCTTTTCCGACCACAACACTATGAGACTACATCAGTTACAGGAAAAAAACTGTAAAAAATACAAACACATGGAGGCTAAACAATATGCTACTAAATAACCAAGAGATCACTGAAGAAATCAGAGGAAATAAAAAAATACATAGAAACAAATAACAATGAAAACACAACGACTCAAAAACTATGGGATGTAGCAAAAGCAGTTCTAAGACAGAAGTTTATAGTAATACAATCCTACCTCAAGAAACAAGAAACATCTCAAACAACCTAACCTTACACCTAAAGCAATTAGAGAAAGAATAACAAAAAACCCCAAAGTTAGCAGAAGAAAAGAAATCATAAAGATCAGATCAGAAATAAATGAAAAAGAAATGAAGGAAATGATAGCAAGATCAATAAAACTAAAAGCTGGTTCTTTGAGAAGATAAACAAAATTGATAAACCATGAGCCAGACTCATAAAGGAAACAGGGAGAAGACAAAATCAACAGAATTAGAAATGAAAAAGGAGAAGTAACAACGGACACTGCAGAAATACAAAGGATTATGAGAGATTGCTACAAGCAACTCTATGCCAATAAAATGGGCAATGTGGAAGAAATAAACAAATTCTTAGAAACATACATTCTTCCGAAACTGAACCAGGAAGAAATAGAAATATAAACAGAACAATCAGAAGCACTGAAATTGAAACTGTGATTAAAAATCATCCAACAAACAAAACCCCAGACCAGATGGATTCACAGGTGAGTTCTATCAAACATTTAGAGAAGAGTTAACACCTATCCACCTCAAACTCTTTCAAAACACAGCAGAGGGAGGAACACTCCCAAGCTCATTCTACGAGTCCACCATCACCCTGATACCAAAATCAGACAAAGATGTCACAAAGAAAGAAAACTACAGGCCAATATCACTGATGAACATAGATGCAAAAATCCTCAACAATATACTAGCAAACAGAATCCAACAGCACATTAAAAGGATCATACACCACGATCAAGTGGGGTTTATCCCAGGGATGCAAGGATTCTTCAATATATGCAAATCAATCAATGTGATACACCATATTAACAACTTGAAGGATAAAAACCATATGATCATCTCAATAGATGCAGAAAAAGCTTTCAACAAAATTCAACACCCATTTATGATAAAAACCCTCCAGAAAGTAGGCATAGTGGGAACTTACCTCAACATAATAAAGCCCATATATGACAAATCCACAGCCAACATCGTTCTCAATGGTGAAAAACTGAAAACATTTCCTCTACGATCAGGAACAAGACAAGGTTGTCCACTCTCACCACTATTATTCAACGTAGTTTCTGAAGTTTTAGCCACAGCAATCAGAGAAGAAAAAGAAATAAAAGGAATCCAAATCAGAAAAGAAGAAATAAAGCTGTCACTGTAAGCAGTTGACATGATACTATACATAGAGAATCCTAAAGATGTTACCAGAAAACTACTAGAGCTAATCAATGAATTTGGTAAAGTAGCAGGACACAAAATTAATGCACAGAAATCTCTTGCATTCCTATACGCTAATGATGAAAAATCTGAAAGAGAAATTAAGGAAACACTCCCATTTACCATTGCAACAAAAAGAATAAAATACCTAGGAATAAACCTACCTAGGGAGACAAAAGACCTGTATGCTGAAAACTATAAGATAATGATGAAAGAAATTAAAGATGATACAAAGAGATGGAGAGATATACCATGTTCTTGGGTTGGAAGAATCAACATTGTGAAAATGACTATACTACCCAAAGCAGTCTACATATTCAATGCAATCCCTATCAAACTACCAATAGCATTCTTCACAGAACTAGAACAAAAAATTTCACAATCTGTATGGAAACAAAAAAGACCCCGAATAGCCCAAGCAATCTTGAGGAAGAAAAACGGAGCTGGTGGAATCAGGCTCCCTGACTTCAGACAATACTACAAAGCTATAGTAATCAAGACAATATGGTAGTGGCACAAAAACAGAAATATAGTTAAATGGAACAAGATAGAAAGCCTTGAGATAAACCCACACACATATGGTCACCTTATCTTTGATAAAGGAGGCAACAATACACAATGGAGTAAAGACAGCCTCTTCAATAAGTGGTGCTGGATAAACTGGACAGCTACACGTAAAAGAATGAAATTATAACACTCCCTAACACCATACACAAAAATAAACTCCAAATGGATTAAAGACCTAAATGTAAGGCCAGACACTATAACAGTCTTAGAGGCAAATATAGGCAGAACACTCTATGACATACATCACAGCAAGATCCTTTTTGACCACCTCCCAGAGAAATGGAAATTAAAAAAAAGTAAACAAATGGGACCTAATGTAAGTTAGTAGCTTTCGCACAGCAATAGAAACCATACACAGGAAGAAAAGACAACCCTCAGAATGGGAGAAAATATTTGCCAATGAAGCAACTGACAAAGAATTAATCTCCAAAATTTACAGGCAGCTCATGCAGCTCAATATCAAAAAAACAAGCAACCTACTCCAAAAATGGGCAGAAGACCTAAATAGACATTTCTCCAAAGAAGATATACTGATTGCCAACAAACACATGAAAGGATGCTCAGCATCACTTATCCTTAGAGAAATGCAAATCAAAACTACAACGAGGTATCATCTCACACTGGTCAGAATGGCCATCATCAAAAAGTCTACAATCAATAAATGCTGGAGAAGGTGTGGAGAAAAGGGAACCCTCCTACACTGTTGGTGGAAATGTAAATTGATACAGCCACTATGGAGAACAGTATGGAGCTTCCTTAAAAAACTAAAAATAGAACTACCATATGACCCAGCAATCCCACTACTGGGCATAAACCCTGAGAAAACCATAACTCAAAAAGAGTCATGTACCACAATGTTCATTGAAGCTCTATTTACAATAGCTAGGTCATGGAAGCAACCTGAGTGTCCATCGACAGATGAATGGATAAAGAAGATGGGGCACATACGTACAATGAATATTACTCATCCACAAAAGAAATGAAATTGAGTTATTTCTAGTGAGGTAGATGGACCTAGAGTCTGTCATAAAGAATGAAGTAAGTCAGAAAGAGAAAAACAAATACCGTATGCTAACACATATATATGGAATCTAAAAAAACAAACAAACAAAAATGGTTCTGAAGAACCTAGGGGCAGGAGAGGTTCCTAGGTCTGCCTAGGGGCAGACGTAGAGAGTGGACTTAAGGACACGGGGAGTGGGAAGGGTAAGCTGGGACGAAGTGAGAGAGTGGTATTGACATATACACACTACCAAATGTAAAATAGATTGCTAGTGGGAAGCAGCTGCATAGCACAGGGAGGTCAGCTCCTTGCTTTGTGCCCACCTAGAAGGGTGGGATAGGGAGGGTGGGAGGGAGACGCAAGAAGGAGGAGATATGGGGATATATGTATATGTACAGCTGATTCACCTCGTTATACAGCAGCAACTAACACAACAACTTAAATCAATTATACTCCAATAAAGATGTTAAAAACTAATAATAAAAGATGTGAAGAGTGAAAAAAAAAGTGAATACATAGCATTTATATTGTGAGTGAGTAAATATTGCTCACTGCTGAACCACGTAGCATACTAAGATTATTTTATTTTCCACAGATCTCCTGGGCTGTGTAAGGGGAAATAGTTTTAGTATGAAGGTCAAAAGGATTCTTTCTTACACATTATAAATTGTTTAAAATCATACCTCTTTATTATTTTTGTCATGTTTGGGCACGACTCTCTTGTGTAGGTTTTTGTTTTCCCTGGATTTTCTAATGGCTTTTGCCTTTTTTTTCTATTAACAAAAGAATAATGTGCTTTTACACTTTCCTCAAGTTTTTTTCAAGTTTTTTCATCCATCAGTCATGCTTGCAAGGCTGCCTCTCCAAGCAATACACTCTCTGGATTCATGACTGACCTCTGAGACATCCCTTTACTGCACTCTTGGGTTGGACCTACGTTTGCTGAACCCCATGTTTTGTCTTTCTTAGTTTTCTTTCTCATTTTTTTCTAACATGCATCCTTAAGTAACTTCAAGCCAGGATGCCCTTGCTTGTCTGGAAAGATCTTTATTTTGACCTCACACTTGCTGAATAGTTGTCTGAATTCAAGGCTCAAAATCTTCAGCCTCACGCTAAGCCTCAAAACAATTTTCATAGGCTGAGTTATGAGTACACTTCCATAAACATATTTTCCCAAAGTTTCACCAAAAATGAAAAAAGTGGGCTTCCCTGGTGGCACAGTGGTTGAGAATCTGCCTGCTAATGCAGGGGACACGGGTTCGAGCCCCGGCCTGGGAGGATCCCACATGCCGCGGAGCAACTAGGCCCGTGAGCCACAACTACTGAGCCTGCGCGTCTGGAGCCTGTGCTCCACAACAAGAGAGGCCGCGATAGTGAGAGGCCCGCGCACCGCGATGAAGAGTGGCCCCCGCTCGCCACAACTAGAGAAAGCCCTCGCACAGAAACGAAGACCCAACACAGCAAAAATAAATAAATTAATTAATAAACTCCTACCGAAAAAAAAAAAAGAAAAAAAAAATGAAAAAAGTGCAGGGAATTACCTGGCGATCCATTGGTTAGGACTCCACGCTTCCATTTCAGGGGCCTGGTTTGCATCCCTGGTTGGGGAACTAGGATCCCACGTGCCATGCGGCGAAGCCAAAAAAAAAACGAAAAAAGAAAGAAAAAGTGCAATTTCAAAAATACCTCCTTGCGTTTCTCACTCTGCTCCTGACCATTCATGGAAACAGATTGGTCAAAGATCACAGGTAACCGCCCCATCTAACAAGCTAGTTTCCGCCTGCAGGCCTAGTGGTGGTGACCGTCCCTGAACCTGCTCCTTGACCTGGAATGCAGGTAATTTTGACAGGCAGGAACTGCAAGCACTTGGGAATTGAGGATTCTGACTGGGATGGGAGAGGAGAGGGAGAGCAAGGGAACAGGAGCTGAGAGCCCAGGGAGGGTCAGAGGAGGAGCAGTAGCACTGGGTGTGTGAAAAGAGAGAGGGAAGAAGTGAGGGGAGGATGGGGGAAATATTCAGAAAGAATATTTTCTTTCCCTCCCCCTTACGCTCCAGATCTTTAATAGCTAGATTACTACTTTTGGTTCTTCCAGCGGCTAACTTTGTGACTTAAGTAACGTATTTACATCACTATTCAGAGAGAATCACATCAATATTCAGAAAGAAAAGCAGAGGGTTTGGCCTATCTATGAGTTGATTGGGCTAATATTTTTAAAATCACTTTACGGAAGTATGATTAACATGTAAAAAGCTGTACATATTTAATGTGCACAGTCTGATGTGTTTGGGGATAAATATACACCCATGAAACATTGACCACCATCAGGGCCATAAACATGCTGATTTTCAGAAGGAGAGTGTGGGTGAGAGGGGAAGGGAACACTCAAAAGAGCACACCCACTGGTCTGTGCGAGGGTGCCTGAGGGCAGGCCAAGGGAATTGAGATCTTGAGGGGCTTCAGTTCTCTCTCTGTGCTCCATAGAGAGGCTTCTGGGCCTGTATGACAGATGTGACAGGTACCAGAACCTTCTACCTACCTACAGGGAACAGAAAATGCCCCAGTGCAGCCAGGATCCAGAGGAGCCTGCTGTCACATTAGTGCCTTCAGGGTTCCAGCTTTGGGAGCACCAGGAAATAGCACCGTGGAGAGGGAACTGACCCCCTATAGAGGGCTTCTCACAGGGGCCAGGGATGTGGCAAGTTAACCCATCCAGTGAGTGAGGAGGCTGGAATGGATGGCTGACCATCAGAACTAGGTGTGAGCACAGGTGAGGGCCCCCTGGAGATGCCCAGGAAAACCTGGGGGAGGCTGAGGTCCCGCTTCATGCACAGGGGGCACAGACCCTTGAAATATAAGTCGTGACTGTTAGCTCAGCTCTGTACCTGCAGCTTGGTGACAACTATGGGTCTGTGAAGTCAAGTTGACAAGGCAGAGAAAACAAACTGCCACTTTATAATTTTTAAAGGGCCCTCCCCAGTAACAAGTTGTATGCCACCAAGAAACCCAATCCAACTCAGTCTTTGGAAACCAGATTAAGCTGGTCCCACTTTCATATTTCAGCTTCCAACTCCTCCTTTTGCAGATTGGTAGAAGAGGGAGGGAGGGAAGGAGAGAGAGAGAGAGAATACTATTTCTTCTCTTTTTAACCCCACCCCTTTACTTCCTCTAATGTAATAAACAAATAGCAATTTGCCCAAGATTTTCATTAGGGAAACCACTCTCTCCCTACTCCAAAACAGGTTTTCTATACGTAAAGGAGTAAGTACATTCTTAGAAATAATGTGGAGAGACACGAATTCAAATGGTGAATTAAATTGCACCTCCAGAACTGTAGAGCTCGTGGGGATGATAGAGATCATTCAGTAAAACACTTTCTAGATCCATGTGCTACATGATGTTGAAGAAAGTCTATCAGTGGACAAGAGAGATTGAGTGTTGGACTGTGGATCATAATGACAAATGCCAACCCCTTGAGAAGATTTGCTCTGAAGAGCAGTATACGAAAAAAAAGACACCTTCCTTTGTTTAAACCTCAGTACTGTGATATCCGAAAAGAGAAAAGTGGCTGGAGAAATAAGTAAATAAAACGAGAACTGGGATATCTATGGAAGGGTGGAACTCAGGAAATGAAGAGTCGGAGAATGGAAAGCAAAGGATTACTATGGAAAAGGGAGGTGGGAGTGAGAGCAGAGAGCCCTCTGAAGGGAAGTGCTGTGTGGGGAGGGGAAGAGATGCCCAAAGGGAGGTCCAGACAGATAATGGCAGCCTGCGGGAAGCTGAAGCAATCACAGGAGAGAACACAGGCTGGGCGGGAGCAGACCAAGCCGAGGGACTTTACAGTCTATCTGGGGAAAGGCTGGGAGGAAGAGAGAGGTTGAGGAGAGGAGGAAGGATGGCCCGGGTCCAGACAGCCTCACACGGGGACTCTGAGCACTGACTCACAGCTGTTGCACAGGAGACGGGCTGCACAGCCCCTGGGTTGTACAACCACTTGAAATCATCAAGAAGCTTAGCACATTAAGAAGTTATCAAAAAACATTAAGGGGAGAGCCAGCTATTGTTGTAACCGTCACTTTTCAGCCCTGTAAAGTCCATCTTGTCATTGACAACTCAGTCTCTTAAGCCATGCTTTTCTTCTTCCCTTTTAATGCCCTGTGGCTTCCTTTCCTTAACATTTCTCTCTGTGGAACTGGAGCCTCCCTTCACCTCATCTCTTAGTAATTTGACTAAGTGGTCAGGGACATAAGCACGAAGGGTAGGAGTTTACCAAAATCTTAGAAGACAGTATCTCTGCCTTTAAAGGACTATTTAAAAGGGAGGTGAGATGCTATACGGTAACGCTCTGGAAAGCAGATGTTGTCATCATTGTGTCCAGCTGTGACAAGTCTGCAATAGCACCACAGTTCAGGGGACAGGCAGCGTCTCCCTGTCCCTCAGTTCCAGAGTCATAAGCACAGAATGATGGTGGGGTAAGGATGGGAGTCAGGGTTGAACTAGATCAGAAATGGCTCATAAGTTTCTTTTTGCATCTTGGAAGTATTTTCCTATGATGCTGTGGTGAAAGGAATTCTGAGACTGTAACATGGCTAAGTGGGAAAGGGCTATTAAAGCTCAGCAGAAATAATAGCAGTTTTTTGAGTATTCTGTGAAAGTCACTGTTCTAAGTGATTTAAACTAATTGTCTCATTACTGTCCCATTTTATAGATAGGGACAATTGTAGAGAAACTTGATTAGTGGTGTCTGCCATGATCTTGAGAAAGACAAGAGGCAGGATGGGTGCTATGCATTTTTGACTTCTGCACCAAATAATCTCTAAAATTTTCTTTTTCTTTGAATACTCTAATAATGGATGAGTGATTACAGCAGTGATCTGTCTTAGATTACTGTCCTAACAGGTATCCCTTTTTGCCACTGCCTGTCCTCATCACCCTTCTTTCCAGGATCCTAAGAGCTTCTGCTTTAATTCACTGAAGCAGTCATGGGCTCCATGGCATCTTTCACACAGCAGACCCAGGAGAGACGCTGAAACTTGCTTCGCTCTTTCTTCGGCCTCACATAGGTGCTCAGTCAAACATGTTCTACTCGTTGTTCAGAAATTCACTATTTTCCCAGTGTTGCCCAAGACCTGAGTTTGGTGACCATCCTCTGCTCTGTGGCACATTACTGATGGAGATGTCCATCTTCCTTAAAGTTCCTTCTGGCACATACTGAGATTCATGACCATAGATTATAGGTCAACTCTGTATCCATAGCACTGGGAGGATGCTGAAAAAAGGCAGGTCATTTTCCTCCTAAATTTTTATCTTTCATGTGTGCCTTCAGAGCCATCAGAGTTTTAGGAATGATGATTACTTCTTGTCTCCAGCACTCTAGTGTATATATTAATGATAACTTTGAAAGTATATAAGATGCATGGTTACACAATTCTGTTATACAATTAGCTTATTTTTATTGGGTTGGCCCAAAAGTTCATTCGGGTTTTTCCATAAGATGTTACAGAAAAACCCAAAGGAACCTTTTGGCCAACTCAATATTTTCATCCTTTCAACAAAGTGGGTATAATTATCTCTATCAACTCAGGAAGAAATCAAGTCTTCCTTGATTTCTTGGGAGTCCTCACACACAGCTAGAAAGAAGCAGAACTGAACTGGAATCTAGATCCTTTGACTAGAGGCCCACAGAATTTACAAGAGCAAGAAGTTGGTGAAAAACTTGGAGAATAAATTGAGTAAGGGGATGGGCAGCTAGTTTCACTCACTATAGGTCACCCCCACCCCTTGCTCTGAATAGGATCCAGGAAGCTTGGGTTCAGAGGCAGGTCATGGGAATAAAGCTATAATTAAGTGAAAGAGCTGTTGAAATGAGCAGCAAACATTTTGGCTTCCCCTTCCCTTTGTTAGTGGTTTCCAATCCATGTCCTAAGGAACCTAGGAGTTTGTGAAGGTTCCTCAGGGTTAACATAACAGCATGGTGGAACAACTCTGCAGTGCCACTTTCATCTGCTTTGGATACTGGGTATCTGCATACGATTTAATTTGAAGAAAAAAAGCATTCCTCTACTTAGGAAGAATCTTTGAAAATCATCATGAATATTTAATCTCTTGCCCATTTAGTTCTCCAGGACATCTAGATAATTTTCAGCCAAGAAATTTGCCAGTAAAAGAGGTAAACCATGACCTATACTGACACAGAGGGAGCTAGGATCTGAAGTAATCATCAGGCTTAAGACATAGGATTTAGAAGACACAGGGACTTGGTTATCCAGGGTCAGAGGAGGTGGCCCACCAAGTCCATGATGGTGGGTACTATGAGTTGAACAGGACCTCATCCGGGAAAGTATGGTGCTAATAGGAACTGAAAATGGATGTAAGGGATCACATTTCAGGTTTTCCTCATACCTACACCAGAGTTCTACTCATTTCTGGTGATCCAGGTTGGGCTTCACTCCCAAGAGCCTCGACGCACTAAGTTCAACTGGAAACACCACCGACGACATTAAATAGCACTGGGTCTTGTCTCCTATTTTTACCTGCCACTTTCATAAATGTGTAAAATCAATATTCAACCCTGTCATCTGGCTAGACTTGCTGAACTCCATCAATTCTACTAGCAAGCCTGACTCAATTCAGGTCAGGATTTAGGACTGGGTAAAGAATTAGGAGCTAGAATGGATACAGGTTGAAATTTGATCACAAGCCATCAGCAACAGCATCCTGAACCTGTTACAGAAAGTCAACAAACATTTTTTTTTTTTTTTACTGCAAAGGAAAAATCAGGGATCTTGTCAGAAATCATTTTGGGGACTCTGAAATAAAGACATTTCAGAGGCATGAAAACAAGACTAACAGTGCAATGAAATCCTATCCTTTCCTTGACCCCTTGTATCATAGAAACAATAGCTGATATACAATATTACTTCGGAGAGGAGGAAAAGACCTTGGAAAGTTTAATCCTGGATATCCTTGGCCTGGGGTTAAATATCAAGGTGGAGCACTGGTCTGCCCATGAGTCGTGCATATTAATTCCTGAGTACTGCAGCCACTCAGCCTAAGTCATCCCTGGTAATTACACCTCCCCAAGGCAGTGCCCCGAAAGCACTGTTGCATTAGGCAATTGTGGCAAGCTGGTAACCTGATAGCAGCACATTATGTAGTTATGTGGGAACTCTGGTTTCTGGAACAGATTGAGGTTCCCAAGCTCTGGTCTTGTGCTGTTTGGGTGTGTCTTTCACGAACACTCTTTATGTAGAAAACAGACTAAAACACTAACACCATCTTTAGGATGTTTTTTAATAACAGCGTGAAGTTAATCCATCTCTTTCAAAAGATCTTGTCAAAAAGGAAAAAGTTGCTAAAAACAATAAATAACTTCCTCCTCTGTCTGACGTTACCTAGTTTCTTTAAATACTGTCCTTTTGGGTAAGTCCGTGTAACATTTCAGATTTAATAAATGAAAATGTGTGGGGAAAAGTAATGAGGGTTCAAGTCCCAGTTTTCATACTTATAATAAGAACCAAATTCCCTGTGCCTAGTCATCCACCCCTTACAAAATCTGACTTCAAGAAAATAGGAAAACAAGGAGAAGAAGCAAAGTAGAGCATCATCTTAATTATTCAACCTGAGGGACTTGAGTTAGGTACTTAGAAAGAGAAGAAAAAGGGAAATTGGCTGTCTCATTCCAGTGGCAGCAACACTGGTCAATTCCAGCCGTACAAGCTGTACTCCCATGTCTCGGAGTGGAGATTCAGATGATTGATGGGGATTTGGCTCCGCTAATCAGATATCCTTAAAGCTTCCTTCTACAGCCATGTTGGGGGACCTGGAGAACATGGATTTACCATGAGCAGGTGGAAGTGGGAGCTCGAGGAAGGGGAGGAAAGGAGGGTGGAGAGATAGAGAGAGAAGATTGCTGAGAGGACTAGGAGAGGAGGGGAAGAACTCAGCAAAGCTTATGAGATTTCACCACATCTCTCTGATATATGAAGGAGAACTTTAGGCATGCTGTGAAACTTAGACATGCAATCTGAGAAAAAAGAATTTTAGACAATATGTTTAACGTTTGTGTCAACAATTTGGCTTGGTCACACAAATGAGTAACTGCCAGGTCCCTGGCATAGTGGGCAAGGCCCTTTTTGGCCTACTTCCCTTGGGAGCTCCCTCGTCAAGCATGATTGCACCTGTGTGTAGGATGGTTGCTGGTGACATACCTGAAGGCTTGTTTCCCATCAAACACTATAGACAGATAAGCTAGCTCAGCTGTGACGTGCCCTTTGGGACTCCCTCTTAAATGAGCTAGGGAAACAACCATATGATGTGTGATAAGTGATGCCATATCTTCGGTGCTTCCAGAAGTAAGATTTTAATGTTTGGGATGATAGCACTTCAGAATTATTTGCTAACAGCTTTCACATTAAAGGAAAATTTCCAAAGGAAGGAGAACAATCACTCAGGTATCTAAAATTTTACTAGAGGAAATTCCCCAAAACACTTTATATCAGAGCATGTTGTCTTTTTATGACATTAGTTGGATTTAAAATTTTTTCTCATTTAAGATCAGTATCCCAATACTTATGTTTTTAATCAAATCCAGTGCCCTGCTATGCTTAGAGTTGTAAACCGTTGCCCCACTGTGTCCTAAGAGACTTCTTTCAGCTGGAAGGGGCAGGCCCAGGAAGTCACAGAAGTTCCAAGTTGTGCTGTACTCCCTGACATTGTCCTGTTTGACCAGAGTGGACTCCCATTAAGGACAGCTCAACCATAGGAAGGCCTATGGTCTGGTGAGAAAAGAGGAACTGACCCAATTAGATTCCTTTCTTGAAATGTTTGGATTTGGGAAACTGAGATATTGACTTAGCTGTAAGAAGGTCATGTAGACTTGGGGGCTGGGATGGCCATCATGGGACACGCTAAATGAGAAGAGAATAGAACAGATGCAGAGAAAGAGAAGGGGAGGGGAAAGGGAGGAGTAGGGAATGCCCCTAAAAAGAGTGGTTTTGATTCCCGGCAACATTCCAGGTCCCATGTGTTCCCGTGGTGCTTCATTTCTTGTTTTTGCATCCCTATGACTCTTCTTGGCTTCCTAACCATCACACTCCCTACCATCACTCCCAATAACAACTCCCATTCCCAACTACCACCACCTCTACAAGTGGGTTTGCCTGGCTCTTTATTCCTTCCAACCATGAAGATGAATGCCTGCAAAAAATCTCTCAAACTCTATCTGGGATTTCCTTTAAAGCCACCAAACCAAGAGAAATACAAAGTGCCAAAAAAGAAGAAAGCAAGTATAAGTAAAAAAAGAAGGAAGTAATCACAAACTAGATATGAGATCTGACCAAACTTTAACTAAATTTTGTTCAATTTAAACTTTTAAAGTTACATTTAAGCTAAAAACATGTAAACCATGATAAAAAGGAAGAATGAAAGAAGACAGCATTGAGTAGAACAGGAAAAGACTGAAACTTTAAAAAAAAAAAAGAGCAAACAGTAAAAGAAAAAACTAGAGAGAACTCTGACATTCTTTCTGAAAGGAGAAATGCCAGAAGGGGATACCTACTATGTGCTAATGGCTTTACACATTATCTCGTTGGATTCTCACAACCAGCTCTATTTTACAGGAGCACAAACAACTCAAAATAGTTAAGTTAACCTGCCAAAGTTAGAAAGCAAAAAAGAGCAAAATTCCATGTCTGGATGGCTCTAGAGCTGACGCTCTAAAGGAACAATCTGAAGGAAAAACATGTTTGTCCCAGAGCCTCTGATCAGGCGGCTGTCAGAAAAGGCTCACTGGTGCTGAGATGAAGTGCTCTAAGAGGGACTAATCTTCAGCAGGTTTTCCCACCTGAAAGTCTCAGCGGCAAAGCATTGAGGCTTCTGTTCTATCAAGTGTTTGCAATGGTTGGGATTTTCTGTACAACTGGATCTTTTACAAAACAAATCCTGGACTGAGACATGATTACTGAGAGAGACAGCTGTAGGGTGGGACTTGTGTGTAGCCTCATCTGAGGTCAGTATTGGGCAAACAAGATTAGGCAAAAAGGGTGCATCTTGTAAAAAGCCTTGGTGATATTTACCAAAGGAGGAAACTGCCAGTGAGAACAGCACAGCCTCGGTGGTGGATAGTTTATAGTGTCTAGATGCAGGACATTTACCATTGAGGGTATCCTTGCTTTCCAGGCATTGGAAGGAAAGACCTTATTTGGAACAATTAAAAAAAATAACTCGGCTACAGCATTTGAAACCGACGTGCCCATGACTTTATTATAGCTGTCTCAAGAGGCTTTGAACTCAAAGCAGTTTTTTAAACCCTCTCCAAAATATGACATTCTGTGAGATATGCCTATTCTATAAGGAAGCACATTTAAGAGCAGAAAGACAGGAATGAATTATACTAGATTATATACTGCAAGCTAAGTCAGGCAAAAATTGGGACATGGAAATTCTGACTCCCAGGTGCAGATTTTGCACTTTGGTGCCATTGTTTTATAACACCCAAGGAGCCTTGCATTATCTCTTGCTTATTTATTCATTGGTCATATATACATTGAGGTATATGTCTGAGATATGAAAGTCACTTTGCCAAGAGCTAGAAAATTCAAAGACAAAATCTTAGCCCTTGCGGTCTGATATGTGGACAGTCCTCCATCGTGGGACTGAGAAATATTACATCTAAATTCTCCATTGTAGGATTGGGAAAATAGAAATGATTTTATATAAGTATATTAAGTGCTATGTGAACACATAGGGAGAGAACTACTTCGGTCTGAAGGAGTCAAAGAATGCTTCACAGGGGAAGCAAAGAATAAGTAGATGTTTCATGGGAAGAAGAAAGGTAACAGAAACAGTCTATGCGTGGCTTTGGAAACAAGAAAGAGCAAGCATGTTTGGAAAATAGTAAATAACCCTGTATGCTGATTGATTGGTGAGTAAAGATTAGAAAAGTTACCAAGAGTCAAATCATGAAAAATTTTGTGTGCTAACATAAGGTTAGAATTAATGTGGTAGGTGTTGCAATTCTATAAACAGATTTTAGAAAGGGGAGTGCTATGATTATAGCTTTAGAAAATAATCGTGATTCAAATTAAACATGAAAAATTAAAAATAAGCATTTATATAAACTCTCTCTACAATTGATGATGAAGGAATTAATAAAGGTGTAAACTCCAAGGATCTGTAGAGAAGACATCAGACAAGAATTGTCAACTGCATTTTGAATGATGGTTAGCCAAAAGAAGAGGAGCAGCTGATTGAACAGAGTAGAGAAAGCTAATAAAAGCTAAAAGCCTAATAAAAACTAAGAAGAGGAAGCCAAGAAGAAGCAAGATGAGCTGCTCTAAAGAATTTTGGAAAGGTCAGGAATGGATGGTCCCTGTTTCTTATGAAGATGAAGGGAATGGGTGGGGCAAAATCAAAGAATTTGTTGAAGGTCTGCATAAGTTATAGACCCTTCTCTATGCCCCACAGCTAAGTGAGCAACCCGCCCTTGCCCTGGCAGAAAGCAAGACATTTGCTCTCTGGAGATGCTGAACCAGCAAGGTTCTGGTCTCAGTGATACCAGGGAGCTAGATAGAAATAGGTTGAAGTGGAAGTCCACATTCTGAAGGGTGAGACTTGGAAACCTTCCCTTAACTCCCTGAATGTTGACACCAAGCTTATACTCCCCATTGAGGTGACTGGCAACTCCTTCTTTGGAGAAAGTGACAAGCCCCCCCACACACACACACAAAAAAACGAACTACCAGTACTGACATGGGAGTTACCCAACAAAATGCCTGGGTTCCATCTCATGACTCTACAAGAAAGCTCACCAGTCAGTAAGTCCTACCCCTGTACAGAGGGCTTCCAATCAGCTTTTTATTCCTTGACACCTAAATGAAAACAGGCAGCCAAAGATCTCCAGATATAAAAGGAAATTCTCTAATATGAAAGATAGATTTAAAAATCAAAAGCAACTATAAATGAATGGGAAAAAAATAAACCATGGAGAAAAGAGAGGCAGTGCAAGAGAAAAAACTTTTATTAACAGTTATTACATCTGTGAAACAACAGGATGAAATAAAAAGGGAATAATGAATGAACAAGAAAAACCTCTTGAAAATTACAAATATAAAAGTTTTTTTTTTTTTTTTTTTTTTTTTGCGGTACACGGGCCTCTCACTGTTGTGTCCTCTCCCATTGTGGAGTACAGGCTCCGGATGCGCAGGCTCAGCGGCCATGGCTCACAGGCCCAGCCGCTCCACGGCATGTGGGATCTTCCCGAACCGGGACACGAACCCGTGTCCCCTGCATCGGCAGGCGGACTCTCGACCACTGCGCCACCAGGGAAGCCCAAAAGAACTATTTTTTAAAATCAATAAAAGAATTGGAAGATAAAGTTGAGAAAATATTCTAGAAAGTAATAGAAAAAGGTAATGATGAAATATAAGAAAGTGAAACACTCACACCAAGGCATACCATTGTGAAATGTCTGAATACTAGGGATAAAGAGAAAACCCTAAAAACTTCCAAAGAGAAAAACAGTTCCCACATAAAGAATCACAATGGCATTGGATTTCTTAAAAGAAATACCAGAAGCTAAAAGATAATGGAGAAATGACTTCACAATTCCAAGGAAAATAATTACTTTCTACCTAGAATTTAACACCTGGCCAAAATTTTTGTTTCAGTATAACATTAGAACAGAGGTATTGTCAGATATGTGAAGTGTGGTACACATTTATGGTCACCTATATTCGTTTCTCCATTCCTTCCTGGTACACAGAAAACTATACTTCCCAAATCTCTCCAAGTTAGGCAGGGCCATGTGCTCTGATCAAGTGGCTGTGAGCAGAAGTGACATGTGCCAATTCTTGGACAAAGAACTGAAGAAAGAGGTATGAGCTCCATCATGTTGAGATGGTGGACCCACAGGATTGAAGCAGTTTGGAACACTGAATCACCACATGAAAGACAGCTGCCCTGGAGAGTTACCTGACCTCCAGCAGACTTTTGTAAGTCAGAAGGGACATAATATATTAAAGCATTAAGATGCGAGTCTTATTTGTCTCTACAACATAGTCTAGTCTAACCTACACACAACCTACCAAAAATATTTCTAAATGCACCATATCTCAAGAAATTAATGGCTACCCTACAACCCAGCAATTCCACTCCTAGGTGATAAACCAAAAAGAAATGAGTACATACATACTACATACCATAGCAAAAAACAGAAGAATAAACTACTGGTACATGAAACAACATGGATGACTCTCCCAAGCATAATGAAAAGTAAAAGAAAGTGAGATATAAAAGTATATACTTGGGCTTCCCTGGTGGTGCAGTGGTTAAGAATCCGCCTGCCAACGCAGGGGACACGGGTTTGAGCCCTGGTCCAGGAAGATCCTACATGCCGTGGAGCAACTAAGCCCGTGCACCACAGCTACTGAGCCTGGGCTCTAGAGCCTGCGAGCCACAACTACTGAGCCTGTGTGCCAAAACTACTTAAGCCTGCGTGCCTAGAGCATGTGCTCCACAACAAGAGAAGCCACTGCAATGAGAAGCCCGTGCACCGCAACGAGGAGTTGGCCCCACTCTCTGCAACCAGAGAAAAGCCCACGTGCAGCAACGAAGCCCCAACATGGCCAAAAATAAAATAAATAAAATAAAATAAATAAATTTTTAAAATAAAAAAAGAGTATATACTTGATGATTCTTTTACATGAAGTTCAAGAACAGGTAAAATTGATAGATGGTGATAGAAGTCAGAATAGCGATTACCTTGTTGGGGATGGAGTGATGGTGGAGGACATTGGGAAGAGGCATGAGGGAGCCCTGAAAACACTGGAGATATTCAATATCATGATCTGGATGGTGGTTACGTGCATGTGTGTATGTATATATACATATATATACACACATACACACAGATTTATTGGGCTGGACATTTAAGTTTAGTACATTTTATGTTTGTTGTACCTCAACTAAAAAAATTTTTTTAAAGAAACTAGTGGAGACTGTGACTCACTCAAATGAGGACATAAGCCAAAAGTAGGAAAGCATGGGATCCAGGCAATAGGAAATCTCCCAGAGGACAGAGGTGAAGGGAATTCCTAAGAAGATGGCGAGTCATAGGATGGAAATAGGCTGGAGAGTCACGGTTGGAGCCAGAGGCAGAGGGATCAAAGAGAAGCATCTAGAAAAAAGGAAGAAAAAAAAAAAAAAAGAAACTGTAGACTACCTTAGTGCTCAGCTCTATTCAAGGGAATGTTACTATTCTATCAAAGAATTTGGGGAGGAATTAATGATAAACACATGAAAAACTAAGCAAAAACACAAAAAATGCTATTATTAATGAAAAATGTTACATACATAAACATGTTAGCATATTAACCATGGTTGAGCTGTAAACTGAACCAAAATGTTGTTATACAATTACATTGGGAGGATGAAAAGAAGGAAAGTAGGGTGGGAGGAGTATGCAGCGAAGGGGTATGGTAAGAAAGCTGAATTCTCATCTGGTGCAGAGGAAGACCAGAAGAGAGTGCCTAAATTAGAAAAAGAAAAAAAGGAAATAGCTGCACATGCATATTATTTAGCAAACTGAATGCAAAGAAAATAACAAACAGTTGAAAATATTTTGACTCAAGATGGAGAAAGGTAGGCAGAGGATTTCTATTTTTCATTATACACCTTGTTATATCATTGACTTTTAAAGCTATAATATAAAGTATTTCTGCACCATGCTGAAGCAATTAAAAGACATCTCAGAAAACTCTAAGAAATTTAAAATAAAAGAAAGTAACTCATTTCAAAGCATATTTTGATCTAATTAATTTTTTTTAAAGACATGTTTATAGTACCTAGTAATTTTCATTGGTAGAGGAGGTTTGTGAGATGATGTAAAATCATGCTGTAATCCTCTGGGGGGATCCAAAAAAGCTGGGACATCAAACCTTGTCAACCTCAGGGACTTACTTCAAAGAAAACAGTGTCATGAGGAAAAAAAAATTCTATCAGCTATCAGTTCTATCACAGCTAATAGCATGATAATATTATACCAGAATTTTTAGGTGTAATCATTTTTTGTCACTATTTTAAGTCCTGATTGTGTGATTTAAATGTGCTTTTAAAAAGTTAGGTTCTGTTAAAGAGAGGATGGTCCCATTAAAACAAGGCAATCTGTTCCTAGAAGGGCCTAGTCCTGCAACTTAAGAGCCACCAGTGTAGGCAAAAATAATAGGTACAGTGCTAGTTAAGATGCTAAGAGTAGCAAGTAACCAAAAAACTCAAAGTGGCTTAAACAATTAAAAAGAAAGGGGGGGCGGGAATTTACTCATCCCAAAATGCTCAGAGGTAGAGAGATACCAGGCAAGGTTACATCAAGGATGTCACCAAGTATCTAGTTTCCTTCTGTTGCTTTCTGCTTCACATGCGATGGTGTCAGCTCTATCCTAAGGCTAGCACCTCTTTTGGTTTTAAGATTGCTGCTACTCTTTGCCAGCACTAATGTTTCCTCGTTCAAGTCCTTTGGGAAATAGTTGGCATCTGTGACAGATAATGCCAAGCAAAAGTCTCAAATTTGTTTGCAGTGGACAGGCTTAGGTACATGCCTACCGTTGAACTAGTTGTTGGCCAGGAGATGAAATGCACTGGAGCATTTCAAGTGGGTTCGACCTCTCTAGAACCACATTGATACTTAAATGGAAAGCAGAAAAGCTATTGGGAGAGGAGGAGTCGAGACAGACGGAGAAACAACATTTTTTTTTTTTTTTTTTTTTTTTGCAGTACGTGGGCCTCTCACTGTTGTGGCCCTTCCTGTTGCGGAGCGCAGGCTCAGCGGCCATGGCTCATGGGCCCGCATGTGGAATCTTCCTGGACCGGGGCACGAACCCGTGCCCCCTGCATCGGCAGGCAGACTCTCAACCACTGCGCCACCAGGGAAGCCCGAGAAACAACTTTTTTTTTTTTTTTTTTTTTCCGGTACGCGGGCCTCTCACTGTTGTGGTCTCTCCCGTTGTGGAGCACAGGCTCCGGACCGCAGGCTCAGCGGCCATGGCTCACGGGCCCAGCCGCTCTGCGGCATGTGGGATCTTCCCAGACCGGGGCACGAACCCATGTTCCCTGCATCAGCAGGCGGATTCTTAACCACTGCGCCACCAGGGAAGCCCGAGAAACAACTTTTGTTCAAAGGAAGCTCAGAATGTGTTGGCAGTTGCAAATGGACCATCTTAAGATTGTCACACAGTACATATATGGGACCTGAGAATACTTATTTAATTCCTGTTGAAACTTGAAGAGAGAAAGAAAGTCAAGAAGAGCAGAATATTTGAAAGAACAAATGGGGACTTTTCCATAAGTTATATGTAGGAAAAAGCATGTCTCTCCTGCTAGAATAAAGACTAGGGTAACACACATAAATGTATGGTGAAACAAAGGCTTTAGGTTTTCTGACTAAATCAAGTGATCTCAGAATAATAGGCAAACCCTGAGAAAGTCCCTAAGTCGACTCCAGCCTGGGGGAAAACCATAGCATATCAAGCTGTAACTTAAAAGGGTTTGTCCAAAATATCAAAAGATGTAGGATTGGATTCTCCTGAGATTCCTAGGTTGAATTATTTATATTAAAAAAGGGACAATAATGTCCCTCTTACATAGTGGTCATAAGGATTAAAACAGATATTTAAATATGTGTGAGACGTAAGTATGAGACAGTTTGAGGAGAATATGAATAACTGTAAAAGATTGAAAAAGCGGTCTCAGTTCATAATTTACGATCTTTCTCTATTTCTAAATGAGCCATTTCTCAAGAAATTAATGGCTACCCTATGATCCATCAATTCCACTCCTAGGTGATAAAACAAAAGGAAATGAGTGCATACATACTACATACCATAGCAAAAAACAAAAGAATAAACTACTGGTACATGCAACAACATGGATGACTCTCCCAAGCATAATGAAGAGTAAAAGAAATTGAGATATAAAAGAGTATACACTTGGGCTTTGTGGTGGCGCAGTGGTTGAGAGTCCGCCTACCGATGCAGGGGACACGGGTTCGTGCCCCGGTCTGGGAGGATCCCATATGCCATGGAGCGGCTGGGCCAGTGGGCCATGGCCGCTGAGCCTGCGCATCCGGAGCCTGTGCTCCACAACGGAAGAGGCCACAGCAGTGAGAGGCCCGCGTACCACAAAAAAAAAAAAAAAAGAGTATACACTTGATGATTCTTTTACATGAAGTTCAAGAAAAGGTAATACTAACTGATGGTGATAGAAGTCAGAATAGTGATTACCTTGCTGGGGATGGAGTGATGGTGGTGGACACTGGGAAGAGGCATGAGGGAGCCCTGAAAGCACTGCAGATATTCAATATCTTGATCTGGATGGTGGTTATATGAATGTGTATATATATATATATATATATATATATATAGACAAAAATTAATTGGGTTGGACATTTAAGTTTAGTACACTTTACTATATGTTTGTTCCTCAACTAAAAAAAAAAAAAATTTAAACTGCTGGAGACCATAATTCACCAAAGTGAGGACATAAGCCAAAAGTAGGAAAGCATGGGATCCAGGCAATAGGAAATCCCCCAGAGGACAGAGATGAAGGGAATTCCTAAGATGATGAGTCCTAGGAAGGCAGCTGTACAATAGGCTGGAGAGTCATGGTTGGAGTCAGAGGAAGTCTGATAAATGTTACACTTAGCTGTAAGTATAAGGCACTTAAAATGGAAAATTGTATAGTTGGGTGGAAAATTACACTACCTTTGACTGCTTTTATCACTTGTGAGGCAGGCCTGCCTGTGGGGACACTGCCATGCTATTTAAAGGGGCACCATCGCATCTATTGGAGGCCCATTGGAATTGCAACCCTAGTCCCAGGAGGGAATAAAGTCACATGTGTAATGCTGGCCATGTAATCTAAAAATGGGTGATGGAAAATGTCACACAGTGGCAGAAAAACACAGAAAGATTCCATTATTTCAACAAACATGAAAAAAACACTGTTCTGGTGTGCATATGAGTTCAAGAGAGATTGAGTGATCATTTTAAGATATCTGAATTTCATCACTTTTATTCTCTTCTCATTACTTTGGTCAATATGTTTCTTGTGAATGCTGCAACAGAATATTTGATGAGAACTCTTATTGTTTAGGCTAGACTGCTGCCACAGTAGAACCACAGTACTTAATTTTCTCTACTATTATTCAGATTATTTATATTAATCATGTGATCTTTTTTTTTTTTTTTTTTTTTTTTTTTTTTTTTTTTGCTGTACGTGGGCCTCTCACTGTTGTGGCCTCTCCCGCTGCGGAGCACAGGCTCCGGACGCGCAGGCTCAACGGCCATGGCTCACGGGCCCAACCGCTCCGCGGCACGCGGGATCTTCCCAGACCGGGGCACGAACCCGTGTCCCCTGCATCGGCAGGCGGACTCCCAACCACTGCGCCACCAGGGAAGCCCAATCATGTGATCTTTTAGCCTACTGGCATTAGACCACTACACAAGATCAAACGTGCTAGTAATGAACAAGACTGTACTGTGAGTATGGATTGTATTTACACTAGTTAATATTTATAAAATACTGGAGATATTTTAGACTGATTTTTTAAAAGACAATAAATGGCAAGCAAATATATTTCATTTTGCCTAATATCTCATTGTGTTCTCTCTTAAATGAGCAAATATTTAACAATTGTTTTGCAAAGTAGCCTTTAATAGATATCCTAAAGCAATTTTTAAATATATATTTTTTACCTATTAGAGATATGAAAAATTTATAACAAGCAAGTTCATTGGCTTTTCTTTTTTAACATCTTTATTGGAGTATAATTGCTTTAGAATGGTGTGTTAGTTTCTGCTTTATAACAAAGTGAATCAGCTATACATATACATATATCCCCATATCTCCTCCCTCTTGCGTCTCCCTCCCACCCTCCCTATCCCACCCCTCTAGGTGGTCACAAAACACCCAGTTGATCTCCCTGTTCTATGCAGCTGCCTCCCACTAGCTATCTATTTTAC
Source organism: Mesoplodon bidens (assembly GCF_964165515.1). Classification (NCBI taxonomy): domain Eukaryota; kingdom Metazoa; phylum Chordata; class Mammalia; order Artiodactyla; family Ziphiidae; genus Mesoplodon; species Mesoplodon bidens. The sequence goes on from NC_138178.1 coordinate 87,610,824, forward strand.
ATTTGGTAGTGTATATATGTCCATGCTACTCTCTCACTTTGTCCCAGCTTACCCTTCCCCTTACCCGTGTCCTCAAGTCCACCCTCTAGATCTACATCTTTATTCCTGTCCTGTCCCTAGGTTCTTCAGAACCATTATTTATTTACTTATTTATTTAGATTCCATATATGTATGTTTTAGGATACGCTATTTGTTTTTCTCTTTCTGACTTACTTCACTCTGTATGACAGACTCTAGGTCCATCCACCTCACTAGAAATAACTCAATTTCGTTTCTTTTGTGGATGAGTAATATTCATTGTACATATGTGCCACATCTTCTTTATCCATTCATCTGTCGATGGACACTTAGGTTGCTTCCATGACCTAGCTATTGTAAGTAGAGCTTCAATGAACATTGTGGTACATGACTCTTTTTGAGTTATGGTTTTCTCAGGGTTTATGCCCAGTAGTGGGATTGCTGGGTCATATGGTAGTTCTATTTTTAGTTTTCTAAGGAACCTCCATACTGTTCTCCATAGTGGCTGTATCAATTTACCTTCCCACCAATAGTGCAAGAGGGTTCCGTTTTCTCCACACCCTCTCCAGCATTTATAGTTTGTAGATTTTTTGATGATGGCCATTCTGACTGGTGTGAGGTGATACCTCATTGTAGTTTTGATTTGCATTTCTCTAATGATTAGTGATGTTGAGCATCCTTTCATGTGTTTGTTGGCAATCTGTATATCTTCTTTGGAGAAATGTCTATTTAGGTCTTCTGCCCATTTTTGGATTGGGTTGTTTGTTTTTTTCATATTGAGCTGAGCTGCTTGTAAATTTTGGAGATTAATCCTTTGTCAGTTGCTTCATTTGAAAGTATTTTCTCCCATTCTGAGGGCTGTCTTTTCATCTTGTTTATGGTTTCCTTTGCTGTGCAAAAGCTTTTAAGTTTCATTAGGTCCCATTTATTTATTTTTGTTTTTATTTCCATTTCTCTGGGAGGTGGGTCAAAAAGGGTCTTTCTGTGATGTATGTCATAGAGTTTTCTGCCTATATTTTTCTTTAAGAGTTTTATAGTCTCTGGCCTTACATTTAGGTCTCTAATCTATTTTGAGCTTATTTTTGTGTATGGTGTTAGGGAGTGTTCTAGTTTCATTCTTTTACATGTAGCTGTTCAGTTTTCCCAGTACCACTTATTGAAGAAGCTGTCTTTTCTCCATTGTATATTGTTGCCTCCTTTATCAAAGATAAGGTGACTATATGTACGAGGGTTTATCTCTGGGTTTTCTATCCTGTTCCACTGATCTATATTTCTGTTTTTGTGCCAGTACAATACTGTCTTGATGATTGTAGCTTTGTAGTATAGTCTAAATTCAGGGAGCCTCATTCCTCCAGCTCCATATTTCTTTTTCAAGGTTGCTGTGGCTATTCAGGGTCTTATGTGTTTCCATACAAATTTGGAAATTTTTGGTTCTAGTTCTGTGAAAAATGCCATTGGTAGTTTGAGAGGGATTGCATTTAATCTGTAGATTGCTTTGGGTAGTAGAGTCATTTTCACAGTGTTGGTTCTTCCAACCCAAGAACATGGTATATCTCTCCATCTGTTTGTATCATCTTTAATTTCTTTCATCAGTGTCTTATAGTTTTCTGCATGCATGTCTTTGTCTCCTTAGGTAGGTTTATTCCTAGGTATTTTATTCTTTTTGTTGCAATGGTAAATGGGAGTGTTTCCTTAATTTCTCTTTCAGATTTTTCATCATTAGCGTATAGGAATGTGCATTAATTTTGTGTCCTGCTACTTTACCAAATTCATTGATTAGCTCTAGTAGTTTCCTGGTAGTGTCTTTAGGATTCTCTATGTATAGTATCATGTCATTTGCAAACACTGACAGCTTTATTTCTTCTTTTCTGATTTGGATTCCTTTTATTTCTTTTTCTTCTCTGATTGCTGTGGCTAAAACTTCCAAAACTATGTTGAATAATAGTGGTGAGAGTGAACAACCTTGTCTTGTTCCTGGTCTTAGAGGAAATGGTTTCAGTTCTTCACCATTGAGAACGATGTTGGCTGTGGGTTTGTCATATATGGGCTTTATTATGTTGAGGTAAGTTCCCACTATGCCTACTTTCTGGAGGGTTTTTATCATAAATGGGTGTTGAATTTTGTTGAAAGCTTTTTCTGCATCTATTGAGATGATCATATGGTTTTTATCCTTCAATTTGTTAATATGGTGTATCACATTGATTGATTTGCATATATTGAAGAATCCTTGCATCCCTGGGATAAACCCCACTTGATCGTGGTGTATGATCCTTTTAATGTGCTGTTGGATTCTGTTTGCTAGTACTTTGTTGAGGATTTTTGCATCTATGTTCATCAGTGATATTAGCCTGTAGTTTTCTTTCTTTGTGACATCTTTGTCTGGTTTTGGTATCAGGGTGATGGTGGCCTCGTAGAATGAGTTTGGGAGTGTTCCTCCCTCTGCTATATTTTCAAAGAGTTTGAGAAGGACAGGTATTAGCTCTTCTCTAAATGTTTGATAGAATTCTGCTGTGAAGCCATCTGGTCCTGGGCTTTTGTTTGTTGGAAGATTTTTAATCACAGTCTCAACATCAGTGCTTGTGATTGGTCTGTTTATATTTTCTATTTCTTCCTGGTTCAGTTTCAGAAGGTTGTGCTTTTCTAAGAAGTTGTCCATTACTTCCAAATTGTCCAGTTTATTGGCATAGAGTTGCTTGTAGTAATCTCTTATGATCCTCTGTATTTCTGCAGTGTCAGTGGTTACTTCACCTTTTCTATTTCTAATTCTATTGATTTGAGTCTTCTCCCTTTTTTTCTTGATGAGTCTGGCTAATGGTTTATCAATTTTGTTTATCTTCTCAAACAACAAGCTTTTAGTTTTATTGATCTTTGCTATCATTTACTTCATTTCTTTTTCATTTACTTCTGATCTGATCTTTATGATTTCTTTCCTTCTGCTAACTTTGGGTTCTTTTGTTCTTTTTCTAATTACTTTAGGTGTAAGGTGAGGTTGTTTATTTGAGATTTTTCTTGTTTCTTGACATAGGATTGTATTGCTATAAACTTCTGTCTTAGAACTGCTTTTCCTGCATCCCATAGGATTTGGGTTATCGAGTTTTCATTGTCAATTGTTTCTAGGTATTTTTTGATTTCCTCTTTGATTTCTTCAGTCATCTCTTGGTTACTAAGTAGTGTAGAGTTTAGCCTCTATGTGTTTTTATTTTTTATGGACTTTTTCCTGTAACTGATATCTAGTCTCAAACCGTTGTTTTCGGAAAAGATACTTGATACGATTTCAATTTTTAAAAATTTACCGAGGCTTGATTTGTGACCCAAGATATGATCTATCTTGGAGAATGTTCCATGAGCACTTGAGAAGAAAGTGTATTCTGTTGTTTTTGGATGGAATGTCCTATAAATATCAGTTAAGTCCATCTTGTTTAATGTATCATTTGAAGCTTGTATTTCCTTACTTATTTTCATTTTGGATGATCTGTCCATTGGTGAAAGTGGGGTATTAAAGTTCCCTACTATGATTGTGTTACTGTTGATTTCCCCTTTTATGGCTGTTAGTATTTGCCTTATGTATTGAGGTGCTCCTATGTTGGGTGCATAAATATTTACAATTGTTATATCTTCTTGGATTGATCCCTTGATGATTATGCAGTGTCCTTCTTTGTCTCTTGTAAGAGTCTTTATTTTCAAGTCTATTTTGTCTGAGAATGCTACTCCAGTTTCCTTTTGATTTCCATTTGCATGGAATATCTTTTTCCATCCCCTCACTTTCCATCTGTATGTGTCCCTAGGTCTGAAGTGGGTCTCTTGTAGACAGCACATATATGGGTCTTGTTTTTGTATCCATTCAGCCAGTCTATGTCTTTTGGTTATAGCATTTAATCCATTTACATTTAAGGTAGTTATCACTATGTATGTTCCTATTACCATTTTCTTAATTGTTTTGGGTTTGTTATTGTATGTTTTTTCCTTCTCTTGTGTTTCCTGCCTAGAGAAGTTCCTTCAGCATTTGTTGTAAAGCTGGTTTGGTGGTTCTGAATTCTCCTGGCTTTTGCTTGTCTGTAAATGTTTTAAGTTCTCTGTCGAAACTGAATGAGATCCTTGCTGGGTAGAGTAATCTTGGTTGTAGGCTTTTCTGTTTCATCACTTTAAATATGTCCTGCCACTCCCTTCTGGCTTGCAGAATTTCTGCTGAAAGATTGGCTGTTAACTTTATGGGGATTCCCTTGTATGTTATTTGTTGTTTTCCCCTCACTGCTTTTAATATTTTTTCTTTGTATTTAAGTTTTGTTAGCTTGATAAATATGTGTCTTGGCATGTTTCTCCTTGGATTTATCCTGTATGGGAGTCTCTGCAGTTCTTGGACTTGATTGACTATTTCCTTTCCCATATTAGGGAAGTTTTCAACTATAATCTCTTCAAATATTTTCTCAGTTCCTTTGTTTTTCTGTTTTTCTTCTGGGAGCCGTATAATTCAAATGTTGGTGTGTTTAATGTTGTCCCAGAGGTCTCTGACTGTCCTCAATTCTTTTCATTCTTTTTTCTTTATTCTGCTCTACAGTAGTTATTTCCACTGTTTTATCTTTCAGGTCACTTATCTGTTCTTCTCCCTCAGTTATCTGCTATTGATTCCTTCTAGAGAATTTTAAATTTCATTTATTGTATTGTTCATCATTGTTTGTTTGCTCTTTAGTTCTTCTAGGTCACTGTTAAACATTTCTTGTATTTTCTCCATTCTATTTCCAAGATTTTGGATCATCTTTACTATCATTACTCTGAATTCTTTTTCAGGTAGACTGCCTATTTCCTCTTCATTTGTTTGGTCTGGTGGGTTTTTACCTTGCTCCTTCATGTGCTGTGTTTGTCTGTCTTCTCATTTTGCTTAACTTACTGTGTTTGGGGTCTCCTTTTTGCAGGCCGCAGGTTCATAGTTCCCATTGTTTTGGTGTCTGCCCCCAGTGGGTAATGTTGGTTCAGTGGGTTGTGTAGGCTTCCTGGTGTAGGGGACTGGTGCCTGTGTTCTCTTGGATGAGGCTGGATCTTGTCTCTCTGGTGGATAGGACTGAGTCTGGTGGTGTGTTTTGGGGTGTCTGTGACCTTATTAGGATTTTAGGCAGCCTCTCTGCTAATGGGTGGGGTTGTGTTCCTATCTTGCTAGTTGTTTGGCATAGGGTGTCCAGCACTGCTTCTTGCTGGTCATTGAGAGGAGCTGGGTCTAGCATTGAGATGGAGATCTCTGGGAGAGCTTTTGCCATTTGATATTATGTGGAGTCAGGAGGTCTCTGGTGGACCAACGTCCTGATCTTGGCTCTCCCACCTCAGAGACACAGGCCTGACACCCAGCCGGAGCACCAAGACCCTGTCAGCCACATGGCTCAGAAGAAAATGAGAAAGAAAAAAAGAAAGAAAACATAAATAAAATAAAGTTATTAAAATAAAAAATAATTATTAAAAACTAAAAAAATTAAAAAGTAATTTTAAAAAAAGAAAGAAGAGAGCAACCAATGCAAAAAACAAATCTACCAATGATATGAAGCACTAAAAAGTATACAAAAAAAAAAAAAACGGGGCTTCCCTGGTGGCGCAGTGGTTGGGAGTCTGCCTGCCAATGCAGGGGACACGGGTTCGAGCCCTGGTCTGGGAGGATCCCACATGCCGCGGAGCAAGTAGGCCCGTGAGCCACAACTGCTGAGCCTGCGCGTCTGGAGCCTGTGCTTCGCAACAAGAGAGGCCGCGATGGTGAGAGGCCCGCGCACCGTGATGAAGAGTGGCCCCCGCTTGCCACAACTAGAGAAAGCCCTCACACAGAAACGAAGACCCAACACAGCCCTAAATAAATAAATAAATGAATAAATTTAAAACACATAGTGCCATGTCCCGCCCCAGAATTCCTAAGTCAGTGGAGCTGGGGTAGGATCTGAGAATTCGCTTAAAAAAAAAAAAAAAAACGGACAGACAGAACCCTAGGACAAATGTTAAAAGCAAATGTATACTGACAAAATCACACAAAGAAGCATACACATACACACTCACAAAAAGAGAAAAAGGAAAAAATATATATATATTGTTGCTCCCAAAATCCACTGCCTCAATTTTGGGATGATTCGTTGTCTATTCAGGTATTCCAGAGATGCAGGGTACATCAAGTTCATTGTGGAGATTTAATCCATTGCTTCTGAGGCTGCTGGGAGAGATTTCCCTTTCTCTCCTTTGTTCGCACAGCTCCTGGGGTTCAGCTTTGGATTTGGTCCCGCCTCTGCGTGTAGGTCGCCTGAGGGCATCTGTTCTTCACCCAGACAGGACAGGGTTAAAGTAGCAGCTGATTAGCAGGCTCTGGCTCACTCAGGCTGCAGGGAGGGAGGGGTACAGAATGCAGGGCGAGCCTGCGGCAGCAGAGCCCAGAGTGACATTGCACCAGCCAGAGGCGCTCTGTGTGTTCTCTCAGGGAAGAGAGAGTGTGTTGTTCCTGGATCACGGGAGCCTGGCAGTGGCGGGTTGCACAGGTTCTTGGGAGAGGAGGTGTGGATAGTGACCTGTGCTTGCACACGGGCTTCTTGGTGGCTGCAGCAGCGGACTTAGTGTTTCATGCCCATTTCTGGTGTCCGCACTGATAGCTGTGGCTCACGCCCATCTCTGGAGCTCATTTAGGCGGTGCTCCAAATCCCCTCTCCTCGTGCACCCCGAAACAATGGTCTCTTGCCTCTTAGGCAGTTCCAGACTTTTTCCCTGACTCCTTCCCGGCTAGCTGTGGTGCACTAGCCCCCTTCAGGCTGTGTTCATACAGCCAACCCCAGTCCTCTCCCTGGGATGCGACGGAAGCCCAAGCCTCAGCTCCCAGCCCCTCCCCGCCCCGGCAGGTGAGAAGACAAGCCTCTCGGGCTGGTAAGTGCCGGTCGGCACCAATCCTCTGTGCAGGAATCTCTCTGCTTTGCCCTCTGCACCCCTGTTGCTGTGCTCTCCTCCGTGGCCCTGAAGCTCCCCTCGTCTGCCACCCGCAGTCTCCACCCATGAAGGGGTTTCCTAGTGTGTGGAAACTTTTCCTCCTTCACAGCTCCCTCCCACTGGTGCAGGTCCTGTCCCTATTCTTTTGTCTCTGTTTTTTCTTTTTTCTTTTGCCCTACCCAGGTATGTGGGGAGTTTCTTGCCTTTTGGGAAGTCTGAGGTCTTCTGCCAGAGTTCAGTAGGTGTTCTGTAAGAGTTGTTCCACATGTAGATGTACTTCTGATGTATTTGTGGGGAGGAAGGTGATCTCCACGTCTTACTCTTCTGCCATCTTGAACATCTCCCCCAAGTTCATTGACTTTTGTGTTTGTATTTAAAGTGATAGAACTAATCGGAAACCAAATTCAAGATGTATTTTCAGGTGCTTCAGTGGCATAGCAAATTTTACCCTGAACACTCAATTCTTTGCAAGGTTCTCATCAGACAAATATGACAGATGATATAAAAATGGCCAAAGTTTGTAAAGACATAATTGTCTGGCTTCATAATAATGATTATGATAGTAGATCCTATTAAACACTTACTAGGGAGTAGGTCCTATCTAAGCATTTTGCCAATAGGGTTTATTTACTCTTCCACAAAAAAGTAACATAGGTAGTATAATTTCCCCCATTTTACCAGAAGAGGATACTGAAGCATAGGCTAATTAACTTGCCCAAATCCATAGCTAGTAAGTGGTGGAGCTAAGGTCTGAACCCAGGCAGTTTGCTTTCAAAGCCCATAGCCACAACTACTTTACAGTAGAGCTAAGACTGCTAAGAACGTATGGGTTTATTCTAGATTTTCATTTTTTTTACTTGAAGGATGTTTCTTTAAAACATGCTCGTTTTTAATTTTTTAAATACTTTTCATTTTATGTCATATTAAAGCTTTATATTAAAAAGTGGAAAAGATGATAAATCAATTTCTAGTACTGTACTTCTTTTTTATTTCTATAAAAGGAAGACAATAAAATAGTGTTTTGGACTACAGTATAGGAAAGCATATGTGTGTGGTATAAATGCAATAAATCTTGATAATACTATTTAAATCTCTAGATTCAGCTCTGGAAAAAAAGGAATGCCTAATGACAATGAACAATAGAGGGAAGTTTGATGACAAGTTTAAGACAATCTTAAATTGAGTTTATAGCTCTGTGTCTCAGACCTTTAAAGTATCCCAGATCAGGATGATGCATGTGTCTTTTCAGTCCTCAGTTTTTTCTTTGTTACTGCCTACCTCAGGCTCTTTATTAGAACAACATTTCTATACTGAAGATGAAAAACAGAACTGCTTGATGGCAGTATTTTTATCAAATTCCATCTACTTCAGATATTTAGGAAAATTTTTTTAGCTAAGACTTTCAGAAAATAACCAGAATTACTGCCATATGATTATAAAAACTTATTCTATGACATTTTCAAATCAACCCAATCTACTATCTTCATGTTCCAATTCTCAAAGTTTCAAGACAAATATTTAGCAGTTGTCAGTCTTTAAAACTAGGAGATATTCACCATGGTTTTTATTCTCATAATATGTACATTATTGAAAAATAAAAGATAAACTAAAAGACAGAGAAAATGCTATCAAATAGCCACCTTTAAAAAAAAGGTGGGGGAGACCTTTGGTTGAGACTTTCGATTTTGGTGGTTCTTATGTTATAGAATCCATTTGACAGCCATTTAGATCTGGATACATAAAGATTATGCAACTAAGATATTCCTTCTCTTTTATTACTTGGAATAGCAATACCTCCTCTGTCATTTAATGTATGTTGGTTTGAAAAAATGTTTTTAAAAGTATGAATTATTTAGACAGAACACAGTAAATAAAAGCACTACGTATTTATATATCTAGGTTAATTTGAGGAACTGTGTAAGTTTAGTAGCAGCAAAATGTTCACCAAGTATTCACTGGTTTAATAATTTTAGTAATTTAGTAAAAAATCTCTTCTTAATTATTATTTTCGAAATTTGGGGAATAAATATGTTGATAATTCTTTTTCAACTCTGACATGTAGCAGCAGGACTGTTTTTAAGATTGGGACCCTATGAGGTACTAAAGCAAGCATTCACTTCTCTCACACTTGAGGTCACAAATTTTTGCAAGTCAAAAATGTTGAGCATGCCAAAAATATCATGCTGCACACTACCAAATAAAAGAACACTGTTATTCTTACAAGGAAAGGTTTGACAAGACAGGAAATAGGCAGGGTCAGAGAAGTTTACTTAATACCGAGTCTTATTTAACCATCGTGAAGCCAAAATACAATGACAGTTTAAAAAAAATAAACAAATAGCTGTTACACAAAACAAAACCCCAGGATACATGGTCTCTACTGGAACTGATTATTAGATTTTTAGCAAATACAGGAAGTGGATAACCCCAGAGAGCCCTCACAAAATTTCTAGACACCTTCCCCATTTACTTTTGTCACATGCGCTTCACTGAGACAATGTGGATTAAAGTAGTTTTAATTTGTGGGTAGAAATTTGAACAAAGAAAAATTGATCTTAACATGCTGCAAAATACCTTCATTAAAGGGCAATCATTTTAAAAGTTGCATTCTCCTAAAAATGGGGAGGGAAGAGAAAGAAAAAAGAAAATGGAAGATAGGAAAAATCTAGCTGTTCATTACAATTTTCCATTTTTTGTTTAAACACAGCAGGAGGGCAAAGCTGCTGGCTTCTCTTCATCCTTGCAAATGCCAGGAGGGATTATGCAAACCCTACAACCACCCAAATCTTATTTAAAGTTATAATCATTGTTCTCATTTAATGACTTTCGCCTGCTTTCACTCAAATATTGCTGCATCTTGTTTTCTGCCAGTTTGGACCCACTGGGAGTCGTTGATTCGTAATTGCAGATAAACCTTTTTTTAAAAAAGAAACATGCTACCTTTACAAAAAGCAAACATCAAGTGACATCTAGTGGATATTTGAATATCATTTTCTAAGGCCTCTGAATAGCAATATTCTCAACAATATGTTATCTTAATATTGCTTATAATTTATGTTTCTCAGCTAGAGCCTCTGTCTTTTCCTAAGACAGAAAGACAAGCTATCAGATAGAAAAGTTGTCGTTTTCTTTTCTCAAAAAAATTTCTCTTTCCATTAGTATGTGAATAATAATTCTCAGGATAAAGCACCCTGGAAATAACTCATCTGTAACTCATGCTATAAGTGTGAAAAAAAGGTTACAGTATATCCAACATTGGACATTTTTGAGCAATTATCAACTGTGTAGATAGTTCTTAAAAGAAGATGGCACTTCGAGTCTCAAATTCCTCTTTTTATCTATAATCTTAAAGAGCACTATAAATCTAGCAAATCTATATTTAGTCCAGATATTGTCCCTATTTTCCTTGAGAATGCTGTAGGAGAATTATGCAAGTATTTAGGTCCACTTTCCATAACCTTTGGTAATTTTTGCTGGTTCACCACAAGTTACTGAAAAGAGTGACTTAATCAGAGTCACACACAAAGCTGTTGAAAACTTAATTGATTGGGATTGCTGAACAGTTCCTCTCCAGAGATTTCATGTGTCTGAAAGGCTTCATGGAGAATAAATCCCCTGCATTGATGTCTAGAGACTGCATTTGTAAGAGACAGAAAGGGAAATTATTGACTGAGAAATTGAAAGATGGTGTTTAAATTTAGCATTTTCTTTCCTTTCAAGGAAAGGAAACTTGGAATATGCAACTGTAACCCAAATGCCAGCTGTCTGGTTGTCCCCAAGTCTTCCAGTCTTTTAGAGTTGCTCTTCATTTTAATAATAAAACACACACACACACACACACACACACAGCCCTGAGTAAAGGCCTTCTCTGACTTCCTGCAGAAAATCTATCATCCCTTTCCCCCCTGCATTCCCCCAATAATTTCAAGAATTCTTGGGAGCTCTGCTTATTCTTAATCTCAGCTCTGCATCAAGCTTAATACTACTGACATATTCTTTATCCACTTCAGCCCAAATGCAAACTGTTTTTTGCTTTTTGCCCCCAGTCCAAAGTGACACTTAAGCAATGTGTGTAGTCAACTTTATTGAAGTTTGGGTAATAGGAGGGAAGCTAAAGCACAGACGGCTCAGTAAACAGATTAAAATGTAATCTATGCAGTGATACTATGTCTGGGCTTTGTTTCAAAATAATTCATTGGGGTTGGGGATGGGGGAATAGGTGGAGACACAGAAGAAACAAAATCAGCTAAGAGCTGATAATTGTTGAAGTTGAGTGATGAGTACATGGGATTCCTCATACTACAAATTCTACTTTTGTACATGATTGAAATTTGTATAATAGCTATTTGAGAGAGGAAGTTCCTTGGTCATCCCTGATGCAGGAAATTTCTCTGGCTTCCAGGCCCTTCTCCAATTAGCCTCCTACCACATTTTGGGACCCCCTCCCAGAACTTCTGAGTCTCACTGTCTCTCCTCCTTCTCAGGCTGCCCAAGCAAGCCTTGAGCTCTGGACACACTCTAATACTGGGGGAGCCCAGCAGAATGGTTTGCTGACTCCCTAAAAATTCAAGAAACCAGTTTTCACCCTAAGAGGAATTTTGCCCTAGCTTTACAAAATAACATCAGGTAAAACTAGCATAACACCTGGAGTGTATAGAATTTTTTTAAAAGTTAGTTCTCTTCCACTTACTATTTGTATTTTAATGGAAGTCCTGACAATTGATTCTAGCAAAAGTTAATATAGATAGTATATCAGGACAAAGCAGCTAAAAGATGATATTCTATACCTACAAACAAGTCTTGGGGAGAAATAAGTAAACTGTGGCAAAAGAGTAATTATTTTTGCCTCTTAACAAAAGATGTTCAGAGCAGACGTTGTGTCATACATAAATAAAACTATCTTTAAAAATAATTTTTGGGGGCTTCCCTTGTGGCGCAGTGGTTGAGAGTCCGCCTGCCGATGCAGGGGACACGGGCTTGTGCCCCAGTCTGGGAAGATCCCACATGCTGCGGAGCGGCTGGGCCCGTGAGCCATGGCCGCTAAGCCTGCGCGTCTGGAGCCTGTGCTCCGCAACGGGAGAGGCCACAACAGTGAGAGGCCCGTGTACCGCAAAAAATAAAAATAATAATAAATAATAATAATTTTTTTTTTTTTGCTACTCAATTATACTGCTGTAGCCAAGTGCTAGGCAGCTATCACAGTAGGCTCATCAGAGGTGCATGGGAGACCTGAGGAGTCTGAACCCTGCCCCCCAACCATGAACTTGGTGAGGGGGAGAGGGAGGTGCACCACTGGCTCCCGGTTCATGATGGTGATTAACCCAGTCTCTCTCCCGTCGTAGCATCAATTAGCAACCGCTCCTTTCGCTTTGTCTACTTTGGCCTAGAAAATGAAAGCTTTGCTTAGTGCAGGTCTGAAGTCAGCTGAGATTAATGTTCAAACCCCCCAAAAATGTGTGCTTACAAAAAGAGGAAATGAAGTCATGTAAGGAAAAAGTCTTTTCACACTTTTCACAAAATACTTGTACAGGAAGAATAAGAGAATTTGCTCTGGATGATTATGCTAATAAGGCAAAGGTGGAAACTGTGCCTGTTGTCCCCATTTAATATTCCCAAGAGGAAGGAAAGGGATTCAGAGATTTGGGGACGGGGAGGCAGACACTTGCCAAAGGCCTCTGAGCAAGGGACTCAAAAAAGTGGACGTGTCACCATTGGCACGTGCCATTGTCCCCAAACACATGCGAGACAATGTCAGCACTCACTTCTGGCTCTAAATTGAAAAAACACTTCCTCTCCTTCTGCCAGCACCATTTTCCCTCCTCCTCACCCCTGGAGTCTGACACAGTTTCCATTCCGAGGAGACCCGGTAATGACTCCAAGGAGACTGGGTAACATATTCCAGTGAAAGAGCTGGCAGACAGCGTGAGACAGCACGGGGATAAGTTTAGGCTGACATGAATTAGGAAGCATTTTTAAGTTATCCTTTGAAGTTTTTATTGCCTTATCATCAAACGGCTTCTCTTCTTTGGCTGTATATTGATTTTTCTGACTATGAAAAAGCGTTTCATCTCTTCTATGATAATCAAACACAGTCTCAGTCAACAGGCACCTTCTTTTTTCTGAACCATATTATTGCACATATCATGGAATTATCCTACACTCCCCATCTGACAGGACCCCCATACAGCATTAGTCTCTTTCTAATGTTATTTTCCCTGTCATGTCCAACAATATAATGTTTACATTCCAAACATATAGCTGCAGGGATCATTTCATTATTTGCCTTTGCTCTAGTCAAGGTCTATTTTATGAGAGCTTCCTGTCATTTGTCCTGATCTACGCTACTGTTTGTCAAAACATCACCTCTGAAATTCCCTGCTTCCCTAAGATGCCAGAAAAAAAAATATTTCATGTCAACTAAAAATTAAGTCATTATAAATCCCACAGAGGTTTCTAAATGGGGCCACCCTTGGGATTTTATTTTTCTTTACGTATAATGCGCTTTCTAATAGTCAAAGTGATTGGACTTGAAGAATATTTTTGTCTTATTTCCCCTCTAGCCCCTGGCACATCAGAAAATAGTCACAAAAAGGTGGCTTCTTTTTTATCTACTTGTACAATGTGTGATGACAGGGCCAACCTCATATTTGGTTCATACCTGAGTGGAAAGTTGGATTAACGTCTTTCCTGAGTGGAGAAGGGGTATGAGACCCTTAATCAGGAAACTAGCACTATAACTACTGTGGTTTGGTTGGTTTCATGATCCCAAACACATAAACTCCTTTAGGTTCAGGCAATTCATTCGTTATCTAACAACGTCTTAGGTCAGCTTGAAAGATGCAGTCCCTATGTTGTTCTTACAGTTTCTCACTGTCATTTTCATCCATCTTTCCTTTGCCATCCTCTGTGCTCATTAGCTGGCTATTTTGGTGACGGCTTCTTAACCTCATTGTCACAGACATCAGATTAATATCAATTCCTGAAGCTCGGCTCTGGTGATGTTACTCTTTGCCCCAAACTCTTCCATGGCTGGTTATTGCTTCCCTGGTGTTTAGGACCCTCCAGAGTGAACCTGCAACCTACAATTTCTACAATTTCTACAATTTCTATATGTCCTTTACACTCCAGTCTATCTGAACTTTCGTTTTCCCATTTTATGAATATGCCTTGTGTCTTCTTTGTATTTTCAAGGTATATCACCTACTGCAGAGATTTCTATATTTATCTTACTTCCCCTGCTAGATGGTAACATTCCTGAAGATAATTGTGACCATTTATTGACCAAATATTCTTTGCTATGGACTGTGTGAGATACTTTACATCCGTCAACTCTAGATTTTCTAATAATGTAAGGTGGATATTGCTATCTTGATTTTTCAGATGGGAAGATAGCGGTTAGATGATGTCCTCAAGGTCATGTAGCTAGCATGTGACAGCTCATGTCTTAGTTGTTTCATGTATATCATCTAGAAAAACACTAAATTGAATAAATGATGATGCTGGCACTTGTTCAGCACACAGATGCTAGGCAATTACAAGTGTGAATAAATGAATGAATGACGGGATTTTATACCTTAAATTAGCCCCCTAACTTTAGATAATTGCCACCAGGTGGCAGTAGTTCACCACAGCCATACAGTCAGGTCCAAAGATTCACTAAATGGAATAAGAGAGCTGGAAGGGACACTGGAGATTATCTGAGGAGTTTGCCCTATTTTATGCTAAGAAAATTGAGAATCTGTAAAGTTATTTTATTTACTCAACATCTTTTAGTTAGTGAAAGAGTGGAACTTAAACTTAGGTCTAAAATTCCCAAAGCCAGTGCTTTACCATTAGACCAACTTGTATATTTTTTCTTCAAAACTTATAATTTATAGTAATAATTTTCCCACTGAGTATTAAAATATTCGGTAAAATAGTAAATGTAATCAAAACTAAAGAAATATATTTTATCATAAACTTTTAAGTGTTTCCCTTAACCAAGTAATATAGTTTTCATGTTAAAAGTTGTTAAGATATAGATAATGCAAAAAGGAAAAATACTAGCAATTCCAACAGCCATAGATAATAATTATTTTGGAATACATTCTCCCAGAGGATTCTTTACTCATCTGTAAAACCCATTTTTTAAATTAGTATCAATCCAAGACATAATTTAGTAATTTGTTAACTTTAATTTCTCTCTATAATCTTACTTTCATAAATAGTTACTTGACATTATCTTTAGGAGACCTCCTGGATCTTAAAAATTCTCCCAAATTAACCACGTTTAGTTGCTAGTAAAGGGAGACCATTTTTATATTTATTTTTATTTATTTATTTATTTAACACCTTTATTGGAGTATAACTGCTTCCCACTACCTATCTATTTTACATTTGGTAGTGTATATATGTCCATGCCACTCACTCACTTCGTCCCAGCTTACCCTTCCCCCTTCCCGTGTCCTCAAGTCCATTCTCTATGTCTGTCTTTATTCTTGTCCTGCCCCTGGGTTCTTCAGAACAATTATGTTTTTTTCTTTAGATTCCATATATATGTGTTAGCATACGGTATTTGTTTTTCTCTTTCTGACTTAACTTCACTCTGTATGACAGACTCTAGGTCCATCCACCTCACTAGAAATAACTCAATTTCATTTCTTTTTATGGCTGGGCAATATTCCATTGTATATATGTGCCACATCTTCTTTATCCATTCATCGGTTGATGGAAACTTGGGTGCTTCCATGTCCTGGCTATTGTAAATAGAGCTGCAATGAACATTGTGGTATATGACTCTTTTTGAATTATGGATTGCTCAAGGTATATGGCCAGTAGTGGGATTGCTGGGTCGTATGGTACTTCTATTTTTAGTTTTTTAAGGAACCTCCATACCGTTCTCCATAGTGGCTCTATCAATTTACATTCCCACCAACAGTGTAGGAGGGTTCCCTTTTCTACACACCCTCTCCAGCATTTATTGTTTGTAGATATTCTGATGCATTTATTGTTTGTAGATATTCTGATGACGGCCATTCTGACTGGTGTGAGATGATACCTCATTGTAGTTTTGATTTGCATGTTGAGCATCCTTTCATGTGTTTGTTGGCAATCTGTATATCCTCTTTGGTGAAATGTCTATTTAGGTCTTCGGCCCATTTTTGGATTGGGTTGTTTGTTTTTCTGATATTGAGCTGAATGAGCTGCTTGTAAATTTTGGAGATTAATCCTTTGTCAGTGGCTTAGTTGGCAAATATTTTCTCCCATTCTGAGGGTTGTCATTTGGTCTTGATTATGGTCTCATTTGCTGCTCAAAAGCTTTTAGGTTTCATTAGGTCCCATTTGTTTATTTGTGTTTTTATTTCCATTTCTCTGGGAGCTGTGTCAAAAAGGATCTTGCTGCGATGTATGTCATAGAGTGTTCTGCCTATGTTTTCCTCTTCCTAAGAGTTTAATTACATTTAGGTTTTTAATCCATTTTGAGTTTATTTTGTGTATGGTGTTAGGGAGTGTTCTAATTTCATTCTTTTACATGTAGCTGTCCAGTTTTCCCAGCACCACTTATTAAAGAGGAAGTCTTTTCTCCATTTTATATTCTTGCTTCCTTTATCAAAGAAAGGTGACCATATGGGCATGGCTTTCTCTCTGGGCTTTCTATCCTGTTCCATTTAACCATTTAACTATATTTCTGTTTTTGTGCCAGTACCATGCTGTCTTGATGACTGTAGTTTTGTAGTATAGTCTGAAGTCTGGGAGCTGAATTCTTCCAGCTCCGTTTTTCTTTCTCAAGATTGCTTTGGCTATTCGGGGTCTTTTTTGTTTCCATACAAATTGTGAAATTTTTTGTTCTAGTTCTGTGAAAAATGCCATTGGTAGTTTGAGAGGGATTGCAATGAATCTGTAGATTGCTTTGGGTAGTATAGTCATTTTCACAACGTTGATTCTTCCAACCCAAGAACATGGTATATCTCTCCATCTGTTTGTATCATCTTTAATTTTTTTCACCAGTGTCTTATAATTTTCTGCATACAGGTCTTTTGTCTCCTTAGGTAGGTTTATTCCTAGGTATTTAATTCTTTTTGTTGCAATGGTAAATGGGAGTGTTTCCTTAATTTCTCTTTCAGATTTTTCATCATTAGTGTATAGGAATGCAAGAGATTTCTGTGCATTAATTTTGTGTCCTGCTACTTTACCAAATTCATTGATTAGCTCTAGTAGTTTTCTGGTAGTGTCTTTAGGATTCTCTGTATAGTATCATGTCATCTGCAAAAAGTGACAGATTTCTTCTTTTCTGATTTGGATTCCTTTTATTTCTTTTTCTTCTCTGATTGCTGTGGCTAAAACTTCCAAAACTATGTTGAATAATAGTGGTGAGAGTGGACAACCTTGTCTTGTTCCTGATCGTAGAGGAAATGTTTTCAGTTTTTCACCATTGAGAACGATGTTGGCTGTGGATTTGTCATATATGGCCTTTATTATGTTGAGGTAAGTTCCCTCTATGCCTACTTTCTGGAGGGTTTTTATCATAAATGGGTGTTGAATTTTGTTGAAACTTTTCTGCATCTATTGAGATGATCATATGGTTTTTCTCCTTCAATTTGTTAATATGGTGTATCACATTGATTGATTTGCATATATTGAAGAATCCTTGCATCCCTGGGATAAACCCCACTTGATCATGGTGTATGATCCTTTTAATGTGCTGTTGGATTCTGTTTGCTAGTATTTTGTTGAGGATTTTTGCATCTATGTTCATCAGTGATATTGGCCTGTAGTTTTCTTTCTTTGTGACGTCTTTGTCTGGTTTTGGTATCAGGGTGATGGTGGCCTCGTAGAATGAGTTTCGGAGTGTTCCTCCCTCTGCTATATTTTGGAAGATTTTAAGGAGGATAGGTGTTAGCTCTTCTGTGAGCGTTTGATAGAATTCACCTGTGAAGCCATCTGGCCCTGGGCTTTGTTTGTTCGAAGATTTTTAATCACAGTTTCAATTTCAGTGCTTGTGATTTGTCTGTTTATATTTTCTATTCTTCCTGGTTCAGTCTTGGAAGGTTGTGCTTTTCTAAGAATTGGTCCATTTCTTCCAGATTGTCTATTTTATTGGCATATAGTTGCTTGTAGTAATCTCTCATGATCCTTTGTATTTCTGCAGTGTCAGTTGTTACTTCTTTTTCATTTCTAATTCTATTGATTTGAGTCTTCTCCCTTTTTTTCTTGATGAGTCTGGCTAATGGTTTATCAATTTTATTTACCTTCTCAAAGAACCAGCTTTTCGTTTTATTGATCTTTGTTATCGTTTCATTTCTTTTTCATTTATTTCTGATCTGATCTTTATGATTTCTTTCCCTCTGCTAACTTTGGGGTTTCTTTTGTTCTCTTTTCTCTAATTGCTTTAGGTGTAAGGTTAGGTTGTTTATTTGAGATGTTTCTTGGTTTTTGAGGTGGGATTGTATTGCTATAAACTTCCCTGTTAGAACTGCTTTTGCTGCATCCCATCAGTTTTGGGTCGTAGTGGGGTTTTTTGTCATTTGTGTCTAGGTATTTTTTGATTTCCTCTTTGATTTCTTCAGTCATCTCTTGGTTATTAAGTAGTGTATTGTTTAGCCTCCATGTATTTGTATTTTTTACAGATTTTTTTCCTATAATTGATATCTAGTCTCATAGCATTGTGGTTGGAAAAGATACTTGATTTCAATTTTCTTAAATTTACCAAGGCTTGATTTGTGACCCAAGATATGATCTATCCAGGAGAATGTTCCATGAGCACTTGAGAAGAAAGTGTATTCTGTTGTTTTTGGATGGAATGCCCTACAAATATCAATTAAGTCCATCTTGTTTAATGTATCATTTAAAGCTTGTGTTTCCTTATTTATTTTCATTTTGGATGATCTGTCCATTGGTGAAAGTAGGGTGTTAAAGTCCCCTACTATGATTGTGTTACTGTCGATTTCCCCTTTTATGGCTGTTAGCATTTGCTGTATGTATTGAGGTGCTCCTATGTTGCGTGCATACTTATTTACAATTGTTACATCTTCTTGGATTGATCCCTTGATCATTATGTAGTGTCCTTCTTTGTCTCTTGTAATAGTCTTTATTTTCAAGTCTATTTTGTCTGATATGAGAATTGCTACTACAGCTTTGTTTTGATTTCCATGGAATATCTTTTTTCATCTCCTCACTTTTAGTCTGTATGTGTCCCTAGGTCTGAAGTGAGTCTTTTGTAGACAGCATATATATGGGTCTTGTTTTTGTATCCATTCAGCCAGTCTGTGTCTTTTGGTGGGAGTATTTAAGCTATTTACATTTAAGGTAGTTATCGATATGTAGGTTCCTATTACCATTTTTATAATTGTTTTGGATTTGTTATTGTAGGTCTTTTCCTTCTCTTGTGTTTCCTGCCTAGAGAAGTTCCTTTAGCATTTGTTGTAAAGCTGGTTTGGTGGTGCTGAATTCTCTTAGCTTTTGCTTGTCTGTAAAGGTTTTAATTTCTCTCTCGAATCTGCATGAGATCTTTGCTGGGTAGAGTAATCTTGGTTTAGGTTTTTCCCTTTCATCACTTTAAATATGTCCTGCCACTCCCTTCTGGCTTGCAGAATATCTGCTGAAAGATCAGCTGTTAACCTTACGGGGATTCCCTTGTATGTTATTTGTTGTTTTTCCCTTTCTGCTTTTAATATTTTGTATTTAATTTTTGATAGTTTGGTTAATATGTGTCTTCGTGTGTTTCTCTTTGGAATTATCCTGTATGGGACTTTCTGTGCTTCCTGGACTTGATTAAACCATTTCCTTTCCCACATTAGGGAAGTTTTCAACTATAATTTCTTCAAATATTTTCTCAGTCCCTTTTTCTCTTCTTCTTCTGGGACCCCTATAATTCGAATGTTGGTGTGTTTAATGTTGTCCCAGAGGTCTTTGAGACTGTCCTCAATTTTCCATTCTTTTTCCTTATTCTGCTCTGCAGTAGTTATTTCCAGTATTTTATCTTCCAGGTCACTTATCCGTTCTTCTGCCTCAGTCATTCTGCTATTGATTCCTTGTAGAGAATTTTCAATTTCATTTATGGTGTTGTAAGAACCCTCACAAAATACACACTCACAAAAAGAGAAAAAGGAAAAAAATATATATATCATTGCTCCCCAAGTCCACCGCCTCAATTTTCCGATGGTTCATTGTCTACTCAGGTATTCCACAGATGCAGGGGACATCAAGTTGATTGTGGAGATTTAATCTGCTGTTCCTGAGGCTGCTGGGAGTGATTTCCCTTTCTCTTCTTTGTTTGCACAGCTCCTGGTGTTCAGCTTTGGATTTGGCCCCGCCTCTGAATGTAGGTCACCCGCAGGCATCTGTTCTTCACCCAGACAGGGTGGGGTTAAAGTAGCAGCTGATTAGGGGGCTTTGGCTCACTCAGGCCACGGGGAGTGAGGAGCATGGAATGTGGGGCGAGCCTGCGGTGGCAGAGGCCATTATGACGTTGCAGCAGCCTGAGGCACACGTGTGTTTCCCTTCCAAGGGAAGTTGTCCATGGATCACAGGACGCTGGCAGTGGCGGGCTGCACAGGCTCCTTGGACGGGAGGTGTGGATAGTGACTTGTGCTTGCACACAGGCTTCTTGGTGGTTGCAGCAGCAGCCTTAACGTTTCATGCCTGTCTCTGGTGTCCGCAGTGATAGCCATGGCTCGCACTTGTCTCTGGAGCTCATTTAGGCAGTGCTCTGAATTCCCTCTCCTTGCCCACCCCAAAACAGTGGTCTCTTGCCTCTTAGGCAGTTCCAGACTTTTTCCCAGATTCCCTCCCGGCTAGCTGTGTCGCACTAGCCCCCTTCAGGCTGTGTTCATGCCCCTAAAACGTCCTCTCCTTGGAATCCGACCGAAGCCCAAGCCTCAGCTCCCAGCCCCCGCCCACCCTGGCAGGTGAGCAGATGAGCCTCTCAGGCTGGTGAGTGCTGGTCGGCACCGATCCTCTGTGTGTGAATCTCTCCACTTTGCCCTCTGCACCCCTGTTGCCATGCTCTCCTCCATGGCTCCAAAGCTTCCCCCCCACCTACTGTCTCCTCCAGTGAAGGGGCTTCCTAGTGTGTGGAAACATCTCCTCCTTCACAGCTCCCTCCCAGAGGTGCAGGTCCTGTCCCTATTATTTTTTCTTTTTTTTTTTCTTTTTTCTTTTGCCCTACCCAGGTATGTGGGGAGTTTCTTGCCTTTTGGGAAGTCAGGTCTTCTGCCAGCGTTCAGTAAGTGTTCTGTAGTTGTTCCACATGTAGATATATTTTTGATGTATTTGTGGGGAGGAAGGTGATCTCCACGTCTTACTCTTCTGCCATCTTGAAGGTCCGACCATTTTTAATATATTTATCTTCATATACTTCTTGAGAAGATTCCCTCAGTGAAAATTTCAGTTTCATTTATATTTTTCCCTTTTCTCATTCTCTTTTCAGTAAGTAAAAGAGCAATGTCAGGGCTTCCCTGCTGGCGCAGTAGTTGAGAATCCTCCTGCAGATGCAGGGGACACGGGTTTCCTCCCTAGTCTGGAAGATCCCACATGCTGCTGAGCAACTAAGCCCCATGCGCTACAACTACTGAGCCTGTGCTCTAGAGCCTGTGAGCCACAACTACGAGCCTGCGTGCTGCAACTAGTGAAGCCTACATGCTTAGAGCCAGTGCTCCGCAAAAAGTGAAGCTAACACAGTGAGAAGCCCGTGCACCGCAACAAAGAGTAGCCCCTGCTTACCGCAACTAGGGAAACCCTGTGGGCAGCAATGAAGACCCAACACAGTCAAACATAAAAAAAAAAAAGAGCAATTTCAAAACACTGTGTACACAATCCATCCAAATGGAGATGTCTTTTCAGCAAGACATTTTACTTTCACTTTTGAGAAATTGTTCCTCCCCACCTCACCTCTCTTCTCAGGATGATGATACAATACTAGAGGGTATTTCTCAGCTACAAGGATCAGGTCAGTTACAAAAATAGTATATTTTACACTAATGAGCAGAAGATAAAATGGCTCCAAATGCCTAATCAAAGATCACAGTATTACCTTTACTTGAGTGATTACATGCCTCTTAGCGTGGATTTTGCACGTAAAGCTTTCTCTACATCCAGGGATGCTCTCTGAATCTATAAATATTACTACAAAAGTTATCGTTGAATTTTGGTCAAGATGATTTGTCCTCTGTAATCGTCAATTCTTGTAACTGTCAATCTATCACCATTACCTTAAGGGTATATGCAGTAGAGGTTAGCAGTAGGAAAAGAAAGTTGTGAGGGGTGGGGGTCGAGGTGTGTGTGTGTTGGTGCTCTCCTAACAAGGACCACTGCTGGAGTTGAAGTGGGGAAAGAAGAGCAAATGAGAAGTTGGATCAAGTGTGATTTGGGGATGGTCAGAGCAAGAGGATTGGGGTAGGTAGGAGCCCTGCTCAGAATGGTCTATATGACAACTTGGACTTAGTACTCATGTAATTATGTTAGTATGCCCAAGGTCCATTAACCCCAAACACAAAACAACAAGTACCTACATATCTCAGCCCTCTAGTCTTCCACCGTTCTTTCACTGATAAGATGGAAAATGAATTTGAGGAAATAATTATTTGACATCTCCTCAGGTGGGATGGAGATGGTCATGTGGCAAGAAATACAGTACGTTCCCTACATACGCACGAGTTCCATTCTGAGAGCGCATTCGTAAGTCCAATTTGTTCCTACGTCCAACAAAGTTAGCCTAGATACCCAACTAACAATCAGCTATATAGCTCAGGATTGTAATAGGTTTATAATACTTTTCACACAAATAATACATAAAAAACAAACACAAAAAATAAAACATTTTTAATCCTACAGTACAGTACCGTGAAAAATACAGTAGTATAGCACAACAGCTGGCATACAGGGGCTGGCATCGAGTGAACAGGAAGAAGAGTTACTGACTGGAGGAGGGAGAGGAGGTGGGAGGTGGTAGAGCTGAAGGATCGACAGCAATAGGAGACGGAGGGCAAGCTGCAATTTCACTCACACCTGACGTTGATGGCACAGGTTCTGGTTCCTTGCTGGATTCAATTCTATCTGCCCTCTTTAAAAAGCAATCCAGTGATGTCTGGGTAGTAGCTCTTTCTTTCTCATCATAGATGACACAGTAGCACTGGATTGCATTCTGAACGGCTGCTGCAACCTTTGTGTACCATTGTGTTCAGGTCCTGTGTCTCAAAAACTAACAGTGCCTCCTCAAATAAAGAAAATCCCCTGCCATTTCCTGCATCATGAATCTCTTCAGTTCTTCAGTTACTTCTTCTTCCTCTTGTCTCCCTTCATCCTTTCTCTGGGCCTCCAATACCTGGCACTTCTTAGCAATACCAGCTACATCACCACTGCTTTTATGCTTGCTTCCGGACATCCTGGGCTTGAAATAAAGATACTGTACTACTGCCCTCTATACAGTAAAGTACACAAAAGCAAACCACTTGTAGAGGATGCACATATGTGACAATGTACGCCAGACACATGAACTAACTTACGTGATTGGACATGCAAACGCACGTTTGCATCTTTGAAAGCTCGCAACTTGAAGGTTCGTATGTAGGGGATTTACTGTACTGTGTAGGAAAGGTGCTTTGAAATCCAAATCTTGGGCCTGCCCCCACCTCCATCCCCCCATTCATTTAGGCTCCCTGTTTAAATACTAGTATGTAGATTCCTCTATAGATAGCCACCAAGGGAAATTAACTGAAGGAGCATCAGATTAGTTTGTAGGAGTCTCCCTGATTATTTCTCTTCTGATGTATAAAGCACCAAGGACAGGAGTGGATAGTGGGCATCATTAGTGAGTGAGGGAGAACTGTCAAGGGAGAGGAAAACTGCCTGGTTTCTGCCTGGAAAGAAACTGAATGGTAATTGCTATTCAATTTGTAGTTAATTGATAATCAAAGTGCAGCCCTACATGTGAAAATGATGCTTCTCTTTGGTCATCAGTAAAAAACTGGTTTCCTTTGTAGCAGAAAGAAGACTTGCCCTAATAGAGGGCTGCTTCCTGGTTTTCCTTTGCTACCAACTGAATCTAGCTGATTGAAATAAGGCAAAGCTGAAATGAGCTCAGGAACCAAGCCTTATGTATTTATTTATTTATTCATTCATTCATTCATTCATTCATTCATTTATTTATTTATTTATTTATTTATTTATTTTGCGGTATGTGGACCTCTCACTGTTGTGGCCTCTCCAGTTGCAGAGCACAGGCTCCGGACGCGCAGGCTCAGCAGCCATGGCTCACGGGCCCAGTCACTCCGCGGCATGTGGGATCCTCCTGGACTGGGGCACAAACCCGCGTCCCCTGCATCGGCAGACGGATTCTCAACCACTGCGCCACCAGGGAAGCCCCCGAGCCTTATTAACATAGGGTTTCACTTCCTAGAAAACTGGTCCAGACCATTATTTAGGTGTTCCTATTCTGCAGTTATTCACTATTCCATCCACTTTTGTTTCATACTGTTTTCTAAACATTGTATTTCATAATAAAACAAAGTAAAAATATTATAAAATATTTGAACTTTACATACATAACAGGGAAAATGTCTCCAATAATCCCAACCCAACAGACTGTATTGTACTCTTTCACATGTCATTTCCTTTTCTTGCTTTTTCCATATGGCATTTGCACTTTCTTTGCTTTTTTCACTGTCTTACGCAAGTTCCATGAGTCTGCCCTATGCCACTGTTAAGGAAAAACAGCTTTTTTTCTTCCTGTGTAGGGAAAAACTTAGTTCTTTCCTAACATGTCTTCCCTCCCTGTGAGTCTCCTTTACTACTCACAGAAAACACTTCACTTCTGGGTACCAAACTTGTGCAAGCTTTTTCCCACACCAAGCAATTCTGTGACACCAGCTGCGTGTTCTACAATTTCTCAATCTGACACTGTGTACTTGGAGATAGCCTCAGATACCGCAGGTTAAGGGCTCAGTCCCATAAGACTGACCACTCTCTCCCAGCCATCCTTCCCACCACTTCAGACACCAGCTGCAAGCTCAGGTTTTCGCCTGTGCTTCTGACCAACTATAGAAGTTCCAAAGACCTCCTCTCCTTGGGGTCAATTAATTTGCTAGAGCAGTTCACAGAACTCAGGAAAACACTTATGTCTGCTAGTTTATTATAAAAGGATATGATAAAAGATACAGGTGAAAATACAGATGGGAGAGGTGCAGAGGGCAAGATACGTGGGAAGGGGCACGGAGCTTCCATAACCTGTCCAGGCGCACCACTCTCCCAGCCCAACCTGTGAGCTCTCTGAGCCCTGTTCTTTTTGGGATTTTACGGAGGCTTCATCACGTAGGAACGATCCATGATTACTTCCAATTTCAGCCCTTCTCCCTTCACAAGAGAATGGGGGTGGGGCACGGGGTGGGCACTGAAAATTCTAAGCTTCTGATCATGTCTCGGTCCCTCTTTCCAGTGACCAGCCCTCATTCAGGAGCCATCCAGGAGCCCACCCACAGTCACCCCATTAGAACAAGACACTCCTACCACCCACAAAATTACAAGGGTTTCAGGAGCTCTGTCAGGAACAGAGGTCAAAGACCAACACAGAACAAGAGATGTTCCCAGTGTTCTTATCACCAGGGGGTCAGAGACCAATATCTATTTTCTATTATCTCACAGCCACTCTCTTCTATAGATTAAATTCACTGATCCTAGCTTCAGTCCCTCAGGTCACATATGACAAGCCTAATTCCCTGAGTCTTTAGACTATAAGAACATCTATTATATCCCTGGGACCTTCTGCCATCCCCCACCCCATTCCTCCCATCCCAACAAATACACTTCTCCAGACAAAAACCAAAACTTAAGACAAAAAAAACTCCATACCAGGTCTCTCATCTATCCCCCATGGATATCATTCTGGTCTCTAACTTTAGAGTAGCTTCAGATCTGAGCATCTTCCTTTAAGTATGGTACCAAGATGGAAACCTATTCCAGGTATGAACAAGCTAGAGGAAGATTTTCATTAACCATCTCTTCCATTCTATATTCTCTTTACCACTTGAAAGACTGAAGATACTGCAAAGAACATGAGCTTTGAAGCTATAGGACCTGAATTTTAATAGTGGTCATCATTAGCTGAAATGTCTCTGAGCCGATTTTTGTTATCTATAAAAAAAGTGTTTTATCTGTTCTCCCACAGGCATGTTATGAGAAAGAAATGAACAGTTTGTAAGTGCTTAATATAGTGGACTTAATGTTAACAGTGTAAGCTAAGACCATAACTCTTGGTAGTCACATCATACTCTTTGTTCTTACTCAACTGTTCCTATGTATTGGTCAGGGTTCAGAGAACCTGACTGGCTAGTTTAGCAGAAAAGAATTTATTTAAATTTTACTGACTTCAGAAATAATTTATAACATGACCCAGTACACACATGCACACATAAATATATAATTCAAATAATCGTCACAATATTTACCCATCTGACATGTTGTCCTCTGCTGTTTTTCTATTCAATTTTTTTTAATGCTAGTTATGACCCCTGAATTGATTTCATGACTCACTAATGAATTGTGACCCATAGTTACATTTCCAAAGTAATGGAAAACACTACACTGCAGGGTATTAAATGGCCTAGAGAATCACTAGGACAGAGAAAAAAAACTCTAACCTGTATTTCCAGGAACTGGGTGGCCAAGAGAGCTGCCAGCTCCAGAAGCATTCCATCTGTATGACCCACACCTGCAAAATGATGCCTTTTGAGTCTCACTAGTGCATCTGATTGAAAAAGTCCTGGTGTAAAGGGAAACCCTTTACACCAGAAAAGAAAAGCACACCAAGAAGGTGTGTTGGTCAAGCTAATTCATGCTGCCGAGACTTACTCAAAGGTACTTGGTTTGGACAAACCCAGTGGCCTAAGCATACCTCTTTACATTTATCCCTATTAAATTGTATATTTTCTTGGATGCAGCCTATTACTGCTACTTCAGTGAGAGAAAGTCACATAACTACAGTTTACTTGATAGAATGAAATTCAGAAGAACCAACTGGAAATTCCCAAGTTACACTTCCTTTCACAAACACACCTCTACCCAGTTAACCTGGGGTCTACAAAAAAGTTAAAAAAAAAAAAAGGAAAAACCTAAAAAAAAAAAATAATAAACTGAGGATTCTCCTCTTCCCACCCTCACAAAGAATCATAAGTTTAAAAAGACATTTTTTAGACCACTGAAGAGAAGGGAAGAATTAGGAATAATTTTAACTGCTTTTTATTGTCTTTCAGTTCAGTTTATACAGTAATTTGTATCTGTGAAAGAATTCAAATTTATTGAATGAAAGGCACTGCTTATGATATATAAAGCAATTAAAAAATAAGTTACTGAAGGGGTAATATATAGCGAATTAAATAATACAGGTTTTGGGGTAATTGATGTGCATTTAATTTAAAAGAAACTGCATGAGGTCACCACACAGATTTATATAACAGTCAAATGCAGAAAAACACAAGAAAGTAAGTTTCTATGTGATCCCAACAGAGGTATCCTTTCCTTGATCATAAGACAACCAAGTATTTTTAGAAGCTAAAACTGTTAAGTTTACAGAAGCGCAAAACACCAAAACACTTTAAGCAAAGTCTTTATTTTCAAGGAAAAAGTATATTTTCTCATTTTCTGTTCTTGGCATAAATCTTAATTATTTCCAGTGGAACCAAAACCTCCTGAACCCCTTTCAGTGTCATCTAAAACCTGAAAAGACATAAAGGTAGTAAGCCATGTAATTAATTTCAGATCCTCTTTCAGTTCTCTCCAGCTCCAAATTTGTAAGACTTTTATTCTTGCTAAACCATTGTTTCAAAAAGGAGATTACAGAAATTAAAATTTTAAAGTTTCATAAATTAAAATATTGAATAAGTTCCAAAAAAGCCAAGGGAACAGTAGAATTTCACAGGCTATTTAAGTGGTTTATTATCCAAAGTGATGCTGTATAATAGCTATGGAAAACATTTCAAGAAATTCTAAGATTTAAATTTTGCCTAAAATAGGACTAGTCACATATTCTACCTCAGATGGTCCCCAACTTAGGATGGTTTGACTTATGATTTTTTGACTTTATGATGGTGTGAAAGTGATTTACATTCGGTAAAAACTGTGCCCCAACTATTGAATTCTGACCTTTTCCTGGACTAGTGATATACGGTGCGATATTCTTGTGATGCTAGGCAATGGCAGCAAGCTGCAGCCACCAGTCAGCCATGCCATCACAAGGGTGAACCACTGATAACACAACTGTTCTGTACTCATACAACCATTCTATTTTCACTTTCAGCATGGTAGTCAATAAATTACATGAGATATTCAACACTTTCTTATAAAACAGGCTTTGTGTCATACGTGTTTGTCCAACTGTAGGTTAATGTAAGCATTCTGAGCACATTTAAGTTAGGCTAGGCTAAGCTATGATGTTCGGTAGGTTAGATGTATTAAGTGCATTTTCAACTTAAGATATTTTCAACTTATGATGGATTTATTGGGATGTAATCCCATTGTTAAGTCAAGGAAGATCTGTATCTAGTTACAAATAGCATATTAAATCCTCAAAATTTTATTTTTCCTTCACTGAAGATGTTACATCATTTATTCCCTATTCAGTTTTTATGATACTTACTTGAACTTCCTCTATTTCTGGGTAAAATATCCGTTCACAAATGAGCTGTGCAATTCGATCACCCTTTTTGACTTCAAAGGAAAAAAACAAAACAATTTATTACTGATACTGATGCATTCTCTGTATCCTGCCTTGTATTGTACGGTACAATGAGAATTAGAGTAGTATGAGTTACTGAGACATACATAACTTGGAAAACTCACTGCACTTACGTGACTGCATATATTTGACATACCTTCGAACTTTTCTTTGCCAAAATTAAACAGTACAACACCAACATTTCCTCTATAATCTTCATCTATGACACCAGCTAGAAAAAAGAAAAATAATATTAGCTTGGTTTATGGTACCAAAAGACTAAGGGTATATGATTACCTCAAAATCATTCCTAAGTAGCTCTGAGAGTTTTATCCTTACAACGAATATGTGTATCTTGCTCTGGTACTATGTAAAGCCTCAAAACTAAGAAATTACTAAAATGCAAAAAAGAATTAAGAAAGTGGTCCTAATTTTCCAACCTGTCATCCTTACAAATGGTGACCACTACCTATTCTAAATTGGGAGTAGGCACTTAGCATCTCAGACAAGTCATCCTGAATTGTTCTCTCCAATCCTACTGTCTATTTGTGGCACATCTGCCCAAAAGACTAAGAGAAAATTATGATTTGGGTTTTAAAGGCTTCTCCTGGTAGCAACTTCCCACTAACATCCAGATTGAAATATGATTGAGTCATAAATAAAAATGTCAAAAAGCCTAAAGATCTGCAGTAGAATAAGTCAGTGTTAAACAGCAGTCTAGCAAATATCAGAACATTCCATTTTTATAATGAAAATGGAGCTGAATCATTCAGTTCACATTCTTCTTCTCCTTTTAATTTAAGCTACCAGCCTTTCTCAGAACATCTCTCAGAAGACATTAGCACATAAGCTTAATAATGAGTACACTTTTACACAGAACCGTGTGTAATTAGTACCTGTTTGAGATTATAAATGCAAAGGCAGCAAATCTTTGCAGTAGAGAAACTTGAGCCAGGGCCCTGCCTTGGCCTGGAGAAGTACATTTACCAGACTTGCTTGCATCTATCTTTGGGCCAAGAATCCAAAACATTTCCATAAACACAAGCACAGATAATATAGGTGCACAAGGCCTTCTCATTTCCTTTTTTAATATTGAGAAACAATTCACAATTCAACGGTTCTTAGCATATTCAAAGTTGTGCAAACACGACCACAATCAACTTTAGAACATTTTTATTACCGCAAAAAGAAATCCCGTTAGCAGTCACTCTCCTACCCCCTTCATCCCCCTCAGTGCCTGTCTCCTTTTATACATGTTAATTCTTCCCCCCGTTTGTAAAATGCTGGATAGGATTCATGTGAATCTAATGAAACGTAGCTCCATGTCACATCTTACAGCTTCTCATTAACACCTCACTTCTTTAAAAAACAAAACAAAACTCTTATCAAAGAAGAAAAAAGAAAATAAAAAGAATCAGGAATTTAGCTCAATGAGTACTAATGCTGGTTGGTCAGACTCATAATTATTTGAAGGTCAACTGAAAAAAATTTTTTTTTCTTTCTTAGAACAAGGGTAAGCATCCCCTTTCAATTTTCTCATGTGCGGGGGGGGGAAGCAAAATTTAAAAAAGTTCCACCATGGGGAAAAATATTCAGAAAACCAACATTTTAGATTTTTCCAGTGGATTAGAGTAGAAGTTTAAATGAACCCCTGTGGTTTATGCATGAATTACTAGGGGTAAGTGAAACTGAACTTAAGCACTTCTTAAAAGGTTCCTGATACAACACTTTTAAGAGTTTGAATTAAAGATAAACACATTTTTAACAGCGAGAAGGGTGAGTATAAAAGTGGCTGAAAGTGGTTCATATCATGTCTAGACTGAAGGAAACTATTCTTTTTTGGTTCTACAGCAATAAAACTTTGACCAATTCAAAAAATACTGAAGCCTGGCATCTTTCCCCACTGCCAGTTGATCATTAAATAGGTCCTTGATATTTATTGAAAGAATGGATATAAAAATGAGACCAGCTGTTTTCTATATTAGCTAGATGTAGAAAGTTTCAGCTGCAGGAACAGTTTAGATCAGAGTTAATGAAGGAACCCCTCAGCAGCAGGTCATTCCATGCCTCCCATGCCGGAACAAATGACCACACAAGGCCTTGGCATCTCCATGTGGGAGTGCTGAAGCACAGGCTAGCTAGCACTCATTCACCTAGAATGCATTAGATGAAGGCAGTGTGGGCTGACTTCTGAACTCTTGTTTCATTCCCCAAATAGTACAAATACATATGAAGTAAAGGCCAATAATGTTCCCCGACCCTCCCTCAGGTAGCCAATGTTACAATAATGTATTTTACACATTTTCTTCCACCTAAAATATTATTGATATCCTTGGGGAGTAATATATCTAAAAGTCATTCTTTTAGATCCAAGATATGGAAATACAGCACCGTTATTTCTATGTAACTATTCTCTTAGGTAACATCAGACATTCAGGTCGTTTTCACATTTTTCCCATAATAATCAAGGCAGTCCTTTACATACATTCTTGAGTATTAGTGTTTTTTATTCTCATCAAATAGTTTCAAAAAAGCACTTTCCTGGGTTGAAGGGTGTGTATATTTAAAATTTTAATGGATATTGCTAGATAACTTTGCAAAAAAGGTATAGCAATTCAAATTTCTATCAGTGACATTTAAGAATGCCCATTTCCAAACTCCCTGACAGTACCAGATAGTAGCAATCTTTTAAATTCTGGCCAACGTGGCGAGTAAAAAATGGTATCTCATGGCTTTATTTACATTTCCCTGATGACTAGTGAGGCTCGGCTTTTTTCCTCCTTAAGTTCATCGTGCACATTTGCTCGTCCTCTTGTACATTTTATGATCAGTTTTGTTTTTTTCTTATCTGTTTGGGTATTTAACTCTTTTTCATATGACTTGCAAGTATTTATTTGTTTACTTTATGGTATCTTCTACAATACAAAAACACTCCTTTTTGTAAAGGCCTTTGCTATGTATCTGTAAAGTAGTCCTATCACACTTATATGTTTGGGTGTCTTGAATTCTGCAAAGCCAGATTATCTACATAGATTTTATCCTTGGCACACAGAAGTTTGAAAAGTCCTTAACTAAAAGAAATGAAGTAATTTGAAGTCAATTAAAATGTATAACAAAAAAAAGGCCCTTCTTTTTTTTAAGTATGAATGCCAATAGTATTTAAAAAAATCTAATAGTTCTAAGTTCATTTATTACTTATTACTCAAAGGCAAACTGACCTTCAAAAAAAACACAAGACTTATTCCTTTTCTACATAAGGGACATAAACATCAGGGATATTTCTCTTCATGAGAAAGCATAAAGTATTTTGAAGTTATCACTGGAAAAATCATGCATTGGAACTGGCAGGGTGATTAACTGACTTCAGGCAAAAGTTTTACTGTGTCAAGACTTTGGCATGTCATTTGTTGGAAACCCTCTTTAGTGAAAACTATCCACACCTACCAGATGTTAATTCTGAACGGAATCCTGCATACTCAACTTTTCCCTTTGACCCTTATTTACAGCCTGGGAATTCTAACAACATCCCTCTTCTGAAATAAAAACTGTGGCCAACTATGATAAACTTGTGCCTAAGAGACATTTCTAAGATACTATGCATCCAAGAACACACCACAATGTGATTGTGTGAATAATACCACACCAACCACCAGGCAAACTAACTTTCCACTGCTTTTACATGAATTTTTTCAGAGGATTGTTGTAAACAGAGCAAAAATTAGTAACAAAGTTGGAAAAAATGTTTCCATTAAAAAAAAAAGATCTGATAAGTCCCTAAGGGACAGGAAATATCAGATACATTATCATTCAATCTTCCCATCATTCAGGGACAAGCACACTGATTTTCATTGTTACAGATAAGAAAACTGAGGCTCAGAAAAGTTAATAACTAGCTTGTTAGTGACAAAGCTGGGGCCCAAATCCTGTTGTTATTCCAAAGCCCGTGTTCCTTTCACAATCCTTTGAAATTTATTTAAAAATATATACAATCTTTTACATCCTTAAGTTATAGGCCTAAGTGACCATACTGACCTTGTAAAAGTATTTTTGAAAGTCAAGCATAACTGAACCCAGGCAATCCTCAGCCCCCGAGGTCAGTCCATCTCAGTCAAACTCTGCTCCTCTTCAGTCCCTAAGACCTACTTTTAGGCTCCCGACTTGCCCCACAGCACCATCTAGTGACACCATGGGGAGACAGCCCAGGGACAGGCCTCAGCCACATGTTAACCCCTGAAGTGCAGGTAACAACGAGCTAATTCAGGGCAGGGCTCCGCTGGTGGAGGGAAGGGGCAGGGTGATTCACAGTATTTAACTGCCGTGGAAAGAACAAGGGGATTGGAATAATATGGATGGATTCCAGTTTTTAACGTGTCAACTTGGGCTCATTTCTTTTTTTTTTTAAAATACATTTATTTATTTTTGGCTGTGCTGGGTCATCATTGGTGCGTGCAGGCTTTTCTCTAGTTCCGGTCAGCGGGGGTTACTCTTCATTGCGGTGTGCGGGCTTCTCATTGTGGTGGCTTCTCCTGTTGTAGAGCATGGGCCCTAGAGCGCATGTGCTTCAGTAGTTGTGGCTCACGGGCTCTAGAGTACAGGCTCAGTAGTTGTGGCGCACGGGCTTACTTGCTCTGCGGCATGTGGTATCTTCCCGGACCAGGGCTCGAACCCGTATCCCCTGCATTGGCAGGAGGATTCTTAACCACTGTGCCACCAGGGAAGTCCCAGTCCCAACTTGGGCTCATTTCTGAGCCAGTTTCCTGGTCTGTTAAAAAGTAGCTTTGTAAAAATGGCAAGAGGTGGAGAATTTAGCATACCCACTTATCCGAGGGCCAGGATGTCTTGTTAGAGAAGCACTCACTACAGTTGCTTAAATAATGATATAAAAGCTTTTCCTTTCCTTATAATAACAAACTTCCTTCTATGAATAGAGTCAGTTTTGGACTAAATGCAGATCACTAAACCAAGGCAAAATCCTATCTGTCAGATAGTGTCTAGCTTATTAGGAAAATAACATGCATTTCACATAATGGCCATTAAAAAATTAGACATACTCAAATAGCATTTAAAACTATATCATAGTTGTAACTTCAGAGATAGAAATTTCTAAAAGGCAAGACACAACAAAAATCATTTTCTTTTCTTGATGATAAAAATAAAATTTGTCATTTGATTACTGCCTCTTAAGCAAAGACAAGGTAAACACCTGCAAATATTTACAGAATAAAAATGTACATATATTACCTCCTACATCTATGAAGTGTTTTGCAGCCAAGCCAGAACGTGGAGCTACAAAACAAAAAAGGAGAAATTGACTGTCTTAAGAGGGAAGGGCAATACTGAATATAATTGACACAATTTAAGCATGTCACTCTCATCTCCTGTAACATCCATATCTTAATCTTAACCATAGCAGATGGTTAATCTTAACCTTAGCAGATGGCTCTGAATTAAAAATGTATTTATCACATTGTATTACCAAAGTAGAAAAGAACACTTTAGAAAAGGTTGACAAGGTTTAATTCAAAACCAAGTTAAACCACTCCAGCATGTCTTTAGGCAACTGAGGATCTATGGTGGTGAAGCTGTGGACTGCTGGAATGAACTGGGAGGTGAACAAGTGGGGAAAACTGTAGACAACTCTGTCCAGACGTCTGGTCACAAAGGGAGGATGGTAGCTGGCAGGGACATGGGGCAGAGGAAGAAGACTTTTATTTTAAGGTAGGAAATCAGAGCATGTTGCAGTATGGGAACAGACATACATGGGAACATGCAGGATGGGAACATCATACTGGGAAGAAGGCAGAGAGAGAAAGAGAGGCATAAACGCAACCACAGAGTAGCAGAGCTTAGCCTCGAACTTGGAACTCCTACTCATAATTCAGATGCCAAAAGACATGTTTGTATGAAACAAATTAACCAGAGTAAGAAGCTAAGTTTATACCTTATTCTTGCTGACTTGAGCATCAGACCTACCATTAATTACCCTAGTTTCTAGTATTTGATTGCAGAATAACCTAAATCAGGCACTTTGTCAATAAATGCTACACCTTCCTGCCTTCATTGTTAGTTGACCTCATCTCCTAACTACCCCCCCCAAATACACTAAAAATGCAGTCAGTGCTGCCAAAAAGAGATGAAGAGAGCTCATCTCATTTTTTTTTTTTTTTTCCCGGTATGGGGGCCTCTCACCGTTGTGGCCTCTCCCGCTGCGGAGCACAGGCTCCGGACACGCAGGCCCAACGGCCATGGCCCACGGGCCCAGCCGCTCCACGGCACGTGGTATCCTCCCAGACCGGGGCACCAACCCGCGTCCCCTGCATCGGCAGGCGAGCTCCCAACCACTGCGCCACCAGGGAAGCCCCTCATTTTTCTTTTAAAGGCTGAAGTATTAGCAGTTCTCTGACTCATGGCTAACAAGATTCCCCCAGGGATCACAGTTCCATTTGCTCCTTTATGTTTACTCTGAAGTTAGTCAGCAAGTAATTATGCTCTTGAAAAGAAGTTTTAAACTCTTTCTATAGTGACAACTGACTTGGGGCAGAAAAGTCAAACCTGTTGACTTGACCTGCATTTTGTCCTCTCTCCTCCCACTGTGAGGCATTTCCCTCTAGTGCACTGAAGCGCATCCCTTACCGAGCACACCCCATGAGAGGATACCCAAAGGGGGAAAGGCTAAGGGGCCTGATGTTTTCAGGGGTTAGAAACTTTACTCTCATAAGATGCCATGTGCCATTATCCTGAACCTGCCTCTTTTTTCTTATAAAACAAATACCACTTTCACAAAGAAATCTGACTTCATATGCAATCTGATCCTTGAAGGGGGAGTTGGTGTTAAGACTGGGAAAAGCACCAGTTAAAAATCACCTATACTTTCAGTTTTTCTCACAGTGAGTAGTTGTGAAAACAACCTCCTGGGCCAATGTGAGTGTCCTAAAGGCTTAAGTAAGGAGTTGAAAGAAAAAAAAAAAAAGCAAAGCGATAGAGGCAAAAGTAGATATGTAAAGGAAAGTTTTCAAATGACTGCAGTTGCCATCACAGGTGGCACGTCTTTATTTTAGGACACAGGCCGAGCAATATCCCTTCCCTCATTTATACCCCAAATGAAACTAAGATGAAAGAACATATCACAAAGGAAGAGCCTGACAAAGAGTTACTTGTGTCTCAAAATCACTTACCTACTCTCCCATAGCACCCAGAAGGAAGAGCTATCTGAATGTCTGTTTTCACAAGGGCTTTCTCCATAGGTGGTACTGTGTAATCATAGGCACTAGGAAAATAATGAAAGATAACTGGTATTTAGATATAGTAATTCTCTGTGCATTTTTTGGTGAAAGAGGTGACATGTAAATGTATTCTCCCCTGAACAAAATTTTGTTGGCAAATTGAGGTAATTATTTAGCAGGAGGGGGCTGAAAGGCAGACTTTAAAAGGTATATGCTTCCCTAACATGGTATGAAAAGAGGAAAATAAAGAACCAAGAAAGAAGGGTAGATAATAGCAAATAATAGCTAACATTTATTAAGCCCTTACTGTGTGCCAGGCACAGTTCTAATTGCTTGGTATAACTCATTTTATTCTTACAACAATCCTCTAATCGTTAGGGAAAACATGTAGAAGGAAAGGAGAAAATAGATGGCCAATATAAATGGTGGTGGTGGTGGTGGGGTTGGTTCAGCTGTGTTGCATCTGTTCTGGTCTTGGTAGTTTACCAAGCTTACCAAGCGGTGGCCATGAACTTCACTGGCTGAGGGAGAGAGCTGACCACTGTGAACAGGCCCTGGAGATGGACACTACTGAGGAACTAATTCTCTAAGGTCCACTCACCAAATACTGCTAGTTTGTTATTACTGTAGTCCTCTCCTTGATAGAAATTTAAGAGATTTTACAATAAGCAGAACTGGAAGTTACTTTTGAGCCCTTAATTAAGACTGGTAAAGTGGTGCTATATTTTTACTTCTTTCATTGGAATTTCCTCTCTTGAAATAGTTAAAACTCTAATTTATCAGAGATACTTCCATGTCTATTTCAGTATACAGAAAGTCACCTGTGTTAGGAGGATGCTTACAAAGTATCTTAAATCGAAGTCTCCTAAGACTCACAACAGCGCCCAGATATGGTGTAGTCAATGTATATCACTCTACTTTTATTCATGAAAATAAAGGACTACAGCTTTCAGCTACAACAGTCTATACCTTACTTTTCTTTTTCCTTCTTTTCTCCCACTATCTTCACATACTCCTTTCTTCCCTTCTGTGGTACTTATAACTTAGACCAGTGGTTCTCACATTAGAATTATCTGGGATGCTTTAAAATAAATCCTAAGGCTTGGGATTTAGTCATGTAATCAACACCCCCCCCCCCAATATCACTTTTCACCTACCTTAATGGTTCTAAGAACTGGGGACAGTAGTCAAGTGGGAAAAAAAGCACTGAATTCAGGGTCAAAAATGTATTATACTCAAGCCCTTGGGCATCAATTCATCTCTTCACAAACTCCCACATCTCTAAAAGTACCACTCATCTACTTCAGGATTGTTGTTGAGTATTAAATACAATAGCACATGTGCCAGTTTTTAGTACAGGCAAAAAGTTCTGTACAAGAGAGAAGATGGTAGTATTACCAACATCCCTGCTTTTCATATTTGGACCCTTTTGGAAATTTCCAGTCCTTGGAGTGAACCTAAATATAGACATATAGAGAAATGTTATTAACCCTTAAAGGTAGAAGCAACTTTCATTAATCTTTCTTAGCTACCTTATTACCTAAGAACTTAGGCTCCTACCGTGGCTTTTCTTTCTACTGAGCACAGCATCACTCTCAGGCCACTCCTTGAAGGCCAAAGTGGGCCTTCTTCATCTCTACTTTCCACTTAGAAAGGGCGCAATAAGTGCTGCAAAATAAATAACACCTGGGCGGACATTCACTGGTATTTACCACTCCACACTCTGCCCAAATCCGTATTTAATTTATGCTAAAGAGGAAAGCTAAATTTTTCAACATTAAAAAAAAGGCAGAAACTCTATATAATGCAAAAAGCGTTTGTTTCTGTACTTTTAAGTGGCTGTTTCAAGCTTTGGCAGCAGCGGGCTGGAACGTAAGCTAAGCTGAGAGCGCTATACCTCGGGAACTGGGGCTTCTCTGCGAGAGGTAAGGATGACGGGACAGAAGGGGGCCCTCTCAGCCTCTTCGCCCGGGCCGGCCTTCCTCGGGGACGCGGGCGAACAGGGTGCCCACTCACCTGTATAGGTCATAGCCCGCGGCGCGCTCGGACCCCTTGGTCGGAGCGGTGGCGTGCTCCGAAAGCCGGACAAAGCGGATCCGTATGCCGCCCTCCTCCGCAGGCCGGGCCCGTTTGCTGGGGGAGATGACTTGTGCCTCTTGAGAGCAGGGCATGGCAGCGCAGAATGTGAGCACAAAGGGAGCCGGCGGAACAAGAGAGAGCAGGATGAGCGCAGCGCACCAGTTCTAAACTTCCCGCCAACAACTCCCCGCCCCACCCCCCTACCCCGCCGGACGAGCCCACGGTTCTGGCTGAGAGGGGAGATGAGTCTCAAATTTGGAGCTGGAAATCCTCCTCGGAAAAGATCTGGGAACAGAAAGTACTGAGCCTTTTAAAGCTTTCCAAACTCAATGCATGGATCCAAAGTTAGCGGCAGCTTCTCTGGCCTTGCCCTCACCCCAAAATAGAAAACCACTCCCCTTCCCCATGAGGGGACGCGAATGAACTCGCTCCCGCGCAGCTGGGGCTGCGATCCTTCCCACTCCCCCGCAACGCCCTAAGCCCATGGGCTTCCTCGGGTCCTGCCTGTTGGCCCGCCCCATCTGCGGCCCGGGGACGGGCGCGGGGGCAGCCGGTCGGCTCCCAGCCTCCCCACGCCGTGTCCTTCCAGCCTGGGCCCCGACATTACTGGCGCTGCGGCAACCTCGGCTCAGACTGCGGGCGCTGGTCAGCGGCCGGAGCGCCGGGAGCTGCACGGCCCCCCGCGGGGCGGGATCCAGGGACGAGCCTGGCCAGGACAGCCCTGCGGCCTCCGTCCCCGGTCTAGCCTGGCGCGCGCCGTTAAACACAGAGCGGAGTAAAGACGGAAGGAAATGGTAGCCGAGCACTGGGCGAGGGCAGAGGTAAGTCATTTGCCCGGGTTTGGGCTCAGGTTGGCGCCGCTTCTGCAGGCGCGCGCCAAATCTGCACCGAAAGACGCGTCATATGACCTCGGAAGCAGTAACCGCCGCCGTCTGACGAGGGGCGCACGGAGGCGGCGCATCAACAGCCCTCGGGCGGGTGTAGGCCCGGGTCCTCCCGGAAAGCTGTGTACTCGGCGTCCTGAATCTCGCTGCTGCCTCCGGCTGCCTCTGCCTTCCTCTGTCGACTCTCACCTTTCATCTGGCGCTGGTTTTCCGAGGTCCGGGCCCAGCGCTCTGTCGATTTATCTGGGGCGGTGCAGCCCGCGGCCATGACTCGCCGGCTTCGAATCTCAGGGGCCCCAAAAGCGACGTAACCGCATCACGATGCCCGTGACGGTCACCGCTCAGTGCTGCGCCCTAGGCGGTGGGCAAGGCAGCGAGTTCGATTTCCTTCCAGCACTGAAGAGTGCAAGCTGGAGTGTTGTTTATTCTCAGAGGGGGCGGGGGACACAGTCTTGAGGATAACCACAGGGACATCTCGGTTGAAATCCTAGCACTCTTTCGGATGACCCCACAAGAGCACAGAGGAGGACCCCTGTAGCTGTGATTCGAGCAAAGGTTCCGGGCCACACTGGTATAATTTACAGTGGGGATGAGTAAATAACTTTTCCGGTAATTGTAAATTGATTTTTCTAAGGTACAAGTATCTCCACTTACCTCTGGAACTGACGCTAAAATCTCAAAACTAAATTGTAATGCATTTTGTCAAAAGAAATACAAACTATAGGGCAGTTTTAGGAAAATGACAAATAAAAATGTTAGGAAATTGTTGGGGAAGTTTTCAGACTTCCTGGCTGTGCCTTTCCTTACAGGCCCCACCTTTTCGGTCTCCTTTACTGGCTCTTCCTCTTAAATGCTGGAATTCCTCTGGATGAGGAATGCTCTATTTACACTCTTCACCCAATGGCTTTAAATATCTGTACTCTGAGGACTCCCCAAATTTATACCTATAGCAAGGTGATCTGGGCCCTCTTCTTCAACCTTCTCTAGAGCCTTCTGACTCACCCCTGTTGCTCCTGACCACAGTGGCATTCTAACAGTTTCTAGACCCACCAGCCTTTCCTGCCTGGGAGTCTATACACATCCTTCCTTGGTTTATGCTCCATGTGTTTCAAGGCTCACTCATCTCTGAAAGACCTTCCCTGACAAACAACTGAAGTAGCTGCCCTTTGTTTCCCTCACCACCATTTTCTAGCACACAGTTTTTTTCTATTCACACCACTTGTTACTACAATCTGTATCTCTTCTATGTATTTATTTTCTTGTTCATTGTCTATTTGCTCTAGTAGACAGAAGCTCCATGAGGGCAGGGACCAAATGTGTCTTCATTCACCATTGTACTCCTGGGGCCTAGCTTAGTGCCTGGCTCAGAATGTGCTTGATAACTATTTGTTGTATGAATGAATGAATGATAAGAGATCTCATTGCTATTCCATCGGGACCCTGCATATGATCTCAAAGTCTTCTGATTTTTCCATCCATTCCTTTAATTTTTAATCAAAAGTTTGTTCCATATAATGCTTTTTCAAGGTCTACACTGGAAAACCTCAGTCCCTTCCCAAACCCTCCACAAACACCCTCCCTCAACTCTCACTCCTCAGGGGCAATACTTCCAACTTTTTTTTTGGCTCTTTCTATTGGAATCTACCTCCCTGTTTCTAAATTATATGTTGCTATTTATTTTTTGAATGGCATAGAAATGACCTCAGTTAGAGTAGTTGAGGATTAAGTCTCTTAACCCCCTCCCCACCCCATTCTGCCAATAGTTTTGTAACAATTTTTTGTGTACGTCAGCAGTTAGTATTTACTTTATCATGACTGTTAAATATTGACTTCAGCGACAAGTAATATGATAGTATTTTGGTTTTTTACACCTGTCCCCCTCAAATTTATAACTGCCTTATTTTCCTATTTTTATCGGTGGTGGTGGTTTTGATTCACCCATTGCTTGTTTTTTTCCAAATGTTCCAGGGATCCTATACCTTAAATATCTATGACATCAAATGAAACACTGAAATTTAAATTCCCTATCAGTTCGGATTTTCCCTCCCTCACTCCTCTATTCTTTTGCTCTGGTCTGTGCAAGTGACCCTCTAGTCCTGCTTGAATAACTGTTATCCTGGGACTTCCCTTTGCCCCATCTTATGTTGGAGCCCTGGTTTTATGGATCTAGTATCTTCCTTTTAGTTTACTTCCTCATTTTGCTGAAGTACTTTCTCTAGTAATTTTCTAAGGAAGTTTGCATTAAAGATAGTTTGACTCCTTGCATATCCTAAAATGTAGTGACTGTAATGACTCCTTTACCCAGACCCACACAAAAATCTCACTTCATTCGTGAAACTTCTTAGAACCAGTAGTGAGATCTGCCTTATCTTTTATAACACTTACCATATCATTCATTAGCTATATACTCCCCTTGTGTAATCATCTCACTCAAGTACATGCATTTATCTTTCACATTAGTAAGAGTCATAAACTTTTATGAATGCTTCAAAGCACCTACTTCAGTATTTTACACTGGAAATGTTTTGTTTGCCTCCTTATAATAGCTAACACCAAGAAAGTATTAAGCTATTTCTTCTATTAATGTGCAGACTGAAAATTATATTGTTGTCACTTTTCATCTGAGTTTATTTTAGATTGAAAAGAGAAAAGGGAATAATCCAGCTGGAAAAGAGTAACAGGTTAGGGGTCTGAATCACTAAGCGTTTAAAGAATATTCCTTATGACACTGAAATATAATTTTATATGAAAATACACCTTAAATTCAAGATACTATAGTAAAGAAGAACCAGACATGTTTATTTCATGCTGTATATTGATCAGAATATAATTATCTTATCAGTCATGCTGATAATTTAATTACTTAAATCTTGTGCCAGAGTGAACCTACTGAGAATGCAAGTCTGTACTTTACAAGCAAAGTTGTCCTTCCTATCTTTGCCATTTTAGGGATTTTTCTCTTTTTAACAAGGACATAACATGGTGATTACTTTATATTCCAGGTATATTCTAAGCGCTTTATAAATATTAACTCATTTAATCACAACAAACAGAGAAAACAAGTGCCATTACTATCGCCATTATACAGATGGGGAAACCAAAGCACAGGGAGGTCAAATAATTTGCCTAAGACCACACAGCTCACAACCAGAAAGAGATGGAGCCAAGATTCAACTTCAGGTAGTCTGGCTTCAGAGTCCTTGCACTCAGCCACTCTCTGGGTTTATATATGCCTAATGAGACTATGACAACTCTTCTTAATACTGAGCCTGGCCCTTATTCTCCAGGTCTGGGAAAGATGTGTGTAGAAAATTAACCAGACATTCTTCGTTTCACAGTTGACCGTGCCCTCCTTGTTGAAACATTTCTTCACTGGGCAACACTCTGGTTTTACTCCCACTTCGCCTGCTGTCTCTCCTCAGTCTGTCTTCTGTCTTCTTTTCTCTTTTCAACCTTTTCTCTTGCTCAAGATAAAAAGCCTTAGAATCTTGCTTCCTCCCCTTTTCTCTCAGATCTTCCCTAATCTAAAAATAGTCTTCTAAGCACCACCTAATGCTTTACCCTATTTGATTTTTCTTCATAGCACAATACTACATGAAATTATATACATATTTATTCATTTCACTTGTATGTTTCTTCCACTAGCACGTAAACTCCATACTGGATTTAAATTTATCCTAATTTGGGCTCCTTTCAGATGTTCTCTGTTTCTTTTTACCCCTTTTGCCTTTTAAATTTTATTATTAATTTTATTTATAATTTAATTATTTTATT
Source organism: Mesoplodon bidens (assembly GCF_964165515.1). Lineage (NCBI taxonomy): Eukaryota > Metazoa > Chordata > Mammalia > Artiodactyla > Ziphiidae > Mesoplodon > Mesoplodon bidens. The sequence goes on from NC_138178.1 coordinate 87,653,420, forward strand.
GTTTCACTTTTCCCTCTATTAATTTAGAAGTTTTACTCTCTGATTCTGTTGTTTCAGATAAATTAGAACACACATGCTTAATTCATGAGTTTCAAAGATCTAAAACAAAATTATTATCTTTCTCCTGGATAACAAGGACCTTAGAATGCTCTAACTCAATTAATTTTTCTTTTGGCATATATACTATTATTGTCTGGTATTTTAAACACATCTTTTTTTTTTTTTAGTTATTTCTGACATATACATTTTAAAATGCTAACTACAATTATGACTTATAACATTATACCATACAAGATTTTTAGAAATTTCATGTAATGTCTGAAACATTTATATTAACATATTTCCATACAAATAACCCAAAGAAAGTTTAGTACTACTTGTTTTTTTTGTTTGTTTGTTTTATACTGCAGGTTCTTATTAGTCATCAGTTTTATACACATCAGTGTATACATGTCAATCCCAATTGCCCAGTGCAGCACACCACCATCCCCAACCCACCGCAGTTTTCCCCGCCTTGGTGTCCATACGTTTGTTCTCTACATCTGTGTCTCAGCTTCTGCCCTGCAAACCAGTTCATCTGTACCATTTTTCTAGGTTCCACATACATGCGTTAATATACGATATTTGTTTTTCTCTTTCTGACTTACTTCACTCTGTATGACAGTCTCTAGATCCATCCACGTCTCAACAAATGACTCAATTTCGTTCCTTTTTTATGGCTGAGTAATATTCCATTGTATATATATACCTCAACTTCTTTATCCATTTGTCTGTTGATAGGCATTTGGGTTGCTTCCATGACCTGGCTATTGTCAATAGTGCTGCAATGAACATTGGGGTGCATGTGTCTTTTTGAATTATGGTTTTCTCTGGGTATATGCCCTGTAGTGGGATTGCTGGATCATATGGTAATTCTATTTTTAGTTTTTTAAGGAACCTCCATACTGTTCTCCATAGTGGCTGTATCAATTTACATTCCCACCAACAGTGCAAGAGGGTTCCCTTTTCCCCACAACCTCTCCAGCATTTGTTGTTTGTAGATTTTCTGATGATGCCCATTCTAACTGGTGTGAGGTGATACCTCATTGTAGTTTTGATTTGCATTTCTCTAATAATTAGTGATGTTGAGCAGCTTTTCATGTTTTTCTTGGCCATCTGTATGTCTTCTTTGGAGAAATGTCTATTTAAGTCTTCTGCCCATTTTTGGATTAGGTTGTTTGTTTCTTTAATATTGAGCTGCATGAGCTGTTTATATATTTTGGAGATTAATCCTTTGTCCGTTGATTTGTTTGCAAATATTTTCTCCCATTCTGAGGGTTGTCTTTTCGTCTTGTTTGTGGTTTCCTTTGCTGTGCAAAAGCTTTTAAGTTTCATTAGGTCCCATTTGTTTGTTTTTGTTTTTATTTCCATCACTCTAGGAGGTGGATCAAAAAAGATCTTGCTGTGATTTATGTCAAAGAGGGTTCTTCCTATGTTTTCCTCTAAGAGTTTTACAGTGTCTGGTCTTACATTTAGGTCTAGAATCCATTTTGAGTTTATTTTTGTGTAAGGTGTTCTGGAGTGTTCTAATTTCATTCTTTTACATGTAGCTGTCCAGTTTTCCCAGCACCACTTATTGAAGAGACTGTCTTTTCTTCATTGTATATCTTTGCCTCCTTTGTCATAGATTAGTTGACCATAGGTGTGTGTGTTTCTCTCTGGGCTTTCTATCTTGTTCCATTGATCTCTGTTTCTGTTTTGTGCCAGTAACATATTGTCTTGCTTACTGTAGCTTTGTAGTATAGTCTGAAGTCAGGGAGTCTGATTCCTTCAGCCCCGTTTTTTTCCCTCAAGACTGATTTGGCTATTTGGGGTCTTTGTGTCTCCATACAAATTTTAAGATGATTTGTTCTATTTCCGTAAAAAATGCCATTGGTAATTTGATAGGGATTGCATTGAATCTGTAGATTGCTTTGGGTAGTATAGTCATTTTCACAATATTGATTCTTCCAATCCAAGAACATGGTATATCTCTCCATCTGTTTGTATCATCTTTAATTTCTTTCATCATTGTCTTATAGTTTTCTGCATACAGGTCTTTTGTCTCCTTAGATAGGTTTATTCCTAGGTATTTTATTCTTTTTTGTTGCAATGGTAAATGGGAGTGTTTCCTTAATTTCTCTTTCAGATTTTTCATCATTACTGTATAGGAATGCAAGAGGTTTCTGTGCATTAATTTTGTATCCTGCTACTTTAGCAAATTCATTGATTAGCTCTAGTAATTTTTTGGTGGCATTTTTAGGATTCTCTGTGTATAGTATCATGTCATCTGCAAACAGTGACACTTTTACTTCTTCTTTTCCAATTTGTATTCCTTTTATTTCTTTTTCTTCTCTGATTGCCATGGCTAGGACTTCCAAAACTATGTTGAATAATAGTGGTGAGAGTGGACATCCTCATCTCGTTCCTGATCTTAGTGGAAATGCTTTCAGTTTTTCACCATTGAGAATGATGTTTGCTGTGGGTTTTTCGTATATGGCCTTTATTATGTTGAGGTAGGTTCCCTCTATGCCCACTTTCTGGAGAGTTTTTATCATAAATGGGTATTGAATTTTGTCAAAAGCTTTTTCTGCATCTATTGAGATGATCATATGGTTTTTATTCTTCAATTTGTTAATATGGTGTATCACATTGATTGGTTTACGTATATTGAAGAATCCTTGCATCCGTAGGATAAATCCCACTTGATTGTGGTGTATGATCCTTTTAATGTGTTGCTGGATTCTCTTTGCTAGTATTTTGTTGAGGATTTTTGCATCTATATTCATCAGTGATATAGGTCTGTAATTTTCTTTTTTTGTAGTATCTTTATCTGGTTTCGGTATCAGGGTGATGGTGGCCTCATAGAATGAGTTTGGGAGTGTTCGTTCCTCTGCAATTTTTTGGAAGAGTTTGAGAAGGATGGGTGTTAGCTCTTCTCTGAATGTTTGATGTAATTCATCTGTGAAGCCATCTGGTCCTCGACTTTTCTTTCTTGGAAGATTTTTAATCACAGTTTCAATTTCATTACTTGTGATTGGTCTGTTCATATTTTGTTTCTTCCTGGTTCAGTCTTGGAAGGTTATACCTTTCTAAGAATTTGTCCATTTCTTCCAGGTTGTCCATTTTATTGGCATAGAGTTGCTTATAGTAGTCTCTTAGGATGCTTTGTATTTCTGCGGTGTCTGTTGTAACTTCTCCTTTTTCATTTCTAATTTTATTGATTTGAGTCCTCTCCCTCTTTTTCTTGATGCATCTGGCTAATGGCTTATCAATTTTGTTTATCTTTTCAAAGAACCAGCTTTTAGTTTTATTGATCTTTGCTGCTGTTTTCTTTGTTTCTATTTCATTTATTTCTGCTCTGATCTTTATGCTTTCTTTCCCTTCTGCTAACTTTGGGGTTTCTTTGTTCTTCTTTCTCTAGTTCCTTTAGGTGTAAGGTTAGATTGTGTACTTGAGATTTTTTTTGTTTCTTGAGGTAGGCTTGTATGTATAGCTATAAACTTCCCTCTTAGAACTGTTTTTGCTGCATCCCATAGGTTTTGGGTCGTCATGTTTTCATTGGCATTTGTCTCTAGGTATTTTTTGATTTCCTCTTTGATTTCTTCAGTGATCTGTTGGTTATTTAGTAATGTATTGTTTAGCCTCCATGTGTTTGTATTTTTTACGTTTTTTTTCCTGTAATTCATTTCTAATCTCATAGTGTTGTGGTCAGAAAAGATGCCTGATATGACTTCAATTTTCTTAAACTTACTGAGGCTTGATTTGTGACCCAAGATGTGATCTATCCTGGAGAATGTTCCGTGCGCACTTGAGAAGAAAGTGTAATGTGCTGTTTTTGGATGGAATGTCCTATAAATAACAATTAAATCTATCTGGTCTATTGTGTCATTTAAAGCTTCTCTTTCCTTATTTTCATTTTGCATGATCTGTCCATTGGTGTAGGTGAGGTGTTAAAGTCCCCCACTATTATTGTGTTACTGTTGATTTCCTCTTTTATAGCTTTTAGCAGTTGCCTTATATATTGAGGTGCTCCTCTGTTGGGTGCATATATATTTATAATTGTTATATCTTCTCCTTGGATTGATCCCTTGATCATTGTGTAGTGTCCTTCCGTGTCTCTCATAACATCCTTTATTTTAAAGTCTATTTTATCTGATATGAGTATAGCTACTCCAGCTTTGTTTTTTTGTTTGTTTGGGGTTTTTTTTTTGCTGTACGTGGGCCTCTCACTGTTGTGGCCTCTCCCGTTGCGGAGCACAGGCTCCGGACGCGCAGGCTCAGCGGCCATGGCTCACGGGCCCAGCTGCTCCGCGGCATGCGGGATCTTCCTGGACCATGGAATGAACCCGTGTCCCCTGCGTTGGCAGGCGGACTCTCTACCACTGCGCCACCAGGGAAGCCCTCCAGCTTTGTTTTGATTTCCATTTTCATGGAATATCTTTTTCCATCCCCTCACTCAGTCTGTATGTGTCCCTAGGTCTGAAGTGGGTCTCTTGTAGACAGCATATATATGGGTCTTCTTTTTGTATCCATTCAGCAAGCCTGTGTCTTTTGGTTGGAACATTTAATCCATTCACGCTTAAGGTAATTATTGATATGTATGTTCCTATGACCATTTTCTTAATTGTTTTGGATTTGTTTTTGTAGGTCCTCTTTCTTTTGTGTTTCCCACTTAGAGAAGTTCCTTTAGCATTTGTTGTAGAGCTGGTTTGGTGGTGCTGAATTCTCTTAGCTTTTGCTTGTCTGTAAAGCTTTTGATTTCTCCATGGAATCTGAATGAGATCCTTGCCGGGTAGAGTAATCTTGGTTGTAGGTTCTTCCCTTTCATCACTTTAAGTATATCATGCCACTCCCTTCTGGCTTGTAGTTTCTGGTGAGAAATCAGCTGTTAACCTTATGGGAGTTCCCTTGTATGTTATTTGTCATTTTTCCTTTGCTGCTTTCAATAATTTTTCTTTGTCTTTAATTTTTGCCAATTTGATTACTGTGTGTCTCAGCGTGTTTCTCCTTGGGTTTATCCTGTATGGGACTTGCTGCGCTTCCTGGACTTAGGTGGCTATTTCCTTTCCCTTGTTAGGGAAGTTTTCAACTATAATCTCTTCATATATTTTCTCTGGTTCTTTCTCTCTCTCTTCTCCTTCTGAGACCCCTATAATGCGAATGTTGTTGCATTTAATGTTCTCCCAGAGGTCTCTTAGGCTGTCTTCATTTTTTTTCATTCTTTTTTCTTTATTCTGTTCTGCAGCAGTGAATTCCACCATTCTGTCTTCCAGGTCACTTATCCGTTCTTCTGCCTCAGTTATTCTGCTATTGATTCCTTCTAGTGTAGTTTTCATTTCAGTTATTGTATTGTTCATCTCTGTTTGTTCTTTAATTCTTCTAGGTCTTTGTTAAACATTTCTTGCATCTTCTCGATCTTTGCCTCCATTCTTTTTCCGAGGTCCTGGATCATCTTCACTGTCATTATTCTGAATTCTTATTCTGGAAGGTTGCCTATCTCCACTTCATGTAGCTGTTTTTCTGGGGTTTTATCTTGTTCCTTCATCTGGTATATAGCCCTCTGCCTTTTCATTGTGTCTATCTTTCTGTGAATGTGGTTTTTGTTCCACAGGCTGCAGGATTGTAGTTCTTCTTGCTTCTGGTGTCTGCCCTCTGGTAGATGAGGCTATCTAAGAAGCTTGATGGGAGAGACTGGTGGTGGGTAGAGCTGACTGTTGCTCTGGTGGGCAGAGCTCAGTAAAAGTTCAATCCACTTGACTGTTGATGGGTGGGGCTGGGTTCCCTCCCTGTTGGTTGTTTGGCCTGAGGCAACCCAACACTGGAGCCTACCTGGGCTCTTTGGTGGGGCTAATGACAGACTCTGGGAGGGCTCATGCCAAAGAGTACTTCCCAGAACTTCTGCTGCCAGTGTTCCTGTTCTCACGGTGAGACAGAACCATCCCCCGCCTCTGCAGGAGACCCTCCAACACTAGCAGGTAGGTCTGGTTCAGTCTCCCCTGGGGCCACTGCTCCTTCCCCTGGGTCCTGACGGGCACACTACTTTGTGTGTGCCCTCCAAGAGTGGAGTCTGTGTTTCCCCCAGTGCTGTCGAAGTCCTGCAGTCAATTCCCACTAGGCTTCAAAGTCTGACCCTCTAGGAATTCCTCCTCCCATTGCCGGACCCGCAGGTTGGGAAGCCTGACGTGGGGCTCAGAAACTTCACTCCAGTGGGTGGACTTCTGTGGTATAAGTGTTCGCCAGTCTGTGAGTCACCCCCCAGCAGTCATGGGATTTGATTTTACTGTGATTGCGCCCCTCCTACCACCTCACTGTGGCTTCTCCTTTGTCTTTGGATGTGGGGTATCTTTTTTGGTGAGTTCCAGTGTCTTCCTGTCGATGATTGTCCAGCAGCTAGTTGTGATTCTGGTGTTCTCTCAAGAGGGAGTGAGAGCACTTCCTTCTACTCTGCCATCTTGGTTCCTCCTCCTGATATTTTAAACATATCTTTTCTTGAATCCCAATAAGCATTATTATTACTAATTTTTACAGTCATTTAAAAAAATGTTTACCCAGACTTTTATCATTTTCTTTGTTTTTCTTTCTGGACCTCAAACCTCCATCTCAGATTAGTGTCCTTTTGCTCAGATTTCCTATGGAGAGGTTCTCCAGTAGGTGAACTTTCTCAGTTTTTGTCAGTTTAAACTAGGGGTCCCCAACCCCCAGGCCACAGACTGTTATCTGTCTGTGGCCTGTTAGGAACTGGACTGCACAGCAGGAGGTGAGCGGTGGGCGATTGAGCGAAGCTTCATCTGTATTTACAGCCGCTCCCCATCGCTTGCATTACTGCTCTGCCTCTTGTCAGATCAGCGGTGGTATTAGATTCTCATAGGAGCATGAACACTACTGTGAACTGTGCATGCAAAGGATCTAGGTTGCGTGCTCCTTATGAGAATCTAATGCCTGATGATCTGAGGTGGAGCTGAGAGGTGGTGATGCTAGGGCTGGGGAGTGGCTGCAAATATCATTAGCAGAGGGGTTTTGACTGTACAGAGACCATAATAAATCAATTGCTTGCAGGCTCACAGCAAAACCCTATCAGTGAGTGACAAGTGAAAACAAGCTCAGGGCTCCCACTGATTCTGCATTATGGTGAGTTGTATAATTATTTCATTATATATTACAATGTACTAATAATACAAATAAAGTGCACAATAAATGTAATGTGCTTTAATCATCCCAAAACAATCCCTCCCCCCACCCCATTCTGTGGAAAAGTTGTCTTCCACGAAATGGGTCTCTTTTGCCAAAAAGGTTGGGGACCGCTGGTTTAAACAAAACTCTTGAAATGTTCTTCAGGGGTAGTTCATTCTTTGACAATCATTCAGGAATGGAAGCAGTGTGAATATTAATGGGAAAATATCGTAATTCCCCATAACTGCACAATCCTGTAGCTGAATTTAGAACATCCCAACATGGGCAAAAATAGCTCATTTATCATGCCACACTTCATCTTGGCTAGAAATATGTGCAAGCCCAAAAATGACAGAAGCCATACTTTGGGTTCTGGTACCAAAAATTTACAAGTTCTCCTTTGTTTCAAGCCTAGAGTTTTTTACACCAAGGAAAAGCACCAGTTAGCCTGAAGTTGGTGAGTCATATGCCTAGCTTTTGTAAAAGGGCGATTATAATAAAGGAAATGGGAAAGAACTAGTATATAGGCAGATCAATTTCAGTATAAAGTACATATGTATCACTATCTAGAAGGTCATTCTTTTAAAATTGTTTGGTCCAAAATGCCATCAAGATACCTCCTGGGATGTGTTTTGTTCCCCCAGGAGTATCTATAGCCCAATTTTAAAACACTAAACTAGCATATGACTTGTGAAACCCAGAAGAATGTTTCTACCAGGCTCTTGGGAAGAACACAAAGATCAGATAAATATATGTAGCCTTTCAATTTCATAAAATCAGCACATGGATCTTAACCATATAAGTAGCTCAGAAGGTTGACACTAAGGTCAGCAGCTGTTGTTAAAAAACAAGGAACTAGCCGATAGTCAACAAAACAAGTATTTATTGCTACAAAACCACTTTCGACTAACTCACGAATTACTGCCACAAAAGTTCAAGGGGATCAGAATAATTACCATACAAACTCAGAACTATAGTTCTTACTATGCTCTGAGTACCCAATCTCTTAACATAATCATGAAAAGCTGACTCTGAATTGTGCCATTCTGTATAGGAGTACCAGAAAGTGAAAGTTCTGTAAATAACAGCCCAGAGAAGGACTATTGTTATTTCATTTTAAAGCATCATCAACTTTTCAGGAAGAAAATAAAAGCAGATGCCTTAAGAGCAGGGTACATGTGAGAATCATCTAGAAAGACTGGTCAAATGCACATATCCAAACCGTACTACAAACTGACTACTTGGGATCTCCAGGGTGATTCTTGTTGCCCACACTTAGTTAAGGACCACCGCTTTAGGGAATTTATTTCTAGAGAATCTGCTGGGGTCAAGACTTGTTAGAAAGAATTTCTTCACATTTAACCAATATTACGAACTTTACCAAAATCACTGTACTCAGTATCATTTTGATAGAGATTCCATTACCTTAAAAATAGAGGCAGGTCCAAGGCCTTTGTTCTTAACAATAAATTTGCAGTACAATTTTACTAAGAATAATTGCAGACCAGGCATCATTCAGAATATCTGCTAGTTTCTTGGTTAAGCCAAAGGGAGACCATCAAAGCAGGTCACAAAAGGTGCTCCACCAACCGTTAAATAGGACTAAAAGGCTGAAACTTACTATAGAATGTAAAGTGAAAGTTTGAGCAATGAGAAATGGTGTATTTGACAATTTTAATTGCAAGACTAGGAAAAGAGGAAAGGGTTAGGGGAAGGGGGATTATATGGATTAAACTGGAAAGTTGTCTGAGAACTAAGTCAGCTCTAGACTTCTACTGTCTTTCTTGGCTCACATGATCTCTTTCAAATCATGTCTCCCTCTTTTGCCTTCAAAGAGCATCTGGTTGGACTGGAAAATTAGCTATATAATATATTGTCATGTTACCATCCCTACTGACTAGCCCCCGGTTCAGAGATTAGTTGCATTATCCACTCTGGCCAGAGTAGTAGAAATGGTTTCACCCCAGCACACTGACTGATTTTATCAGTAGGGCTGTGTAACTGGTAAACGCTGCAAGACTTTATAAACCAACCAGTGGATTCCTATTGTTCAGCATGTTTGGTGATGAAGCCCCTGGAAAATCCTGTTGACCAGTCTCTCCAAGGACTCTTTTCAGGGCATTTTCAGCAGTATTCACTAACCTTACACTTTGAACTTTGGCACTTCAGACCTTCTGATATTTACAGGAGCTTAGTTTGAAAACATTGCCATTTGTAGGCTCTTGAACAGGGAAGTCAAATGAGTAGTGTGATAGTTGACAAGAGTTTGGTGAATAACAGTTTCTAAGATGACCTAGAGACTTGAGAGCCTGGAGAAATTAAAAATTTTCTATTGTGCTAATCCAAGCTTGAGGTGAGGAAGACTGTATAAGTTTTTACTGCTGCTGTAACAAATGACCACAGCAAATTACCTTAGTGGTTTAAACAGTACAAATTTATCTTCAGTTATTTAGGTCAGAAGTCTGGCATGGGTCTCACAGGGCTAAAATCAAGGTGTTGGCAAGGCTGCAGTCCTTTCTAGAAGCTCTAAGAGGGAACCCATTTCCTTGCCTTTTCCAGCTCCCAGAAGCTGACCACATTCCCTGCCTTGTGACCACCATCCTCTGTCTTCAAAAACAGCAGCAGCAGATTGAGTCTTTATGCTGCCATCTTTCTGGTTCTCTGATCATAGCTGGGAAAGTTTCTCCACTTTTAAGGAATCATGTTATTAGATTTGGCCCACCCAGATAATCCAGGATAATCCCTCTATCTCAAGGTCAGTAATCTTTTTTTTTTTTTTTTGCGGTATGCGGGCTTCTCACTGTTGTGGCCTCTCCCGCCCCCGGAGCCTGTGCTCCGGAGCCTGTGCTCCGGACGCACAGGATCAGCGGCCATGGCTCACGGGCCCAGCCGCTCCGCAGCGTGGGATCCTCCCAGACCGGGGCACGAACCTGTGTCCCTTGCATCTGCAGGCGGACTCTCAACCACTGCGCCACCAGGGAAGGCCCTCAAGGTCAGTAATCTTACTGACATCCGCAAAGTCCCTTTTGCCATATAAAGTAACATAATCACATTTTCCAGGGATCAAAGTGTAGATATCTTTGGGTGCCATTACTGTGTGTACCATAAAACACCTAGAACAGATATTTTAGGCAATCAATAGGCCTTCTCTTTTAGCTGGGTTGATGGCCCATAGAGTCAATTTGGTATGGAAATGGGGTGGAAGAGGTAAAAGAAGATATTGAGATCAAGCCTAGTCATTTGGGTAATTTCACCCCTTTTCAACCATTCTAAGATGGGTGAAAGTCTTGTCTGCCTACTGCCTCTAAGAGGGACAGCCTGGTTCTCACGAAAGCACGATGTCTAGGGGAAGCTTCCAGATTTGTGACCAATAAGCCTTACAAAAGCAAGCCTGGTTTTTTCCCCAAATGTTCCCAGGGATGGGCTTATTTTCTCACATTCCCTGAGAGCACTGGTGCCTCTCCTTTTGGCTCCCAGTCGCTGGAAACCATCTGCCTTCTTCTTCTCCTCTTCACTCACGTGGGCCCCATCTCAGTCAGGCTTACTTCTTGGAGGGAGCAAATGGGACCAGGGAGCAGGTTGTGGAGAATGACAGTGGAAGCAGAAGTCAGTGTTGGGGCGGGGCCACACTGGAACTGGTATGCTAGTGGAGACCCACTGGGTAGTTGATTTGGGTGCAGCCAAATGTTGTGGCAGTCATTCTGAGTAGAATGTGAGCACCAGAGCCTTTCTGTACCACTGGGAGTGGCTCCAGGGAAAAGGATGCCTAGCTAAGACACTACCTCTGAGAGTTTTGATATCTTTATTTCTCAGTCTCATTGGTTGCGCCTGATTTCCTCCATGACATTAAACAACTGTTGTATGATTTTTCTGTTGGTAGCACACAATTTTTCCAAATTAAAAAAAAAAAGACGGGAACAAAAAGGTTATGCTTTTCATCTGTGTTTGTGTAAACAAACCCAGTAATTACCATAACTCAAATTGCTGCTGAAGCTCTCCATATTTTAATGTGCACACTGTCGCTCTTGCTACTAAATCTCTGCCTATATCCTGGGAAGTTAATCCTGAATTAGGAAACAGAAAAACTGATTAAAATAACATTGGGCCAAGTCCATGATTTTTATATTCATAAGATTCAAAATTTCTGTGAGGAAATGTGCAATGCAAATTGAATTATCTTCCAGAGTAATAAAGAAAAAGAAGGAAACCAAAACAATGGTAAAATATGGGTATCCATGCAGAGAGATGTATGAATTAGGCTTTCTGTGGTTTGGTTTGATTCAATATTCCACTCCTGTGAAACAACCTTTACTTACCAGGCTGCATAAACTCAATTCTCTTCAGTATAAAGTGAATATTATCCAGTTTTCAAGTAGCAACATTTCCTTAAATTCTACACTTTTATCAAAAGAGGTTTTTCACTGAACTTTGAAGATAACATTATTAGCCCTTGCAAGTGTTCTAATCACGGTCTTTCTTGATGGCCTTTAGGACAAAAGAGCAGTTGTAAATGTTCAAAGAAAAATCAGGAAGGTGAAAGCCATTGTTTTTGTGCCTATTGGCATGGGGTAGGTGAAACTGAGTATTAAGGAAATAGTGTAGAAAATTCAGGTCTCCACATTTTCTTTTAATAAATTGGGCTAACTTTAACTCTCTACCACCTATCTTTTTTCCCTCCATACCCACTCTTGTCCCTTTCTACCCTGTTTCCTGCCTGGGAAGGCTGACCTGTAGGGACTTAACCAATGAGCTCTCTTGCTCTCTGGCTTGCGTTTGGGTTTGGCAATAGAGAGCCCCAGCAAGAGGTCAGAGGGAGAGGGGAGGGTAAGGTCAGAGTTCCCTCCGGATGGCTGTGTCTCTCCGCTGAAGACCACTGCTCTTGCCATGGTTGCCCTTTCTTCCAGGCTCTGGAAACTGCTTTCTCCTCCTTTCCCTTCAGGCTTGGCACTGTTTGTTTTAAGCTTCAGTGTACTGTACTTTCCTTTGTTGTTTTGGTTTCCCATATCTTGCCAAACCTTTATAAATACCCTCTTTAGTACACACTCCTCAAATTATTCTAATTTGACTGGGCTCTGTTTCATATTTCAACCCTTACAGAGACAGAATCTGCCTCATTCAGCCCTATATCTAAATTCTTCCCGCATCCTGGGGCCACCATCATTTCTTACCAGGACTACTAACTGACCTTTCTACTTCTACTCTTCATGGCTCGAAATCTTTTAAAAGTTTCTCATCACAAATATAATGAAGTCCAAATTCCCTCCCATGGCCCAGGGCCCTGTCAGTCTGTTAACATTCACCTTCATCTTGAGTCACGCTCATCTCCTAGGTTCTAGAACACACCAACTTCTCTCTTGCCTGAGGACCTTTGTCCAAGTTGGTCACTCTGCCGGGGGTGTTCTGCTCCCTGGTCTTCGTTTGGTTAGCGCTGTCAAACACAAAAACGTGGTAAGTGAGGAGATGGATTTTATTCAGGCTATTGCAATAGGGAAACACCTCAGATCTGAAGATTAGAGTACGTATTAAGTTTCCTATGGTTGGCGTGACAAATCATTGCAAATTAGCGGCTTTAAACAATAGAAAGTTATCCTATTATTGTTGTGTGGGCCAGAAATCCAAAATGTATCTTATGTGGCTAAAATCGAGGTGTGGGCAGGGCTGTGCTGCCTCTGGAGGGTCCAGGGGAGAATATGTTCCCTTTCTTTTTCCCACATCTAGAGCTGAATTCCTTGTCTCCTGGTCCCTTCCTCTATCTTCAAAACCAGTGATGGAGCATCTTTTCTCTGACTCTGCCTCTCTCTGCTTCCATCACATGGCTGTCTTCTCTTTTATCTATGGTCGAGTCTCCTTCTGTTCCCCTCTTACAAGGATACTTGTGATTCTGTTTAGGGTCCAACCAGATAATCCAAGATAATTGTCCCGACTCAAGCTAATTAATCACATCTGCAAAAGCTCTTTTTCCACATAAGGGAAGATATTCATAGATTCCAGGGCTTAGGACCTGGATATCTTGTAGGGCCATTTTTCAGCCTACTACAGCGTGTCTCAGCAGAGGGGTTTGCCTTAGATTTTTATGGGGAGGAGTAGACAAGTTACAGGTGGGGTTATTTATAGTTGGGATTGTTTTTTCAGTCAAAGCAAGTTTCAGTGGAACAGGAAATGCTTAGCTGGTTTCAGGGGAACAAACAGTTCTAATCTTGGCTAATTATTCATGGGACAAAGAAGAAAGAGGATCTCTGTCCTACCATGTCAACAGATTCAGGCAAAAGAGGAATGGTCTGGGTTTAACCTTGTCACCAGTAAAAATGGGAGCCATCTACAAATCTTGTGGGAGTCATGAGAAAGAGTGGATAGCAAGTCTTATCTAAGCCATGTGGGGAATGGTGGTTCATTGCAGTTAGTCATCTTCTAGAACACAGAGGGGTGGGGGATGTGAGGAAAAAAAGACTGGGGAGATTTCTTAACCATCACTGTTTTCTGGGAGCATAGAAGTCAGGTGAAGTTCAACACTGTCACCACCTTCTCATCCTTAAATATATTTTCATAGATGCCCTCCCTGCACACCCTATGTAAGTACTGCCCTCTGCATTATTCTCTGTCATAGTTTCCTCTTTATTTCCTTCACAGTATTTTTCACAATCCATAATTATTTTGTATACTTATTTGCTTGTCTCTCTAGACCATAAACTTTTTGAGGACAGGGAAAATGGTTGTCTTATCTTAAGAGCTTAGAACAATGTATCTTTATATCTTTACAGCCTGGCACATTTTTGTTGAATTGACAAAAGAAGCAATACCAGATGGCCAATAAACTCATGATAAACTGTCTAGTAATTACCTTATTGGTAGTGAAATAAAAAAGGATAAAAATAACAGTGAGGTAAACAAAAGAGAGTCAGACATCATAGGCAGCAGGACCCACATGTTCAGAGACACACAGTGGTGTGTGTGGAATGTGGGGCATGGCTGGTGTGAGATGGGACCTGAGCCTGGCAGGCTGAGGCTCCACAGTGAGTCAAAGACCAAATCTCAAAGGAGGTGGGGCTCTATACTTCCTATTCCCCTCAGTGCCTGCATTCATTCATCCTTTCAACAAATATTTTTGAATGTGTTCAGTTTGCCAGGCACTGGTCTAGGCTTTGGGGACATAACAGAGAAGAGACCAGACAAAAATTAGTCTGACAGTAAATGGAAGAAGTGATTAAAATAAATAGTGCTGAATGTTAACGAGAAAAGCAGAGCAGGAAAGTGAAATGTAGAATGTAGGCTTGCAGTTTAGAGAGAGTGGCCAGGGAAGGCCTCAGTGAGAATATGCTATCTGCCAGGTGTGGGATTGGGGGTGGAGGGCATGTAACCAAACTTGAAAGAAGTGATATTTGGGAGAAAGGCATTCCAGGCAGAGGGCACAGCAAGCACTCAGGTCCTGAGGTGCAAACTCACCTGTAAGAAGGCTGGTGTGGTCTAAACAGAGTAACAGAGAGGGGTGCATAGTTGTAGGAGATGCGGCCACAGAGGCAAGGGGTGAGGGTTGCAGTTGTAGGGCCTTATAAGCTTTTGTAAAGACAGTGGCTTTTCCACTGAGTGAAATGGGAAACCATTGGAATATTTTGATAAGAGGATTGACATGCTCTATTTCATTTAACAGGATTGCTTGGGCTGCTATTTTGAAATGAGACAGAAGAGGATCAAGGCCCAATGCAGGAAGACCCTTTAGGAGGCTACTCCGTGATCCAGGTGAGAGATGATGGAAGTAGCACGTATCAGGGAGGTAGCAGTGGAAATGATGAGAAATGGTTAGATTCTGGATATACTCTGAAGCCACTAGAATTTGCTGATGGGTCAGATGAGAAGTGAGGGAGAGAAGTCAAGGATGACTGCAAGATTTACGGCAAGGATGGGGTTGCCATTTACTGAGATTTGGAAGAATACTAAAAGAGCAGCTTCGGGAAGGAAGATCAAGAGCTCAGTTTGGGACACGTTAACTCCAGGGTGCACAAGTAATACTTTTTAAAATAGAACTTGTTTTGAAAATGTTCCTGTGAACATTACGAAATTATAGAACTGGTGATCATCTCTCTCCAGTGTGCTGGTTGCGTTAGTTTAATATCTTTCAAGACCTGTTATTGCTTACTTCTCTGAACTTCTCACCTTCCTGGAGAATATTTCTACCACGTCTTTGTTGGGAGAAGTACAACAGGAAAATTAGAAAATCTAAGTATATAACTGCTTTGGAAATAGCAACAGAAAAGTCTGTATGTGAAATATCTCCTTTTCCTGATCTCTTGGGCATCCAAAAGAGCAGATGAATTGAATTTGGAAGTTGAAGAAAGCCACCAGCTTTGGGTAAAGAGCTGCATCAGAACAGAGGCCCAGCTTTGGCCCCCAGGGCTCTGCAGCTGAGTCCACAGCTTGGCAGTTGCCATGTCTTTCTCTAAAAAGCTGACTGCTTAGCTTTGGCCTTAGGCAGCCCTGTGCTGAGAGATCTTCCAGGCAGAGAAAGAGAGCCCAGGCTCCTTGCTCCAGGTGTCATTGCTTGTCACCTGCCCTGAAGTGATGACACTCATAACCTAGATCTTGGCCTTAACCTCTGATTTCTCCTGCATCCCTCATCTTGAACTGCCCAACCTGAAAAAACACTCTTTAAGCCTCACACAAGAGCTCCATACACTCTGCTTCACTGCAGGGTCATTCCATGTAAATTAATTTTCCAGGTAACTGAAGCTTAGCTGTCCTTTGATGTTAACCATATGAAGGAAAATTTTTCTGAGGCTGAACTGTAAACATTCTTGCTTTCTTAACCAGGGCACCTAGAACAAAATTGAACTTTTCTGACGTTAAGCTGTCTCCTCACAACTTGATGATGCCCTCAGGCTCTAGTGAGGTATATAGAGTCTGTGCCTACTACACTTAGAACCTCAAACTGCTGTGTATTTGAGGCTTGCATTTTCTTTTTAAAAATGTTTTTGTTGTTTTGCTGCATCATCCCTGCTGTCATTGCTAGTTACTGCTTGATTATTTGGATGCTTCACAGGCCATTTTTAATTTATTATCTGATTCCGAGCTTGGGTCTTAGTAGCTAAAATATGATCTTCAGAAATGCAAGATAGCATTTGTGGTGGACAGAATTGTAAGGTGGCCCCTTCATGTTCACACCCTGTGTAATCTCCTCCCCTTGAATCTGATCAGGACTTATGAGTATGATGGGATGGCCACTCCAGTGATTAGGTTACCTATATGTTTGGCAAAGGTGAAGGGACTTTGATTATGTAAAGTCCCATAATCATTTGACTTTAATTTAATCAGAAGGAAGATTGACCCAGGTGGGCCTGACTTAAGCAGGCAAGCCCTTTAAAAGATGATCTAGAGGTTAAGAGGTTTCCTCTCCTGTTGGCTTTGAAGAAGTAAACTACCATGGATTCTATAGCAGCAAGAAAATTAATTTGGCCAAAAACCACATGAGCTTGGAAGAGGACCCTGAGCCTCAGATAAGAACTCAGCCCTCAGCAACACCTTGACTGCAGTGCTGTGAAACCCTGAGCAGAAAATCCAGCTTAAGCTATGTCTGTACTC
The DNA here is from genome assembly GCF_964165515.1 of Mesoplodon bidens. Taxonomy (NCBI): domain Eukaryota; kingdom Metazoa; phylum Chordata; class Mammalia; order Artiodactyla; family Ziphiidae; genus Mesoplodon; species Mesoplodon bidens. The sequence continues at coordinate 87,670,181 of NC_138178.1, forward strand.
TCAACCCGTGGAAACTGTGAGATAATAAATGGGTATTGTTTTATGCTGATACGTTTGTGATAATTTATTATGAAGCAATAGAAAATTAATATAGTATCCTATTTGGATTTTGTATTTAAAAGGGTAAAAACATACTGCACTTGCAATGCATGGGTTCATACAGACTTAATCACATTATTATAATTACCCCATCCTACTATGCATAATAGCAATTCTGAGTTTTATTCAGCTCAGGAAATAAAACTCCAGAACCTATTAAGATTGTGCTTGTCCATTCCTGAGCTTCAGCAAATAAAATATGCAGGGCTGTAGTGGAAATCCAACTCAATATTTCTCTTCTCTACTAATTTTTCTACCCAGGAGAGAATCATAAATTAGAAAAAAAAAAGATCTCATGTTTAAAAAAAAACTCAAATGGAACAAAACTAAACTTATCAGTGGCTGAGTGGTGGGGTCAACTTTTTCTACATGATATTTTAGTTACCTATGTTATAAGTAAGTGCAAAAAATTATCATGATGGTATAATATCTCTTATATTTTTGAGCATTTTATAAAACTTTAAAAAGTTTATTTCATACGACCTTCACAATATATGTCACTTCAAACACGAATTAACAACTAAACACAGCCTAGCAGGCTAGTAGTTTATTTATATATTCAATTTTTAAAATATTGTTTTTGAGTAATTATTATTGGTGCATAGTAAAAATCAAATCTCTCTTTCACAGCCACCTTCATTAATCTTATTTTCCTCTCCAGAGTCAACTCTTACTGGTTTCTTGTGCATTTTTCTAGAGGTATTCTCTGCAGTTACAAATAAATATTCAAACATGATGTGTTAATTTTGGTAATTTATATTTTACCAGAAATTGATATATTTCACTGGAATTTAATAATTTACCGGAATAAAGTTTTAAAGGGTGTTCTTCTCCATAGTTGTACTCATAATTCCTTGCTCATTTGTAAATTTGTATATTTATATTTTATCCTTCGACATTCCTTTTTTTTTTAAGCGATAGCAACAAACAGCACTTGAGCTTATCAGTTGTACTGTTTTTGTCTGTCCTGGTCTAACATTTAGTTAAGTACTTACCATAAAGTGCGCAGTTAGGTACTGTGCTCTGCTTTTAATACACATGATCTCATTTCCCTGCAACAACCCTCCAGGGTAGATCTTTTAATAATGCTCATTTTACGTATGAGGAAATGGATTCTGCAGGAGGCCAGGTAATGAGCCTTCCACTAGTAAGGGGGGAAACTGAGACTCAACCCCTGTCTTTCTGACTCCAGAACCTCAGCTTTTAATTTTACTTCCCTGCTTTTCTTCCTTAATGTCTTCTTCATGCTTTCCTTTAATTATCTTGCACAGTTTCTAACTTCTTGAGTTGACCATTAACTTTCATTTTTCGTATTTATTAATAAATCCATTTATAGATATAAATCTACCTCTGAGCCTGCTTCATCAGCATAAACTATGTTTTGTTATGTGGAATTCTCAATGCCATTTTTGCTAGTCAAAATGTGTTATTTCTTTCTTTGTTGACATGAGATATTTAGAATTTTATTTCGCAGTGAGTAAGATTTCTCATGTTGTTTATATTTTTGTAAGTAATATTAGTTTTATTGTGTTGTGATAAAAGCGTAATATTTCCTATTTCTACATCTTAGAATTTACTGAGTTATCTAATATATAGTTTGTTTTCAAAAACATTCTATAGATCTCTAAAAGACAGTGTAGTGTTTGTAAGTGAGCACTATGGTACGTATTAAATCCATTTTTTAAAAAATGTAGTTTGAATTTTCCTATACTTGATCTGTCAAAGTTAGAGATAATGGTGAGCTGTTTCCTAAGAAAATTGACTTTCTTAGTGACTCTCTCCTCGCTTCCAACGATTCTTCTGTTATTTATGTCAATATGATGTTACTTATTTAGATAAATCTCCATTATTATCATAGCTGTATTATGGCTATATATCTTTTATAAATATAAAAAATTATGCTCTCTTATCCCTCCTAATTCTTTTAAACTTTGAAATTAAAATTGCCAACTCTACTCTTTTTGTTCGAATGTTTCTATATATATATATATATTTTTTTTTTTTTTTTTTTTTTTTTTTTGCGGTACGCTGGCCTCTCACTGCTGTGGCCTCTCCCGTTGCGGAGCACAGGCTCCAGACGCGCAGGCTCAGCGGCCATGGCTCACGGGCCCAGCCGCCCCACGGCATGCGGGATCTTCCCGGACCGGGGCACGAACCCGTGTCCCCTGCATCGGCAGGCGGACTCTCAACCACTGCACCACCAGGGAAGCCCTCTATATATTTTTTATTCTCTTGTTTTTAGCCTTTTGGATATAATTTAGAATATTATGCTAGCAGATCAAATAGAGTTTGATTTTATTTTTTTTGTTTTAAATTTGAGAGTCTGTTAAAAAAGGTAAACACACTTATATTTTCTGTTTACTTCTTGTATGTTTGAATGTCTTTTATTCTATTGTATGATTTCTCTTTTTTTAACTGATAATTTTTTTCTGACATTTTGGGATTGTTTTTTCCTTGTTTTTATGTTCTTTATGCATCAGAATTTCCATACAATGTTTTAAATTCTGTTAGGAGACAAATTTAAGCTATTAAAAAACTGTACTCAAACCTAGAATTATCAAAATTATTAAAGCCAATGACAAAATAGTGTCCACTGGCTTTCTCTTGTGAGAAATACTGAGTCACTAGTGCTCCTCCAGGCACTGAGGATCTGTCCTGTGAAAAAACAGACATAAAAAGAGTGGAAAGGTGAAAAGAAGAGTGGGACTTTGAAGTGGAACCAAATTTATTTCACTTATCTCTTCCTTTTTTTATATGCACAAGAATGGTATGTGATTTAAAATAAGCCTTAAAAAAGGCATCTCAATATAACAAAATGGCAAGTGTTAGGATATTATGTCATAATTTAAATAGCAGAAATTTTTCTTCCTTAGTGGGACCTAAAATAGTGTGTTTAGAATGGTGTCATAGATGAGATGAAATATTATATATTCTTTTTGAAAACCCTTTTCTGCATTAAGAAAAGGGAGACTGAGATGGTTCTTTTCAGCATCAGAAATCCGAAAGAGGTAAGACTGACCAACACACCTTCTCTGGAGAGGAGATTTTGCCTGTAGACCAGGGCTGCCATGCTCTGGGGCAGCTGGTGGCCCCGTGGGAATGCCTGGGTCAGATGCTGGGCCCTGATCACTCTTGGCTTGACCTCTTGGCTCTTACTGCAACTCATGGGGATGCCCTGATCTGTCAGCAACTGGGACATCTGAGTCACACCCGAAGAGGAATTTCTCCTGTTCTCCCCCTGGGAGTCCAGACAGATTTCATCCATATGTCAACACGTCCCCTACATCTCTGCAGAGGAAAACATTAGAAATATCTAGGTGGACTGGCTCCAGGTGACCTGTGCAGCAATATCCAGCCAGCAAGGATCCTGTGGATGCTAAGTTTGACAACCAGCAGATGTGCTGATCTTCTGTGAATGACACAGGGACCTTCACCACATCACCTGGTTATCGTTACAATCCTCCTATTTAATTTTAGCTGAAGGCCTGGTTGATATCGACTTGCAGTGCCAGTTTAGGAACGCAACAGCCTAAGAACAGTGAGACCCAGGGACAAGATCGACCATCTCTGAGTTTTCTTCCCTGTACAGTATTAGGAGAATTGTGCATCGAGGGCTGATTTTCTCTTTGGCTCAGCCTCTATTGGTGGCACATATCTTTCTGGTGCCTTAATGAGATGCTCCACTGCAATACCCATGTCCGCTTTGAGTGTTCACCAAGCATACCATTTGGCCTCTCCGGGCAGCCATTTCTGAATATTCTCAGTATCCAACAAAAGGGATCCCACCCAGTGCTGCACTCTGTCTGTCGTACCTTCAGCTTCTTACCTTCACCTGCACACTTGGGGGAGGAGTTAGTGGAACTCTCCCAGGGTCTCCTGCAACTATTTCCTGTGACATGTTGGATTTTTCTCAGGAGCATTTGTTGCAAGCTGACCTTTTCTAGCTTTCATCAGTCTCATCCCATGTAAACTCCAGCTTGATTGTGTTTCTAAAAATGTTATCATGTGAATGGCATCCTTTCTTAGTTTCCTGCCATGATGCAGAACTTTCCTATTTGTATTCTCTTTGGTCATTTCAGAAAGGATCTGATAGGCAATGGAGAAAGAGACATAGATGCCTTTGCTCTAGTTGTGTGTTTTGTTTTTAACAGAAATCTGGTCATCTTGCATTTAGAGTGTCTGAAGGATATACAAAGAGAAACACCATGAAAATTAGTGATTGAATATATGGATCTGAGACTTAAGGGAGCTCTGTGTTAGAAATATAAATTTGGGAGGCATCAGCCCATGGTGGGAGTCAAGTCACAGGAACAGGGAAGACTGCCTAAAGCAGGAGTTCCAAAATCTTGTGGATCATCAGAATATACAGATTCCTTGGTCCTTCTCCCGTAGAGTCTAATTTAGTAGGCTTAGGATTGTCCTCAAGAATCTATCATCTTTTTTTTTAAAGCTTCCATTGAAAGAGCTCTAAACTTGAGTATTGAGGGAAGAAATTGTAAGGCAATGCTCCCAGTGTGGCCTTCCTTACATAAGAAAGCTTTAAGTCTATATGTACCTGGCTATGTTGTAGGGATGGTGGCAGGGTCATCAACCGAAAAAGTGATGAAGATTTTGAAAAGTCATTGTGAGAGAAGGGTAGGGACGCTGATGAGACACATGTACAAAGTGAGGGGAAAGAGAAAGCTGGACATCAATGAACATGAATGTGTAACCTTCTCCTTCTTGCTCAACACCCTGAGTATAGACATGGAGATAGTAGGAGGTTGCGTTAACAGAGTTGGGTAAATCAAAGGACAAGGACAGGACACTGAGGACTACAAAAATCTGTTGGCATTTGACCATAGCCCCCATCCTTTCGATTTTCTGCTACCTTAACCTATATTCCCAATACAGCTGCTCTTGACCTCAAGATCACCAGTCCCTTACTAGCACCCATCCCTGTTTTTCTCGGTCCATGTTCTCCTCCTTTCTTAACCTGGAACCCAAGGGACATCCCTTCAGTCACTCTTTTGCCAGTAACCCTCAAAATATTAAATAACTAGTTTAAGGTAATACCACTAATAAATGGTGAAACTGAGACTTGAACTTAGGCCAGTCTGAGTGTTTGTTTGTTTGTTTTTTGACCAGTACTTTATATGACCCCTGCAGTTTTGTCATGGTGATAGCCCACCCAGACCCTGTTTAATGAAGGACTTATTGCCGCAGCATCTGGGAGTGCTGTCAGCAGACAGACTTCAGCTGTCAGGCCCTTTGGTGTGCCTCACCTGCAGAGAGTTGCCTCATCCAAGTTCACACTCCTTCCTGGGCCACTCACCTCCAATGACTGATAAATGTGGGAGTATAAAGTCCTGGCCCTCTCAGCCCTTCTTGGGACTACTCTGAAGGGACATTCTGTCTCCAGAGCTCCCTGTGAGGTCACTGAGACTGTCCTTGGGACTGCATCACAGCTCACCTTTCCCTCACCCTTCCACAGGTGTTAATCCCAAGGGCACTCCTTAATAAACCTGCTCCACGCTAAACTCTCTCCGAGTCTGTTTCCTAAGGGACCTAACATGACAGCTTCTTCAAGAAACGAGAGCCAGAATTTCCTGTTATAGAAGTCATATGACTCTTCACCTTTTCCAGAGACCCTGTCGAGACCCTATCAAGTGTTTTAGGGAAGTGTCAGATCCAGATGAAGCCTGGTGCTCCTTGCCCTGGTCACCAGGATGGCATCTAGCCATTTGGATTTCAGGTACATAGGGCTCAAGAGAGAGGGCTAATCCAGGCCTGAGTTAAGTCCAATGGTGTCAGATTTGGAATAGGGATATCCTGCTGCTTAAGCTTTGCTATTTCCCTTTTCCCTCCCTAGTCATCCTTCTGAGGCCAGAGTCTGGCCTGGAAGACTAATCTTGAATCCCAGCTTTAAACAACCTGCAGATGAGGCAACCGATTGAAAATTTCAGGGTCACATCTGATACACCATTGCACTGTGATTTTTAAAGAAGATGTTGGGGGTAGGAGTTTATTAAGTAATTAATTTATTTTTGCTCTGTTGGGTCTTCATTTCTGTGCGAGCGCTTTCTCTAGTTGTGGCAAGCGGGGGCCACTCTTCATCGCGGTGCATGGGCCTCTCACTATCGCGGCCTCTCTTGTTGTGGGGCACAGGCTCAGTAGTTGTGGCTCACAGGCCCAGTCGCTCCGCAGCATGTGGGATCCTCCCAGACCAGGGCTCTAACCCATGTCCCCTGCATTAGCAGGCAGATTCTCAAGCACTGCACCACCAGGGAAGCCCTGCACTGTGATTTTAGTGACTGGAAGGTAAAAACATGACCTAGGCCAGAGCAAATGAATTTGAGTGGTTTTATTTCAGGTTGATTTTTTCCCCTCCTATTTTATCAGTTAGAAGAAACAGTCATAATATGTCAGGAAAAAAAATAAGCAAGCCATCCATCAGAAGAAAAATTTTGGTTGTTTTTTAATATGATTAAGTATTATAGGAACACTAACAAATGAAAAAAAATCGATACTTGTATATTCCAAATTTGCAAGTTTCTCCACTTCACATTTTAATTATTCTTTTAAATCTATACAATCACTGTATAAAGTAACTAAATATATGATTCAGGATATATTTCTTTATAACAGTTAGAAAATGTGTGGTATTTGGTTTTCAATTAAACATCTATGAAGACTTCATCTGTGCTACCCACTTAATTAGAAAAAAAATATGCAAAGTAATACCCTGCTGGAAATGTCTAAATAGGGAAAGCAACTAAAATTTATATATTAAGGATGGAATATATTTCATTTAATTGGAATATATGTTGCCTCCTAATCCAGCTAATATATTTTTCAATCAGCCCCAAATTGAAGCCGTATGTTATCAGCGATCTCTCAGATCACTCTAAGTGTATAATCTGTGTTATATTAAATAACCTCATTTAGGTAACTGCTTTAAACATTGTGTAGAAGCAAGTACTTCTTAAAGGTTTCAGTTATTGATTTTCAAATCTTCTTTGTAGGTATAAGCTTCTCAGAAGGCCAAGCATAATCACGTTTCCTGCCCAGTTGGTCTTTTCCTTTGATAACCACCCATGGTTACTAAACCAGCCTGTCAGTAGGCATTTAATGAGAAACTGCTGGGGGCTGAAGCCTCTACCAGGGCCTAGAAGCAAACAGAAGATTAGGTGTGCCTGGAAAAGCTTACAAGAAGTTGGTGGTTTTCATGGGCATAAGCCAGCATGGGTTTGCCTAATCTTCTTGTTTTTCAACAGAAATGACAAGATGTTTTTCTAGGGGTAGCATTGGCTTTGACACCCCCTTAAGCTGATAAAAAAAAATAGCTCCTATTAAGTAATAATTTAAAAAGTGACAACGTTTACTTGGTCTCCAGAGGTTTGCATATCCACAGATCAGATTTATAACATGAAGTACTGGGACATGTCTCCTACTTATTCATACATTAAGTTAAAATGTGTTCTAATCCTTTATCTTTTAAGAATAAAATGTCAGGACATTTTTGTGATTTCCTCTAACTAGTAAGACAGGAGGGAGGTTCTTTGTGAGGATTTCCAGCCAAGCCATGTACAACCAATCTGATATAGATCCTTTTCTTGCCACCGGAAGGCTCCTGACAGCATGGAAGAAAAATAAAGAACAAACGTGACAATTAGTACAGGCAGTAACATTACTAGTTATCTGAGCTGTGTAATAACAAGTGGCCTGAACCTTTTATGTGCCTTCCCGACAAAATGAAAGCATGGAAATTATTTTGAATACAGATATTAAATTGATATACTTCTCAGATAATATAAATATCTACAAATGAGAAAAATAGGCTTGGGCATTGTAGGGTAGAGGCAAAGCATAAGTATAATAAATTTTCACTCTTTAAATAGAAAATGTGATCAACCAATACCTCTCCCCATTTTTGGAAAAAATGACTTTTCCTAATGGTTCAAAGCTCTTATATTTGGGAGAAACAGCTGTTTGAGCCCTACCACCCGATTCAGGAGAACAATCTATGTCTTAAATGGATAGTCCTCCAGTGTAGACCTTGTTTGAAGACATACTTACCTTTGTACATAGGAGTCAGTTCATGAGGTATAAATGTGAAATTGTTGGTTTTCATGTTTAGCAATGAATCTTTAGGTAAACATTCATATTTTCAGCAGGTACACCCCTAACGTTTGTGGAGTGGAGGGCAAAGAGTGGAAATGGAAAAGCCCACTCCTTTTTCTCCTGCCCTGGCCTCTTCCCCCATGGTAAAGAGCCTTGCAAACATGCTATGGACTCCATACCTCAGGAGCAGCTGTCTAGGGAAGGGGCCTGGGAACCTTGGTAGCCAACTTGGGGCTAATTAGGCAGGGAATTCCAGGGTCAGGTTCCCTGGAACCTGGGAGGAGCCAGGGTTCTAGATGGGCATGCACTATGCCCCTGGCCCTTTGGGTGGGGAACACCTGGTGGAAAGTCCAAATGGAGCCCTCTAAAGCCCATGGGCCTCAATTGTCAGTGTCTCAGGGTGGCCTTTATTTTCCCTCCCTGCCTAAAATCCCACATGTTCCAAATTTAACTTTCCACCTGAATAGTTGTGAGCTTTTAAATTCACAACTAAGGTTTCTCTGTAAGTCTTAAATGTCTGCAATGATACTTACAGGACTATGAGATTAGCAGCCCTTGAGTGCTCCTGTAAGAGTTCGTTCAGTCGAACTTGGCGGTAACTCTGTGGACAACATTCAGATTTTGTTGAGGGCAGTTTTCCCAGAATTATGAATGAGAATTTATCTTCTTACCTCAAATTATGGACAAGTAGAAAAACCTCATTTAAAAAAATTACAGTTATTTCATTCAAATTTGGAAACTTCACAGTGTTTTTAAAACTCATGGGAAATTTTAGAAACATAAAGAATAAGACCATTGTGCTATAGTGGCTTATTAAATTCTAGAAGAAAAAAGTAAGCAACATGGATAACGGTAAAAAGAAGATAAGAATGGCCAGTGCTGGGGAACAGGTTTGCAGCTGAAGAAAACTAACCTAATCTTGATACTAATTTGATATCCGAAGAACATAGGTTATACCCTAGTCTATCTTTATTTAAGCTCTTTGATTTTTACCGGCACAGGGGACTGGTTTCAATGAAATAGTCACCAAAAGACACATTTGGAAAAATAACTACATTAACTATTTTGCAGTGATGAGAGTAATATTTATTATTACATTTCACTGGTTCAGAAACCAAGGTTTAGATAAGTGATTTGCTCAATTATATGAAAACTTTTTGTTAGAACTGGGAAGTTTATCACACACAGAGCTTATGATTCTTAGCTCAGTATTTTTCCACTAAATTTGAAAGGCTTTTAGTATCTCCTGCTCTAATTTGTTCCAACTTCATCTCCTAATATAATTTATTTAAATTTTGTAGTTTAGAGGTTCTTTTGGTCCTTTTCCTTGAACGTCTAATCCAATTCAAATGTCAGTTCTGCCTTATTTTTATGTCCCTGCCCTTTTCATCATCCTCACTATTGCAACTTCATTCAGCTCAGGCCACTAGGGTAACTCCCATTTTATTGGGTTCTCTAGAAGAGCCCACCATTTTACATCCGTCCTACAAGATGTGCTGGATCCAACTTTCATATTCATTGCTCCAATTACATATTTTCTCAGATCCCTATGTTAGTTTTTATAGCTAACTTTATCAGGTTAAAATTCTTTGTTATTGTCTCAAACTGTGAGTCAATCTATATTTACTTTTCATATGTATTGACTTAAATTATTTTAAACTGGTGGGTCTGTCTCCTGTTCTATAAAATTAAATTGGAAAGAAGACTTCACAATATGTATCAATAACCTATTTTAACTTAAAAATTGATTTTATACTGAAAAATGAAAACAATTTTCTAAATCCTCATATTCAATAATATGATTGAAAAAGCACTTGAAATATGGAGAAACCCTGGATCTTGAATAATGAAATTATATAATAGATACATTAATTCTTGATCTTTAAATCAACCACAATTTTCTTTTTCAGCTAGTTAGATAGCAAAGTAAAGATTAAGGGAGGCAAGTCCTTACCTTTTCCTTGACTGCTTCCAGTTCTGCATCTGTAATTTTCCACGGAGTTTCTCTCTTTAATTTCTCAGCAGTTGTTAAATCTTTGCAGCTTTCATGGAGACGATATGGTTCAATCATTTCTTCAAAGAATTTCCAGCTGAAATTGGAATTATAAAAGAGGCCTCACAGTGGGAAACCAACTCATTATTTCACAGATACTCTAGGTATGACTAGCTCTGCTGGCTACAGAATCAGAGCTGAATGTCATGCAAATCTTTTAAGAATTATCTTTGCAGGGGACTTTCTGTGAGTAAAACCATGGCTCTAGTAGTGCCACCCTATCCAGGGAAAGGCCTTAACGTGTGTGAGGCCTTGATAGCCTACTGGGCATTAGATCCTCAATATAAATACACAAACACACAGATAGTAATTATTCTGCAAATACACGTTCTACATAATAGAGTCAAAGACACAGTTGTAACGTAGACACTTCAGCCCATAAATGAGTTTCCTTCTGCTTACTTTATAGATTCTATGGGAGACATTCATGAATTAATGTAGGAGATGAACTAGCATCCCTGGGAGTTGGATAGGGTTGCCCTCCTCACCTTTAGGCCACATGGCAACACACACTCATGGCAGGAGCCTGTGGGCAGGTAGGAGAACAGTAACTAAGAGGATCAGGGAAGTGAGTTCAATGGCTATAGAACAATTTGAATGTTTGCTGTAAATAATGTAGCCTTTGTCCTTCTGGTATCTGCTGTTGCTGCCTGAGATTTTCAAATGGCTATTGTTCAGGTGCATGTTCGAGGAAAGAACAAAAATCAATAATATTTTAAAATCTGAGGGCATTTTAGAGTGATTAAGAAGAAATCATTGAATAGAAAAGGAGGAGCAGCATCTCAGAGCTGTGGAACATTTTAAAAATTGCTGAAAAATCTCATTCTTATCTTTCATAAGAATCTCATAAGACTTTCTTTTTTTAAATAGATTTATTTAATTTATTTATTTATGGTTGTGTTGGGTCTTCGTTGCTGTGCGCGGGCTTTTCTCTAGTTGTGGCGAGTGGGGGCTACTCTTCATTGTGGTGCATGGGCTTCTTACTGTGGTGGCTTCTCCTGTTGCGGAGCACGAGCTCTAGGCACTCGGGCTTCAGTAGTTGTGGCACGCAGGCTCAGTAGCTGTGGCGCATGGGCTTAGCTGCTCTGCGGCATGTGGGATCTTCCCGGACCAGGGCTCGAACCCATGTCCCCTGCATTGGCAGGCGGATTCTCAACCACTGCGCCACCAGGAAAGCCCCAAGACTTATTTTTAAAATAGCACAAAACAAAGTTCATAATTTATAGGAGTAGTTGTCTTTACTATGCTACTGTAAGATGATCTCAAATACAAAGTTTTCTTTGGTTTTATATAATGTGGCTTACTTATAATTTAGTAACTTTGGAATGAGTGATAATTAGAATCAATGTGATGTTAGGTTAAGAAATTAAAATATGAAGCAATGAGTTCAGTGATCTCATCAGTTGTCCTGATTTAGGATTTGTACAAAGTACAGAGATTATAAAGGAGTAGGTTGTCCTTACCAGTGTGCTTTTTTTAAGGAATTGAAGAGATACTTAATGCAGTAGATTTCTGATGCCTTTGACTTATTTAGAATGGTAGACAATGACAGGGAAGGAATAAGACTGATATGCCCTATTATTCTTTCAACCACACAATACTTTTATTTGCTCTTCCTCCCAACAGTTCTGTGCTTTCAGAGACCTTGGCGGTAATCAGTGCAAAGTTGCTAGCCTAGGAGAAAAGAGCCTGGGTTCTTGCTCCAGCTCTTCCATTGTCCTCCTTGACCTGGATAACCATGCCTATAATAGGGGGTAACAATGGCTGCTCAAAGCTGGCACGTGGTTGGTGTGTGTTAATATGATGATTTGGGTGACAGTGCTCTGAAAAGTATGAAGTGCCCTGTAAAAGCAAGGCATTCATTTTACTCAACAGCCATAGGACTGAGGTTAGCAATTGACAGTTTCTCTGTTTAAGCTCTACATATAATTATTTTGATCAGGATAAGAGTTTTCTTCACATCTCAGCCCAGGTGCTTATTAGAAAGAGCAGTTCAAAAATAGTTTCCTAAGAAATGGCAAGTGGAAAGGAGATTGCTGGTTGTCCCCCCGGCATGCATACTACGTTTCTCCATTGTAGTTTGGGTGGGAATGACTCTATCCCCAGCATCAGACAGTCAATACAATTCTATCCTTTCTGCCAGACTGATTGGCCAGGGTGGGCACATAACCCAGGAAATCTTGACCAATAGGCACCTTGCATTTTACTGACCACAACAAGTGGCTCAGTGGCTTGGGTTGGTGCTACCTGAATGCAGCCAATGACCTGAATTCAACAACTGGGGAAGAGACAAACTTTTTCTCCCACTGAACACAAATGAGCAAATATGTAGTTCTGGCTGCTATGGGCATTCATCTCGGTTTTATAAGCTAAATCAACTTTGATTGATGATTTCATAATATAAGGTAGAGTAGAGAAAATGAAGGAGAATTAGCCCTTAATTGTAAAATTAACCTTCTAGATCAAGGTTCACCTGAAAGCCAAAATACCCTTGGATTTTTCAGTTAAGTTTGATAATAATTTCCATTATTTAAGTCACTATGAGTTAAGTTTTCTTTTACTTGCAATTGAAGCATGCTAAGTGACACAGTAGGTTATAATGGGGCTGTATTTGTCCATTTATTTTCTCTAAACTCTTACCGCTCCTTATCTATGTTTATCTTTGATTTCTTCATCCTAAGGCTCATCTCTGAGTTGGCCATTTTCCATTCTCCTAGCTTGGTGATCCAAAGGTAGCTCAAGATTTCTATTTGATTCTTATTAAATCTGATCTTTCTTATAATTATTTTTAATTGATTCTAGAATAGGTCAAATATTACGTACTATTAAATATAAGTGAGAATTAATTTAATTTTAAAAATTAACTTATAGCTGCCCTGCCTTCCCCATCCTTGTTCCTCATAATAACAAAGTTAAAAACATTTTTTGACTGCATAAAAATTTCCCCCTAAGTTCATATAAGATTCCTTCTCACAAATTAATGTATTTGTTGTTTTTGTGATCACACTAGCATCTTTCAACTAAATTATCTAATTAATTGCTTCTAGTTTCTCTCTGATTTCTGTTTAAAGATTGCTGTTCTATTGGCCTATTACTTTTAATTCAGTCTATACAATAAAAAATGAAATTTAGCCACAAGAGCTTTTCAGTTTTCCCTGGCCCAATTATTTTCTCATTAACTTTGCTTTTGTACTCCCTTCCACCCTTGCTCTACCATATTTATAGATAATATTTTTATGATAGAATGTCTCCATCAAGACTTGCTCATGTTTTATGGGTAGTTGAAAGATCTATTAAAGGCAATTGAAGGACAGTTAACATTAGCCTCCAACATGGAAATCACTGACAAACTATTTTCAACATTGTGTGAAAATAGTGACCAAGAAAGAACAGTGATCAGGAGATAGCTGTTAATGGTAGACAAGGGCTGCCTGACCAACAAGGCCCATGTGAAAGCTGAAGTTGAGACAGTGCTGTAAGCTTTGGGCCCTGGGCCTGGGGCTGCATCAGCCCAGAGGAAGAGTTCTCTTTCTCTTATTAAACCACTCAGAGGAGTTGCCTTTTAAAAATTATCACAGGGCTTCCCTGGTGGCGCAGTGGTTGAGAGTCCGCCTGCCGATGCAGGGGACACGGGTTCGTGCCCCGGTCTGGGAAGATCCCACATGCCGCAGAGCGGCTAGGCCCGTGAGCCATGGCTGCTGAGCCTGCGCGTCCGGAGCCTGTGCTCTGCAAGGGGAGAGGCCACAACAGTGAGAGGCCCGCCTACCGCAAAAAAAAAAAAAAAAAAAATTATCACAAAGGTGCTAGGTTTGTTACCAGTGGCCATTTGTGAGATTTACTAAATGACCATTCTCTGTTCTAAAATTTACCTTCAAATATTGGAAAAGGCATTGCCAGCATTGGACATGTGGTTGTTTTATAAAGTAATATGGCATCAGTTATAGCTGAAGACTGAAGAGAAAAGAATGGCACTTCCAGCACACCTTTTCTTGGTGGTCTTTTGTCTTCACACCAGGGTACATTCACTGCAGTTATTCTAGTAAGAATGAACTTTTTTTCCTGCATCTTCCTCAAGACCTTGAAATATCACATTGAGAATCTCCACAATTGTGAAAACTAATTCATTGTTTTTTTCCTGAGAAAGGGGAATAGATCTCTTCACTGCAGGATGTGGAGGATATGTAAGAAACACCAAATCAGAATGGTGTCTAAAGTCAAATTTAGATACCAGGACAAAAGCACAAATGCCTGGGTCCTTTGTTTCTTACGACTGTGCATAGAGTTTTCTCCTTGAGAAGAGGAAACCATGGAACAAAGGTCAGGGGTAGGAAGATGAAGAGTGTCTAGCCTGTGATGGACACTCAAAGAAGGAAGAGGCATGGTTAGTAAAAGAGATACATCAACATCCTCAGAGATAGGACAGAAAGGATGGGTATGCAGCAGGTGACCATGGCAGCTGGGCAGAGACTAGCACAAAAGAGAGGGAAGGAAACAGGGACTTGGGTAGAGAAAACCATATTGATGGGTAAAGAGGCAAAGGATATAGAAACGAATTAATCAGCAAGCACAGACAGTCCTTAGCTGCTGATAAGACAAACAACAGCAAGAAGAATTCACCTGCGAGAAGTAGGTGACTGATTTGTGCCCAGCGTTGAGCCAGGGCTTATAGAAAATCCAAAGTCAGTAGGGGACACTGTGACTGTGCTCTAGACAACAGTAAATAGTCCTGTACTTGCAGAGCACTGGCAGGCTCTGGCCTGTTGCTAAGTGGCACATACTAGGGAATCACTGGACCTGCTGTGTTATGAAAGAGAATGCATTCCTACCAATTAGAGCTATAAGAGGAGCCCGTTTGATCACATCACTGCAAAAGCCAAGAGGCAGCGGCTTAGGAATTAAAATTCTTCAAGTGAAATGTGGAAGGCTACCAGAGGTTACCACATGACAGTTCACTTCATATCAGAATGTTAATTCCATTTACCAAGGAGGATGATAAATCTGTTCTTAATTTTTTTAACTGTTTATAACTATAACTATAGAAATACAGGAATGAAAGGCATTAGTGGTATATATGATGTAAGGAAATACTACATAGTAATAATCCAGGTTAACCCTGTCAATTATAGCTTTCTTATCACAGTTAAGATGTTTCATAAAGCTGTTTTAACTGACCCATAACATTGAAGGAATCATGAATACCCTCAAACTATATGAAGTTCGAGGTTGCCATTTGGTCAATAAGAATGCATCTTAAATCTGGATGATTTTCAGTTAGTTATTAAGCTCATCCGGGATAACAATGAATCAAAAGAAGGTAAGAGCAAGAAGGCTCAAGGAATATGGAATTGCAATCCATCAAGAACTGCAGGAGGAAGGAGAAATGATGGTCAGCAGAAATGAGAAGAGGTCCAAGAGTCCAGCAAGGACCTAAGCCATACTGAGACCTTCGTGTCTCCCTCTACTCTAACCCTTGGAGACCCCATTCCACACCAAATCAGATGTATTAAACTGCATCTAGATGCAACAGTAAATATGATTTTGGACTGTAAACAATTGAAAATATTTTTTAATTGCTAAGTCATTTCTCTAAGTACTTTAATTTATAATTGGCTGTGACTTTCAGACAGTCTTCTTACACCTCTGGGAACTCCTTTTAAGATCTACCTACAAATTGTTTTCAAATATCATGGACTTGACAAATTTAACAACCAATGAAGTTAAAACGATGTTGTTTTGAAGACATTTAAACAATTATTTCAATGTTTTTCATTTAAAAGTTTTGGAACCAATACACTTTCTTGCTAGGCTTCCCATTCAGGATGCCCCACCAGTAATGTTAAATAATGAAAACTTACCCTGACTGCTCAGGTCAGAATTGTCTGAGCTTGTGCTTCCTGTTCCTCTTGCCACCATAGAAACCAATAACATGAAGGGCAATTCTAAAATATTAACTAAATGGTGTTTCAACAATTCTTCCTCTCAAGCTCATCTTCACCTTAAAACCTTTTCCTTCCATTAGAACGTGACAACTCTGTGTCATGATTATTTGAAATCCCTTTTTATTATATCCTATCAGGACTCACTGCAGTAAATCCATAACATTTTTACCTTCTAATAATTAACACAGAAGAGAAGGCGAGAGTACCACGAATAAACAATGTGTCTTGTTAAATGTTTCATACCTTTCTTTGTTTGGCTTAATGTTGATGTCACCAATGACATGGATGTCTGCAAATTTTATCCTAAATTTGCTCAGGAGGGAAGCCATTCTGAAAATATAAGAGAGAAACACTTCATCATTGCATATTTAGCTATTTTCAATCAAAGAGTTTTGCTTTCATGTCTTATTTCAGCTTAGATTTTGGACAAAGGCTTTGGTTAGTGTTTGATTTTCATTACAGTACTTGATGAGTACAGATAAATGTGGACCAAGTTATTCCATTGAAGGCAAGGAGAAGTTTCTGTAGGTGCAGTCACTGGAAACAGCAAACCCAGCTCTGCCTTCATGTTTCAGGGAAGATACTGTGGAGCTGTCCACTCTTCCTTATCATTTGGAAAAAAGAGAGCAAGTTCCAATACTTATTGACTATTATGGATAATTTTTATAGACTTACAAACTACTGACAAACTAATAATTATTATGTATTACATCATTATAGATTAAAGGTTTTTTCCCCTAGAAACTGAAAATTTTGATATAATTTCAAAGTTACAAAAAAGTTACAAGAATAGTGCAAAGAAAGCTCAGATTCACCAGTTGTTTATATTTTGCCCCATTTGATCTGTCATTCTCTTTTTCTATCTACATCTGTCTGTCTATATATTTTTTGCTTGCTGGCTTTCTACCTCCTACCTATTTTCCATTTTAAAGTAAGTTGCAGATATCAGGCCCCTTTACCTGTAAATACTTCAGTGGGTATTTCCTAAGAACAAGGACATTCTCTTTCATAAACAGAGTACAGTTTTTGAAATCAGGAAATTTAACACTGATGCCCTACTACCATCTAATCCACCACCATTTTCAAATTTTATCACTTGTCCCAATAAGGTACTAGAGGCTTTAAGAAAATGTAAATTATTGTAGACCTCATGTTAGTTTCCATTTTAGTATGACTCTGTTTACGAGGAATTAAATATTTATAATATCTCTCTAAGAGGGGGGAGAAAATGTGAAAAACTACTGAATAAGAGCCAGTCACTATTTTGTGATTTCTGGAAGGAGCAGTTCCAGGAAGGGCTAGGACTTAGGCATGTCATGAGGGACCAAATGCCGCCAAAGGTCATTCTCCAGATTTCCGCCAGAGACCTTTGGATGCACCACACTCTCGGCATGCTTGTTGCTCTCACAACTACAGATCAACTCTCCATGGCTAAAGTAATAAGAAAGACACAGACTTACACCGTGGGACTTATTAATTTTTTTAATTAGAAGAGCTATCAACAGTCATCCATTTAAACACTTTCACACTACAAGTGAAAAACTGGGGACCCAGATATGTGCAGTGACTGTTGCAAAGTCTTGCAGCTTGTTGGTGGCAGAGCTGTGGCTCGGACCAGATGTAGTCTCTCTGTTCTCTTCTAAGTGTGCTGTGCTAGAGTGACTGCTGTGAATTAACGGGTTTGAATCTCCCGGAAGAAACTATTGGACACAAATGCCTTCAGGCTCTTCCTTTCTTGAATGCATTTACAAGTCAGAACAAAATAAACATTATACAAGATAATGATACTCTCATTCAAGACTTGAGATGAGGCTTCTGTGCCAAATGCTTGTTGGAAGCATTTGTGGAAGGGGATAAAAGGACTGAAGACAATGATTAGAAAAATTACACAGATAATTTACTGACCAGAAACAAGTAAGCTTGAGGCCTATCATGGTGACCTTGTCTTTAAATTTATTGTGCCTCAAAGATGCTTACAGTTCTTAAAATTAAAGCATTAAAACAGCAAACATCCAAACACAGGAGTGATTAAATTACTTACGTAATTTTTTCTTCTTCAATGCGATTGATCTTCCCTCCGACATAGATTCTTAATTTACAGTCTTTCCATTTTTTTCTGAGAGTCAAGATATAGGGGATAAGGAGTGTTAACCCTAACAACAAAAAAAGAGTAGATTATGACAAAAGAATGAGCATATCCAACTGAAAGGAAATGAGTAGCTTCATATCTTTATTCTTTCCCACATTCATAGCTCCTACATAATTTAAATCTTTGGAGAACACAGAAATGTTATTCTTTAACTGATATCATTTCATATACGTTCCCATGCAGTTTGTTAAATTTATCAATATAGAAATTCTGCTCCCTAGTGTATATTCTGGAATTTTTTACCTCCATCATCAAACAACCACCAAACATCAATTGTGCCTTTTCCTTGCTTCTTTTTAAATTGGGTGCTGGCTTCCACCAGTTTCTGGTTGATCTCCCCCACATGCATCGACTGGATTGTGTTAATGCTGCTGTCTGTAATGAAAGGGAAAGTAGTACATCCATTTGTCTTTTGAGGAAAGAAGCAAAATAACTTTCTAATAAATCTCTTCAGGAAAATAGAGGAAGGGTCATGAATTTGTGTATTTTATACTTATGGGTAAATAGTGAGTCCTATTCTCCAGAAAAGGAGAGATAAAGGTCAAATTCCACAATAATTTAGATCACCTTCAATAGTTCAGAAAAACTTGATATTGATCTTATGATTACAGTTTTCATTATAAAGCAGCAGATTTTTTTTTTCAGATCCTTAGTAATCTCTCTCAGAGCAGAATTATTATTTAGGCAGGTACCAATACTAAATTATCTGATACAAAAGCCAAAATATCCCGATTTTTCCAAATTTCAGGTATAACTCAACTTATATTTTCTGATGTACTTAAAAGTAGAACATGTGGTTATTGGTTTTCTAGAGATAAGCAGAAGAATCAGAAGTACTCCTTCACTAGACAGTTGTTCACTTGAGCGCAATTTTGGTGTAAATTCCATCCATGTCTGGATTAT
Source organism: Mesoplodon bidens (assembly GCF_964165515.1). Lineage (NCBI taxonomy): Eukaryota > Metazoa > Chordata > Mammalia > Artiodactyla > Ziphiidae > Mesoplodon > Mesoplodon bidens. Next base: position 87,689,427 of record NC_138178.1, read on the forward strand.
AAACGTTGTCAGGGACCATAAGCATCTTGACTCTCTATGACCCTTTGGTCCTAATGTGGGCCTGGCTTACTCTTTTGTTTTCTCTTCAAGGAATCTGTGAATCTAAGGTAAAGCCATTTGAGCTATTTGAATCTCTGTGAATGAGATGAAAAAGCCAGGAAATATGATTAAAAACACCTTTTCTTGAGTTATAGTTAAGAGTGTACATAAAGTACTTAAAAAAAATTTTAATGCAATTTCCACCCTAACATGAACACAGCAAAAGTGTACCAGGGAACTAGGGCAGTGTTTGCTCAGAACCGTTGTTCCTGTTTCCCAGTAGGGGTTTCCTTCCTACTCCATATTATATTATTTCTCATTTCCACATCTTTGAAAGTTGTGACTTCATTGCTGTATTTCAAAGCGATGGTGTCAGCATAGTGCTTAGAGTAGAGCTCACAGCCTCTTCAGAGCTTCCTCTCTGATCTAAGAGGTTCTGAGGATGCTTTGTTCTGTCTTTTGTTGTTTTCATGTTTGGGCCTGTCGGTTCTGAAGCAATTATCTCATATTGTTTGTATCTCCCTAGGACCGCTAAGGGAGAAAATTAAATATCTTTACAAAACGGACCAAACTCTGCCCCCACTTATATGCAAATCAAAGCATCCAGAGGACCATGTATGAGTGCCTGGAGGCAGAGTGGGTCCTAACTCAGAAGAGTCGTCAGCTAACAAAGGCCTGGAGCAGTGAAAGGGCCTACTTCAGAGCTGTGTTTGAAAATTTAGGTGTTGGAAACAAAACATAACATAATCTTGCTTTTCTGAACAATGAGACATGTTGACTTTCAGAGGTGTATATTTTTGCCCAAAGTATTGCGATGCAGAAACAGCGTTCCAGAATAAATAAGTCCCACTTTCACTAATAAGGACCTTAATGCTTCCCTCCTCCCCGTCAGCTAGAAAACAGTATGGGTTATGACTTCTGAATTTCCCATTGCTTTTCACATTGTACCATTGCATAGTGCAGATTCAATGGATAGTTAATTCTTCTCGTGGGTACATGAAATAATTGAAAAGGAAAGAAGATAGTAGTTAGTATCCAGATGGTCTTATTCTAATATTTACACCCTGAAAGACCTGATGTAACTCCAACTTTAGATTCAAACACATCATTTTTCTAGAAAATGTCCTTTTAAGGGGACAGAGGCACAGTAGGTTCTCCCCTAGCCCATGGAATGTTCCTGGCACCCAAGGGTACCTCTAGTGTTTGAAGAAGGGAAATGTTTGGATTTCCTATAATTCTATGTAAATATATAAAAATGTTGTATTACAGGTTAAATTTAGTCCTTGGGTCACAGTAGGAAAATAAGCAAACAGAACCAAACCTTTTCCAGGGTAGGAGACAACCTCTTTGAAGGGCCTCTTTGAAAGGTTGGCTCTTATTAACCTAGACCAGCAGCTAAGTCTCAATTTGGATCTTGCTACTAGACTTGGAGACCCTGCCAGAGAAATGATCTTTCCTGGGCCTTACACCAGTAAATGACTTCAGTAACTATGTAGGATTATTTGTGCATGAAAGAAAGAAATGTTAACATTCTAATTTTCTACCAGCAGAGGTCGCTGTGGACCTCATTAAACTCAACCCGCAGTGTTTCTGGAAAGAAAGCAATTTTCAAAAAATCAGTTACTTGAATCACCTGTTTATTAAACTTATAACAAGGTCTCATTCTGTGGTCCTCCATTTCTGGGATGTATACTGAACATTCAGAGATAAGTGTACCATTCAGCCAAAATCTGCAGATAATTAGTGTCAATGAAGTTCCAAGTCCGGAATTCTGGTTTGTGATAGAGACGCATTTTTGAAATTAGAATTCTATCTGGATCCCTTATTTACCTGTTCCAGTCGACTTTCAATCTCCTGAAATGTCTGCAAGGTGTGTATGAGGTGTGTGAGTGTAGATAAACCAGTTTGGGGGCTGGGTCACGAATTTCTATCCCCTTTACATCTTAACTAAGAATTTTCTATTTTATGACGTTCCATCTGCTTAAGCACTGTTTGACTCCCAAACCAAATATTATTTTAAAACAAGGTTTTTTACAGTAAGATGGTACAAAGGGGTGAATGTTGTTGATAAATGACAATAGTTTCTACCATTTAGCCATACTATCTTCTCTTAAGGAAATATCTTTCAGTCCTTACCTACACTCAATGCCCCCAACGTCTTAGATGCTCACTACTGACCCCTATAGACACTCAAGTTGTGGCTCGTCTTGTAATCTTTCCTGTAAATTTTAAAGGCACTTACCTTTCTTGGGAGTTGGCTTAGTAATGTTCAGCTTGCCAGCTTTTTTAAACAAACCTCGGAGGCCTCCGCTTTCTTCTTCGCATTCATTATCTTTGATAGTGGCTTCCAAAGCCAGTCTCTCCTGTTCTAATTTCTCTAATTCATCTGATGAAAGAAGACAAAATCACTTACTCTGCTCAGAGCAGCAAAGTTTCTAGGAACAATCTTATTAACGATTTTAATATTAAAAATGGTGTCTGTGCAATTAACTGATTATACATAACATGGTTTTTCTGAATGATTATTAAAATAACGTATATCACTAAATTATATTCAGAAAGTAGTGACTAGCTCAGAAAAATGACTATGTGTTGTTATAATACATGAAGACACTGGGTTTTTTATGTGTGAGAGCAAAGGAGGCTATTTAATGCCATCTTTATTTACTACTGGCAACACAAAATACCAGATCCACTGTAATAAGATCTTGTACACTGAAAGCTACTGATTTACTGACCTAAGCTACTGGGCTAGATATTTTACAACTGGGAGTGACAAAAATTACAGAAGTATACTGGGTGTATATCAGGCACAGAGCAATGCCTCCTGAATTGAAACATAAAACTAGAGAACAAGAATTAAGGAAAGAGAACCATATCTAATAATAAACCCTGTGGGCTCCAAATACAAATTACAGTGAAAAATATCCACCACCAACAGTTCTTTCCAAGAAGCAAGATACTTTCTGGAGTGAGTGACCAAAGCAAAAGAAATAAAAGCTGAGGTTTCTGTGTGCCTGTCAGAGTCCACATTGCTAAAAAGGGCCTCATGACACTGGAGCCTGGAATAGGAGTCAAGCTGTGCAAAATGTCCTGTCCAGGGTTTAGACCTACTATCCAAGCTTTTATGTTGCGTTTAGCTGCCTTTTATCTTTTTGGATTCTGATTATGACGGAAAATTCCTAGCTGCTGTGTAATCATTGCATCCCTCTCTGACCTTAACCTGCATTGAATCAGGGTAAATAAGACTTTAAAAGCAATCATGTGGCTGTGTTAAAGAATGATGGGCATTCTTGCTTACAGTCGTAAGTTGGCACTCTTGTCAGATTCCCTCATCTTCTTGCCTACTAAAGACAGAGCCTTAGAAAATGAGCCGGGTTCCGAGGAAGAGAGTAGAAAACCTAGATTCACTGTTACGAAACACCGGTAGGGCTACTGTAAATGTCAACCCTCGGAGCCTGTTGCCTTCTCTATCTGGGAAGTGAAGCTATACAAACTCTAGATTTATCAATTTTGTACTAACTAAATCTGTCAGGACATTCACATCCCTAGATGGTGCTGTTATTCAGCTACACAGAATTGTCTGGCCCCTTTCCAGGTGCTAGCAATTAATCTTTTGCCAGTGGCATGAGATTTAAGGTCAAATCACCCATGTGATTTCCCCAAAGTTTCAAAGGTTCTCAAGACCAGCAAACAGCTATAGAAAAATCTAAGAAATCAGATAGATGGTATTAAAGCTTAGACAGGAGTTGCTTACCCCTGACTTTCAAAAGGTGAACACAAGCTGCATTGCACTGGGGGTCATAACCAATTACAGCTCTGTTCCTGGCTTTCTGTGACATTGGGCAAGTTATTTACTTTTCCTATGCCTCTGATTTCCTATCTGTGAAATGGAAAATTGTAACCCTTCACCTTTCCCACCCTCCTAGCTTTGCAAAAAGAATAAACAGCTCCTGAACAGTGCTTTGTTGCTCCTTAGAGAACAAAGCAATGAGTGCATTTCTATAGGCAGTGTATTGATGCAACTTCTGGAAATCGGCTTAGTCATGCAAAGCAAATCAAGTATTTTGAGAAGGCTGGGAGTTATTTTAGAATTTAATATTTATTGTACACTCTTGGGTGCCAGGGACTGTGCTGCATATTATTCATTCCCAAACAACTCTGAGAAAGCTACTATTATTATCCTCATTTTGTAGATGAAGAAACTGAGGCTCAGAAAGTTTAAGTAATTTGTCTGATGTCACCCAGCAAATAACAGGGTTCCAGTGCAAAGAAGTCTGCTTGACTCCAAGTTCTGTATGCTCTCCTCTATGAAGACCTTCCGCTGTTGGCTTATTGCTATTACTTCAGAGTTGTTTTTATTAACCTCCAACTCTTTATCCTCAGATAAACCTAGACACTCAGGCACATGGTGTAATGCCAAGTTAATTCCCCAAAACTATGGTCCCCTCAAAATTGTCATTTTAAAGAGAAGACTCTAAGGATATGGGTACATATGACAGGCTGCCCCAGAAAAGCATCATCACTGTCCTGGGTGATGGGTCACTAGCTATTACCCATTCTGTGGGTTGTTGCAGGGGTCAGCTATAGGGTAACCTGTTCTTTGCAGTCATCTGGAAGGCACGTATTTGTGAGCTGCTTTGGGGGCCACTGCAAGGGTTACACTGGGGAGGGGGTACTTTTACTTTTCTTTTTGCAGCAGGCTCCAGCATACCCTGTGATTAGCCACTACTTGCCATGTTCTTTGTCCTCTAATTCGGACAAAGGAGGAAAAATAAATAAATCCTCCTTTGTAAGGATTCAGCTGGCTGAGTGAACCGGGAGCTGCTCCAATAATTTGCTCCAAAGCCTGTCCTGGACAGAGCAAACTGCAAAATCCCAGGCCTGAGAGACAGAACTAGACTTTGTGTGAATGAGTCAGATTCAGCAGTTCCCTCAAAGACGACAGAGACAGAGGGTGGCAGAGTCAATTCTAAAGGCTAAAATCTGCCTGCTTGGACATCTTGGATTTTCAGATCCACACAGTGGTATGACCACTCACAGTGATTTTGCAAATTCTTATTAAAGTTAATTCTTAATTATTCACTTTGTAGGTGATCTAAGGGCTCCTTCTGTGCACTCCCTCCTTTTCTCTTTTCAGTGCTAGGTAGAAATGACGTTTTGATTATCTGTTCTCCTGAATTATCTATCTGGCCTACTGTTTGCCTCTGCATGCGAAATCATGAGTAGACTTTGTCCAAACATTTCTTTCAACTGGAGTACTGGCTAGCTGACTTGCAAAAGTGTACCATTAATCACAGGAGAGATAGGGCAAGGGAGTAGGAATGGATAGATGTAAACTGATTTCCACGAGGCTGACTGAAAACGACTCATTTCTTCACTGTTTCCACCACCACCACCATACACTGTGATGTTCAGGATTCACAGTGCCCTTTCCAATAGTATTTTATTTCATCCCAGCGCCAATACTGGGATGCAGGCAGAGCTAGTAGCATTCTCCCCATTTTACTGTGGAGGAAATTTGGGTTCAGACTATTCAAGTGATTTGTCCAAGGTTGCATAACTAGTGACTCAGGTCTTCTGTTTCCAATTCTAGTGTTCATCCTTCCACCGTCGTTCATCAGTGATATGCTCTGACTGCCAGTATCTGTCTATTGAAAAAATACCCAGTATGCATTTTTTGAAAAAAACATCCTCAAATTTCTGTCAGAGAAATTTCTGTAATACTCCATATTTCCATAATCTTCTTCCTCAACCTTTATTCCACTAACTATAACTATGTGACATGGAATAGAGTTTTAAGATACATGTCTATTATAACCCCACTAGTCTGCAAACTCCTGGAGGGTAGCTTATGTCATATTTCATTACCACCATTTACTGAAAGTTTATTTTGTGGGAAGTACAATGCCATATACTTTGCAGCCACCATATCCTTTAATCCAAGCAACAAATCTGTGAGGTAGGTACTATAATTATTCCCATTTGGATAACTGAGTTTTAACCCAGGCCTGTCTGATTCCAAAACCCATGCTTAGGCTTCCCAGACTTCCTCTCACATTCTTAGTTGTGCCCCTGCCTTGCTAGTGCTCACCACCATAATCACTCAAGAATAGTTTGTTGAAATAAAAGAACAGCTCAATTCTGTTCAATACAGTTCAATACATTTGAGAGCATTATCTCTATAAAGGAAGAAAAACATGTGAACTGTTGTCAGGGGTGGGAGTGTGTACAATATGTATGTATGTAAGAGGAGTTGGTACAAAAGACAATGTTTGAAAGAAGTAGAGTTAGTGCTATATACAGAGTTATAAAAAGAGGGGCTGATAGCAGCTGATGGTACAAACCAGGCTGGAATGTGACAGAAGGTAGGACAGGTGGGGTTAATCTGAAGAACGAGAGGCAAGGAAAGGGCTCCTTACCCTGGAAAGGGCCACCACCCGGGCATCTGGTGGGACTCTGAATCTTGCATATTAGTTTCATATTATATCACATTTACAAAGCCACATAGCTAGGGAGAGAGAGTAAAAGCCTGCCCTTCTCTCATGCCAAGATTAAGAGGATCCCAGAGGTTCTAATCATGGAAGAAAAAGCTTAGACTTTTAGGATCTATCCGTTGAGAGTGAGTTTCTGAGTCTTCATACGTTCCCCAAAACAGTTCTCATAGGAAAAACGAAGAGTGAATCCTAAGCTGTATCCTCATGCAAATGCCAAAGCCACTTAGACAGTAGTTTATTTTCTAGTCCTTTATAAACTGATTGCATGATAACCAACTGGAGTGACTTTTGAAATTCAGTTTAGTTGTCAAGGTTGCCTCGAATGGTCTATTTCCAGTCTTTTTTTTTTTCTTTTTTTAGCAATGTCTTTTAGAAATAGGCAGGAGTCTACACATTGCAGTTCAGTCTGAATCTGAAAGATAGAGAATAGTCAAATATCTGACGACAAAAGAGAGAGCAGGGAAACCCACTGAGGAATCACGTATCCTCCAACTTCACAGCATCCTTTTTCTTTATTAATTATTAAATTATGATTCTTTCTTGATCAATCAACTAAAAGCTGTAAATGCTCACATGAATCAATGTGCTGTACCCCAGGTGAAGTCTAGTTGAATTGAAGGCAGGAAGGAATCCTGCAGTGGTTGCCTTCCAATCAAGTAATTATTTACTACACTGCCATCTGTCTTTATTTTGCTAAGCCACTCTATCAGACACAGCAGAACCCTCGTGCTCTGAGATGGTCATAAATCGTGCAGTACTTACATGGAACACTTGACCGCAGTATATTGCGAATCACGTTTCATCACGTTATTTCCTACCAGTACAATTTGGACTCTATGTTGTAGTTGGCAAACTTGCTAAATATCCATGGGAAGTGAACAATATGAAATACTGCATTTTTTTGTGTTGTCAGGCAATAAATAAATTTCTTAAGAGAAACTATCAGCCATCAGTACTGGATGAGTTGCTGCACTATACAAGTAATTATGCTATGAGCATCAATTTTATTTACATAAAAAGTTATTCTCCTCACATAAGTCTGAGACACAGTATAGAAATAATTGTCATTCGCTGGTAAATTACCTATAAAGTTGATTTCTATTCACTGCTTTATTAACTACAGTATATGGGCACTCTGAATTGCTAATATTTCCTTTAAATTATAATCTGTGATGACACTATGGTGTCTGTTTTGGAAAAGCTATGATGATTACCATTAACATATTGCAATGCAATACTTAAGATTTATCAGGCTCTTATTAAGCCCTATATTACAGCATAATACAATGAAATGCAAGCTTATTTCTTCCAATTCAAATTCTAATATGAGGGTTGTGTCATAAATTACATAACTTCAAAACAATGCACGGAAATGTGGGGTAAAGTTAATTTCTATCATTATGCTGTTGTTTTCCTGCATGTTCGTGTATTTGTGTAATGCTGTTTTTTCATTTACGCTAGATAATTGGTACTTATAATTATTTTATTAGCATCCTATTGCATTTTCCCTTTCTTGATTAAGAAGCAAAAATATTTCAAACACCAAAGTTGATATAAATTAGATACATCCCTTGGGAAATTAAAAGGGGATGCAGTTCACTGCCAGGATTCTTTCAGAAACATGCAGAATTTGCTTGCTGTATTGCTTTATAGAACTAAATTGATGGTGCATTTTGGCAGATGGAGCAGCGAGGGGTGGGGGCTACATCACATCTTTTAGCTTGAAGAGATCAACATACAAAACAAATGCAAATGTATAATTTAATACAAATTGTATTTTGCATTCTCATTTTTTTTGATGGAAAAACAGTACAGCACAAAAGGCCGAAAAATTAAAGTAAAATGTAGAAGGTTAACAGAACAGGTCTCTTCATATTAGGTTCTTGTGATTGTCCTCAACATCATGTCTATCTTACCACAGTCAGGCAGCCTCTATGCTGCATTTTTGAAGGAATAGCCTTGTTCCATTCCCATCTCTCAGATTTTACCACTACTTCTCATTTAAGTCATTTCCTCTCTAGCTCTCCTTTTAGAAAGGTAGGATAGAGGCTTCAAACAGACATAGGTTTGAATATTAGCTCTACTAATTACTAGCACTGTGAATCTTAGGGAAGCCTCAGTTTTATTAGCTGTAAAATGGGGACAATGATTGTATTTTCCTTATAGGGTAATTGGGATGATAACTGTTACATGTGAACATGAAGCATAACACATGACACATAATAAATGCTCAAAAATTTGAGCTACTGTTGCTACAATGTATTAAGTTCTACTAGGAAGGAATATAAATGAATCATGAACACCATGTAGAATTAGTATATCTGACCTGGAGATATAAAGGGTCCATGAAAAAGAAAAGGGGCATAAAAAAGGAAGGCCGAAGGCACCAAAGATAACCTTTATATTGCAATTTTGCATAGGATGGACTCTACTCTCAGTTTTATTTTTTAAAGCTCTTCATACAAAATCATAGAGTATACATATCAGATAGTGGTTCTCCATCATTTACAAGTGCTTGATTTCTAATTTCTTCTTCTTTCTCTTCCCTTGCAAGAAAAGAATTGTTGCATCAAAAAATTCACCTTGGGCTTCCCTGGTGGCGCAGTGGTTGAGAGTCCGCCTGCTGATGCAGGGGACACGGGTTCGTGCCCTGGTCCAGGAAGATCCCACATGCCGCAGAGCAGCTAGGCCCGTGAGCCATGGCCTCCGGGCCTACGCGTCCAGAGCCTGTGCTCCACAACGGGAGAGGCCACAACAGTGAGAGGCCCGCGTACCGCAAAAAAAAAAAAAAAAAAAAAAAAAAAAAAAAATTCACCTAATTCACTCATGTTCCCTTCTGTTAGGATGGAGACAATCATGAAATGCCCAAATAGAATCTGAACCCATTAGGCACCTGCACTCTCAAATCTCTTGCAGGCTTTTCCTTTCCGTGAACCTCTCCGGCAAGACCCTGGTCCTCTTTACCCTGGAGATTAAGTGCCACTACAGAAAAAGCAGACAGCTAGCAAAATTGCTCCAACTACATAGAATTGAGACTACTGTGCATGATCTTCCTCAATTTACCACTCTTACAAATCCACATACCTCTCCATCAATCCTCCCCTCTTTACTCTAATTTTAGAAGATGAAGCATTTTTCTTCTGTGTTAGGGCAACTCTTTCATTCATGCCCTTCCCTGGATTCTTCCTGTTCCTCCAGGATCTTACTCCATAGTCATCTCTTTCTTTACCCTCATCTTCAATCTCTCCTACTCTCTTGAGCCCATCTTTTTCAGCCTGGAAACAAGCCCTTTCTCCCATTCTAAGGTCTATAGGTCTCCCTGTAGTAACCCTCCTCAACCTCATTCCTCTCCTTAACTTCCAGACTTCTCATATGGTGGGCCACGTCCACATTCTCTGCTTCATCATCGCATATTCTCTCCTTAACCTACTGCATTCTGGATTCTGTCAACACTGCTCTACAGAAGTTGTTCTCAGGTTATCTGTGCCATGTCAGTTATATTTCATTTGCAATTTTACTGGTGTTTTTTGCTGTATTTGACAATGCTGACGATTCTTGTCATTCTGAGCACTCTGCTCCCAAGACTTCCATGACAACACAGACTCCTGGTTCCTTTACTTTTCTGGCCACTCCTTCCCTGCTCCTCCTTGGGGACCCTTTTCCTGTGCCTTGGGGCTCTTGACTATACACACTTTTGGGGTTATATTTTCCAGTGTCACAGTTTCCATTTTCACCTTAATTATGATGTCTCTTGTATTAATTTGGTGCGGCTGTCATAGCACATACCATAGACCGGACAGAACACAACCTAAATTTATTTTCTTGCATTCTGGAGACTAGAAGTCCCATGTCAAGGTGTTGGCAGGGTTGGTTTCATTCTGAGGCCTCTCTCCTTGGTTTGTAGGTGGCCATCTTCTCCCTTTGTCTTCACATGATCTTTCCTCTGTGCTTGTCTGTGTCCTATCTCCTCTTTTCATAAGGACCCCATTCGTATGGGATTAGGACCAAACCTACTGATCTCATTTGACCTTACTTACTTCTTTAAAGGCCTTGTCTCTAAATACATAAATAATCACATTCTGAGGTTAGGACCACAACATACGAATTCTGGAGGACACAATTTGACCCAAAACATCTAAATCGACATCTCCAGCTCAGATTTCTCCTTTAAGACCAGGACTGTCTAAATGCCTATTGGACAATTCTGGTAGGATTTCCCACAGGACCTTGTTTAAAACTGAACCAGACATCTCTTCATTGAACAAGTTTCCCATTTCCATTGGTAGCACCACTCTTCATTGTCAGCCAAGGAATATTTTTTCACTCCTCCCTCTCCCATATCCCACACGTCCTATCAAACCTAAAATGCTGCTCTTTGTACCTCCAAAGTACTCTGTCCTTTTTTCTCCATCCCCTGAGAGAGGCTGCTCTAGTCCAGGCTGTCACCTTCTCTGGCTTTGATTATTACAAACATCTTTTTGATTTGTGTTTCTGTCTCTATTCTAGACCTCTTCACGTCCATGCCTCATGTAACTGAAAGAGTATGAGCTCTAAAGCTCAAATTTCACCATATTATTCCCTCACTTAAATCTCTTCAGCAGTTCCTCATTGTCTATAGAATATGGCCCACAATTTTTAATATGACAAATGAGCCTTTTAAAATCAGGATCTTATATCAGCTGCTTCATATTTCACTATTGTCTGCTTCATACTTTTTTTTTTTTAAGGGGGCTTCCCGGACCAGGGCTGGAACCCGTGTCCCCTGCATTGGCAGGCGGATTCTTAACCACTGCGCCACCAGGGAAGCCCCATACTTTTCAGTTACACGAATCTGCTTTTGGTTGCCCATATGCCCCATTCCTCCATATTCCTGTGTCTTCACATCTTTACTCATGCTCTCCTCTTTGCCAGGAATGCTGTTGCTCAAACTCTCATTTTTCTCTCTCCCAACATTGCCTGGTTAACTCCTTCTCATCCACTAGATCTAAAATCAAAGGTAATTTCCTCCAGGAAGCCTTTTGGAGTTAAGTGCCCCTTTCCTCTTTCCCATAATACCCTATTATCACACTAACAGTACACCCATTTTCATCATGGGGCTGTGAGTGTCTTGAGATTACAGACTCTTATTAGTCTTAGTCTACCCAGCGCTGACATATACACCATGCCTGGTACACAAGAGGTACCTTTTGTTTTAGTGTCATCTTGTCAGTGGACTCTATTGTGAAGTTTAGCTAAAGAGATAAGTAATGGATTAGAGTTCTATCTTAATATTTTAGCGACTCTTTAGGTGTGTCCTTCACTCCATACACGAGAGGATGTGTTTAAACTCTAAGACTAAACAAGTAGTATATGGAATCCTCTACAGGGGAAAAAGCAGAATCACTAAACTGAATTAGCGTTTCTGCCTCTGACTTAGATTGGTGATTCACAGCATGATACATTCAGGCTCATTTCCATGTTAGCTACAAACCAGATCATAGACTCTTAAAAACAAAATACATGGTTTTCTGAGGAAACAATCTTCATTTTCTGAAACATCTTGCAAAAATCAATTTGGCAGTTTATTTTACCAAAGGTATTTATTTTTAGTGATGCTTGCTTTGTGGTTTTGTGACGAGAAGAATAATTGATATGTGCCCTGAATTACTCTATATTTTTGGTTAGCAGGACAGAGGCCACTTGCATTAGCAGTGAGGAAAACACGGGGCAAGTGTACACACCTCGTGTCAGCACAAGAACGTGAGCTGCACTGTTGGAGGTTTTGTCTGTATTGGGTACTGTGCTATCCCCAGAACCTAGAACAATGCCAGGCAGGGAGTAGGTGCTCAATGAATATCTATTGGTTGAATAAAGAAAATACATACCTTGCACCTGAAGAACCTGGGAGATGTCAAACCCTTGGCTGATTCTGACTATGACAACACCAATCTCAAAATCAAACGCATCACTGAAAGTGGAAGCAAAATGGTTAGTGATTTAAATGACTCCTTTAATCCTCAAGATTTGGACTAATACTGAACTTGCTTCTAGGATTTTAATGTAATTAAACTCCAAAAATTCACTTTCAAACATAGCCAGGAGCTGATAGCCTCTTCTGTTTGTTTTCCCTTGATGTCTTTTAAAAATGTATTTTGAGTAAAGGTAACTAACTCTTATTCAAACAATACTGTCAACTAGAATTTTGATTATTTAAAATACTTGATTCTTTTCTAATGTAAACAAAACAATTGCTGAAATATTTAGAACAGAAGTTTCAAGGCTGCACAGAGCCTTTGAAATTATCAGTCAAACCTCTTACCCATTGAGGAGGAATCCTACAACATTTTGGACATCAAGTTCCCAGTTAAAAATGTCTCCAATTCCTCTAGGGAACTTTTATCATTGACTTTGGAGAGACCATTTGAAGCAACACTTTTTCATGGCAACTCTATCCTGTTGAAATTGGCAGTTGTGCCTTCTCTAAACCCAACCCAATGGAATTAGATTATCTAGAAGGGAAAGAAAGCCTTGCTCTTTTAACTGTGTTCTCGCAGAACATTTTTTCTTTGCCCTTAAATATTGGGCAAACTGATTAGTACTTTGAGTTCATTTGAAATATTCTCCTTAGGAGTTCCTTTGTTCAATCGTTTATGGATGGAACGAAGCCCAAGGACCCTTTCCGTTAGGTCGTCCTTTCCCAGAAACAATGCAGTTTGTGATTGTCTCACGATGTGCAAACAAGTCTCTAGCCAAAGTAAACCTGAATTTTCAAATAGTGATATAAATAAGTTCAGTATAATATGAATATCCATTCAGAATTTGAACCGTGAGTGAACTTCACTTAAAAAAATAGATCCATTCTAGCAAAAGTGCCACAAGGTAAATTTCTGATAAATCTTGTTTGAGGTGTCCTTGATTATAAAAAGTAGGGTGTTCCACAAAAAATATCTGGATTCTGCATTAGGCAGAATATTTGTGGATCCCCAAAGGCATCCACATTCTAATCCGTGGAACCTATGAATATGTTACTTTACATGGCAAAAAGAACTTTGCAGGTGTGATTAGGTTAGGGACCATGAGATGGGGAGACTATCCTGGATAATGTGGGTGGGCCCAGTGTAATCACAAGGGTCCTTAAAAGTGCAATTGGGAGGCAGAAGAGGAGGTCAGAATAATGTGGTGTGAGAAGGACTTGACTGTCAAGAGCTTTGCAGATGGAGGCAGGGGCCATGAGCAGTGAGCAGCCTCTAGAACCTAGAAAAGGCAAGCCCAGGAATTCTCTCCCAGAACCTCCAGAAGGGAAAACAGCTCAGCCCACACCTTGATTCCAGCTCAGGAAGTTAGTGTCTGAGCTTTTTTTTTTAATTGAAGTATAGTTGATTTACAATGTTTTATTTGTTTCTGGTGTACAGCAAAGCGATTCAGTTATATATATATATATATATATATATATATATATGTATATTCTTTTTTATATTCTTTTCCATTATGGTTTATTAGAGTATATTGAATATAGTTCCCTGTGCTATCCAGTAGGACCTTGTTGCTTATCTATTTTATAAATAGTAGTTTGTATCTACTAGTACCAAACTCCTAATTTATCCCTCCCTCACCCCCTTTCCCCCTTTGGTAAACCTAAGTTTGTTTTCTAAGTCCATGAGTCTGTCTGTTTTGTAAATACATTCATTTGTATCATATTTTAGATTCCACATATAAGTGATATCATATGGTATTTGTCTTTCTCTTTCTGAGTCTCAGACTTTTAACCTATGTATTTGTAAGCTAACACATTTGTGTTGTTTTAAGTCATTAAGTTTGAGGTAATTTTTATGGCAGCCCATGGAAACTAATACAATTATTTTAATTAAAATTAAACCATACTTAAGAATATTACAGAAATTTAAAATCTTTTAGTCGAAGAAAAATGGTAAAATATTGTCCTATTGTAGTGATACCCCCTTTATGTTAATAATAATACTGTGCTTTACATCATAAAACAGAACAGAATGAAAAAGTTAGAAAGGGAAATACAACGTGGGTGTCTGATTGTCTTCCTTCTGTATTGACCCCAGTGCTGTCGTAATAAAGTCATTTAACTTCACCAAACCAGCTAAGTTTTATACTATTACAAATTTGAGCCACCTTAACACTGAACTTTATTACCAAGAAGACCAATCATTAATTTGGTATAAAAGCCAGAAGTCTCCTAAGCTTGATATTACTGGGTTTGATTATTTTGGTCCTTTGAATTTTTAGAATGTTTTGGATGGTAGGGAGTTTGGAAGACGAACTCAGATAATTTTGTATCAACTGATGGACTCTTTGACTGAAGATTCACATATTTCTTCCTATTTGCTCCACCCTTTTTTGTTCCCAAAGGTGAGGATAACATTTTACTGAAGAATCTGGATGACAGAGTGTGGATCTAATCCATTTCTAAGAATGTCTAGTCAGCAACTGACTGTGATTTAAAATATCTCAAAATGCTGTTTGCTAAGCCTGGCAAAATTCTGTCCCTGATCACCTGGTTTAGCCTTAACCTACTGAACTTAGAGCACCAGCAGGAGCCAGATAGCAGCACGTGGCATCCAGCCTTTATATGTTTAGGGAACACGATTCAGGAGGATACATTTAATACATGGGTTCCCCAGGTTAAGAGGACTGTTAAGTCAATGTTTGGTCACTAATGCATATAATTTCAGAAGATGAAAATTATTTTCTTAAGCTTCTTTTTAATAGGACTAATATTAGAATGCTTTTGTTATGTTCCCTAAGTCTCCCCCAAATAATGGTAAATGTGATGCTCATTCTAGCAGGGGCCAGAGGACAGATCCTAGTGTGAGGAGCACTATGTATATGCTTGCTTTGCAGGGATGAGGATTTCTTTCCTGTGTATTATGGACTTTTAAGTGCAGCCAGACCTCTCAGCACGTTCTCCGCCCTGTGGTATGAAATCAGAGCGAAGTCAGAACCCAGACAGAGGAAATCTTCCATTTTCAGAGCTGTTGACGCAAAAGACGGCTGTTACGGGTAGCTAACATTGCCCCCCTTGAGACAAAGCTGGTTAAGTATGTTCAGGCCTGGAAGAAAGGCTCAATTTTCTAGAATGGTCACTGAGGACACCCTGAGCTTCTCTGTATGGGTAGAATTTGTTTTCTGTTACTCAAAAGAAGGAACCAAGCCAGGTAATACTTTGTGTATATATATACTTCTGGAGGTCGCATAGCATTGGGATCATTAGTTTAAACTTTGAATTCAGTTGGTCCTGGGTCAGAATTCCAGCTTTGTCACTTATAAAACTCTGTCATTTTCTGCATTTTACTTAATTTTTAATGTCTGTGTCTCTATTTTAAAAATGGAGGGCTTCCCTGGTGGCACAGTGGTTGAGAGTCCGCCTGCCGATGCAGGGGACGCGGGTTTGTGCCCTGGTCCGGAAAGATCCCACATGCCGCGGAGCAGCTGGGCCCGTGAGCCATGGCCGCTGAGCCTGCGCGTCCGGAGCCTGTGCTCCGCGGTGGGAGAGGCCACAGCAGTGAGAGGCCCGCGTACCGCAAAAAAAAAAAAAAAAAAAATTGGGAACAGTACTTCCCATTTGAAGCACTTACTTCAAACTCTTCTTGTGAGAATTAAGTGGGATAATTCACGTTAAGGACATTAGCCTGGCACCGGCTAGTCTTTTAAGGATTATCATTATTATCCCTTTCCCAAGACTTCTTCAATTTTTAGATATTAGATGTCACATACCTTTTAAAACTCACTTTTTGTCTATAAACCAACACTGCTACATCAGCAAAGGGAGAGCTGAGGCTAAGTTCTATTATATTGGCAGTGTTTTCTCACTTTGGTAAATAATTCAGAGTACCAGGGGAATGTCTTCTTTTCAGGCAGTTTATTCTGTACAACAGTGTCAGTTATGTACTGCTCTGGTTAGTGCTTTATAAACAAGAGCACGTCTTGAAAGCCATCACTTACTGTATGATTCCCACGTAGTTTTCAATCTCTGTCAGGGGAGCCTTCCTCCAGTTTTTTTTATATCCAATCACCAGAGTGTTTGGTTTCATTCTTCCTAAGCCTGAGGCCTAAACAGAGGAGATAAACACATGGGCCATCCTTACCAGGCCAGGAAACTACTACTGCAAATGAAAAATAATGTCCAAAAGAGCACTGAAGTAAGGTTCTGAAGATTCTGAAGATTAGATTACATTTTAGTGCATGTCCTTCATGCCTGTACTCAAGCATAAAACAGAAAGATTAGTTCTAAATCATCTCAGCCAAATGGATTTTAGATGACAGAAATGAAGCTTTTCTAAATTAGCAGTCATTTGCATTTCTTCTGATACACTCATTAAAATGGTTCAATAATTTAAAGTCAAGTGAGGGTCAGCTTATCTGTTGGCATGCGTGTTGTAACTTAGTGTGGTTCAAAGCTCATTTCCACCTGCTATATCCATAATGTCATTAGCAATAAAATCCATGTTTGGAAAATTCTTATATAGAAGGATCGCTGAAACTTCTGCTTACATTATTTATTGAAGAATAACTGAACTATGTTTCCAGAACCTAAATCTCTTACATGACACTATCATGAATAGCCATCTTCCATATCAGAAGTTTCATTCCCCCCATTAGATGACAGAATACGGCTTCCAGTTAATTAAATTTAATCCGGCAATATTACTGAGCACCTATTAATTGCAAAGTGCTGTGTTAGGTGCTGTGAGAGAGTAGTGAGGCATATTCTTTGGACTGAAGGAGCTTAGAATAAAGTTGAGATGATGAGATATATAATAACTATAATTCAAGTACAAATGCAGTAGAAAATCATATGGAAGCATAAAGGAAGAAAATTTGAATTCCAGCTAAGAATTCATGAATGGTTTCATGGGAGAGGTGGCATTTGTTTTGGATCTTGCAGGTTGGTTAGATGTTGCCAAGTAAAGGTAAGGAGAGCAGTGGAAGTGAAGGAAGGATATTCTGGGTTATGGGAAGAGTGAAACAAATGATCAGAGGCGGGTATTTTAGAGGGGACAGTAGCAAGTGGAAAGAGATAGGCATTGATGGAGGGTTCCTGAAATAAACTTTGCCTCCACCACATTTGGTGTATTGCCCTTAGAAATGTACAGGTAGCAGAACAACTCCTCTTAGAGCTGTCCTCTGGCCCCTGGCAGGTGCACGGCAGTATGGATGTAGTCTTTTCCATGACTACAATTTAGGGATGTGGTCATTCATACCATAATTTCTTTATTCAAAATGCTGTAGTTGTCAGTGCTTCCCTTTAATGCCACTCTGTCCTGCCCTTTTGGTCATGACCCCTCTGTGCTCCACCATTTTTCTTTGAAGAAATTCAGGTGAACAAGCTTTATGCACTGTCGAAATTTTTTACAATTTCTTCTGGATTAGCATACGAATTGTTTTCCATACCAATGTCCTTTCACTCCCTCTTCTTCTTTTGTGTCTGTCCTCTCATTCCTAGTTGAAATTTATTATTTTACTAATCTTACATGATAATTTTACATTAAATGTGTAACCTTCCCAACGTATTTAACCAAAGAGCTACTGAAAAGTAACTCTACTGAAAGAAAAATCAGCATCTTGCAATGACACCTATTTCTGTGGTTTATCAAATTAAAAACAGATGAAAAGAGACTCATGGGGGTACTGGATCTTTCAGAAATGGTGTCTCTGCAGACAGAAATGCATCAAATACTCTTACTCTCCAAAATATTACAATTTAATCAACATGTTTTCTTTCTTGCCTGTATAAGCCATCAGAATTACCTGGAAGCAATCCTGAATTTTGACACTCCTGTAGGTGGCAATTCTAAAAGCTAAATACATCATTTAGTATATGTAGAATCAGGTTTTTCCAACCATACTAAAGCCCAAATTATTAGAAAGCCAAGCCCTATAATTCTGAGTTTCTCTTGGATTGTTTTAGGATTCCCTGGCACTCTAAATTATGAAAATCAGAACTAAGGAAAGACTCTATATATTTATTATAGAAGGTGAGGAAAAAGGAAAGAATAAGGGAGAAAAGATGGAAGGACTGTGGGCTTTAGTGTTGAACCACAGATATTATTACATTTTATTTAACATTCTGGAAATAATTTAGGAGGAGAGGGAGATTTTATGCCCGGGATCACCAGGAATTTATTTAGTCCAGTCTTGCAGCTGCCCTCACACCATTTGCAAAAGAAAAAAGGAAAAGAATGCCTGACTTGAGCATTGCTGTATTCAGTATGAGATGTAAAAATAGTTTGAAGTTTTAATAGGATCTTGAATGTCGTCAGCGATCGGAACAAATTTGCATTTCAATAAGTATGGGGACAGAATATATGCTGTTGGCCAAAGGCAACCTCATTTTCCATTTCCAGTGAATCACTCATAGTTCATTGTAATAGAACCTCTCTGCTTCTGTTTTAGCTTTGCCTGTCCCCAGGAATTCAAAATGAATTCCTTAACCATCTGCATTGATCTCTGATGCTAGTCTGCCTAACTGGAGCCATTCCATTTGGGAGCTTCATTAAAATGGAATGCTAATTGTCTTTTGCCTCTGTACTCATTCCCTCAATGCCAGCCTTACCTGAAGGAGACTTCGGACACCATCCCTGAAACAATATGCTGCCACTGCTGCATAAAAAGCCTTGATTTTGTTTTTTATAAGCCAGGCCTGCTTTTTTGCCATGCCACTGTTCATCTCTTTAACACACAGCTTGCGCGGTCCCTGTATGACACAATCAAATATTGGTTAGAAGCCCTGCTATTATACATCACACTGCTGTTGTTTTCTAAAGGACAAAAATAGCCAGCAATGCCCCCACTGAGTTAAGAAATGGGAAAGAGGGGGAAACACCTCACTAAACAGGATTCACAGAAATTCAACCTTCTGGAGAGGACCTGGGTTGCTCACATTTTTCAATTTCTATGCAGAATGCCTAGATGTATTAGCACCTACTTAATTAACTGCCTCATGTCGAAAGAAAGAGCTGAGGGCATCATGGCACATGAGGAAAATGCTGAAAATGTGATTGAAGAAGTTCAGGATAAATTCACAATCAACCTTTGACTCAATAGCGAGAGCCACATTTAGGAACACCAAGGAAATCTCAGCTAGAGCCCAGTTTCAAGAAATGCGACAGCACTCTTAGGAGCCAAAATATGGTGAGTTGCAAATCCTGGCAGGAACTACCACATCTTGACAATTCTGTTAGGCCCATTCATTGCTTTTTGTGTATGGTGAAGACACCTTTGTACCACTTTTCCCTGTGTAATGTTGACATACTCCTATTCGAATTAACATTTCCCACTACTCAATGAAGTTGGTGGGATTAGAGATTCACATACCTATGGCATAGGAAGAACAGATTAAGAGAGAAGGAGGCAGGTGTTGCGGCGGTAGATGAAGCATTTTATAATTTCAAGATTTGAGTTCTGGAAACTCATTTTAATTAAAATTTCTGTTCCTGTTTCTTCTTCCTTAAATGTCCAAGGTAGCGCTATTCTTTGTGTGTTTCAAATCAATCCCAAAGGTATTTCTGATTATCTACCATGTGCCTGACAAAGGTACAAATCTACTATTTTCCTGGGAAATTCTTTCAATTCATAGAGAGATTTGGTATTTTACTGAATTGTCTTAGATTTCTTACTAACCAACTCAGATCTTGGTAAAAGGCAGTGAGCAGGACTGGAATGGGGCTTAAGATTCTACATTTCTAACAGACTCCCAGATGACACAGATGCTGCTCGTCCTCAGGTCATGCTTGGAGATGTAGTCTTAGAGGGTCTTGGATTGGAGAGAAAGGGCATGGTGTGTATGAAAAAGATATCAGGTTTTGTGGTCAGACAGAACTGGGTTCTAAGTTTGGCCACTTTGGAGGTAGTTAATGATGTCTGAGCTTTGATAAGTTATTCTGGAAACAGGGATCAAATAGCTATCCTGCAAGGTCATCTCAAGCAGTCATGATTCACTACCTAGTATGATGTCTGGAATGTAGTAAGTGCTCATCCAAAGTTGATTTTTATTATAATAAAAGAGTGTTCACAGTCTTGTTGAAGTCCCAGACCTTATTCCACCACTGTGTCTGTTCTACAACAGAGCTGAAAGAGTGCTCAACTGGGAGCTAGAGTGTAGCGTTTAGATCTGGCTCTTGGCACTGTCTAGCTGATACCCTGGGTATGCCATTTGTTTTCTCTCAATGTGGGCTCTACATTTAGAAGAATAAGAAAATTATCTAGGCCATCAATGTCCAGTATGATTAGCCCTTATGCACATGTTGATATTGAGTATTTGAAATGTGGCTAGTCCATACAGAGAGGTACTGGAAATGTAAAACATACCCTGGACTTTGAAGCCTTAGTATGAAAAAAAGAATGTGAAATATCTCATTAATACTTTTATACTGATTGTATATTAAAATGATAATCTGGATGCATTGCATTTACCTGTTTCTTTTTACTTTTTTTAATTGGCTACTAGAAAATTTCAAATTACATTTGTGGCACATATTATATGTCTATTATACAACACTAGTATTCTCTGGGTTCACTTCCATTTTAACATTCTATTTAAATTGGGTCAGATTCTTTTTTGTACTTATTTTTACCAGAATATTTTCTAGAACTTACCAACATATCAAAACAGTTTGGACAACTTACATTACAGTTAAAAAATAAGAATCTCCAATGAAGATGGAGAAGGTAAAGGCATAGGAAGGATAGTTATTAAACCAGAAGACCTAGCCTGAGGAAACATATGTCATTATAGATCAGATTTTGCTCAGGGTTCTATCTGTCAATGCATTTCAACCACTAGTCCTTCTTGGTCATCCTAGACACCATCAATTGCAAAAGAAAGAAGAGATATTTTATTCAACGAAGCTGAATGGTAACAACAGCCATGACATAGAAGAATAACCAACAACTAGGAAAGGTATCAGACTATGAGTATATTGAATTATACCACAATGACTTTGAACCCCTGGGGAAACTGGCATTTATTTAAATAAATATAGTCTAATATATATCTATTAGTATTACAGAAATCCAAATTAAACATTAATTGTGACAGAGAGATTTACTTTAATGCCTAAATTTGCCATATTGAGAAGTCATAAAAATATTTCACGTAGAATCTCTCTTGGCTAAAAGCAATTATAATATCCTTGTAGCAAACTTATTAATGTGAGGCAAGGCTACAATACAAATGTAGTATGGAAAAAGCAAACTAACAGAAAGGGAAGACACACTGGAATATAATTATTCAACATTCAAATACGTCATAGTCACAAAAATGAATTTAACCACCCAATTAAAATATTATAGAGATTAGCTCAGTTAGGATCCAAAATATGAGTATATAAATTAATCCAGGATTTGAACAAAGAAGCTCTAACATTTTTGTATATATTATAACTTTGACATCGATTGAGAAAGGGGTAAAGGAATTCTAATTATTTAGTCTGGAGAAGGAACTGATGTGACACTACTTCAAATAAATGAATATTATGAAAAAGAATTTGCAAAGGATTTCCAATATTATCGGGATCAAATAGAGGAATTTGGGCCAAATGCAGTGTTCCTTCCAACTCTTATATTTTAAAACATTAAGAGTCTTATTGCTCTGTCTTTGCTTTCCTTGCCTCTCTGGTTGGAACTGTGGGAAAGAAAATTTTTCCTTTTCTGATTTGGTGCATATTTCATCTCACCATGCATCCTAGCACCCAGTCATAGGTCACTTCATTCTTCCCATGTTTTGTCATGTCATTATTTTATTAACATCATGACAGAGACTTAATGACTATAAAAGAATAAATTCATCTAAAAAAAGCATTTTCTTCTAGATGGAGGTGAAAGTTGAGATTAAAAGAAGGATGATGATAGAAAAAAAGATGGAAATTTTAATTTTCCCTGGGTTATCTGTGCTTGAACTGCCCTCCTCCGTAAGCCGTAGAGTTAAAAGTTGGTTGTCATACCTGAATTTTCTAATTTTCTTAAGAGATTCTTCAAATTCAAAGAGAGTTTTAGGTTTTATTAAGATATTTTGTAAATTTTCCAAAAAGAAAAAGAGAGAGAAAGGGTAACAGGGTGATATCTTGTTAAAAGGGGATCTATATGAGGAAGCTGGTCAAAAGTTATTCCTTTTCTTCTTTACAGTGAGAGGGGAGAACAGGACAATCAAGGTTTAAAGAATATTAATGAGTAGGAAAACATTAATCAAAATAGATCTACATCTTGGTACACATAGGTGAAATGACTAGAAGAAAATCAGTCAAACTCAGATAACATTGCCTTTGGAGACAGAGAGATCCCTGGGGCTGAGCAGCTGTAAAGGGGACTTTAGCTTGATGTGCAATGGTTTATTTCATTTAAAAAGTGAGTGGAAGCATCTAAGAAAAATGCTAACTGTTGTTAATTAGGAGAAGTAGAATATGAGTGTTGTTTTATTGACTATAGTTTCATCATACGAAATTGCCAATATTCAACAGCTTTTGACATCCAAAAATGTAAATTTCACATGATTCAACCTAATATTTTTCTTAACGCTTCAAAATAAAAAATAGAAGCAATCTAAAGAACAAAATCTTTATTTTTCAGCCAACACAACACGGTGTACTTAATAAAAGATGCCACTGTAAACTTGAAAGCCTTTTGCAGTTTTAAGACAAAATTTAGAAAAGAAGTAAGTGTTGCATTTTCTGACAATAATGACTTTATCTGGTTGGCATTTTAAATCCCAGAACAACTGGGCCACCTTTCTGTCTTTAAAGTATATTTGTTTTAATTAAAAAAAACAACAACCTTCCTCTAAATGCAAAACTGAGAAGTACATGAGTGAGTGACTGCTGAAGCACGATGCCTTTTCACTTGATGAGCTGACAGTGTAATACTTTTAGAACTGAATGTAGTGTACCCAGAGAATTAAGGGTACATAGGTGCAAACTAAGTAATCTGCAATGGTTGGTTTTACTATCTCTCCAGCTACTATGAATAAGTCAGGAAGCTAACTGACAAAGAAAGGCAGTGTTTTTTAAGCCACGGTACATAGGGTAGAATTGGTGGAGATCTACCACTTGACTTAATATTTGCCTGTTGCTGAACCCACGGAACTTGGCTATGCTCAGAAATACGAGGAGGGGGGGTGCTAGAAGGTGGAATCCGACTCCTGGTCTTCGTATGGTGAGAGGAGTGAGGCACACAAGAAAACGAAAATTACTTACGTGTTGAATATAAAGGCTCCTGGGATATAAGTATATCACTGACTTATGATAAGGTAATTTACAGGAGAAGAATAGACACTATTTTAAGTTACCAAGCTGGATTCCTTAAAAAGTGTCCCCCAATTTGTCCTGATGAGGGGTCCCTCATTTGAAATCTTTAGGCTTAGTAGAATAAGGCAAGAGGTAGGAAGAGGCTGTGATGGGTGAGTGTAAGTGTTAGTTGAATAGTTGGAAGGCTACAGTGTGGGCTTGGGGCCCAGCAAAAGAATAATTTATTTTTTATTTTTTTAAATTTTCTGTACGTGGGCCTCTCACTGTTGTGGCCTCTCCCGTTGCGGAGCACAGGCTCCGGACGCGCAGGCTCAGCGGCCATGGCTCACGGGCCTAGCAGCTCCGCGGCATGTGGGATCTTCCCGGACCAGGGCACGAACCCATGTCCCCTGCATCAGCAGGCGGACTCTCAACCACTGCGCCACCAGGGAAGCCCAAGAATAATTCTTAATTTCACCTTCAGCAGCTTCTAGGGCTACAATGTCTAGTCCTTTAAAAATGCCTCTTTGGGGCTTCCCTGGTGGCGCAGTGGTTGAGAGTCCGCCTGCCGATGCAGGGGACATGGGTTCGTGCCCCAGTCTGGGAAGATCCCACATGCCACAGAGCAGCTGGGCCCGTGAGCCATGGCCGCTGGGCCTGCGCATCCGGAGCCTGTGCTCCACAACGGGAGAGGCCACAACAGTGAGAGGCCCGCGTACCGCAAAAAAAAAAAAAAAAAAAAAAAATGCCTCTTTGCAGGAAATGGCAGCTGGGGGCATATGTTTTCTGTCTACCCACCAGCATCGAAATGCCAGTGAGCTCTGAGGCTTGCTTCTTCCTTGTAGTGTATGGCAGTTCATGTCAGCACTTCAAGTAACTGGAGGTCACCAGAGGGATGGAGCACAGAGCCTGCTGTCCAGTGATTATTTGGGTGGGAGTGCGTATCTCACTATTCTATCCTGATCAAGCCATTGGATACCTAAGAGTCCAAGATCCAAAGTTGGACCTGGTTTCTCTAAGAGAGGGTGTTTTAGGTTTCTGTTGAAGGGGATATATTTTCAGAATGAAAATGTTAACCATGGTATATCGAAAATATACCATAATAATAACAATATCAACAGTAACAACTAAAATTAATTGAGCATTTACTATTTGACAGACACTGAGCTGACTACTAGAAAGCTTATCTTACAGATTTCTCACAACTCTGTAACAAACGTAGGTGCTATCATCATCATATCATCACCATCATCATTATTATTATGCCCATTTTATACCTGAGAAAACTGAGGCATAGGGAGACTAAATTATGGACCCAAGGGACTCACAGCTAATAGGTGGCAGAACAGTGATTCAGAACTTGACTGTGTGTCTCAAAAGTCCATGAGTGTGAGCTTCCTAGAGTTAAAAATTAAATTGTTATCTCTCAACATCATTGTTACCGTTTAACCTTTGCCACAAGGTTGGCCTAACCACCAACCACTATGCTTTTGGGAAAAAAAATTTAATGGTAGGTCAACTTCCACTGCATCCCCTTCCATCTGTTTCTTTGCAAAGATGATTGACAACTGAGCATGGAGTTGAAAAATGCCGACAGCATCTGCAGCCCCAGGAGCTCAGGGAGAGTAGCTAACTGGAAAGTCATTAAGTGATACAGTAACTATTTTCTGTCCCCAAGAGAACCTCAGCACCTGGGAGCAAGGCTCTTGGGCCTTACTCAGAGGGACCAGCACAGTGATGTATAAAGTGGTCCAATATACATGTCAAACAACCAGGGCCATTAGAGATACAGACCTAAGTACCTATTTCACATGAAATGATATTCCAGAATCATACTGTTTTATTATTGTTAAAGCAGCAAAGGGTTAATTTAAAGTAATATCTCCTCTCTATAAAAAGACCTTTTCTCCCTTGCTAATATATGACTGTTTATACTCCAAGTTCATTTCTCCTGTCCTAAAGATATTTTATTGCCTGCTAAACTAAGTTTTCTCTAAATTGCTAGAGAAGAAAAACCCCCCAAACTGCTTATTCCATCAAAACTGGCTCCTGTATTTTATTGGCCAAAATGAAATCCATTAATCCAGGGCACCAAAGATGAGAGAAGGGTGCTTGATAAGATTTTTAAAAATCCTCTGGAGTCACTGTTGGTCATTACTTAACCTGTCAATCTTATGTAGTCAGTAGGATTCCCTCTACCCGCTACGGTATGATTACCTTGAGTTTTATTGTTTGAGTTACTATCATATAAGCACTTAGAGGAAAGAGAATATGACCATCTTTCTTCATATTGCATTTAGAGTATTGCCAAGTGTAAAAAGATGCTTAAGTGCTGGTCATGATGACATGTGGTGAATTAACCCCTGCATCATTGCACAGTCGGCTGGCCCCGGGGTTACACAGCTTCCTGACAGCCCTATTCCCTGGCAAGTATTGGAAGTTTAGGGAGTGGTATCTGATTCTAACAGCACTCTCAGGGATACAAGTCTGCTAAGGCTTTCTCCTCATGCTGTAACACAGAGCACAATTGGGTGACTTGGACCGATATGCTGGCTCTGCCACTTTCTTGTCATGTGACCCTGTGCATAATTTAATTTTCCTGAATCTCGCTTTTCTAATCAGTATAGTGAGAACAGGGCATCTTTTCTCTCTGCCTCACTAGACTGTTATGTAGATTGAAATAAGAAAAACTGGAAAATAGGAAAATACTTTGAGGAATAGGTAAGTACGATAATAATACACTGGCACTGTTGAGGACTTTGAGTGGTATGTGTGCATGAGAGACAGAGAGAAACAGGGAGACACACACACACACAGAGAGAGCACGTGAGCACACTGTGCGAATACAAGTAGAAGTAGCTGGTTTGGAGAATTTAGACTTATTATGTTGTTATAATTTTATAGATTGGTGATTGGTCAATAATTATGGTTAAATGTTTATCTACTTTGAATACCTCCTGGGAAAACCATGAATAAGTTATCATTAGTCTACCATATACTTCCTGAACAAAAAAGGAACTCATTCAGCTCTGAATATTTATCTAAGGCATGGAAAACTTGGTTTAACTCCCTAGATATCTGTAGTGTCATCAAGTTTATCCAAATATTCAATCTAAATTCTACATGCTCTCATTTAAGGCCATTCTGTCTGGCTCTCTCCTCATCAGTTAATCTATATAATAGTGCTCTCTGGCTCATTCTGTCCTTTCATATTTCTGGGGACAGTTATCACCCCAAATATTTTCATTTTATTTCTGAGCCAATTCTCTTTTTCTTGGCTCAAAGGCCATCATTTAGAAATATTTATCACTTTTAGTTGGTCTCTTGTGAAATCTGAAACACATTTTATCCACTCATTTAAATTCAGGATCATGGGCCCTTGCTAGTCCTTGCTATATGAATCAAGGAAAAGCGTCCTTGTCCAAAAGGCCTTGCCATTCTCCTATCACTGTGTGTACCTGTTAGGCTCATCTAAAAGAACACAAGTGAGCAGGGAGGAAAAAGCACCTTCAGGGGATGAAGTGACTCTTACCACAAAGACTTCACAGCAGATGCAAAGGCCACTGTTCTTGGTAAAGGCGTGAGTTATATCCAAGAGAGCAGGTCTTGTCATGGGTCCCCCTGTTAAGACAATGCACTGGGGCCTGGAAGTGGAGAAGAGAAGATGTGAGAACTGGCCATGGCAAGAAGCCTGTGAGCCCAGAACCGCCCCCCAATGGAATGGGCTGGTACAGAAGGCTTGGCAAAATGGCACAACTGCTCTCCTATTTCTTGGGTTTCTCACTGGAAGTCTTGAATCACGACTTCCTGTGAATTTTGCCATCTTTGTATTCATAGTTTAGTTAGTGACAGTAAAAATGTAAAGTAAGGAAAAGGTAGTCTTGGGTTCCCCCTGTCTTTTCCCTCTGGACAATACCCTTTCCCAAATCCCCAATACAACCTGTCCTTCTCCAACCAGTATTTTCATGTTATTTTCCTTCACCCTCCTTTCAAAGCTTGTGGTTTGAGGTTCCATTCAAAATAATATATAACTAATGAAGAACTTACAGTGTAACTTCTCCTAAGGGAATTCAGTAAGCCACAAAGCCTTAAGCTAAATGGAGACAGCAACAATGATTAATGTGTGTAGGGATTTGGGGACATCTCTCTGAAATCATGTCACTGAGATCCCCTATCTATCTGTTCATGGAAGGTGACAGCCAGCACTATGAGAGATTATAGCTGGGGGTGGGCATAACTCAGAGTAGAAGAAAAGAAGCAGGTGCTGTCATGAAAATGTGGCAGTTTTGTAAGACTGCCTATCTTAGAATATATCTATAAAGCGTGTAACTAGTGCATTGGTCTCCCATAGAGGAAAGCTACTTCTAATGTGAAATGACACCAGGATGCCTGAGAAGCCAGTTTTACCTGAAATTTTTCACATGGTCTTCCACTGTAGTTAGTTCCAGAGCATTGTCTAAAGCACTCACGTAGGAAAGAGCCTGCGTGGAGGAGCCCCAGTTCACATCTGTGGACGAAGGAGAAATCTGGCAAAAAAGCACCCAGCTTCCCTCTGTATATACTGTGAATATTTTTAGAAGCCATTCCCTTCTATGATTTTCCTTGGCTATGTCAGCCGTGACGAACCCCCAAATAAGAGAAAACATAATGTATGTAGTATTTCCTAGAAAGAGCAGTGTCCTTCTATGAACACTTTGTGAATTCTTAGAAGTGAGACCTCTCTCTCCAGCTAAGGATCAGACTTCAGAGCTGCAGCCTAAGAAACCTTACTCGGTGGGGTAGGCTGTGTTATAACCACATTGCAGGCAGATAGATTTGGGAAAATGGTCAGCCCCTGAATAAATTCAAGAGGTCTTCACAAATTCTTAAACTGAAAAGAAAAGAGGCATTTCTGCTTACATAGACAGTGTGCAGCAATCTTTATATTTGAACAATAAAACTGAATAGCTTGGGAATTCTTACTTCCAGATGTCCATGAAGAGGGTCAATCTTTAGCAAGCATTTTAATTTGATTTTTTAGGACCTAATCTTCATAATAAGGGAGGTAAGCACTGCCATGTCCTGACTTAAATTTAAAAAATTAAATATTAGATGGATCCTCTAAATTTTATAAGTCCCTGATGGGAATGTACAGATTCATCCCAGATGGCAGACAGAGCCATCTCCCCAGTCTTGCTCAGAATAGCCAGGAAAATGATGAGATGTAATTATCTGGAGATAAAGAAGATTAATATTGATTGTGTTGACTATGCACTGGGCATTTAGCATACCTTAGGTTATTTCAGTCTTTTAAAAACCATATTAATCAATTGGATATTTATATGCAAAAAAATCAGCCTTGAGCCATTCCTCACATCATATACAAAAATTAACTCAAAATGGATGAGACATAAATTAAAAATTTAAAGCATTAAAACTTTCGGAAGAAGTTTGTAACCTTGGATTAGGGAAAGATAGATTAGAAGCAAAAAGCCCAACCATAAAAGAAAAACATGATAAATTAGACTTTATAAGAATTAAGAATGCTCTTCAAAAAAAACTGTAAGGAAAATGAAAAAACAAGTCACAGACCTGCAGAAAACATTTGCAAAACATGTACTGCTAAAGGATTTGCATCTAGAATATATAAAGAGGTCTTACAACTGAATAGTAAGAAAACAACTCAAAAAATGGGCAAAAGATTTAAACAGACACTTGAAAAAAGAAGATATGTGGATGGCAAATAAGATGTTTGATATCATTAGTCATCGGGAAAATGCAGACCAAACCACACCAATTAGAATGTTTTTTTAAAAAAATCAACTGACAGTAATAAGTGCTGCCAAGGATGCAGAGCAACTAGGACTTCCATTCACTGCTGTTAGGAATGGAAAATGATACTGCTACTTTGGAAAACAGTTTGGCAGTTTCTTATAAAGTTATGTGTACACTTATTATATAATCATAAATTCCACTCCTAGAGAAATGAAAACATATGTCCACGTAAAGCCCTGTGTGTGAATGTTTATAGCAGTTTTAGGTATAATCACCCCAAGCTGGAAACAACCCAAAGGTCCATCAAAGGTGAATACATTTTTTAAAAATTTGAGATATAGTCATACAATGGAATACTACTCAACAACAAAAAGGAACAAACTACTTTTACCTGCAACAACATGGATGAATCTAAAAACCTCATGTTAAGTGAAAGAAATCATACACAAAGGCTACACACTATTTATATGGTTCTGCATAATACTCCGGAAAAGACAAAGCTATAGGAACAGAAATCAGAAAAGTTGTTGCTAGGGGCTAAGTTGGGGGAAGAGATTGTGCAGAATCTTTTAGTGGTGACGGAAATGTCCTCTATCTTGATTGTGTTGGTTACAAGACGGGGTAAGTTTGTTACAACTTACGGACTGTACATCTAAAGGGGGTTAATATTACCATACATAAGTTATACCTGATGTTAAAAATTGATAAAGTGATAAAGAAAAGCAACAAAAGCACACCCTCCAAAGTAGTTACTACCTTCTCTATTTTACTTGTGGATTAATGGTAAGGAGAGTGTGAGGATGGCTCAGGGCCTGTCTGGCCCCTGAGACTGGACCTCTGAATACTGCACTCCTTAATCTCTAGCCTCTCCCAGCTTCAATCCATCCTTCTCACTGGTTCTAGAGGTAACATCCAAAGTTCAGATCCAACTGAATGATCTGTGGCAGCTTCTTGCTGCTCCAGATTCTTTAGCATGACACAAGTTTATCTGGCCCAACCTACCCTTCCAGGCTTACCTTCAGGCCCCTTCTCCTCAGCACCCAAGGACACCATCATGCTAAGGGCCTTGGAGCTTCCTAAATATGCCACATACTTGCATGTTTCCTAACTTCACTCACACTTTTTCTTCTGCCTAGAATAACCTTCCCTGGCTCTATCTGATTAACCAATCCTAGTCTCTTGCCTTTTTTTTTTTAAAGTAGCTTATATGTTCATTCAACAAATATTTATAAGTGCCTACTGAGTGCTTGACCCTGGGAACAAAAGCCATGAACCAGGGAAGTTTTCTTTCCTTTTATAAATTTATTATTATTATTATTATTTTGGCTATGTTGAGTCTTCATTGCTGCACGTGGGCTTTCTCTAGTTGTGGCAAGCGGGGGCTGCTCTTCGTTGCAGTGCGCAGGCTTCTCATTGTGGTGGCTTCTCGTTGCGGAGCACGGGCTCTAGGTGCACGGGCTTCCATAGTTGTGGCTCATGGGCTCAGTAGTTGTGGCTCACAGGCTCAGTAGTTGTGGCTTGTGGGCTCTAGAGCACAGGCTCAGTAGTTTTGGTATACGGACTTAGTTGCTCTGTGGCCTGTGGGATCTTCCCAGACCAGGGCTCAAACCCGTGTCACCTGCATCGGCAGGCGGATTCTTAACCGCTGCACCACCAGGGAAGCCCAGGAA